>NC_140769.1:91803947-92481447 GCF_044657685.1 Stegodyphus dumicola
GAACGGTAAAGTCACTGAACTCTGGTAGTTCGGTCCGAGGTTTGAATCCCGCGAACGGGCTGGTTGAGTAGGCGTTTTGTGGTTTTTCTCGTATGTAACGTGTATACGAGCCAATTTCCCTTAGAAAGTTCTCTAAAAGACATCCCTCCCTTTAGACAGAAAGCGCTCGAGAGCTTTGCCATAATCAAATAAGCTAAAGCTAAACCAAAACACCCTAATTACTCTACAAAGGTATTGTTCAAATGCAAGTCTAAAAAACTAATTAAAGAAATTTTAAAATTATCGCGAACTGAATAGAAATAAACTTGCTACAGATCGACGTTGAAGCTCTATGACAGACTTTTTACAACTTGACGTTACTGATCGTCTAGAAATGTTATAGACAATACGAAAACAATGGTACAGTTCAGTTTTCGATTTAATTGATAATAAGTTCATTTTGGTGTGCGTGTGTGTTTGTGCTTGTCGTCTTTAAATAAATATATTCATGTTTTACAAAGGCATTTGTCTTAATGAACGATTCCAATAGCATACAGCATCAGGAGAATGCAACTCAAATTTCATAAAGAAATTTTGAAATGTAATTAAGTTTGATTACATTCTCAACAAAGAAAAATGTAGTTAATTTTAATATATGTAAAAGAATCACAACTAATGGGAAAATATTAGTAGCATATCATAAAGCGTATTCTTCAAACTTAAAAATGTCATATAAAACTGCGCATGCAATGTAATATGAGGTCGATTATAGGTGCTTATTTCGAATGTCACTATCTGGTGTAATTAGATAAGATCGCAACGCTTATATTATGAAGCGAATCCTGAAATAAATTAATGCAATAGGTAGATAACTAACATATAAACAAATACAAAAGTAAAATAATAAAAAAATGAATAAAAAATGTAATATTATGGTTTAAATTCTCAGCAATGTTTTATTAATATTTAATTTTAAGCTGTGTAAGTTTTACAAATATATAAAAAAAAAAAACGGAAAAAAGTGTAAAATTAATTCTTTTTAAATATTTTTTAAGAGAGGATGAAGTTGCTGTAGGCAATCAACGATTAAGTTATTAAATCAACGATTAAGTAACAGTTATAGTGGTGTTTAATTTAGTAATTCTTTCTGCATCAGAGAAAAACTGATCAAATTGATTAAATTGTGCTAATAAATGATAAAAATTAAAGAGGAAAAGGAAAGCAATTCCAAGAAAAATAAATGCTATATTTCCTTTATAATTTAAGCCGCTCAGAAGTATAAAAAAATAGAGTGATACGTAAGGAATACATTAGATATTTACTGTGAAGTTTGGAGAAATATGCCAAAATCTAAAATTGAAAATCTAAAGTAATACAGTAAAAAGGTTGTTAATCCGGATTCGTCGGGACTTCAGCGATTTCGGATTATCGATTTCTCTGGATTATAGATCATCAGTTTAAATCTGGTAAGATGGCATGCAGAAATTATAAAATTAAAAATATGAAACCGTAATTTGTGAAATAAAGAACAATTATGATCTAAAGGGTAAGAATTGTAAGAATTGGAGGCTCCCTTCAGCCCACCTGGACACAAGTGTCCCCATAGCTCAAAAGAAGGTTGATCTAAAGGTATCGACCGATGATCTAAAGGGTATCAAAATTTACAAAAAGAAAGATCTTAATATTTATTTGTTTACTTTATTAAACATTTCTTTCAATGTAAGTTGTTTAAGTTGCTTCGCTTCATGTGATAATACTTCTACTTTAATTCTATTAAACAGACATAATTTCTTGTTTAGTTACAAAGTTCCGCTGTTCAAGTCCTATAATTGCTGTGTCGAGAATACCGACTAATTTGTCAATTGAAATTTTTTCGTTTTCAATAACCTCTGTGTCACTTTCTTTACTATCGGAAGCGAATTATAATGACGAGGAACTTGATTTAAATCATATCAAAGACGGAGTACATCGAGATGAAATACTACATTTAGTAAGGAATTATAAGCCTAATAAAATAAAAACATCTGCCCTGAAAATAAGGATAGTGCTGACAGATCAACTTCCAATTCATTGCGCGCCGCGGCGTTTGCCTCCCCCCCCCCCGCCGCAGAGCAGCGTGAAATTGATAAACAGATTTTGGATTTCCAAACATACTTTCGCTTTGTAGATCCTTTACATATAAGTAAATATATATCAGAAATTCTATTTGACATAATTGAAAGTTCAAGCTTGCTTTTATAAAATTGCTCTAACAGTCTGCAAAAAATAATAAGCCGGATCCAATTCGAAGATTAAGGAACAACGCAATGCAACATTAACTGAATTAGATAATTTTAGCTTAGCTTATACCGTCCGTTATACATTAAACGCGCATGCGTAAACGTATTATCCGCATGCGCACACGCATATTCGCAGCCGTAAAGGTCTTACGCGCTCGCGTAAACGCCTATGCGCATGCGTCAGCGCGACGCATGCGCAGAAAGTTTGCAGCTTTGAGGTCCGGATTATGGGTGTCCGAATTAACGACTTTTGACTGTAGACAATGGAACTGAACGTATAATGGGTACATGTCCTTTTCCCCTCAAATGAAAGTATATATTCGACTGGGACTATGCGTCATCAAGGTATAAATAGGAGAAAACAATTTGGAAGGTAATGCATCATTGATTTTTTTAACACACCTTAAATCTTCATTTTCTTCACATTTTTCGCATTTCTCTCACATTGCTTTAGTACAACTGAAAATATAATTCTGATACTTTATGAATTAATACATGTTTCCAATAGGAAGGTTGTTTCTGTTCGCGGAGTTTCCAGAATTTGTATAATATATCTACATTAATTGCCTTAAAAAGATTAATTAAGTGATAATATACGAATAATTAAAATAATATTTTGTTTTTTGTTTATTACAATAACAATTTCTTTTCTCCCATGCTATCACATTGATTTTAAATGTACATTTAAACAAAAGCTTTAATTTAAAATTATATTTTTGTTACCTATTATTTGTGTATAGTTTTGTTACCTATTATTTGTGTATAGTTAGTAATCTTAATTTACTAAAATTTAAAAAATTATCTTTTCATTGGCAGTAGCTTTTAAAATGAGAAAATAAAAACTCTAATTTGTTGTAAAAATATTTATTTATTTATTTATTTAAATTTTTTTTCCTAATTTTAATTTTTTTCTATGCATTTAGTGGCCGGGGAGGGAACAAACAAACAAACATATAAAAAAGTCAAATATATGAAACCATTCATTACATTAAATGTTTCATAATCTTAATTATGATACCAATTGGTTTAGTAAATTCTTAAAATGAAACAGGCATAGCTAATTTAGCTTTTGTATATCTATCTTAACCATTTCTGCTTTTGCTAAAAGAGAAAAACATGTTTACTTCATCGAATTCGATCGAATTTTTCTTTTCTTTTCCATTACTATGCAGATACAGGAAAAATGTAGCTATTTCAAGGTGAAAATGTTTTCTACATGGTCTTTTGATATATTTTGGTTCCAAGAACAACCAGGTTTGACACCCACATTGACGATTAATAACTTCATCTATACTGCGCGCTCAGGAATGTAATCTCTTTTATTGTTATTGAGTAATTATCATGTAGTTACTTTGAGTTACTCACTTAATTACTTTTAATGTCTGCGGTTTCCATATTGAGAAATTTAAAGGGAATCAGAAGTGACGTTTAGCCAGTCAGAAGTGTAAGTTTTCAATTAATGCTTATAAATAATATTTTATTTTCATTAAAGCAAGCTACTTAAAACATTAATTCCATTCTTTTAATAACTGAAAGAAGTGAGTTATTATAAACAAGCTGAAGCTGAATTAACTTACAAATGTTTCCAGGTGAAAACTTTATCAGATAAATGGTTGAGTAGAAAATGAAAAAAAAAAAAAAAAAAAAAGTAAAAAGTGCCTTTAGGACGTAACCGTGACGTTTAAAAGATAAGAATTTCTAAGATGCCAGTTGTGGTCAATCTGTGTGATAAATAACATCTCCGAGAGTCGTAGATTGCACAACGGAAACTAAAACTTGCTCTCCCTGACGTCACGATTACAGAGCAAGACAAGGCCTACATTTTTATTGCAGAGAAGTTTTCCCTTTTCAGATTTATCCTCTAATAGTGCTGCTACTAGCCGGTGTCAATTTCACCGGAGAAAGTTGTGTTTTTTTCGAACGCTATCCGCTTGACCGACGCTCGCAGATGTTGCCGGAAAAGTTTTGTGTCATCTTTCTCTGGATGTCTTTAGCCTTTGCATATGTGTCATCAGGTATTTGAAGTAAATTATTCTTTCGTGCTAAGATATAGGCATTTTTTTAAAAACATGAACGTTTACTAAATAATCTGAATTGCATATTTTCTTTTTAACTAAAAAAGTAATAGTTAGTGGAGGGCGGGGGAACTTGCGGTATGTCCTTCTTCGTCATCCAAATTTTAGCTGAACTGAAAGCTGATATAAATTTGTAACTTAGCTGTGCAAAAAAATTGATCCAAATATTGAAATTCATTTCTTTATTGAAATAACGAGAAATATAATTTTATTGCATATTAAATTAAAAAAGATTGAAATTGAAAACTTTGCATTGGTAGTTAAAATGTATTAGTTGATAATTGGTCAGCTGAGACAGATTCTTTGTACAGATTAGTACGTTCCGTGAATATTAGTTATTACAACGCCTAGTTGCGCTTCACATGGCGCAGTTTTATTAGTCCAAAGGGGCTTTGTTCCTGAAGGACTATTGTTTACTTACTTGTTTTATTTGTTTATTTATTTATTGTATGTACTAATATTACATTAGATTCCTAATACCTGAACACAGGTGTTAAAATTTACACAGTAATTTCAGCATAATATTTTTATGTGTTGTCATGTAATTGTATTATTTATACACCATCTAATTTTGAAACTGAATTATGTGTATTAGATACATTTGAAGGCTCTGGCAGTTGAGCGTATGATAATAATCGTTCCGGTTTGTACCTCCGTATTCCTCTACAGGGTGTGTCAAAAATATAAAAGCAGGCAGTACGAAAGGAAATAAGCAGATTTTGCAATTGAATGTGTGCCGAAATGAGGCGTTGAGGCGGTACAAGGCGCTGTTTGCGGAGTTTTCCAGTATGTATTTTATATCTGGGGCTAAGGCGGGAAACGGATAACTGAGGTCCATTGGAATCGTTCTCTGCACCTCTCTGAACCATTTAACCTGCACTGATTAGAAACGCTGACCGCCATACCAATAGAACCAGCTTCGAAACTCGGCGAAGGAATGGATATCTGCATGCTTATAGTATCAGCCCGGCAATGGGCACTCAAAATACACGGTGAGCCGATATTCCTCTCGAGGAGTTGGTAGTAGGAGGAGAGGAGTGGAACACCTTCAGACCACGCCCTCCGGGGTGTTCTGCCTTAAAATTGGAGTAGAACTGCACAGTTAATGCAGCGGAACTGTATTGTTTGTGCGATCAATGAACTTCTAGCGTACCGCTCACTTCTACCCGTACCTTCTTTCAGTAAGCATTCACAGTGTTCACAACCTTTGTTCCTCAGCCTTTATTAAGGAGAGGCTCTGAAATTTTGCATTAAGAGTATTGACGTTCTACTTTAATAAATCCGGCTTAAGCATTTAGCTAGATGCAACTAATAACATTTTTATTTAATAAATGTAATGAATAATTTTAAATAGAAGAGAAAAGCCTTTTTAAAAGTGTCTATTTAACTATAATTTTCAAATTTCACTCGGTATCATGTGACCTTCAAAATAAAATAATTCTTAGAATTGATAATTCAGTAGAATCGCAATTATAAAATGCCCAAGTAATAATGAAGTCAGTTTCATTTAATTCACTATTACTTAAACATTTTATAATTGCATTTGTAATAATTTTAATTAAATGCCATTTCATCACACTGCTTGAAATAAAGACATGTTATTATAAAAAAAAATAAAAAAAAACATTCCAGGTCCTTACGTACACACGTATATCTTTTCCTAAACAGATGAAAAATGTTAAATGTACTCGTTTATCTTTTCCTAAACAGATGAAAAATGTTAAATGTACTCACATTGTGATACTTTATTTAGTATATTTCGAGGAATTTCATTATGGTTTTGAAAAGCACTTTTAAATTTAATGCTATGAAATAAGAGAATTATATTTTGTATTTAGATTTATATGAGTTTTTGCCTTATAACTACATATTCCTCTGCTAGCGATTTTACTATTTTTCAGAAATGTGTTGTCTGGATTTACATTCTTATGATTCTCCGAGATATTTTTATGTCAATATCTTTGTTGGAATCAGTCAGAGGCATATTAGCACTAAATTTGATTTTTTTTGTGTGTTTTAATAATGTTTGAAATATATTGTTAGTACGGTCGACTGGCGTTAACAAAATCCTTTAATATCGACAGAAAAAAAACGCTGTATTTGATGGTCGTTGTATGAAGTGGAAGATAGATTTATGAAAGTTCTGTCGAGTCTCTTTATTACAGGTCATTATGTTAAAGGTTGTATGATGAGAATTGCTTCTAGTATCATTTGCAGTGACTGACATCTCATACATTAGAGAAATAAATTTAGAATAACGGAATTAAGTAAAAATAAAATAATTATTTCGAAATTTTTTTCACGCTTGGGTTTTCAAAAACAGGTTCAGTGTTCTTTAAAATTCTTGCTGTAATTTAAAAATTGCTGAGAACATTTCTGGATTCTGGCACCGCATGATACTGGTAGTTTTTAATAGGCTGGTTTTGTCGGGAATTTCGTAGCTTTCCTCATGTATAATGTAGTACGAAGCCATCTTTTTTAAATATAGTGTTATAGTAACTTTATAAGCTCATATATAGTTTATAACAATATATAAACCTTCAGCTTGTGTCATAGCTTATAGGCAATAAGATATAATCTAACGTTTGTGTCATAATTTATAACCAATAAGATACAATCTTAATCTTTTATGATAGTCTATAACCAATAAATTATAATCTCACGATTGTTTCATAGTTTATATCCAGTAAGATGCAATCTCAATTAATTAAATGCCATTTCATCACACTGCTTGAAATAAAGACATGTTATTATAAAAAAAGCTTGTATTACAGTTTATAACCAATAAGTCGTAATTGTAACCTTGTATCATAGTTTATAAAACCAATAAGATATAATTTCAAGCTTGTGTCATTCAAACCAACTCAGTAGGATGTGACAATTGCTGAAGTGTTAATCCTGCGCGTTCTTTAATGAAACTTACTAATAATATACACGATGTTCGAAACATTTCCGCAGTTAAATATGACTTGAATGATTGGTTGTATGCAACTATTTAAGAAATAATGCAAGCAAAGTAGACCATCGGACTGTGATAATAGGTCACAAGACAGTTTTTAGTAAAAACAAATATGGACCCCGTAGAGAAAACAACTGTTAGAAAAATACTAGATTTCTTGAGAAAACGTACAAAAGCATTTATATTCACAAATGAGAAAAAAATATATGAATATTTTAGGGGGCCGTATACAAAATTTGCAAATTATAGTTATGTGCACTAACTTTTCGAAAGCGAATTTCTAAAACATATGTTTTGCATATTTATAGTTTACAGAAATGCTTAAATTTTATTTCCTTTAATGAAATTACATTTTTATGGAACACCTTAATCGCTTATGGAATAAATATTTTTCAAGTCATAATTTTAATAATTCTTTAAGAATTCATTTTGCATATTATGACCAAGAATATTTTCTAAATCGTTTTTAGTAATATAACGAACAGCTCATTGATTGGAATTTTCTTGATAAAGAGCACATATGCAAATTAAAATTTCAAATTTGCTTTCTTAAAAGTGTCACATAAATAAAATCATAGTTGATGAAAGCCTACTTTTTTATTCATTTCTGAAACCAGAACTATAGGTCTATGACAGACTGTAGATTGTGCTTAATTTTTACATTTAGAAGTTTGATGATATGTAACATTTTGGTCCATATATATTTAGGCATATAATATTTTGGTTCTGCGGTTGGAATAATTTGAAGAAACGTTCAGATTTATGCATATTTTTTAATGTGCTTTTTAAGTATAATATGTAAATACGTTTTAGAAACATTAAATTCTTTTTTATGTTTTAAATTTTTTTAGAAATATGTATACTTTTTAATATATCCTTTAAATATTATATGTAAGTGCGTTTCATAACTATTAGTTTTTTTATAAATTTTTAAGCTTGATCTAATTTTTATGAAGAGAACATCAATGCGCAAAATTAATTAAAATTTCGTTAACTGACTTTCATTTTACTAACTCTAACATTTTTCGAATTTCTGCTAAAATTTTCGCCGTGAACCAGACATTATTTCTTTTTATATAATATACTGTATTTATTTTTAATGACCGTAATAATTATATACATATAACTTAAAAATTCGGCTAAAACACTGCTTATTGAAGATTTGAAATATATATGAAAAATGAATAAAATGAAATTTCCTGGTAAAATTCACAAACAACCAATACGTAATAATCAGGAATCACAAAGGAAGGAAAATCAGATAAAACATACGACTTCCTCTAACTTAACAATGTAGTATAGAAAGTAATTATTGTGAAATATCTCTAATTTGCCATCAAAATGAAAAAATAATATAATGCATTATTTTAAAACGTATACAGTTGCAAAAAAAGAAGTTGAAATTTTTCTGTTGATACCTATTTAGCAAGAAATCTGATAAAATTATTTATTGCCCTTACTGATAATGTGCAACATGTAGCTAAGGAACTCTGAGTGTTGTGTTAAATTCGATAGACATTTTGCAATTGTCTAAAATACTTTTTATAGAATAACTGCATATGCATTTATAAGCATGTTAAACAACAGTCCGTAAATGTATTGGTGTACAGAAATAAGTATAATTATCAATGCAAATATACTCTGGAGAAAAGAACGTATAGTGTAAATTAAAAGTTGGTTGCAAAAACGGATGAATGTACAAATATAAAAGTCATGAGATAATATCAATGGATCAAATTGAGTTTATTTATAGAATTCTAAGTAGACTTACATTCTGAAGGAAAACGATGTCTTCATGTCATACTTTCTTAGGTAAAATAAGTCATAATTATGCTACATATGGGGAAATTGCAAGAAAAGAACCTATGCAATCATTTCTTTTAGCGGTAAGAAAATAAAGCTAGGATGCTTAATCAATATTTGAATGCTATAGGAGTTGATTGAGACATAATTTTAAATCCAAGTGAATAATCACAATTACTTTTCACCCATGTTTATTGCTTAATAATTTTACAGAAGTATTACGCCTCAAAGGTTAAAGTTAGGAATTTACTCAAGATCATTTTAAGCGAATGTTCGGAGTTAGCCAAGGACGATACGTTATTGCTCAAACTTCAGGGAAAAGACAAAATTGCCTTGCCATGGCTGTGGAAGCTACGAAGAAACACAAATCTCTCCTTTTCTACACGTGATAACATTCAAACCATTAGAATAAATTTAAACGATCATTTTATTGAATTAAAAGCAAGTAGTTTTTAAATCATGCCAGAAGAAAGTCAGTTCCATTAAAACTGACTTCAATTAGCGGCTTAAAAATTTGCAAGGCGATTCACATATAACTAAATGGCTTCAAGATTATGCGGCAGTATGATATAAAATCTAAATTGGTCATTTGGAAGAAAGGCCAGGTTGTTAAAATGCAAAAACTTTATTAAAAAAAAATATTAGAAGATGAATTGCTTTTTAGCCTCATGCATCTAAGAATCAATTTAAAAAGGCGATAGCCATCAATAATCTCGACGATTATTCCACAAGTTTCACAGAATGATTACGATTAAGTAGTTCGAGTAGCAAGCAAAGTTCGGTGTTCCAGCTGCAATTTGCCCTATGTTTTTCTTACTTGCATATTATCCATGCGCTTTTAACTACTAGTCAGTTATTCAATGGTTTTGCATCTTGTTCACTAACAATGGGACCCGAATGATTTTAGATGACTGATGCGAGAGTGATTTGAACAAAGGCATTCTTCATAACATTTCCTACACTGTCTGGAACTGCGTATGTTTAAAGCTTACTATTACAACGGTGGAGGAAGATGTTTACTCCTTTGGAGTCCTGATCTGTGGATAGGCTGCTTTACCAGCTGAGCTATCTGGATTTTCAGCTCACATCTGACTCAGATATTTTCTATTTAGGAAGGAAACTTAGAACTGACACCACTTTAGGGTAGAATTATGTAAAATAAGATACTGTCTTGTAATGCCAACTTTTCCATACAATTAATTAAAGTGCCCCGTTGAATAACACAATGTCATAATAATTGTATGTAAATATATGTAGTATTTTAAGTGCGTAGACGCCACCGGTACTTTAAGCAGCTTTCGAACTCCTTCATAGCTGATGGTTAAGGCATACAGCAAAACTGGATTTCAATAAATCACCAATCTTTATTTTCGCACGTATAAAAAATCATCCTTTTGCAGACAAGATATTTTTTAATCATACTGAAAACACAATAATTTTCATGTACACGGGTTTTAAAAGTACGACATAAGCATTTTGGATAGGACAGCATAAGCGGCGCAGAGTTGTTTGCAACACAGAAGCTAGAAAAAGGAATACGTAGCGAAATTGACGTAGTATTTATACCCAGTTGATGCAGAAAGTACTCGAAGCTGTGGTTGGTTAATTTTAGTTTTAGTTACCTTTTTCAAGCAGTATTATGCAACATGGAAAGATCTCGAATTTGGGAGAACAGATGAATTCAGGGGGGAGAACATAAAATCTAGAATAGTTAATTTGAGGTCGCCAATTATTTCTTAAAGCAGCTATCGTATTTTGTTATATATATATTTTGTAAATATCCTGTGTGACTGAAAGTTTTACTTTGGGGGCAAAAGTATTGAATTGGGGGCAAAAGAATTGGGGGTATAAGAATTGGGGGCAAAAGTATAGTGGATATTATGTGTGCAAAGATTTTTTCCATTAGAAAAGAATGGACCTTCATGAAGGGTTTAAAAAAATCCATTATATTCCGCAATAGAAAATGCAGAAACTTCAGTATCTAATCTACAGCTAATTTACTTCTGAAAGTAATTTAATTACTAGGCCACTAATGGGAAGATTGCAGATAGGGAGAAGAAATTTCGATTGACCCGCGAATCATATTTTAAGTACAGTTTGTCCAAATTTGATTCATAGGTGTCTATGTTCTTTCCTAGAGCAGTTCTTATCTCGAAGTTCCTTAACAGTAATGTATAATACGCCAAAGTCATCCTGTCTTATCTAATTCACGTAGTACCCGTTAAGACGAACGACGTACTTAAACGAATTCACTGCGCCCAGAACTTGTTTGGAAGCCTCTATTAGGAATTCTTACCACTTATAATGTAACAACAAGTTCTTCGATTCATAAGCTGTTGCAGCATAATTCTTTTGCTCTTATACGTGTATTCATTATCATAATATATTTTTCTTTTTTTCTTTTGTCCCCTCCTCCCTCCGGTAAAGAACTGCCTTGCATTATAAAACTCTCCTCTATCCTTTTCTTTTTGCAGTTTTTCTGAAATAATGACAAATTTTAGTCATACGTATAAGTTTATATGGTTTCTATAGATAATCTACTAAAGCCAGTACAATAAACCAGGAGAGAGGCAGCTGTTCTGCTGTGAGCTAACAGCTTTCATTACTTATCCCGTGGAACAGTAGATTACATAATACACATACGCAGATTATTACATTATATCAAACACAAAATTATATTTTACATATGGTAAATACATATTCATAATCTTACTACTTATTTCCCAAATTACACATTACTACTTATACAACATAATTTCTAAACATTTTTTAAACATATGGAGAAACATATTTTTTAAACAAAACAACGGGAAGATACATAAGACATTCAGCTTTCTGTGCGCTATTAAATTCTTGCTAAAGACAAAAAATTTTCAAAACTGTTCGAAATATATATGTTTAACTAATAAATAAATTTGAATTTTATACCATATTTCTTCGATTGTAAGGCATTGTCGATTCTACGATTACAATTCTAAGATTCTGAGGTCCTTAGTTTCAGTACTTCTAGCAGTAAAGAAGTGACTTTGGTTCTAATAAATAAAATAAAACTTTTGAATACATCTGTCAGATATTTTATTAGTGAATTTCAGTTTATTAACAATATTATATCTATCAAGTCCTTTATACATAGGGCAAACAATAGAATTCTGGAATTAAAAAATTTTGAAAAAGTTGAGACGTGGTAAAAATTAAACTTACTTTAATATGGAAGAATAGACACTCTTTTCTAGTACGCTTCCAAGGAAAGCTCTCTGAGAATGATCTTAAAAGTGCTTTTCTCTTTTTAGCGAATCAAAAGTTCGCTCGCTTACTAAATTGAATCATTAGTCGAATAGCACAGTGAATGTGCAGCACATTTCTATCAGTGGCGTGCTGCCCACGTCCCCCGTCACTTATCACTTACGACAAGAGCTCTTCGTGAACTGTAAAAGAGCTATCACTCGTTTTTGAAATCAAAGTTCATTCGCTCAATGCAATGAATTTGTTCTTTGAATCGGTTCCGAAGGATATCGTCCGACCTGTTATAAACGTGAAGCCCATTTAAACATGATATTAATATTTCGTCTGAGAAATAGCTATTATATATTGCCTATTTAATTAAAATAAGCGCCTTGAAAATAGACTTTATCAATTAATTTCATCTTTTAGGTTTTCTGGAAACATTTTAGTTAACTTTCTGCATGAATATAACTGAATAAATTGATGAGCGAACAATCAATGATTTGCAGTAGTTTAAACGTAGTTTGAAAATCGCAATACCAATAAAAAATTGGGAGAGAATTGTAAGGATAAGAATGATCGTAATTAATATTTTATTTATGATCAATTTATTCATAAGTATACTATTTGGGTTTCAACTAAGTTGTTCAATCAATACTTCTATTTGATACGCAATGACAATTTATTAAGAATGATAGAGGATTTTCATCTGAAAAACTAACTATTTTTTACAGGAAAAAACGTAACGTAACCATTATTTTTTATATCACAAACATGTGCAAATGAAAGATTGCATAAATTCGTTAATAAATGCAATTGAATGCAACGAAAATAAAACATGCTTAAATGTAATAATTAAAAACCAAAATTTAAACAGTCAGATTTATAATGAGATAATGACCTTACAAACAAATGTATATGAAAGGAATTTTTTAAAGGCAAAAATTATGCAGTGTTATAATTTAAAGATACCAAAAGAAAAATAATAAAAGTGAACTTTCCAATTAATAAAAAATAATTCGTTTTTTAGAATAAATTCTTAATTCACGATTATTTGAAACAAAATACTTTTCTGTTAAATCTTTCATATAATTATTTAAGCAAATAACTGAAAATGTATTTCCATGATGATATTAAAGAAATTTGTATTTGAAAGACTCAACAAACATTGTTACTAAAGAATCCAAAATTATTAATATAAATTTTAAAAGTAAAAAAAAAATTAAATGCTTATTTTCACATTTTTGAAAAGATGTGTCATATTTTCTTGCCATGAATATTTCGGATTACAATATTTGGCATTAATACTAATGTGTCTTAATACCACCTCTTTTGAACGTATCAAAATAATACACTTACTTTTAGTTTCTGTTGTTTAGGATAGTGGAGTATTGCCTCAATCACTTCTTGCT
Source organism: Stegodyphus dumicola (assembly GCF_044657685.1). Taxonomy (NCBI): domain Eukaryota; kingdom Metazoa; phylum Arthropoda; class Arachnida; order Araneae; family Eresidae; genus Stegodyphus; species Stegodyphus dumicola. The sequence continues at coordinate 91,817,677 of NC_140769.1, forward strand.
ATGAACACATTATTTAGAATCAATAAATTATTTTTGCATACTATACGTAGGAACTTTTAATAATATACATAGTAATTTTGAATAATATGTATAGTAATTTGCAATACATATTAAAAACTTGTTCTATTAAAATTTTGAGCAATCGTTTAATAAAACGTTTGCAAATGTATTCGGCATGTGTGTGACAATATTTAAAAAAATCACATTTGCAAAATAGGCAGATTTCCTTACAAAGTATTCTACACTATAAATTTTATAAAGTAAATTTTAACTTTTTTTTAAAGAGATTTAATATTTTTCGAAAAAAATCAATAAGTTATCTAAATTGAGTCACTATTCTACGCACATTACATATAGAAGTTGTTCCAAACAATGAACACAGCTACCTTCTATGTATTAAATTAAAATTTGCTGTACATTTAAATCCGCATTCAATTAAAGAAAGATCATTATGACGCTAAATTTGTTACACATGGTAATTCATCAAACAATCATTTAATTGCGATTTTTCCTAACATGTTTGATTGTATTATTAGTATAATTTCCATTGGAAGCTTTCGTTCACTGTTTGAAATATCCATTTCAGTTGCATGAATTGCACTCTTTAGAATCTGGCGATACAAACCAAACTGAGATTCCAAGCGACTGTTTAAAATTTATCAGTTAACATCCATTCACATACATAAACACTTGTTCTCCTGTAGGTATTCTCCAGTAGGTGTCTGCGCTGCTTTTACTTGAAAAAACTTTGCTTGAAGACCTTTTGACATTACATTTGCGTTTTTGTGCCATCTTTTGGAAGCTAATGTAGACTACATAGTTACACTCTGGCTGCCAAGACATTTACTTTAGTAGTGACACCTATTGATGGAAAACGAAAGAGCTAATAACTACTACTATTTTCACTTGATGTTTATGTGAGTATCATTTGCTTCATTTTATTGTTGCAAACAGCGTAAATTTCTTTTGTTTTTCTTCCTTTAATTTTGAACTTTATGTGTGGCAACAAGATAATTGATTCATGGAATTGTATTTGTGACAGCCATATAGAATGGCTCGCTTATTTTGTATCAATTATTTCGCATCGCTGACATCTTATTTATAATTAGTGTAATGAAATAAAAATGAAGGAATACAGTCCATTTGTTGATTGATTATTGTTTGTGAAACATATTAAGTTAAAGATCATTTATTGTTGGGCCGTCGAGCCGGAGGAATCATCATTTTAATATCAGCGGTTATTTGTTGCAGCTACAAATAAAAAGAAATGAAAAATATATGTTCTAGAGATGCTTTTTTTTTTTTATTTAAAAAAAAAAAAAAAAAAAAAAACATTGCAAGCGGGAACATTTTTGGTGACCCCGGAGTTATTAATAAAGATGACAGGACCTGAAGAATCGGCGACAAAAGAAGAAATAGCACGGGTAAGAGCGAAAATACCTCAAATACCTCTACTAAAGTCAATTACTTGGTTTTGAAATTGAAAGCAAAATTTGTTGAACGTTTGTGGGACATTATAAGTGACAATAGCAAAACAAAATATACTGCTGCTAAAGAACGTCTTCTGAACACTTTTAAAAAGAGCGAAAATTAACGTCTATAGAGACTGCTTACAGTCATATATTTGGGAGATAGTAAACCTAGTCAACGTTTAGAAAAAACGCGAAATCTTGCTACTGATGGTATTTCAAATAAAGTTCTTAAAACACTATTTCTGAAGAAAATACTGGATTCTGTGCGCAACATTTTAATCCTTAGTGTTGAAGATATTGGAAAACTGGCACTAATGGCCGAAAATGCAACCGAAACAAGAATTATATTGTGCCATCAGTATTGTTTCTCCAGGAGCAGATGCCATTACTGAGTTACGACAAGAAGTTGCAGCTTTGGATAATAAACTCTAAAAAAACTGAGTACCACAAGGAATTCTCATCCTCAGGAAATAGCGGTCAATCTTCTAATGATCGAAGTAAGTCTCGCAACCGTTATAATTCTAATGGCAAACATTGTTATTTTCATTTTCGTTTTCGGGAAAAGTGTTTTCCTGATAGATGCAAAGCCCCTGCACATGTAAAACAACCCGTCGGAAAACCAAAATTAGCAGTAGAATTAGCGGAATTAGCTCTGCTGCTGTAAATAAAGAAAATTGATTGTATATTCCGCTTAATTATCACGGACAAAAAAACGGGTTTACGTTTTTTGGTTGACAGTAGAGAAGACGGAAGCCGTATTCCTCGTACTTCTAAACACAAACTTATTTATTAGTGACTATAAATTATATGCTACAAATAATACCGAAATCGATGCTTTTAGTACGGAAGTTTTAATTCTTGATCTTGGTTTACGCCGAGAATATCAATTCCCATTTATTTTCACAAAAATTAGCAAACTTATATTAGGTGCACATTTTTTAAATAAGTTCAATTTATTGATTGATATAAAGCCTAAAAGGTTAATTGATGGCGTGACGAATCTTACATTTTATGGTGACATTGCACCCATTTCTATTAATGAAAGTGTAAATAACAACGAGCAGCTTATGTAAATATTCTGATTTATTTGCAATGTATCTCAATATAACAAAACCAAATTTTTTTATTAACTGTTAAACATAATGTGAAACATCATATTGTAACTAAAGGACAACCAGTAAATTGTAAAGCAAGACAATTAGGCCCTAAACGGTTGGAAATAGCTAAAAGAGAATTCAAATATATGCTAGACAGTAGCATCATTTGTCCTTCTAGCTCCGAATGAGCAAGTCCTCTAAACATAATGACAAAGAAAGATGGTTATTTCCGCCCGTGTGGCGATTATAGAAGACTGAAGGATTTAACTATACCTGATCATTATCCTATTCCTCGAATTCAAGGTTTTCAACATATTTCAACTCATAAAACTATATTTTCTAAAATATTTTTCGTATTTTCACATTCCAGTAGCAGACGAAGATAAAGGAAAACTACCATAATCACACATTTTGGCCTTTACCAAATCAATGTAATGAGTTTTGGTCTCAAAAATGCCCCCGCAACCTTTCAAAGGTTCATCAATGAAGTTTTTTATAGCCTAGATTTTGTGCTTCCATATTTGGATGATGTGTTAATTACCACTTCTCGCGAGGAAGAGCATCGATTACATCTTAAGACAGTCATTTATATAAATATGGTCTCCAAATTAATATTAGTAAGTTAGTTTTGGAAGTATCTGTAACAGACGCTTTGAGCTATCAAATATATGCTGAAGGCTCAAAATCCTCCATCTCAAAAAAGTTAAAGCTATTGTTACGAATTTGGTATTTAAAAAAGCTAATGTTAGTTCAATTATAAATCAAATGGTTTTATTTTACGCGCAGTGCAGCACGTGACGAATATTAAAAGAAAGCTAAGCCGGAAAATTGAAAATACAAGAGCGCGTGCATGTTACATTTAATAAGTATCTCTTTTTGATTTCGAGAAAGTACTAGAAAGTTCTCGCGCACGATTTAAAAATCTTATAAAAAGGAGGAAAATCTCTCAATTCAGTTAGTCAGTTATTTTAGTTAGCTAGTTGTTGTTTTAAGAGTTTGTTTAGAAAACTGCTCTTGTTGATTGTATCGAATTCGCGGATTAACTTTCTTTAGCTGTTTTGAATTACCTTGAATTAACTTCTGTTGAACTTTTGAGTAGTTAAGGTAACTACTGTGAGATATTGTAATACTGAAAGAATATCTGAGGAAATTTTTGTTGTGATAATAATAAATTTTTGTTCATTTTTCATCGGACTTGTGCATTCATTTCGTAACGAACCCGTACGCACGCAACAATTTTTGGTGTCAGAAGTGGGATTTGAATGCCAATTACAAGAGCGATGGAAGAACAGATGAGGCAGTTGATGATCGCATTTGCTGCATTCCAAGCAGAGATGAAATTGGGTCAAGAATCCGTTAAGGAAGAGATGAAATCCGTTAAAGGCGAGATGAAATTGGACCAAGAATCCGTTAAGGAAGAGACGAAATCCGTTAAAGGCGAAATGAAAGCAATTCAAGAAAAGATTGAAGCAGGTCAAGAGGAAATGAAAAGAGATATTACTTGCATAATAGAAAACAAATTTTAGGCTATTGAAGGCAGAATTGACACTGTTGAAACTAAAGTTGGACAAATAGAAGAAATAGTTTCTTTTGTCAAAGATCAAATAGAAGATAGAGTTTCTGTTGTAGAACAAGGAATCGAAGGAAGGGTTTTTGACGTCCAACACCACATCGAACAACAAATTGATGGCAGGGTTTCAGCAATTGCGAAAGAAGTCGATACTTTAAAGAAATTCGCAGCGACGGCAGGAAGCAATTCGTATGTTTTAAATTTTTACCAATGCCTGTTCGTCCCTCTCTGAAACTATCTACATATGATGGGAAGACCTCCTAGCAAGTGTATAGGACACAATTTTCTATCGTTGCGGATGCGAATGGATGGGATTCCCAAACTAAGACCTGTCATCTCGCCGCTTCTCTGAGAGCAGACGCAGCGGATATCCTGCAGACGCTTCCAGAAAACCGAAAACTTGACTTCGAAGCTCTATCCGGCGCATTAGAGCTGCGCTTTGACGAGAAATGTTTAAAAGACTACAGCAGGCTTCAATTAAAATCCCGTCAACAGAAGCCCACCGAATCACTCCAGGAACTCGCCACGGATGTTGAAAGACTGTCACATCACGCCTTTTCGGAGTACCTGACAGAAACAAGAGAAATCCTCTCGCTGCAATATTGCATCGATGGCATCCGGGATCCTGAAATACAGAAAGCACTGCGAATGGCGGATGTGAAGGACATAAAAAGCGCTCTGTTGTAAGCCACTAAATTCGAGGCAGCTCAGCAAGCAACTCGTAGAGATCGTTACCCAGTCAGAGCTGTGCGAGTCAACGAACCAGTGGATGAATTGATGGCTCGTTTAGATGATTTATCCAGACAAGTCGACGCTTTGATACGGAGTAGCAGTGAGAACAAAGTGGCTCTAAGGTGTTGGAGATGTGGTTCTGAAGGTCACCTGCGACGGAATTGCAGAACACCCCGGGGTACGGAAAATAAAACAGATGATTTTACGAGACACGTCAGTGGCTTCAGACGGAACAGAAGTGAAAAGAAACCAGTTCTAAAGTGCTGGAACTGCGGCGTTGAAGGCCACGCTCGAAGGAACTGCAGAAAACCCCAAAACACGGGAATTGAGACCATTTCTCAGCAACGACGCAGGAAACAAATTAATGACCATATCAAGGAACGGAGGTTGCCAGATAATGAAAAACCTTGTTTAAAAGCACTCAAGATTTCTACGGTGAGTGGCAACAGTAACGGACTGTCCATCAATGGGCATATCGATGGAGTTCCTTGCAATATGATCATTGACCCAGGAGCTAATGTTACCATCATTAGAAAAGATTTAGCTGAACAGTTTAAAGATAAACTTATTTGGACGCCCTCCTGTGTTACCCTTCAGACTGCGTCTGTTGATAAGATCGACATAGTTGGGAAGTTACACCTGAACATCACATTTGGAAGTTCTTCCTACCATCACGCGGCATATGTGGCGGATATTACAGATCCATGTATACTCGGATTGGACTTTTTAAGGAAATATAATTTTTCCTTAAACTTCAAAAACAACAAACTGCTTTCAGCATCTGGGGACATGACTATCTATCCTCAGAAGGGATCCTCACCTAGAAATGCCGACGCGTTGTCCGAAAGACCCAGCTCATGAAATCGTGCTAGGGCCGAAAAGAAGCGCAAGACTACCAGCTATTCTCCATCTCCAGATGCTCTTCGGTCGAGTCCTCTTGGCGACGGAGAAACCAAAGACCAGATACGACACGAGAGCTACTGGACATAGACCCAACAAAGGAGACAAGGTGTGGTTGTGGAACCCGATTCTACGAAAAGGAGACAGGCCTAAATTACAGTCACCTTGGGATGGTCCGCAAACAGTCCTGAACAGGCTGAATGACGTCGGGGTTCGGATCCATGAGTCTTCGAACTCTAAACATAAAGTCGTCCATTACGACAGGTTAGCTCATTATTATGGCCATACTACGTAGTGTAAATAATTGTAAATAGTGTAAGACCATGCTCTTTTTGTTTCTAAATGTGTATTTGATTTGTATTTGGTATTTCATTTGATTTGTATTTAGTATTTGATTTGTATTTGGTATTTCATTTGTATTTGATAGCATTTGATTTGTATTTGATAGCATTTGATTTGTATTTGATAGCATTTGATTTGTTTTATTTATTGCATTTGATTTGTTTTATTTATTGCATTTAGTGTTCATGTTGTTTATTGCATTTATGCCACAGTTGTAAGTTTGGCTTCCTGTCCAGGGATTGTACTGCCCGGGACGTGCAGTCCTTGGGAAGGGGGCAGGGTTATACGGCTTTGGTATTTAAATAGCTTATGTTAGTTGAATAGTAAATTAAATGATTTTATTTCCCGCGCAGTGCAGCGCGTGATGAATATTAAAGGAAAGCTAAGCCGGAAAATTGAAAATACAAGAGCGCGTGCATACCTCTTTTTGATTTCGAGAAAGTTCCAGCAAGTTCTCGTGCGCGATTTAAAAATCTTAAAAAAAGGAGGAAAACCTCTCAGTTCAGTTAGTCAGTTATTTTAGTTAGCTTGTTGTTGTTTTAAGAGTTTGTTTAGAAAACTTCTCTTGTTGATTGTATTAAATTCGTGGATTAGCTTTCTTTAGCTGTTTTGAATTAACTTGAATTAACTTCTGTTGAACGTTTGAGTAGTTAAGATAACTACTGTGAGAAATTGTAATACTGAAAGAATATCTGAGGGAATTTTTGTTGTGATAATAATAAATTTTTTTACATTTTTCATCGGACTTGTGCATTCATTTCGTAACGAACCCGTACGCACGCAACACTATCATAGAATATCCGTTGCCGGAAACTATACACAAATTTCGTTCCTCCTTAGAAATGATGAATTTCTATAGCAATTACATAAAAAATGGCGCAGAAACGCAAGCTCTTCTTCATGAACTTTTGAAAGCATCTACCCCCCCCCCCCCAAAAAAAAAAAAAAAAAAAAGATCGACGCAAACTATCATGGACTAATGAAACAAGAAAAAAGTTTTGAAAAATACAAACAAGATATTGCTCAAGTAGCGTTAATGGCTTATCCCAATTCCGATTACCCTCTGGCACATCTCACAAATGCATCTGATTGGGCTACTGGATTCGTTATTAATCGAAAAGAACCAAATGGATGGAAGCCTATTGCATTTTTTTCAAAAAAGCTTAGTGATGCCTAGAAAAATTATAGCGCTTTCAACCGCGAGCTTTTGGTATATAGTACTTATCCATTAAACATTTCAAACACTTACTTGAAGGCCGTGATTTCGTTATTTATACGGACCATAAGCCGTTAAAATTTACTTTTAAACAAAATAATAACGAAGCCTCTCCCAGACAACTGAGATAGCTACAATGTATCTCACAATTCTCTACTAACCTATGCCATATAAGTAGTTAAAACAATGTGGTTGCAGAAAGGCTATCTAAAATTGAGGATATCTATTCACCTGTTGTTGATTTTGAACTGATAGTAGATGTACAGATTAATGGTGATGAACTGCAACAGTTGAAATTAAATTATTGCATATTAAATATCACTAATTACCATCAGGAAAACTCTTATATTGCGATAACTTTACTTCCAATATCAGACCCTTCATACCTAAAAAAACTTTTTGGATGAAAATATTTAATACAATTCATGGTCTAGCTCACCCTGGAATCTTTAGTACTGTAAAAGAAATGATTAAAATATTCATTTGGCCAGGTATAAAAAAAATCTGATGTGTACACCACATGACTTCCTTGTACGGAATATTAAATTATACGCATTTTTTTGCATTTTATTTAAACTTATTAGATTGAATTAAACCTACTTCGCCGACATAAACCACAATAGAATAAACGCATTCTTTAAAATTCACTTTGTTTACCATAGCGACACTCTGGCGCTAGGTTTACTTAACAGTATTATATTTCATTCATATTATAACTCAGAATGCACAAAATGTATATCATTTAAAGAATTATTTAATCGTTGCCACATGTTCTATTCAAATACTATAATAAAGCTAGAACTATGTATAAAAGAAATTAAGCAAACAAAACAAAACAGAAACAGTTTTTCACAGACGATTCAGTATTTCTCATTTAATTAATTCAGTTCTCACTTCGCGAGAAGGCAAAAATACATAAAAACTCAAAATATCTATATTAAAAATTACGAAGTAAATTTCAAACGCTTATTTCCTCGAAAAAATTCCAGAAAGAATTAAGCATGATTTAATTGGCAATAATAAATGAATGCGTTATCTTTGTTGTTGCGAAGCTAAGTTTCTCTAGATTGGCAACAAATCCGCTAGTCTCCTGTTTCAAATGTAAACATCAATGGCCGTCATTAAAAACAGGCTTAGCGGCAATTAAACAACTTTAAAATTGTTGATAATTCTAAAAATATTGCACACAGATTTACTAAAGGCATAAAATCCTTAACCGGAAGATAAAAACAACATAATTCAATCATTTTTAAAGCAAAAAATGTACAATTTACAAAAATATAAGAGTAAAGAAACTGAGATCACCGAGCCGGGTAATGGATATATATATAAATATATTTATATACGTTTGGTGCTGCCGATTGCAACCAAAATACGAAGTGCACATCTACATGTTATAACAGTCCTATATACAAAATTTCAACGTTCTGAGGCTACTCGTTTTTGAGTTATGCGAGATACTTACGTACATACGTTCGTACAGACGCCACGAAAAATTCTCTTCAGAATTAATTTTAAAGCAGTTTTATAATTTTTTTGAAGGAAAAGAGTATTTTATTCTGTCCTTACGTACAGATATCACGCAAAAACATCGTTAAATTGCATTCGATAGCGGTCAAAATGGATATTTTCGTTGAAATATGCTGCCTGAAACTTTTCGCGATTACAATACTTCCTTTTTACTTCGTACAAGGAAGTAAAAAGATGTTAAACACTGTGCCCAAACTTGTATCGACTGTCAAAAAAATGAAGTAGCTAAATATACAAAATCCGAAAATTCTCAATATCAAGCACCAGACGAAAGATTTAGTGTCGTGCACATTGATTTAATTGGGCCTTATTCACCTACTAATGGATACATATATATTGTTTGACGTATAGTCATCGGTTTATCTCTATGGAAGTGGTAACGTTGTCAAATATCAGTGCAGAAAATATAGCAAAAGCTTTTTATGAACATTGGATTACCCGCTTTGGTGTACCTTCTTGTGTTATTACAAAGGAACTCTGTTTATTTCAGAATTATTTCGAAATTTGGCGTCGCTGTGTGGTGTAAAATTAAACCATACAACTTCTTGCCATCCTCAGAGTAATGGGAAAATTGAACGTCTACACCGTACTTTAAAAACAGCTATTAGATGTCATAACTCTCTTCGCTGGACAGAAATATTACCAACAGTTCTTATGAGTTTGCGAGTTGCTCTATATGAGAACAGTAAATGTACAATAGCTGAAATGGTTTACGGCAAATCTATTAAATTATCTGGCGGATTTTTTGAACAATCAAACTTGCCAATATCTAATGATAATTTTGTAAGTAATCTTCGAAATCAGTTGGCCCTCTTAAAGCTCTACCAATGCAAATTCAAATGTAAACAAAAGATTTTTATCCGAAAGGATTTCTACACATGCTGGCGTGTGTTTCTGTGGGTTGACAGAGTAAAAAAAAAAAACCTTTGGAGCCCTCATACGAAGGACCCTTTTTGGTACTGTAAGAACCCGAAATATTTTCTTCAATCAATTAAAAATAAACAAGTTAATATCTCTGTGGATAGATTAAAGACAGCTTATGTGTTACAGCCTAATGAACGTTTGCCTCCAACTTCAGAAAATAATCTTACATCTGTGCCAAGTCAGCAACTAGAACAGCCTAACAAAGCAACACGCTGAGGAAGACAAGTAAATCATCCTGTTAGTTTCAATGACGTTATTGCTTTTTTCTTTTTTTTTTTTTTTCCAAAGTTAGCACTTTGAAAAAAAAAAAAAATTATTTGCTTAGGAATATGTAGTAATTCAGAAAAATCCTCAATTTAAAGGTCCGTTCCATTTTTAACGATATTTGTATGGGAAAAACATGCATCTTGAAATGAAGAAATACGTTAAATTTATGCCATGAATCTATGTATATAAAGAAGAATGTTTTTGTTTGTTTGTTCGCGATTCCATCACTTTTACAGCTATCGTCACCAAACTTTCTACAATTCTTTTCCGGGTCCTGGGAAAAGTCCACGTCCTCGTTTTTTTAAAGGGAAAAAAAAAAAAAAAAAAAACCTTGAAATCACATTTATGAATTAAAAACTCTGAAAACGGCTAATTTTCGATTTTCATTTTTAATTTTTCAGTGGCAACCGTCTCGCGCGTTGGAGATGAAAATGCTTTATTCCGAAAAGTGTTGCTACTGCTCGCTTTCAAATCGTAGAGTTTGTTAACCAAAAATTTGTAAGTTTTACAAAATCTCCTCTCTCTCTATATATATAATAATTAAATAATAACACATAAAGAAGAATGTCTGTTTGTTTGTTTGATCGCGTTATTGATTTGTGATCAATTATGATAAATGTTTTGCCACATTTAATCGATTAAAATTGAATATAGGGGAATTATTGGATAGAACTTGAGTTTTTACGACTACCATTTCATTAGAAAGACGAAAATCATGAAAAACTGTGCCATCGTTGCTGATATAATGAGAGAGAATTAGTTTATTTTTCTATCGAAATTTTTTATGTGAGTTCTATATCGCGTCAGAGTGAAAAATATTTGCGTTGCATTGTATTTTTTGCATCAATATTAGAAACGGATTACAGCGGTATCGTTCTCTCTGTTTAGATACATTACTCTCAATCTAACTTAACTGGCATCGAGTACTTCCGCTAGTATTAAATAAAACGGAAAAGAATTACATATATATCGCAAGATAAATTCCTTACACAGCTATCTATATTTGATTCATAAATATATACAACCAATAATCATCTAAAACTGATAAATAGTCGTTAAGTTGATTTTAGGGACACGAGAAAAGGCAACCATTTGTGCAATAGTATATATTTCAGAATTTAAATTGATAATACGTATGTTGGTACTGCAAAATGTGCTTAATTACTGTAATTTCGTTTTGGTGTAATTTTAAATAGTTATAGTGTTCAATACAGTTCATAAAGATGCAATTAAAAGAAACTTTATTTATATATTTGACCTGTATCGGTTTCTATTTCCCAATAAGAAACTGCTAATTTCAAAGTTTTCTTCGTACCCCCCCCCGGTAGGTAGTAATTATAGAAAATATAGAATTTTCACAGATAACAAATAGCCTCATCATAATTGATGATTATGTAATGATAATGTTTTTTAATGTATGAAATCTGAGTCTGTAGTAAAGATGCGTCAGTACTGCAGTCAAAAAGACGAATTTTCTTATATTAATTGTTAAGCACCCGAATTTGACTTTGTTCCTGGTTCGCTAATGAAGAAGGAAGCTTAAAACTTTTAAAGGTGGGGGGGGATATTTCACATATTTCTTGAAATACATTCAGTAATTTTATTTAAAGTGACATATATTACTGTTAAAAAATATCAGCTTTACGTTGAGTGTAAAAATGTGGTGCACAGGTTTCAGAAACAGTATTTATGCGTCTCTAATTTTATGAAAAAAATCTACTTCTTCTGATTTTTATCTAATCCCAGCTTTTAACAAGATACTTATGCAGTTTTTACCCTCAAAAACTAGCAAGATGGGTTTTCAATAATAGCCTATTTTGTTTATATTTTGATGCAGTTTTCTATGGCAGTATAGCCTGATTAGTTATCAATACAGCAAGATTTGTTCTTCGGCGATCAGTTTTTTCACCAACAGAAGAGAAAAGGAGAGGATCAACGAGATTGCAATGTAATGGAATTCGGAAATATTTTTCGTAGAGAGAAAACAAGTTTATTTTCCTTTTTTTCTCTTCATGCTAAATTATGTCATTTTGATAGACGATAAATCTTCTTTCTACCATTTACTTTGTAGATGTATGATTTTTTTGTTTCACATTATTCACAGTATAATCTGACTAAAGAACTTATTTATTTAAGAATCCTGTTTCCAATAAATGTCTTCCTTATCTCTTTCTCTCTCTCTTTTTTTTCTTCGTGGTTATTGGCAGAAGATTTGAAATGGAAGTTAGAATGGAACAAATAGGCAAATGAAAAACTAGAATAGAAGAGAAACACGCCAATGTGACAATCAAAATCGCAATAACAACCTTGTATGTAGCGTACATATATTAAAACACTCAATCGATTTCGAGGTCAGCTAACGGTCCCTCCTCATTAGGAGAACGAAATTACTAGAAAGGGGGAAAAAGGCAAATGAAAGTTAGAATAATTCACAATGGTAAAGCATTCCAAAGGTTTAGCCTAAGAACGGAAATACACTCATGAAAAATTTTGTACGAGAAACTGGTTCATATTTAAGTTGCAAGGAATTATCCCCTTCCCCAAGCGTCTGTCGTAGCGTAAGTGATTAGCTCGTACAGCTAACAACTGGAGGATTCGTGTTTCCAATCCTAGGATTGGCAAAGTTATTTTTCACGTTTCTTTCTCCAAAAGTACTTCATAGTGTCTCTAATAGTTCTCAGACAAAAAACGGGGTAAATGATAACTCATTACTGTTTGAATTTGGTCGACTGTGTCTCTGCATCTTTGCAATTGCCCTTTAAATCGAAGAGAATATAAACCCGAGGAAAGCACAGCTGGTCTTTCATGCTCCTCGTTCCAAAAAGTAGTAATAGTTTCTGTAAAGATTTCGAAGTTCTGATAAAACTGCATGAAGACACCCTTCCTCTTACCTCCTCCAAGGAGGAAAAAAAAAAAAAAAAAAAAAAAAAAAAAGAGGTCCGTACAGGGCACCTAGCTATCAATCGCCAACACAACTAACAATATTCAACAGCATTAATCACTCCAGTTATTGATGGTTTATAGCAAAGAATTAATAAATCTTCCAAGATCCGTCATTGCAACTCTAGACCATTTTTTTAGGTTTTTCTTCTGTTAAAATTAACCAAAATTTTACTTTAACTAGTGAATTCAACTTATTTGATGCCTCTTTAAATTCAACAAAATGTTATAATCTGTCTATCCCAAAACTAGATATTTTATCTCATATGTTGACTTTTCCCTGAATATGCTTCTTCTTTTTTTAAATTGATTGCTCCAATAGATAAATATAAATTTTCAGTTCATTCTCGAAGAGTTGATTTAATGGGAGTGATCAAACTAATTTTTCACAAACGAAGAAAATTGATAGTTCTTTTGGGGGGGAGGTTATGTTATTGCACTGGATATTAGGGTATCTGCCAAGAAGAGAAAAAGCTTCGTGGAGAACGTTTTAAGGGAAACTGATCTGTATCAACATAACAAATGGGGAAAATTATGAAACCTGCCATGCACTTAATCTGTTTCCTGGAATCGGAACCTAGTCGAAATATTGGTGTTTAGCATCATCACCACTTAACGGCTCTCGGACAGGCTGATCATTTGTCTCTTGAAATACATAAAAAATTTTCATTTGAAATCAGTTGGAAACAAAAGCTAAATTTTGCCTTTTATCTATGTCCAGGATAGAATGCACTTCTGCGTTTCTTCCAAGACCTGAAGTGGGTAATAAAGTTTCTTTACGTAAGCCAAAGTTATGAATTTATAAACATTATTTCTAAGCTTTTCTTCATACCTGTATGGTTGCTAAAATATTCTTAATTTGAGCCTTAAAAATGAAGTTAAATTAAATGTTTGTTTTTACAAAACGCAGCAAATATTTTAATTGAAATATGTAAAAGATGTTGAGAAGTGTCATGCAAAAAAATATTTCCGTACGCAATACGCAAATTAATCCTGACATCTTCTCAGTAAATTTTTGCCCTCAGTAAATTTCTGAAGCTGGATTATTCGCAAGCGTCACAAAGACATTATATTAAGAGAAAATTAATTCTAGCTTCGAGCTGATCGTCTTAAAATGGAAGTTTCTAAAGCTATTCGTGAGTTGGTGGTTCAGCTATGAAATGGCGCATTATAAAACAAACTGGGGAAATTATTTATGAAGTTAAAGAATATTATTGGAAGATACCAAGAGCTTCAAGCGTTTGGGGATAGAAATCGGTCTAGAAAATCTCCAAAACTAAACTGTTCGCATAAAAAAGTATCACGAGTAAGATTAAAGGTGATCAATGAATAAGTGTATTTCAACTCGCAGCTGACTTAAAGGCTTATGGCAACACTGAAGTGACCCTCTGAAGATGAGAAATGTCATTAAAAAGGCAGCTTGACATGGTATCGACGAGCGACTTTATGGTATCGACGAGTTTACAAAAAATCCTTTAAATAATTCTTCATCTTTCTGAGATTTGGTTCTTTTCGGAGATATAACAAAATTTAATACCTATGATTAGCTGGACGAGTTGTTTTGCGGAGAAAATCAAATCAACAGACGCTAACTAAGAATTAATATGAAACTACTAAACACCATGGCAGAGGCGCGATGGTTTAGAGGGGCTGTGCTGCTGATATCAGCAGTTTACATTTTATGAAGCAAATATGAATAGGTACATGTATCTTGACATTCTAAAGCAAAACGACTTAATCATTGCAGAAAAAATGTTCCTTGGAACTACATTTACTTTTTAATGGGACAACGATCCTAAAAATGTAGAGGCATTATGTTATTTTTTGAAGTAGGAGACGAGAAAAAGGAGCAATACCCTCGCCGGGACTCGAACCACGGACCTTTCGAATATGCGCCGAGTGTGTTTCCCACTGCACCACAAAGGCATGCTAAGAAGGCGGGAGAAATACTTTATATACTCCCCCTTTTAAAGGGCGACTGGGGATTAGGGAATCCAGTCGCCAAATCATGGTGGTGGAGAATGCTCATCCACTATCTTTTTTTAGTTCGGGCCCTACTGTAGAGACATTAGGATATTTAGAAGCAGGTGACATGAAAAATGTGCAGTGCCCTCGCCGTGATTCGAACGTCGGACCTCTCGAATGCGCGCCGAGTGTGCTGTCCATTACACCACGAAGGCATGCTAAGAAAATACCTTATAGTGTCAGTGCAGTTGGTGTGAGATTTAAAAACGAATGAAACAATCCGTAAAAGGAATGAAACAATCCGTAAAAGGAATGAAACAATCGGAATAAAAAAGGAAAAATCCATGACATATTTCTTGTCTCTTTATGATGGGAAAGAAAGAAAAATAGTACGCTTTAAGGTAACATTCTCTTCAAAGAACAGAAAATAGTCAACGTGTACAACGTCGCATTTCTGTTCACAATAACTTGTTTATTAACAGTTGTATGATGCAAAAATATTTTCTTCAATTTAATCACTAAATCCCTAACAGCAGGGGTCGATCATATAAAGTCAAGTAGATAATTATATTCAAATTTCTTTCAGTAAACAGACTATATTTTAATGAAAGCACTTTGAGAATTTATGAACTATTATCATGTAATTGTTTTTAAAGCACCAATAATAAAGAATGACGTTGACAAAGACAAAACTCTTCTATAGACAAATAGCTTTTCTGGGCTAGGCTATGATTGCTTAAAGGAAGAAAGAAACAAATTTTCGAAATGTTGAGAAATAAGCTAAAAGGAAGCAAAAAATTATTATTTAGTTATAGTTTCTGCCATATACTTAATTGTATCTCATATACATATATGCTCTCCTTTAAAACTAGTAATGCATTAAAATGTTTATGCATTTAAATTACATTTATTGAAATACTTATGAATTTCGGCATCACAGATTTCCTCAATGTGTCTCTTTAAAATCAGATTGCGGAGGAAACATTTTTTCCGCCTATTATTTTTCTGCCTTTAATTTCCCTAAAGGTATTATTGATTAAAGCGCGACACCCAGTTACTGATTCTAAGCATCAATAAAGAATAACTAAAGATTTGCTCACGTGGTAGCTTTTAATTTCACTGAATTTCCTCCAAGACATATGCCATGAAACACATAAGGAAGTGCCTTCTATTCTATTTGGTAACGGGATAATTAATTGTTTTGCGTTGCTTTGTTCTTTTCTGTAATAATACGTTGGGATTAAAATGTCAAAAAACTTCATATCTTGATCCTTGAAAATGATGAAAGAAGGTATAAACAACACTTTTTGTTAATAGTTCTGTCTTTTTCTGTTTGACATATTTTAGTAAAATAGAGCAGTTACAAATAAGGATTTATTAGCAGTTACAAATAAGGATTTATGTTTTTAAGATTTGTTGTTAGTTTCATGATCTTATGTTACACTCATTAGAAAATTTGGAGACGTGACTGAAGGCAAAAATTTTCTGCTTCGTGTTTGATTTATTTGAAATGTATGAGCATTTAAAATTATGTTAATATTTAATCATATTTATTGTTATTTTTCTTTGTCAAATCAAATGGTTTAGACACATGCAACGGTACCAGAAATGGATCAGAAAGAAAATAAGTCACCTTTTCTCTGGATGAATGTTTTCTTGCGTAAGTGAGATCTAAAAGTGTAGGGCAATAGCGCAAGGGAGTAACAGCCTTTCTCCAGAGTTGCTTAAACTCCTGAACAAAATGCAAAACAGAGTCTGCCGAAAGTGTTTTTTTCCCTTGTAAAATATCAAAACAGTGACTTCTAGCCTTGCTGATGTCTGTGATTCAGATAACACTAATTAAGAAGTCCGTTTGACAGAAGCTGTGGAATTTGTAGGGTATCTATTATTATTATTATTATTACTTTACCATTATTCTTGCACAGCTGCTGTGGATTTTTCGATGCTTCTTCTTTACACTGCTACCTTTCTTTCTGTTAGATTGTGCAACCAATAGCTGAATGGATAAGACCTATAAACAATGATAATTAGAAGAATCTGGACAAAATTAAGCATGGGCTCAGATCCTGGAAAATAGGCATGAGCTTTTTCATGGTTTTCCCCAAGCCTTCTTATGAATTTTTTCAGAATGGCATCCCTTCTTCTAGGCAGTTACCACTCGTGTACTTTGCCACCATCTACTGCAAGAGTTTGTTCTTAGCAAGTGTCGAATGGATAGAGCTAGAAGATAAATTTTATATATTTGGCTGCCTTTCAAAAGAACCCACAGATTACCGCGAAAGCTACTGTGACTGTTAATGCTATACAGTGAAACCAGACGCCGCATGTGTGGCTAATTTTTCATATACATAATCTATCTAATAAATCCATTAAAATGATGATAAAAATGAGAAAAATCTTAAAAGTTATAATCAGTATTTCTTTTCCGAGATTGAAATATTTAAAAGAAGTTAAATAAAAAATTCTTTGAGGGATACACCTACTCTTTTTCGAAATTTGTCCTCAGAAAAAAGAGCTTGATACATGGACATATAAAACTACGACTATCACTAAAGACATTCATTAAGTCTCCTCTCGAAAGCAGACTAGTAATGATTATTACAACATATTGATGAAAATAAACATATTAATATGATTCTTTAATTCATTCGGAACAGGTTAATTCTCAAATTTGTATGTAACTGGAAATAACATATTCCTGTAAATAAATTTAAATGTTACATTAATTTACCTACCAGTTGCAATTCCGGAGCTCACAAGTTTAGAATGAGGAATAGCTGAAAGCCACGAAACGCTAGTATCCCGACCCCCAAAACTATTCCCGAGTTTAAAAGAGCTCGCTGTGCTAAGTTCAATGATTTAGTGAGTGAAACCGTTTATGGCTTTTAATATTTTAGGAATGAAAAATGTGCTTAAAATGCCTTTTTGTGTTCATTTATGCTGGCTGAAATCTGACTAGATCCGGCAACATCTGTTCTGTAATATATAATAACGAATTTTATGTAACCCCATAAGCCCCTACGAGCACTTTCTAAAAATAACTGGACCCCCATGACTTCCATTAAATTATACACATCTTTTGCTTTGCAATAAAAAAGACAGGTGCACAACTAGATGCTATCGCGATCCCATATAAAAAATTTCAATGCTCTACAGCTAATCGTTTTTACGATGCGATGCGAGTTACATACATACGTGCATACGCCCGCACGTACAGATGTCACGAACAAATTCCTTTTGAAAACATTTTAAATTTATTTTAGAGTTCGCTTTAGAAAAAATATAATCCCTTATTCTGTGCGTGCGTACAGACTGCACTCGAAAAAAATTCGTTCAAAGGGATCCGGGGAAAGTCAAAATGAATAATTTTGTGTCGTCATTCTTATATGTTGGTAAATTACGCATTTTTTAAAGTGATTTAATTATGTGCTTCTTATGTTTCGTTCGGTTAAGGTTTATTTCTTTAGTTAATTTGCATGCAATAGTTGTTGAATTATCAACAATTTAAAAGTTTAAGTGGCGAGTTAACCCTAACGCCTATGGCGGCTAACGAATATTTGTTTACATTTGAAACTCAGTAGAATAGTGATTAAAGTCAGTTTCTGCACCTTCATTGTCTTTTGCCGAGTGGGATCAAAAGTAAACTTTCAGTTCTATTCACCGAAAATGTGCCTTCTTGCTCGCTGGAAAAATATTTTGTTTTTGAGCAGAAACTCTAATTTTAATTCTGATTTTTTTAAAAAACTGTATTTGGTGTTTTATGTTTCTCTGTATTTTACAATTTTTTTTTTCCCGCAGGTAGGTTTTTAGGTTTAACCTAAACCTTATCGAGGGTTTATCTTCATTAGAAGAAAGTTAACAGTCACTATGCGGACGGTGACATTTTAAAATTTAGGGAAGCTGGTTCTCTGAATGCATTGATGGAGGGGAAAATTATGCGAATATTTTTAAAATTTTCAGAAGTTAGCTCTGAACTATTAGGAGGCAAACAATACGCGAGGAAATAAGATAAACGAGAGCTAAATGTGGTTGTCCCTAAATGGAACATGCCAGAAAAGAACTAAATAAAGTTCTTCATCCATAATAGTTACACTTATCTTCTAATTAAATGATATTGGAATATCAATAAAAACAAAATACTAATTGAACATTTGGTGGATAAATAAATTCAGGGCGAAACTCGGAGACATCTTTAATAGTCGATGACCATATCGCATTTAACATATTGCAATACTAGTAGACATGATCACGTGTGGTTTATGATGCAGAATATGTTCTTAGGTTTAAATAAATCTTTTGTTTATCAGTGAAACGTAACTCCATTCTCTGAATATAAATAAAGCAATTCACTTTTAAAATAATGGATAAAGAGAGATTTAAAAAGGGACCCAAAGTGCAGCTAATATATACTATTTTTTAATATTTTTAAACTTTTCCCTACCATCAAATAGTCTTCAGAAGAAAAAAAAAAAAAAAAAACTTGGATTATTCACAAATGGAGTTTTATCATTCCGAAAGAAATGGTGCTCTATTGTCACAAAATAATGAAAGAATTATCTTCAAGTTCTGCTTACCCGGAACAAGAAAGGAAATATTCCATTTTTCGCTCAAGTACTTGAATCTCGCATTAAAATATTTTTTAAAAAATTTCTTGTTATGAATGAATTTCCTTCATGTTATTTAAATATAACTTTGAAATGAAAATTTAAGTTTATTAATTCTAAAATGCATTCAAAATAATAACATTACTGTCGCAAATGGTACGAGCAAGAATGGCAATTCTTATTTTTTAAAGCCTGGCCATGGCTTGCATAAAAAAATATTTTATCCGAAATTTTTCTACTCCTGTTGGCTCAGATGAACGGAATTTTACTGAAGTGAAAAGGAAAAAATTATGCTAATTTATTATTTGCCTTTTAGGTAAACTGCGTCGTCAGCAGCGTGACCTCTTGGACTTGGCCGATATGTTTGACACACTGACTGGCCTTGACCCCACAGATTACATTCCGTATGGCAACTGGTGTGGTTACGGCGGCCAAGGAAAGCCGGTTGACCATATAGACAGGTGAATTCATCACTCAGCGTTCCCACTACTATTTTCGTCATACTAAAATAATATCCATTGCATACGAAAAATACGAATTAAATGTGTCAAGTACCTTTTTGTGTATATGCATAAAGTTGATGTAACGATTATGTGTTTTGGTTCTTATTTACAAACCTTGATCCAAATCTGAAGTTTTAAAATTTGAATGCGAAAATAAAACATTTAAATAGGTCGTACATGCAACTTAATGTGAGAAATTTATTTTCCTGTCATTTTCTTCCAGATAAACTAAACATTTTGTTTGCTAAGTGCAATGAAATGAGATTACAGGAAATTTCATTTTTTTATCTACATCGTTTAGTACTTTGCATAAACATGGAGACTGTCTTCAACTCTAATAAATGTATATAAATATAATGTAGCTGGCCAGGCCACGTCTACTACATCAAGCAGTTGGCAAGGTAATCTGTTTCAATGGATGTACAGTATAGTTTAAGAAGAATGTGTTAGAAATATCACAAACAAATCTAATTTAAAATCTTATATCAAACAAATCTATCCAAAGAATATGGCTTCTAATATTCAATATATATCTGAAACGCAAATCAAAATAATTGTTACCAGTTTTTAAGAGCGGATTTTAATACTCGAATGCGCTTTTCACATTTCCACACGTTGCCATCCAATAATAATGAGGAGTATTTATTTAGAATCGGAAAAACTTTATACACATAAACAGTATAATTTCATGAATCATACACCAAATTTACCATATTTTTAATTAAAAAGTTCGTCTATGTCGAACACATAATGTTTTTTCATACTTTCGTAAAAGAGAGATTTTTCATTAAATAACAAAAAAGTTATAATATGAATACCCACCTTGCTTTTTTTTCGTTGTTACACTGAAAAATTTTAATAAAAGGTATTTATTTAAGTATACAACATAATGTAATATTCATTTTTTTGCGTGTGAATGAAAAACTTTTATTGTGGTTCTTTCAGTATTTTCGTAATGAGTCACATTTATTTTTGCTTAGCTGCTGTCAAATACACGATGAATGCTATGGCCAATCGGAAAAAAAGTGTTCGAATGTACAAGTTCACGTGGTGCAGTATGCTTGGAAAATAAACAATGCAACAATTATCTGCAGTAAGTTTCTCAGTTTTATGAATTTTTTAATAGGTATTGGCAATGATTTTTTCATATTTTGCTTAAGAAAAATTGCAATATAACAGTATTACCTAATAGACTGTTTTTAGTTGCGTTAATCAACCTTGCATTCGTGCTATGTTTCAGGGATTTTCAGTTATGCGGAAAATGAAAACAAGATTTCAGAAATTTTAAAAAATAAACGTACAATTGCATTAACTATCCTTGTTATTTTTTTTTTCATTTGTTAAACTTTATAGAGTCTATGGATATTCTTTGGTAGCATACAAGTTGGACTCTATATAAAAGACGAAGTAGCGAATTCTCGCTATGTCTTGAAGAATAAAGACTGCAGAAAAAAGATTTGGCTCTAGTGTAGAATTGGGTGCCCTTTCGATTAGCGACAATTTTTTTTTTTTTTTTTTTTTTTAAATTTTGGCGATGAAACCTCACTTCTGGTTACCATGATAGTTTTAACTTTGTTTTAGCTTCCTGATTTTATTTAAATGAAAATAGATTGAGGTGTACATGGACAAATTTAAGGCAGTGCGCAATGCCTAGTTTGTGTAATTCTAGGATGCTTTTTTAAGTGAAAACAGATCGATGTGTACATGAACACAGAGTTTGTGCAATTCTTTGACTTCTCATTTTGGTTTTGTGTAGCAGCCATCTTGAAACTGTGCCTTCCTGACTCCGATCTTGGCGTCAAAAAAGAATCGCCACGAAACAAGGGGCACCCAATTGTAAACTTTTACCAAAGATTTAAACAACCTTTTTATTTAAACTGAATTAAAAAATACGCACGCACTTCGTGCTCACAAGTCATCACCACTTGTGGCTACGTAAATTAACAGAAAATAAGAATGTAACAAATCACTAGTAAATTAAGATATCTAATGAGTGGCTCCTTAGCTTAACTAACGGTAAATCGGCTGCACACAGCAAAGTCGAACCGATGAATATCAGTATAAACTGAAAGGTGTCTAACACCGACTAAAGAGTTAGATTCAAATACATAGCATAAACTCGGAACTAAATCCGCTAGTACTCTTTTTTGAACTCTTGAAAAGCAGCTTAATACTGCTTCAGAAACAGGTTTAAATTTGAATACTACGTCATACAAATTTACATTCCGGCAGGAAACTGAAATCGGGAGGGAAAGGAAAGTCAAACTAAAAATAATTGGTTAGAATAAAATAAATCCTTGCAACTTGCATTGCATTATTACACAAGTATGTGCAATTTTGTTGATTTTGTCATCTGGTTCATCAAATGTTTATAAATAAGTGGGATATTTTTAAACTTTTGGCCTCAACATAATTAAAAATAAAGTTGAGTGATTGATGACGCATATTCAAATTTAAAAATTTTAAATAATATTTACAGGAGTGTCTTTTCCCGAGATAAAGTAGAACGCAGTTTTATTGATTATATAGCACGTACGATATACTATCTGCTACATAATACGTGCGTAATGGCAATAATATGATATTTTAACAAATAACAGATGCTGAAATTCCCAGTAAAAGTGTAATCAATATTAATTCATCTTAGTTGACAGCATGACGTAATTAGGTTTTCTTTCTTAAAAAATATTCATTCAAAGTGTTCACAGACCCC
Source organism: Stegodyphus dumicola (assembly GCF_044657685.1). NCBI lineage: Eukaryota > Metazoa > Arthropoda > Arachnida > Araneae > Eresidae > Stegodyphus > Stegodyphus dumicola. The sequence continues at coordinate 91,840,452 of NC_140769.1, forward strand.
ATTTATGCAACCGAAGCTTAAGACGTCTTGTGGCCACTTTTTGAAAAGTTTTCTTTTTAATTAGCCTATTAGCTAGTAGATTCTAAGAATAGAGCAAATTCAAGTGACAAAACACCTAAATGTAATTTGTTGTTAACCGAATGAGCTTTGTCTTGAATTAGTTCAGGGCGTATCTTTGTCTCGATAAAACAACTGTTTCGCGCAGTTTTTTTCTCAGGACCTCACAAAAGAGAATAACTCTGGTATTTGATCAAATTCTGGACTTCTGTGTTGTCTAATTGCAGCTAAGACTGCAGGTACGCATAGCTAATATATTTTAAACGAAAGCTATCCCATAGTAATTTAGTTTATTTACTTTTGAAGTAATGTAGTGAAGTACGATCATTTCAAAACATTCTTAAAAAATATGTTTTTCTAATGAAGTATGAAGTATGAGTATTTCCAAGGATGACGCTTTGGTAATAAAAATGTTCTACATCGTATTTTTCGTGTTTCCCGTTCAGAATGCATCGATAAGTTGCTTGCGAAACTCAATTGCATATTTTTTCGATACGCTTATCGTTATTTTCTTGTTCTATTGCATTTCAAATGACTTGTACAACCTATATAGTATCTTAAGAAAGATGCCTCTTGGAATGATATTTTCTACACTTATCAGCTATATCTGCGGATTATGCATTCGTTTAACTTTAATGAAAAAAAGAAGAAGTATTTTTCTTATGTTAGACTGTGTGAAAGAACTATACGTCGATATGGGAACGGAATACTTTCAGCACAAAAACAGAAGACTCAAATTCTTTTTATTTGGCAGTATTGCCACCATTTTGCCTGCATTCCATACAGGATATTATCTTCTTTCTTGTATGTCACCAATGAAGCTAATCATCCATCAGCAACACACTTTTTTCGAATGGTACTCGAATACAACATGGATATCCCTATCTTCAGTGGTAATAGTAGATGCTGCCGTTCAACAGCAACTTTACCTTCTCCCAGGTCTTTGTATAGTATTTTGTTGCTATATCTTCAGTAGCATGAGCATAATTGTTTTCTCTTTCAATGAAAAACTTAAAAATCTTGATTGTTGGTCACCGCAAGAAATTTTACGCTACTTTGCAAAATACTCACATAGAATGTTTGTTTGTATAGAGAAGATTGAAGATTCGCTATCGTCACTGGTAGGTTTGCTATATGGGTATATGATGTGGAACATACTAAGTGACATGACATTATTCATAAAATGCTCAGTGAGTCAAGAGGAATTCGTTAATCATCTGATTGAAATGGCATCGCTTGTAGTGGTAATTCCCGCTTTTCTCTTTCTTAGTTTTAATGCAGCAAATGTTCATGATGCTGCTTTGAAAGTGAAACAAACCATGCATAGACTTGTAACGCATAGCAGTCAATATGAAGAATGTACGGTGTTGCTGAACATGGCGGAAAATTTTCCCTCAAGGGCTATCATCACGTGTTGGCGGATGCTTGCTTTGAAAAGAGGAATTGTGTTGCAAACTGCCAGTGCTCTTTTTACCTATGGTATAATAATAACTCAAATTGAAGGAACACTTCATTATCAACCTGAGGATTTAAAAAACTGAAAATGCCAATTACTTTTTAAATACGAAACAGTCATTGAATATCTGTGTGGGTTGCAAGCACACATCTTCTAATCTATGAGTTCATTGTTAAATATGTTACTTCAGCTGAAAAAAGAAACATTGACAGATTTAATTACTGTATTTAATCGCGTAATAGTCGCACATTTTTTGCTAATTTTTCATCGTGAAAGTCTTGGTGCCACTATTATGCGGGAAAATCTAGTACACAATATTGTACACTTTTGGCGATTTTTTCCGCTTCAAAACGGGGGTGCGACTATTGCGCTAGCAAACACGGTAAATTGAATTTATTTTGAATTTAGACACTAGGATCATATTTAAAAAAGTAACAATTCAAACATGATTCGATATTAAAGCATTAAATCAAATCTACAAATTAATGCCAGTTGGTTGAAATGTTCTTATTTTGAAATTTTAAGCTAATACGTACCACATATATCTGCTGTTAATATTACTTTTTGCTCTGGATTTGTGCCGATATTTGTAGCTTGTAACGTCTATATGCTTGTCTCTGCTGTATCAAGTAGACATTAGTGCAAATTTAAAGACATCCAAGTACTTAAATTTAATGAGATAAAACATCTTATTTCGGGGACAAAAATAAGATGTTATGCATAACAATGTTAACTAAATTAAGGCTAATAAAAGCTTTTAAATCTGAAAACGAAAAGGCAAATGGGAACTACAATCATGAAATGTAATTTCTAAACATTATTAACACTTCAAAGTGTTTCTAAACATTACTGACTGTTCTAACAATGTTTTTAAGTAAGTAAAAGGATTTAATTAGAAATACTTTCACTCGAAAATATAGCTTTGAAATGATTTGAAAATTAGGCCTAACAGTTACTTAAGCTACAAGTAATTATCTGCGGCTTTTAACAAGGTTCATAAGTGATTCTTCTAATATATGAGGGAAGTTTTCAGTGAACTTCAATCCTCAATTGCCCCAAACCACCTCCATCTTTTTTCCGCACTACCCTCAAATCAAGAATCTGCAAAATTGTTGCTTTCAGAAAGAATTTTGCAGATTGATGCATTTGGCAGTTCGACAAGCGATTTATTTATTTATTTATTTATTTTCAATTTGATTTTGGATTGCCGAAAAATAATTCTCACATATTCACCTCGTCCATCTCTGCCATTGCAGTTTAAAGCATCGAAAAATAATATAGAAATTGCATCTAAGTTAAAATAGCAAACAGCTATAGATTCGTATGTATTGTTGGTATTCAAGTATGCCATTTATGTAACTATTGAAATGTTACATAAATGGCATACTTGAAATGTTGCATAAATAACTCACTAAAATGCCTATTTAATTACGAGATATGGAAATAAATTGAGCTGAAAATGTTTCACAGCATAACTGTATTTTTATGAGCAAGAATCAGATTCAAATGATTTACTTTCTGCTGAAATATGAAATTTCTGTTTCTGTAATCGTATGAGGGTGACGGTTCAGTCTAGCTCTTTTGTTTCTTTATTACCAAAATTTATGAAAACCCTTTTATTCTTCTACTAAATTCTCATTGCAAGATCCAAATAACATTTAAAACAAAAATGGAAACAAAATAAATGAGCACAATAAGATTAGAGCATAATATCAGCTAACACATTTGGGAAATGAAGCTTAAAATAAATACACCAAAACTTTATTCATGAAATACCTTTGTAAAGGCAAATAGCCTTTTTGAAATCTTTGATAACTATAAATTTATAAATTAAAGCCAATTTTTTTATATTTGAAAGAAGAATTTAATCTTAGAAATGAGCGGTGTGTTATTCTTACACAGGGCTAGAAAAAGAAGAGAGGATCATTGGTGCACTTTTAATAAAATTATAAATTGATGATTAACAATCCAGATTCATACAGGAAAGTGTTTTTTAAGTGTTTTTCTAAAGGTTATAAGGTATTTCTCCCACTTCCCTAGCGTGCCTTCGTGGTGTAGTGGTTCAGCACACTGGGTCGATATTCCAGAGGTCCGTGGTTCGATTCCCGGCGAAGGCGGTTGCATATTTTTTATCTTTCTGGCTTCCAAAATATCCTAATGACTCTACACGTGGCGCCAGAACTAAAAGGGTGGTGGATGATGATTCTCCACACCCAGGATTTGGCGACTGGGTCCCCTAAAAACCCCAGTCGCCCTTTAAAAGGTGGATTATATAAGGTATTTCTCCCGCTTTCTTGGCATGCCTTCGTGGTGTGGTGGTCTGCACGCTGGGTACGTATTCCAGAGGTACGTGGTTCGATTTCCGGCGAAGGCGTTGCATATTTTTCATCTTTCCTGCTTCTAAAAAATACCTAATGTCTCTACAATGGCACATGAGGTCTATTTACTTATCTTCACACAAGTTCAGACTAAAGGCAGTCATGCAAGACATGTAATCTAAGTGAAGCTGCCGAAGAAAACGATGAACAAGAATGACTCCTCTGTCAAAATGAGTTTAATGTTTTTCATAAATATTTTTCCCAAATATTTTTCACAAATATATAAATATTGCATATTTTATGCTTTTATTTTTATACCTTTGCATATTCAAGAAACAAAATTTTCTTACATTGTCTTAAATAATATAAGGAATATTTTATTATTACTTGAAGTTACAAAAAAACTTGATGAAAATTAAGAAAAGTAAATCATTTTCCAGCAGTGCATAGTATTGTTTTTAACATTTATAAAAATATCCTTCATTTTTTTAAATAATGGGCTTTTTATTTTCTTTGTCGCAATGTTCTGCGATTTCTTTAACATCAAATATTAAGTTGTGAACATCTTGCTGCTGTTCATTAGACAGAAGTTTTCAAATATAGAAAGGAATTATTATAATCTTCGTTCTTGTAAAACGTTCAATATAGTTATGATTCGTTGACAAAACACATACTTTTGTTTAAACTTGCCAATAGTAACGCTAGTTATAATTAGCATGGGAAAATGGGAGGTTCACAACAGCGTTGAGCAGCGAATAGCCATTAGATCTTTGACTGACGAAGATGACATTATTTCTCAGATTTATCCGAGACTTAAAAATCATATTGAAATATATTTCTCTTTCTAGAATGTATTTTTCGCGCACGTCTTTTTAAGAAAGCCAAGTGAGTGGTGGAAATGCACCATATGTTCATCACCTGAGCATCTAAGGCGATGAAGACAAACTGACTGCTATTGATGCACTAATTCGTATCAGTCGGATAATCACTGTCAAAGGAATCGCGAAGGAGCTTAAAATAAATGTTGATAGTGGAAAAAAATGAGTTGAATATCGTTTTAAATTTAATAAGTTGAGCACTAGGTGAGTTCCCCGTCTTTTGATGCCTGAACACAAAGTGGGAAGTTTCATTGTTTGCGGCGATATGAAAAGAATGAAGACAAGCGTTTATACTGTATAATGATTTGAAACCATGGGTGACTACTTCACTGCAGAGTCATAACGGGCAAACATGGATGGCAAAGAAATCCAAGTCTAACGGAGTTGTAAAATAATGCATCAAAATGTATTTTTATTCTTCTGGAATTAAACTTCATGGGAGTTGGAGCAAATGGTATTGCAGTGACAGGTATCTGTACATAAAACAGTACTAAGTCTTTTCGCTGTACTCAGTAAATAAAGCTTAGCTGATAAATTCTTGTTTATATTTGGATGCCTCTCACATGAACAACAATAACAGGTAGACTAGAAGAGAAACACGCTAATGTGACAATCAAAATCGTAAAAAACAACCTTATATTTAGCGTAGGTATAATGAAACACTCAATCGATTTCGAGGGCAGCTAAAGGTCCCTCCTCATCAGGAGAAAGAAATACATAGAAAGAAGAAAATAGGAGAAGGAGTCACAGAAACACGTAGTGCTTATCAGCACTGCACGTGGTTATAACTAGATTTTTAATCAGAGTTGCACTGGCCGCTTACTTTTACTGAGCCAGGCTGTCTGATCAAGCATAAAGAAATATTAGCGAACTTAAAATAGGGAGCGAGGGGTAAATGCACCTTACGCTCAAAATCTGAACTTCAAATTTCAGAAATAACTGCGAAAAGTAATCAAATTTGTTCACATTCAATAAATTTTCCAGTAGATTTACTTTTCTTTTAAAATTATAGGTGACGAAGCGAACTGTGAAGCAAGCATATGTAAGTGTGATAAAGAAGTTGTGGAATGTATCGCGCAGCACAGTCACACGTACAGTGAATATTACAGATTTATAAGGAAGTCTAGATGACCAGCCGCAGTTAAATTTGAAAACTTTTATCTTGTAAATACATTTCCAGATCTAATATACTACGGAAGCTTTACTTCCAAAGATTAAATCCCAAGAATCAAAATACTTTATGTATCCAAAGTTGAGCATTATTTTTATTTGTATCACTAAATTTTTTTTAAATAATTGTTTATCCTGTAGGAAAAAAATATTAAAAAGAGTTCACTGTATTTAATAGTGTGAATAAATTTTGTTGTGTGACTTAAAATGCCTGTTTGAGAAAAATAAAATTAAAAAAAAATCTGTACGTCCAAACGGGCGTTTTTTTAACGTTTTGTGTGTAACCTTTATTTATTAAATACCATGTTCTTTGCAATCATAAAATTCAGTTCAATAGCAATATCGCAAAATAATTTTAAAATTAGCATATTTTTAAAATTTCTGATACAGTTACGCACGGTGGAGATAAAAAGTTTTTTTTCTTTTTTTTCCGTAGAGTGTTGTTATTGCTCGTTTTGAAATCCTTGAGTTTGTTAATCAAAAATTCGTTAAAGTTTTACAAAATATGAAATCGATCATAAAACAAATTCCAAATCTCAAATTTGGTCTTCCACATGCCTATATATTCGTAGGAGGATTACGTCATTCAAAATTCGATGGCTCTATGTACCGTTGCTTTATCACAATGCGAGAAATATACATACATTTATGCAGTTTTTCATTATTTAATTGCTTCAAATATAATGCAGGACTCTAACATTTGGTGGCAACAGTTTGAAAAGTGAAACGGACATTTATAGCGATTCAACACAAAATAGCAAAACGAAAACAATAGTTCTTCAGGGACAAAACCATTTTGGATTAATAAGCCAAATGCAATGAAAATTTAAAATTTTAGCTATAGAAAGTCATTTTCATTAACATATTTATGCTATTTTAAATCTACGTTCATTGTGTTATCTTCTGTGTACAGTGAAATAACTTGTGGAGAACTAGGGACTGCAAATTTTATATCTTATTAAAAACTTAATTTATAAGCATAAATAATAAACATAAAATAATAAATTATTATAAGCTTATAAACTTAATTTATAAGCATAATAGCTGCATAGTATTACAGTTTAATCTAAAATATGTTAATTAAATTTTTGAACGGAAAATGACATATAAATCTAAGTCGTTATTTAAAATTCATAAATTACGTACTTAACAGTTTGATTGTCATTGAAAAAATTTTTATTTGAGTAATGATAAAAATTATTTGAATGGTGTATCAGGTTCAATGTTCCGTCTTACCTTCTTCCGGAACATGCAAGGACCTGACCCGGAACAGAGAGCTTACTAAAGCTATGTTCAAAACTGTGGGAAGTAGACAGGATACACAAGAAGGGTATACAAAACCCTTCATTTTTCTCTATTTACAATAACTTCCGTACTTCGGAATACACAGACCCGCTACTTGGGGTCTAACGTAAAAATATAAAAATAAAACTAAACTCTAATTTAACCTTAAAATAATAAACGTGGAAGATTGGCCTTATATTAACAGGAAGCCGTATGTAGTACAGAGAACTGTGAACACTACAATACGTTTAAAAATTATCAAGAGGATTAAAACCTCTGGCCTGGAAGGCAACCAGCAACTGAGTAAAACTTCTAAGGTAAGCGGCCTGCTTCGACTAACTGCTTCCTCTCTCTCGCTTGGCAAAAAGCCACAACTTAAATACTTGGCGTTCGCCAGACAAACTTTTCATAAATACATTAACGCTTATAATTCTGGCCGGAAGTAGAAAATAAGAAGTGATAGTAAAGATTCAAAATAAAAATAAACGTTAGTAAAACTTAAGATCCTTACATAGTTCCCGCCAGAGTTAATTAGTTTGAAACTGAGGTCTAAAACGACCTTGTTGAAAACTTTTAGCTTTAGAATCTAACGCGAGGCCAATCTTTTACAAACATTTTTCGCTAGAAAATTCGCTTTTACAAACATTTTTTACAAACATACTTTTACAAACATTTCGTATTTTTCGCTTTTACAAACATTTTTCGCTAGAAACTAGAAATTTAAAAGAAAGAAATTTGTTTTTACAATAGCAGCTCCCAGGACACACAATTTTTTTCATCTGTACTGCATCTAAACAGGAGCTTTTATTCAAATCTGGTTCCTTCCAGAGATCTGGAAGAAAAACTAGTTTAATGAAATGTTACACAATGAAATGGCAAGTAAAATGTATAATTATATTTCTCTTAACATTCTTATTTCATTTATAACTATTTTAGTTATCTCTCCCCGTGCTCTCTGACATGTGTTGTAAAAGAACACCAAAGACGAATGTGTTTATGTCTATGTGTTCAACACTTCCTCCTACAATCAAAACACTAACGTGTTAAAATTCAACATACCAAGACCTCGTAACACACCCTAATTTCAACTCTAAACCCTGAGGTACTATTCTGAAAGTGGCTAACTCTGAAGTGTAGCGTCAGAGAGCCTAACTACATCATTCAACCTTTAACACATATTCACCATGATTTAGTCTTTTTACAGTCACAAGAATAAAAAAAAAATTTAACATTACTTTCACTTTTACCATATCACGGTATTTCTTAACATTTAAAATAACAGTTCACATTGTATATAAGAACATATTAACATGCCGTTAATTTTACACATTTGAAAACATACATTAGTAGTACATTGTTAACTTCTATTCTTTTCAAAGCAAGTGCCAATTCTTTCTACATTGAAATAATACATTTCAAAAAGTCTTTCAGACTAAAACTTCTTTCTTGCCAGAATGTTATAAATAATATTTATACAATAACTTTTTACAATATTTAAGTCTTTACACAACGCTATTATACATCAACTTTAGTTTTACGCGCGAGTAATTGAAAAACATAATACCAAAATCGGTAACAACTCATTTTTCGCCCTTTTGGCATTAAAGGTAGACCTCGCATGAGGTAAAACTTCTTGAAATCTGCCACTTGCAGTAAGAATGAAAGATTAACTTAAGTTTGAAAGTAACATAAAATTTTACTTATCTTTGTGATATTCGGACATTCTTTTCTGGGCCCAGTCCTGAAAGGTAGTGCAGATTGTTGTTTGATTTATCCTCCTTCTTGTGCGGGCTCGCCCTTCAGTGCCTTCCTCTAGAAGCTTTCTTTTTCCTCCAGTTCAGTCACCCTTGAATACCTTCTTTTTCGCCTCTACCTGTGGTCTTGGCCGTTTGATGGCAGCTGGTCTTGGCGGAACCGGGAAACTTCTTTCGTGTTCTTGCTTGGACCTCGTTGCTGGCCGTTCAAATTTTCCTTGTAACTTATCCTCCGCCGCTGAGGGCCCTTCCGCAGTTCGGCGACATTTGCTGCGGAGAGTCCTGTCGGATGAGTAGATCTTCCGTTTTAGAGCCGGGTTATAGTTGCCGTCATTTCTCCTGGTTCTCTTTGCATACGTCGTCCTTCTCCCTTCTTCATTCTGGGGGTGACCGTGAGCTCTCTTTTCTGGACGGTGGAATGGCTTCTTTTTCTTGCTACCTTCAATTTTTCCGCGGGGAAACTTTCTTTTCACTTGCTCCTGCTCTTAATGGCTTGCCCTTGTACTTGTCGTTTTTCCACATCTGGAGCTTGTGCCTGCGGTTTCTGCCGTGCCGGATCCTGCAAAAGATCTTGGAAAATTTTCATTTTATTACGATCATAGTAGGGTTTGATTTGATCAATGTTTGCGGAACAGGTTTCACCATTTCTGGCTTTTAACACTACTACAGCGTGAGTTATTTTTTCTATAACATATGGTCCTTCAAATCGTGGAAAAAATTTGGCAGTTTTATCTTCTGGTGCTGAAGAAAGTGAATGCATAATTTTTAAAACTTCATCCCCTAATTTATAAGTTACTCCCCGTCGTTTCAAGTCATAATAGAGTTTCTGTTTTCTCTGTGCTACTTCAGTATTCTTCTTTGCTTCCTTAATTAGTTTTTCTATATCACCCATTTTAAATTCTGGGGCTCTTTGTTGCACATAAAATAATTTATCTAACGGCGTTATAATCTTTCTGCCTAAAAATAACTCAGCAGGAGTTTTGCCCGTTGTATCATGTTTTGCGGTCCTAAGAGCGAAAGCAACTTCATTGACATAGTTATCCCAGCTTTTATGAAAATTTTTAACATAACTACGGATAATTTTCACTATATTTCTATTGACCCGTTCCGCTATATTTGATTGCGGCCGATACGGGACCATTTTTAAATGACGTATGCCCAGTTTTTGGCACATGTCTTCAAATACATTACTTACAAATTGAGGACCATTATCCGATATAACTTTTAGGGGCGCCCCGTATTTTAAAATATATTTATTTAAAATAGAATCAGTAACTAATTTCGCGGAGGCTCGTTTTAAGGGAACAATTTCGGTCCATTTACTAAAATGATCAACCATAACAAGGAGATAGCGACTTTTATTTAACTGACTTTTTGGGAAAGGGCCCAATAAATCGATGCCAATTATTTCATTTGGAAATTCGGATTTAATACTATTTAGAAACCCTGCCGGGCGGAAATTAATATAATTAACTGCCTGACATGTTGGGCAGGACTGGACATACGCCCTTGTTAACATTTGCAGTTGAGGAAAATAGACTGCCTCGCGTACGCGTTGGATAGTTTTTCGAATACCAGCATGAGAAGCTAAAGGGCTGTCATGGAGCTCCTGCAGGATATTTAATCTAAGACTAGCTGGGATAACAGGTCGAAATTCGTTGTTGGAATTCGTAGTTTTTGTATAGAGTAATAGACCATCTATTAGTTCGTAATGGGCCGCCCTATTTCTTATCGCCACAATATCTTGGTGGCTAAAATTTTCAGGATCCTTTAAATACTCATAAATGCTTCCAAACTCAGGATCCTTACCCAGTTCAGTTATTACAGTTTTTCGGGAATTTATTGTACATGCTGTGAGCATTGCCACCTTTACGGTATTACCTTCTTCATCTATTTTAATTCTGGATAGGGCATCTGCTACGATATTTACCTTTTCGGGGGTATGCTTGATTACCAGATTATATTCTTGTAGCTTGAGTGCCCATCTTATTAACCTTGGGGATAAATTTTTCCCAGAATATAATCTAGTTACCGCCGCATGGTCAGAGTACACTGTTATTGGCGCCTTTCCAAAATAGACTCGGAACATTTGCGCTGCTAACAGAACTGCAAGTGGCTCTCTCTCCGTCGCGGAATAGTTTCTTTGTGTTTGATTTAAAGTTCGGCTAAAAAATGCCACGGGCTGCTGATTTTGCGAAAGTACCGCTCCTACCGCATAATCCGAAGCATCCGCTGAAATTTCTAAATTCTTATCCTTTTCAGGAAATTTCAACACAGGGGCTTGCGTTAATGCTTGTTTTAATTTTTCGAAAGCACTATTGGCTTCGGCCGTCCACGAGAATCTTGCCTTTTTCCTTTTTAATTTTAACAATGGTTCAGCAATAGCTGCAAAATTTTTTATAAAGGACCTATAATATGAACAAAGTCCTAGAAAAGAAGAGAGCTTCTTCGCCGTGTTTGGAGTCGGATACTTTTGTACAGCGATTATTTTTGATTCGTCTGTCTCTATTCCTTTCTGAGATATCTTGTAACCTAAATATTTTAATTCAGGGGCTGCAAATTTGCACTTTTCGACATTAACTTTTAGACCGGCCTCATTTAATAAAGAAAACACCTGTCTTAAATCCTGTACATGTTGGTCGAGATTATCACTAGTAATAATGATATCGTCTAAATAGATAAATGTGGATTTTCCAAGAACAGGTCTTAACACAATGTCCATACATCGCTGAAATGTTGCCGGCGCCCCTGAAAGGCCAAACGGCATACGCAAAAATGCATAAGTGCCAGTCTTAGTTATAAAAGCAGTCTTAGGCACGTCCTCAGGCCTAACCCCTATTTGAAAATAACCAGTCGTTAAGTCTAAAGTCGTCATATATTTGGTGGATGTTATGTTCCGTAGAATTTCTTCAATAATAGGTAACGGATATACCGGATATTTAGTTATGGAGTTTAATTTACGGTAATGAATTGCGAATCTCCACCTTTTTGGATGTGTCAAAGGATAGTCATTATTTTTCTTACATAAAACCACCGGGCTAGCATAACTACTTGAGATGGGCGTTATGATCTTTTTACGTAGCATATCGGTGATATGCCATTCTATAATTTTTTCCTTATTCTTATCATACCGGTATGCTTTGTGGCGAACTGGTATTGAATCTCCGGTGTCAATACTATGGTTAGTAACCTGAGTAAATCCTGGAATATCACTAAATAACGAAGCAAATTCACTTACCACTTGTCGGATTCTTCCTTGCTCGTCATTAGGCAGGTGGTCAAGATTTAACATCGGCGGTTCAGCCTTTTCTGCACGAACTGGTTTCATTGTCAGCTTAAGGGACGCTTCATTAAAATCCAGCGTTGCTTGTGCCTCTGAAAGAAAATCTATTCCTAAGATTATATGTGCTTTCAGATTCTTTACTATGAAAAACATCACCTTTACTTGTTCGTCCTTGATACGGACATACAGCGATACTTTACCTATACACTTACATTTTTCTCCTTGCGCCGCTAACACTGTCGTATTATCCGAATTATATATGCGGTATTTCCGAAAATACTTCCTAAAAAATTATTCTGCCACACAGGAACACTGCGCGCCTGTATCCAGGAGTGCGGTGGCTGGGATATTATTCACCAACACTTCAATCTTCAAAAGAGTCAAATTTTTCCCCATTACTATATTTAACTTGAAGGAAGAGGGGTTTTCTTGGCCTTCGGATTTCCGCACCCTCCCGTCAGCAGAAATCCGTTTTAGTTTAAATTATTCTTCATTTCCGTGCTTTCCTTCCTTTTCCACTGGCCTTGAGACTTTTTTCCTGGATTGCTATTGAACTGTCGACGTTCGCCTGCTGTTTTTGAACGCTTGGGTTTCCTTGCCCACTGATTCGCTTTGCTTCCGTAGCCGTGTGCTTGAGTTTGCTGTAGTCTTGGCGCACCAAATTGGTTTCGCTGTTGATATTGGCGTCTTCTTTCAATGTCCGCCGTTCTTCTACTTTCAAACTGGATTGCTAGCTCAAATATCTTTTCCAATGTAGTCGGATTTCTTAATTCAATAAAGTCTTGCACTTGGGGCAGTAACCTCGGCAAAATCACTTGAATTATCTCAGGATCCGGACGGTTTCCATACAAGAGTTTGAAGACGTGAATTTTTCTTAAAATAAAGCTTGAGAGATTTTCGATTCTTTGCTGATATATACTAAAAAGTTCCGTTTCTAATTTCGCACGATCCCTTACAACAGGGAAGGCTTTTACTAGGGCAGTCTTGAAATTCTCGTAAGTATAGGTGGGACTTCCTGCTTGACCCAAGAGACTTCTGCCTATACACTTGAACCAGTTAAGCGCTTGGCCCCTCAAAGCGCTGGTAGCTAAGGTAACTTTTTGAAATTCGTGCACGGGGTAGAGCATGAAGTGGTCATCCAATTTTTCCAAAAAACTGGTTAACGGTGAGTTTCCATTAAATGTTGCTTCTGGTTTCATAGAAGCGCGCATGGTCTGGACGATGTAACCAAATCCTTCCAGGGCGGCAGCTGGCTTTCTGGATTCTGAGCCGTTTCTGCAGGCAGCACATGTTCTTCTTGAAACTCGGCCATGGTTATTCTTCTTCGTTGGGCGCCACTATCAGGTTCAATGTTCCGTCTTACCTTCTTCGGGAACATGCAAGGACCTGACTCGGAACAGAGAGCTTACTAAAGCTATGTTCAAAACTGTGGGAAGTAGACAGGATACACAAGAAGGGTATACAAAACCCTTTATTTTTCTCTATTTACAATAACTTCCGTACTTCGGAATACACAGACTCGCTACTTGGGGTCTAACGTAAAAATATAAAAATAAAACTAAACTCTAATTTAACTTTAAAATAATAAACGTGGAAGATTGGCCTTATATTAACAGGAAGCCGTATGTAGTACAGAGAACTGTGAACACTACAATACGTTTAAAAATTATCAAGAGGATTAAAACCTCTGGCCTGGAAGGCAACCAGCAACTGAGTAAAACTTCTAAGGTAAGCGGCCTGCTTCGACTAACTGCTTCCTCTCTCTCGCTTGGCAAAAAGCCACAACTTAAATACTTGGCGTTCGCCAGACAAACTTTTCATAAATACATTAACGCTTATAATTCTGGCCGGAAGTAGAAAATAAGAAGTGATAGTAAAGATTTAAAATAAAATAAACGTTAGTGAAACTTAAGATCCTTACAGGTGAAGTAAATTATTAAAATTAAAGGGTAACAATCTGCGTTTAAGCAGAAAATTTCCTCTTACGCGATATGAGAAAATTTGCGCAATCCCAAAATAATAAGCGCAGATGTAAAATAATTTATCTCTTACAAAATTCCAAAATTTCTTCAAGTAAAATACTCATAAATAAGGAAATCTACTCTTTCTGATTAGATCTCAATTTACATTTATGACCTTAAAATGATCTTTAGCAGAATTCAAAACAGATCTTCCGACTGTTATGTTGCGTTCTGTTACCATGCATTTATCATCTACGTAACATTAAGCGAAATATAGAAATTTGGTGTTGCCATCGTTTGAAAATTTGTAAAACGTTAGATATTCGTTCTTTAACTTATTGTCGATACGGCTTTGTAAATAGCTATTTTCCAGAGCATTGTCTTTCTATGTAACATTAGAACTTTAATTTACCTTTAAAAACTTTATCTATAATTCTTAACAAGCATTTAAAAGAAATAGGAAATCTTTATTTTTTAATTCCGTATTTAGTTAATGCTATTATATAAAATATACGTAATTTTTAATACATCCATCTGTCAGTTTTAGGCACATTTGCAGCATATTGTAATTAATAAAATATGTTACATGTACAGTAAGCGCCACTTAATGTTATCTCATTTGTTCAGGACGATTTTGATAACATTAATCGAATCAGCAGTAAGTGATGAAAAAAAAAATTGTCCTTTAAAATAGCAATGGAATTTAATTGATTAAAAATGAAAATATCAAGAATCATATAAATTGGTTTTTTTCAGTCTTTTAATTAGGAAAAAGCAAAAAAATGGCTTATGAACAGTTCCATAATATCTTGGAAGCAAACGTTCATTTATGAATTTTTCATAATGTTTCGGAAATTATTGACCCATACCCTTAATATTTGGAAGGTATCCCTCATTGGAACAGAACATGCTAATGTAAAATTTTAAAATTTTAAATTAAGCAAGAAAACAGCCTTAGTTTATCGTAGTTGTTTCAATTCAGTTCCCCCCCCCCTCCCCAATGAAAAAGAAAAAAATTCCGCAGACTTTTCCCTTCCTTTTGAATAAGAAAGACTTGTGTCTGATTGCCCTGAAAATCGATAAAGTTATTCAAAATCTACATCAAAACAAGGTTGCTTTTTTTTTTTTTTTTTTTTGTCTAATTTTGAATTTTTTACCGAAATCGGAATTAAGCTATTTGGTGACTTCATCACTCTTCACTTGGAACTATTTCTTTGTCAGTCAGCTAGTTTTATAATCTGTTTTAATCTTATTTAGCTAATTTATCTTTTGTTTGGCAAATTTAGTTTAAAAATTTATTCTAAAATATTTTGATAACGTTAATCAATTATTGATCACAATAACCAATATATTTTCAATGCTTCCTATACAAACGGGTGGGACTTGGGCAAATCGATTACAATATCTAAATGATAACATTAGCCACGATGACATTAAGCGACGTCTGCTGTATTTTGATATAGAAACATTTGCTTTTATTACTAAAACTGACCTACCAAATTAACAAAATTTAAAATACATTCAGTTTATAATGCATCAAGCTGATGATTATGAATGATTTTATTGTATCAGTAATAGTTCTAAAGCTACATATTACATGCCTTAGTACAGAACTATTTTGATATCTCAATAATACAGGCAGTGCCTACAACATGCTATCGCTCTAACACAGTTCGAAATTCTTTGTGAATTCCTTTATAACACAGCATTCCTATAATATTGTTTTGTCCTTACAAGGTTTGATCAAGGATCAGGAAATTGCTATTACTAAGTACCATAGTACATCTGCCGATCCTCGATTTCATAGCATATCAAAATGCAATATAATTCAGAGAAATCAGATTAGGATAAAATTAAAAGGACTTAACCCTTTGCGGCACAGTGTGTCCGTTCTGGACACACCTAAAAATTTCCTTCTGTACGCACAGAAAAATTGAATGAAAAAGGATTTATAGGTTACTCTGAACCTTCTTTATTTATAGTAGATGGCAGCTCAACACAAACCAGTCCATATATTTTAGCCATGTTTAGTTTATTAAGACCCTCATTTTTCAAAGAAATCTAGATTTTTTAGAGTATAAAAGGAATCGTTTAAAAAGAAATTTCTATGTTATTTTTTCGCTGTATGCTAATCTCCTTATTCTATATTAGTTTTAAATTTTTATCTTTAAATCTTGCCTAAAATCAAACGGGGAACACTAGATATACCCAGAACGGGCTCACCGATAATCTAGAACAACTGAGAGTCTGTACTCTTTGTTTCTCCGCATCTCATCGGTCAGTTCATTGACAACAATGCTCGTTTCAGCACTCTTTTCGAAGCTATATTTAATCAGTGTGCCACTGTGGGCACACCAACAGAATTAAAACGATAAGTGCTATCTTCACAAAATTTTACTTGTGTGCTCCCTTAGGCCTAATTAGATTGCCTACTTTTTCTTTTAAATCAAAATTCCGATTTTAAAAGGTAGCGTGCCGGAAAGGGTTAAAAGAAAGTAACACTTGAATAACCTTTGGTAAGAATTTCTTGAAGAAGAATACATTGATGAGACCTAAGAATGTTAGAAGCGGAATCTGAGATAAGCTAGATTAATTCATTGGACAATAGTACTACCTCCTACAAAGCATGAAGAAAGATCTAAATGTAGTTCAAAAACTGGCTTTATATTTTAAAAATGAAACTAAAAAAAGAACAAAATTCAAAACATAATCTCATACGTGCTCAGCTCTGTGCAATAAAATCTGTAAAGATCTCTCAGTTGAAAGGGAACAACCGAAAACAGATTTATTTTCCTCAGAAAGCAAAGCAGAGAACTTACGATGCTATTGAAGAAAGCTCGAAAGATAAAAATATCTTACCTAAATGAAAACGACTTCGTTTAGTGGCAAATAGTAATCAAGACGAAAAAATATTTATGTCATATAAATAAGCAGCGGTTTATATGGACTAATTAAGGAAAATATTGAATTTATGCAATACTTAATAAACTTTTTTCTGTTATGATGAAATAAGTAAAAATTAATTAATATAGTTTATATGAAAAATAAAATAAAAACAGTATGGGTTATTTAAGTTTTTGGAGTCTATCCTTTTTACTAATTTATTGGTTCAACACTAATTCGCATAATGTTGCATATTTAGAAACTTAAAGACTTCGTTATTTCAGTGTTATCTATATAACTAATTTTTGTAAATTACATTTAATTTAACATTCAAGCGATCAATTTTATGAAATTTGAGCATTTATTACAATTAAAAAAAGATGTGACTATCCCCTACATGCATATATTGTAATGTATTTCTTAGATTTTAAATTAATTATGTCACAGTATGACTTTTAGGTAGTTTGGAACCCAAGAATTTCTTATAAAACTGTACACAATAACAGAAAGTTATTCTTCGACTTCTGCTTGAGGTGATATTCTTTCCTCCATAATCAAATGTATGTGAAATTTAAAGTAGATTTTAGTCAATAAAGAGTACAGGAAAAAAAATACATTGTAAGGATTAATTAATTGTTAATTTTGTTAACAGTTAAATTTTGAGTTAATCCTTTCCTATCGCTTCTTAATTTCAACTTACCACTTCCGGCCAGAAAGTAGTTTTAGTATCATGTTTGAATGCAAAGTGAGGAAGAGCGGTATTTAACCGCGAAGTTCTACTGTCTTAGTCAGAGAGAAGCAGAGATTCTGGTTAGCATGCGTCCGCCTTTTTAGCCTTCTCTCTCTCTCTTAAGCTATTATTACGCTCGGCCGTACTTTAGGCCCTTGATAGCTTCGCAGTCAGTTAGCATTAAGGGGCCAACTCCGTTAGAATCTTGATAGCTTCGACTATATACCTCTTTAGTTAAGATTAGTTTAGTTCTTAGTCTCTTAAGTTCAAGCCCGAGAATCGGCTTTATTGTACAGCTCCAAGACGGAATTCTGATAAACTTTAGTTGGAATAATAAAGGGTTATTTCACCCTTCTCACTTGTTGTTTTCTACCCCCACGAACTCAAACAATTATTCGTTTACCAGTTCTTAAGATTCTTCACATTCAACTGTAACTTAGAAGTACGCATTATAGAATCTTTACAACATTTAACGTTTCATCAAATTTCTTAGAAAATCTTAATTTGCAACTTTTTACATTATCTTAGATTTCCTATTTTTACCATCACCTTATGTTACTCTGTTGCCATATAAGTCATATTCGTGATCTGGCAAATTGTCTCGGCTGCATACATGTCTGATTTATATTCCAAACCGTAACAACACGTCGCTTATCAGGGCAAAACAAAGTGAGCGAGTTGAAGGTAATATGATATAAAATCTAAATTATATTTTTAACATATTTTAGTGAATGTGTAGTTTTATATAAATATGCAATGATTTATACAAGCGAATGGTTTTATAAATGTCAGTTTTACAATGGGTACGCATATTTAAAATTTTTGTTCATCCAACAGCATGCGATCAAAAATTAGTAAGAGTGATGTTCTCTTCTGACTATAAAAGCTGGATAAACAATTGAGACCTTGTGAATCATTAGAAGCTGGGTAACTAAATAAATGACTGGAATCTTTTAAAAAAAGTGGAATTCTAATTATTTATCCCCAAGTTATCCCCATCGTTTACGTGGAATTTTCATAAATAGATAGAGCTATATAGGGCACTGAGAATGTTTAATAATATAGAGCATGTGCAAGTAATGGGAGCTTGTAATGCCACTTAAAATCGGTGTAAAAGAGAAAAAGAAAGGAGACATTTTCCCACACGAGAATCATATTTCCTCTCGTTTGTTTGACTAAAAACGTTAAGTATACTTTGAATAAGGAGATAGGTTTTGTCATGTATCTGGCAGCGGTGAGCCAATCAGCTGCCTGGCAGAGCCCAGCAAGTGAGAGAGAGGGCAGTTGCATGTTAGCCTCAGAGGAGGCAGGTTGTAGGTTAATTATGTTGTAGGAGCGAGGTTGTAGGTTAATTATGTTGTAGGACCGAGTTTGCCTTTATTCTTTAAATGTTATTTTTTTTTCATTATTCTTTGAAAGTTAATTTTTAATAAATGTTGGTGTCGTTTTCCTTATGATGCCTTATTAATCCGCAAGGTCATTACAGCACGCTCTCTTTCGAGAACCAGAGCTAACGAAGCCGACTGAATTTTGGAGAAAAGGTGAGAAATTTTTGTTGTAACTTTAAGGAAAATTTCTTCTAAATATGTTTAAAGGAGTAGTTAAAAGTGATTTGATTTCGGTGTTGAAGGAACTAGGTGAAGAAACCGATTCTAGTTTAAAAGTTTTAGAATTAAAAGATAAGCTTTTAAGTTCCAAAGAATATTTGAAAGATAAAGATTTTGTTATTGAATTTCTTAATACTACGGTTGAAGAAAGGAAAAAGTCAGAAGAAATTGTGAAATTGCGTTTAATGCAAATCGAAAGTAGCAACGAATCTAGTAATAACGTAGAAAATACACTTTCATTAGATAAGCTTTTGAAAGCTGTACAGGCATTATCGATTTCTGTACCTAAAAAGGGTGAAGCATGGAACTTATTTTTTGATTCCATAGAAAGGGCTTTTAAGCATAAGAACGTACCAAATGAGTTTAAGTCTGAAATTTTACTTAAACTGATAGGTGATAAATCTTCTAATATTCTAGTATATATTAAAGATGATGATTTGAAAGATTATGAAAAAATTAAATCTTTAATTCTTAAGGAATATGAACCATCGCCAATTATATGTTTAGAAAATTTTCGCCAAGCTCAAAGGTTGACGGGGGAAACTCATTTGCAGTTCGCCTCTCGTTTAAGATCATGTTGGATCCATTATTGTAAAAGTAGAAACGTCAATGATTTTGAGTCTTTAATTAACTTAATAATTTCTGATAAACTTTTTCAAACATTGGATAGTGATTTAGCGTGCCATGTTGCAGTTCGACAAGGTGAAAGTTGGCTACGTCCAGAAGAACTAGCGAAGGAATGCGACACTTATTTCATCGCAAAAGGTAAATCTTTTGATGACATAAGAGGTGAAAAGAGCGCTAATGTTCGTGATTCATACAACAAAAACTCTAAATATATTCCACCAGCGCTAAGAAAAGATTTAGTGGTAAATGAACAGAAACATTCGTTTAAACCGCGAGAATGTTATGTGTGTAGTAGCAGTTTACATTTGGCTAAGGATTGCCCGAACAGGCGAAATGAATTTGAGAGGTCCAATAAACAGAACGATAATTTCCCGGTCAAACCGAAAGTTAACACTTCAACTAAACCGAAGGACAATGCGGTTGTTACAAATGTAAATTCTAAACATTTACAAAAACCCGAGTGTTCCGACGGAAAACTTAATTTTTATTCCTTGGAAAAGATTACTATTTACATTGCAGGGAAGCAAGTAGAAGCTATAAAAGATTCAGGTACGGAAATACCAATTTTGAACACTACATTAATTCCTGATTTAAAAATAGAAAGTAAGGGTAAAATCATTTTAAGTTCCGCATTTGGCGACGTCATAGAGGCAACGTTAGCAACTATTCCCATTTATTACAAAAAACCAAACAGTTGTCTATATTCGCGCGTAGAAGCTCTTTTCGCGTTGACAGATAAGCTAAATGTTCAATGTTTAATTACACCAGATGTATGGGATCGCATATTTGAAGACGAGAATGAATCAATGGTCTACCCCGAGACGAAACCGGAAACTCATAAACAAAAACACCCTAAGGTTGGCGCCGTTGAACTGTCAAATGTAAATCTTTTTTATAGCTCAGTTGCGAATCAGAATGATGAAAGACTAAACAGTTATTCGGAATCGAATAAATTTAAGGTCGATCAGAGAAACTGCCAAACGTTAATAAATTCTTTTAAGGACGCAGAAGTAGGGAAGAATAATTTCTTTTTACAGGACGAATTATTATTTCATAAAGAAAAAATTTGTGGGGAAAACATACAACAGTTAGTTTTGCCCGAGAATTATCGAAATAAAGTCCTTCAATTAGCTCATGATTCCATATTCGGAAATCATTTAGGTATGAGGAAAACTAAAGAAAGAATTAAACTTTCATTTTATTGGCCGAACATATCCAAAGATGTAGAAAATTATTGTAGAACATGCGAAAGATGTCAATTAAAAAGTCCTGAAAGACAATCGGATAAAATTCCGATTACTCCTATTGTTCGCGCGCCATATCCCTTTCATACAGTAAATATAGATATTATTGGTGAAATTTCACCTCCTTCAGGAAGGAAACATAAATATTGTTTGTGTTTGATAGATAATCATTCAAAATGGCCAGAAGTCATACCTTTAAAAAGTCTTCCTGCTAAAGCTACTTGTGAGGCTCTTTTAGATATTTTTATGAGAACCGGTATTCCAGAAATAATTTGTAGTGATCAAGGCACTAAGTTTACCTCACAATTAACTCAAGAATTCGAAAAAAGGTTAGGAACTCATCCTCGTTTTTCGACACCTGGTTACCCAGCATCAAACGGCTCAGTGGAAAAATGGAATCGGGTATTTAAACAAATGTTACATCATGTAATTCGCACAGATCCTGTTAATTGGGACAAGCACATACCTTATTTACTTTTTGCGTATCGTGAAGTTCCAAATTGCACTACCGGTGTATCTCCATTTATGCTTATGTACGTTCGTGAAGCTAGAGGTCCCTTAGCTGTGTTAAAATCATCATGGTCTGGTGAAATACCATTACCTCTTAATCTGAGTAATTCAGCAGTTGATTATCTACAAGAATTAAAGATAAATTTAGAGAAAGCATCTGAGCTCGCTTCTTTATCTGCCGCGGAAAAACAAGAAGCTTATGCATATTATTTTAACCGTCGCAAAAGTTTGAAAGAATTTAAAAATGGTGATCTAGTATATTTACTTATACCAGACTCTAGCAACAAATTATATGCTAGGTGGACAGGTCCAGGTGAAATTGCTGAAAGAGTAAATCCTCATTCTTACAAAGTTAAATTACCCGATGGGAGTGTGAGGCATGTTCATGTGAACAAAATAAGAAAATTTTATGTTCGAGCACAAACTGTGGGAGTGATATTTGAAGATGATTCTGAGTTTGGGGAAATTCATACCACTCCAAATAAAGGAGATTGCGCAGTAACTAGAAGGAACATCGAGGTGGATATTAGTCATTTAGAGGATAGCAAACAAAAGGAATTACACGAGCTCTTACTCAAGCACATCGCGTTGTTTTCTGGGGAGATCCAAATAGCCAGCGTTGGTGAACATAGAATTCGGTTGTTACCTGGAGCTGAAAGAAAAAAGCCATATATCTATAAGATCCCAGAATCTTTGAAACCTGAAGTAGATAAACAGATCGAGGAATTGGAGAGCTTGGGTCTTATTGAGCCAAGTGAAGCTGAAATAGCATACCCGGTCGTATGTGTTGCCAAGAAAGTATGAGGTTATGTATTGATTTCAGGTTGTTGAATCGAGTAACCAAACCTGTTGATTTTCCAATGGAGAATGTGACTGATCTAATCAATAAAATTGGACACGCGAATGTTATCACCTGTTTAGATGTCTTGAAAGGTTACTGGGAAATACCTTTAGAAGAAGAAAGTCGTGATTTAACATCATTCAAGACACATCGTTCCCAATATCGTTGGAAAGTGATGCCTTTTGGATTAAAAAATGCAGCTTCTACTTTTCAGCGAGTGATGAATGATGCCTTAAGAAAACATAGTGATTTTTGCAAAGCATATAT
This sequence comes from Stegodyphus dumicola, assembly GCF_044657685.1. Taxonomy (NCBI): domain Eukaryota; kingdom Metazoa; phylum Arthropoda; class Arachnida; order Araneae; family Eresidae; genus Stegodyphus; species Stegodyphus dumicola. Next base: position 91,863,322 of record NC_140769.1, read on the forward strand.
TGATGATATTGCTATCTTTTCACCAGATTGGAATTCGCATCTCAAACATTTAGATGCTGTGCTAACTACATTAAGTGATCTCAGGTTTACGGTGAACGTGAAGAAATGTGGTTTTGCACGTTCAAAGATAAAGTATTTAGGACATATAATAGGAGCTGGAAGACATCAACCTGATCCTGAAAAATTACAAGCCATTGAAATTATAAAAGTCCTAAAACCAAGACTGCTTTGAAGAGTGCATTAGGCTTATTCAACTATTATCGTGATTACATAAAGAATTATGCAGAAATAGCTCGCCCATTGACGGAGCTTGCGAAAAAGAAAATTCCTGAGAGAATTCCATGGACTGATGTTGAGGAATCAGCATTTCAAGAACTAAAACGTCGACTGTGTGAAGCACCAAAACTGTACACTCCAGAACCAGAAAAACCTTACACCATACAGTGTGATGCTAGTTCATATGGTGTTGGTGCTTGCTTGTCACAACGAGACAGCAAAGGCAGTTTGCATCCTATCAGCTTTGCCAGTCAAAAACTTTCGAAAACTCAGCAGAACTGGTCAACTATTGAACGCGAGGCTTATGCCGTTGTGTGGTCATTAAAAAAGTTCGAGTGTTGGGTGTTTGGATCGAATATCGAGCTGATCACAGACCATAATCAATTATTATATTTGTATAAGTCGGCACTGCATTCAGCCAAATTACAGAGGTGGGCAATGGCACTTCAGCGCTATAATATTCATATTTCTCATTGTCCTGGTGCACAATTAAAAAATGCAGATGGTTTTTCAAGACTAGTGGGTGAATGAAATAGGTGTGAACTAAGTATGAACTAATATGTTTTAAAACTTTGCATTAGTTACTTTCTTTTGTTCCGGAATTGTACGAGAGCTACTTTCCATCTGTTTTGAAAATCAAATTACTGGTTTCCATTTAATATTGCATTATAATAGTGTGTTTTGAAATAGTATTACATATATGTTTTATTACAGAACTCCGGTATTGTATCAAGCCATCTATTCATCTGTTGTGAGATGAATGTTTATTGCATTTATTTCAAAGTATGTTATTATGTCATGTATACATGTTCCTATATTTTGAATTAATTTGGTATGCGGAGTATACAATTTAAGTTTGTATTTGCTGGTTCAGTTTTCAGATTCTGCTTCGCTTTGGCGTAGCACAATCTTACCGGGGGGTGTCATGTATCTGGCAGCGGTGAGCCAATCAGCTGCCTGGCAGAGCCCAGCAAGTGAGAGAGAGGACAGTTGCATGTTAGCCTCAGAGGAGGCAGGTTGTAGGTTAATTATGTTGTAGGACCGAGTTTGCCTTTATTCTTTAAATGTTATTTTTTTTTTTTCATTATTCTTTGAAAGTTAATTTTTAATAAATGTTGGTGTCGTTTTCCTTATGGTGCCTTATTAATCCGCAAGGTCATTACAGGTTTCCTAATTTGATCACAGGGGAATAGTAACATACTTTGAACAGCAGTTTTAACGTTTGAGTTATAACGTTAAAACTACTGTTCACGTTGGTCGAAATCTAACCGCTGTCACATGACTATGAAGCACATGAGTCAAAAAGAAATGCCAAGAGCTACGTGTAGATTTGCAACTACCTCAACCTCGATGCAGCTATATTGCTCAAGAGAATGGATATTTTGTGGGAATGTCCCATTCAGTCCTTGCCTTACGGTGATACTACTGCATACATGGCGAGACTCCGTCTTGAGGGTTACCGCTATTTTACTCAGCTGCCATTGCATTGCCTGCCTTTAACAGCACAGCGCAAACGTCCTCGACTGTATTGCTGCATTAAACAACGCACACAGAATGAATTCTATAATATCATCTTCTCAGATGTATTCCACTTCTGTATGCAACATCATGATGGACTTAAGCGGGTGATGCGCCTCCTGCCCATTGGGAGTTATAATATGAGGGGTGATGGGATACGAATCCTGCTCGCGTCTGGTAAGCATAGCTGGCGATCTGTAAAATCAGCATTATGTATTAAACGTATTAAAGCCTGTGGTTATCCTTTATCTCCAGAAACACCATGAAACCGAATTCCAGCAGTACAATGCACGACCAGACGTCGCACTCAACGTCTGACGCTTGATCGACACATAAGATAGAACAAGGAGAAGTAACTGGAATAACCGTACATTGCTATTCGATAAGCAGGTATTGTCCACGATACTACCATTTTAGAAAAAATAATAGTATACAAACGCATAACACAATTGTCTGATAACTGATCGTTTAAAAAAAAAGTCTTTCTTCGACATACTTATCTGTGTATCGACAAGAATCAGATCTTTCATTGAGTGAACATGTCTGATCTCTGGAATCACACGCAATAGCAGAAGTAAAGACTACTAGCGTCTAAAATTAGTGAAATCTCTTTAACGAATTACAGCTGCCTGGATTGCAACATCCCCAAAGTCTCTTCGATTCCACCCAAAGTCTCTTCGATTATATGCTTCACTATATGGCAGCATCATTGTCGCTAGTGATAGCCACATTTGATGGTGATTACGGCATATTTTGTTTGTCGAACATACATGTAATTTTAATAAGTTTATCTTAGTGTTATAAAGAATCTGTAAAATAAGGTTAGTTGCGTTATCTTTTGTAACGCAATTAACCTTATTTTACAGATCTAAGGTTAGTTGCTTTACCTTGCAATTTTAATGGCCAGCAATGTACAAGAAGGCAATGCATATTTTCAAAAGCCTAATAAATTAATTTTAAGAAAGTATAAGGCATGTAGCTTGGTCTATAATTTTCAGCAAGTACATAGCCAAACATTTAATGAAAAATATTTGAGTGCTGTATGTAGGTCTATAAATCTTTGTTTACACGATGAGTCATTAATTAGTCTTGATAAATATTTTTCAAAATAGAGTAAATAAACATCGTGAACCAATCACGTAACTGTGTCATAAGTTTTATATTAAAGACATAATTTTATCATGAAATATAAGAACTAAAATTTAAAATTATGTATTATATTGATAATTTTTTATTAATTTATATTACTAAAAAAACTAATAATAAATTTAATTTATTTCACGAATTTACATAAATGAAACTTATTACATCTTTTTAATTTATTGAAATAGAAATTTGGTGTGTGTAGAATCAAATAAAAATTAATTTCTTTAATTCTGCAGGGAAAAGGTTGTTATTTTGTTTTCGAAAGTTAAAAATACTCTCTTATGTATATTATTTTTGTTGAAATAAAATGGAATAAAAAGTAAAAAATAAAATTATCTACTTTACACACAGTAAAAAATATATGTAACTTACAGAAGTCCCTTTCCAAATATTAGAATTATTTTAGCATCTGAATGTATTTATGGTAGTCCGGATGGGGCTTTGTGGTAGTATTTATACTCCACTAGAATTTTAATTCCAAAGAATAAATTAAGTCATAGTAAGGAGACAGTTTAAGTGGGGATTAAATATTAATTCTAAGTTATTCTAAGTTAAACACACAATTCTAAGTTAAACACGTAATATATTTATAACTTCGAATCAACAGTAGTACAAAAGAAACATTTTTCAATACTCCCAGTAACACTGCAAATGTTCTTAAAAACCAGCAGTTCGATATATTAGAGCCTAAATGTATTTTAAATTGTGACAGGTAAGTACAGGGTGATCTTTTTTAAAGTGACAGTGTTTGGAGCGTCCTGTGGCGCGATCTAATAGCCTAAATGGCACCAAATTTGGTATTTAGCCTAATCAAAACATGGGACATCAAGACATACAATCGTACAGTTAAATTATTAATGTTTGTTTACTACATTAACTTCCCCCGGTGAATAATTAGACCACATTCAATGTGAGCATCGTTCTCAGAAATAACACCGTGCATTCTGTGCACAGTGTTTTCCACAGCCATATGTAACATATCACGAGAAATATTCCGCAGTGTCTTTGTTATGTTGTCCTTTAGAATAAACAAATTTGATACTCCACCAACATAAACTTGAGATTTCAAATAACACCAGAGCCAAAAATCGCATGACGTGAGGTCAGGGAGCTGCGGATGCATTACATTGCTTCATGTAATACAGCTTCACCAGTAACGCACATTTCGGTAACGTGAGAGGCATGTCCACTGGAGCTTGTTTACTTCATCTGAGATTATTTGTCGGAGCTGTCTACTACTTGCTTTTATAAAGCCCCTATTACTGGTGCTGTCATCGCACAACATTTGCATTTTTCTTTGATACCCGTGTTTTATGCTAACTCTCGTTATTGTAAGCTACAGCAACTCCACAAAATAGCTTAGCGGCGATTTTTGGAAATATATTTTTTTTTCACGGAATCCTTTTTCCCATGTCTTGATTAGTCTAAATACCAAGTTTGGTTCCATTTCGCTTATTAGATCGCGCTACAGGGCGCTCCAAACGCTGTCACTTTAAAAAGATCACCCTGTATATTGTTAAAACCAAAATAAAGACTTAAATTATCAAGAACTAGATTTATATATTTTGAAATCGCTGTTTTTTTAAAAATTACTAACTGCTATAATTTCAAAGAAAAGTTAAAGGTTTAATGTTTTGCCAAAGGCTATCTGAAAAGAAAAAAAAAAGTTTAAAGAGTTTAGCTTTTTCATATACACTGGTGAAATAAATTAAGAGAATTTTCATATTTAATTTGCAATGTCCATAACAGAACATTTCACCGCCACCGCCATAATTGTTGGATATTGGAGGGTAGGTAGCGGGTCTCTGGCTCTCTTCATATGAAAGTACAACAAGAAATGGTGTTTAGGCTAGAACGGTCGCCCATTGCTCTGTACTTCAATCACTATGCTACCTGCACCATGCTAATCGGACTCTCCTGTCCGCAGACGTGAGCGAGACGCAAACAGCCGTTCTTCTAGAAAACAAACCTTTCTCATTCAGTCTTTTGGAAACAGTCACCCTTATTACACGGCTTCTTGTGGCTGCATACAGGTCCCGAGAGAGCTGAGAAGCTGTAGCCCCTCTGTTACGCCTTGCTAAAATGGACATTTAAGGAGCTTGTCTGGTCGTCGTGGCTCTTGGACGACCTTGTCCAGACTTTTTCTCGATGGATCTAGTATCCTGGAACTGTTTTCATAGGTTACATACGACACTGGGCGTTAAATTAAACTCTCTGCATATCTGGACTTGCGATTGGCCTTCCTCTATCCTCTCCACAATTCGCCACCTCATTCCATAATCTAAACGTTGATTGCTGCAAGATAATACCAAGAAATTCGCCGAGGTGTGCTAGCGAACGCAATTCGTCGTACCCTCCACGCCCTTATAAAGCCTATTTTTCTGCTGGCTCCGCTTACACACACGTGTACGCTTACCTATTTGCCGTACAAGATTTGCATTTTTATTTAGAAGCAGTGGTGTTTCCTTCAGTTCAGTTCTTTTCATGCAATTCGATAAAATATGCAAATTCTCTTAATTTATTTCACCAGTGTCGAATGCTTCTAATTAACGTAACCAAACTCAGAGCCTACTAACTACAGCCTATTCTAGTAGACGTATTGTGTTGAAACTTGGTATATACGTTATATGGCTTATGGGGAAATGAAAACTACTATAAAAATACATTTAAAATTTCGATCACTAGATTGCGTTTTCCATGCAATTATGCAAATCAAAAATTCTTCCAAAGCCAGTTGTGAAAACAATAAAACTATATATCTATCCTTTGATCTACAACACGAAAGGTTCTGCAATCAATTTTAAAGTGACATCCATATGATGCAAAAGCTGCATCCTCAAGCATCAACGGTATTGATTTTGCTTTCCGATTTTTGGAGAGAATAACCGTTGACATTGCAGGGCTTTGAACACGAAGCATATTTTGCCGTGCACAAAGCAATGAAAACCCATAACTGCCGCTTATCTGTTGTTGTAAACCCCAGTGTTGCGCACGGAGACCCTTTACATTCTGATTACGATAATGTAGAGTGCGGTTTTTATGTTGACTTTATTCTTGGTCCCTTTTTCTTTGAGGAGAGTAGTCTTCAACGCCTTAAATGGTGCACCGTCACGAGTGCTGCGAATTTCTGCAGCAACAAGTTATTATTATTTTGCAAGAAGAAGTGAGTATGTTTACAAACTACTATTCCCATGCAAGATGGTGCGATGCCTATATTGGTCAATAAGTGAAGACACTGCTTTGCGCTCACTTTGGAGATGATCAGGTTTTTCAGAGAAGTTTTTCGAATGCCTGGCCTCTATGTGACTTCTGATTATGAGGATTTTGTAAGATCGTGTCTATGGACTCTGCCTTAATAGCAAGCATAACATACCATACTGTCGCAGTTCCTAAAGAAGCGTTTCGCGCTACTGTTTAATATGCTTTGAACATTTGATAGCGCAGATAGAACAGCTGCTGTGATTATGGTTCAGTTTGCGTTTCTACACAATTTTATTTGTGTTTCTTGTTCTTTATTTGCTGCCTTTTTACATGGTGGCCGAAAATTGAATAATTTTTTTTATTGCAGTTTCCCTCCCCCTAAAGGTCCATATAACGTATACACTAAATTTCAACGAAATATATCAACTAAAACGAGCCCTAAATAGGTCAGAGTAGAATCAGTTCAATTATGATGAACCTGTATATTTCTTCTAATATTATGCATACATGCATGTACGTATATTCACCTTAACAACGTAAAATTTCAGGATGCCTTCATAGAGGTCAGTTTTTGGAATAATCTATCATTTCCTCGCTATATACAGCGATGATATAAATATACATATTTTTAAATTTTCGAAATCTTCGAAAACTAGTGCTAAGATAAGACAGCTTTGGAAAACACAAATGGGATCATAGATGTTCAAATTTGGCAATTAAAATGATGACCAAAAAACTGCATTCATTTCGTAAAATGCTAGGCGGTAATTAATACTGGGTAAAGATAAGAGATTTACTTTTGTCTTAATGTACCAAATTATTTTTCAGAAGCTGCTTTGTTACACTCTTTTAGAGCATATAATTAACTATCAGGCCTCCAGGCAAGAACTCTCCAAGAATTATTCACTGGCAATTAAAGAATATACTAGAATAACCTTTACTCGAGATTTCTGAAACTGGTTCGAAGCGAATTTTCTCTTACCTACGCAAATAATAATCGTTGTTTTGTCTCTTCGATATAAATAATACACCAGTTTTCGTGACCAGCTGCAATCTGTTTAAAAGAATCACGAATTGTTGCCTGTCAACTAAATGAAATTTTGGAATTTCCCTTTAGGTCAATGTATGTAACTTAAAATGAGACCCATTATCTCTTTTTCAAAACGATTTTCTACAAAAACATTTACTACGTATTTTCTGTAATGTTAAGATCACTGTTATTTTTCGAAGCAAAAGTAATATTTTTTTCTAAGAGATGACAGATATTCTTAAAGGTACCATCCGTTTACTTTCATCTTCATCATCTCTAATTGCCTCCAAGAAAGCATACGTACCAACGAAAAACTTTAAATCGTGTTGATGTTTGATCTCTGTAAACATGTAATCAGTCAAATTTCTCTCTTACAGATTTACCATCTTTAAGGCAATGCTTCTGGATGTTAAATCTTTGAATTCGTAACACTAAATCGGATACATAAAATCTACTAAAACTTCAATTGAAATTTATCTCCGTGAGTAGATACTTTGAAAAGAATAAGTAGAGATACGCTAATCACCATTTTGTCCCTAGTTAATGTTCTAATTATCATCAATTAAAACACGAATCGGGGACAGTGGCAGTAAATAGTCCCACGTGTTAGATCCAAAGTCGCAGTAAACACAGTGAGATCAGTGTGGAGGCTCAGAGAGATTTCTGCTCAAGCCAAGATGGTCTGATATTCACTAGTATCAAAATTAACATACTGAAAGTTTTCACCTTAGAATACAAAGAGCAGTGGCATAAAATGTGTTACTTCTAGCTTCTCTAAGCTGCAGCAGTGACGTGAATTAACGGTGGGAGCAAGAGTAGAACTTTAGAATTGTTACAGTTCTTGTCATGTAACTGATTCCGTGGCGTAATCTCAATTTTTTTTATTATTATTATATCCAATTTGTGTTACAGAAATAAATAACTTGTTGATCAAAGCAGCTGTCTTTTTCCATAAGTGTTCGAAATCAATCCTTTTAAGAGAAATAAATGCTTATAAGAGAAGATATTTCGAAGCTGAATTTTAAACAAAAATGTGGCTTCTTCCGTAGGTGCTCTATTCTAGAACATTGCTCGAACTGAATCTTGTTCCTTCTGCTGCCCATTACACGATATGACTCACAGTATAAATATGTTGATTCATCTATTACTGAGTTCCATTGCTGTCTGTTCCTTGTTCAACGTAGTGGATTTGCGTTGTGTGAACGACAGTGGGAAATGCATACAAAAGGTCCTCTTGCAAAAAAAAAAAAAAAAAAAAAAAAAAAAGTATTGTACATGGAACCTTCTCACTGATGAAGCAGATATTCATCTGTTTGTTGCTGTAAAAATGCTTAATGTAATTCAGCATCAAATTTGCACGCAATTTCTGTTTTTTTTTTATCTTTTGGCCTAAATAGCTAGAATGGGATTCTCAGACAGGGCTGTCATTGGAAAAAGGCATTGCAAAGTCTTGCTAACGTAATTGGAGGACGACGATAGAATTCATTGTTGAAGTAACTGGAGGAAGACAACTTCATTTCGTGAAACTGAAGACTAGCTAAGGACTGATTCCACCCTCCGTTGATCGCACTATGGCTGACATTCAGCTTGTCGTTTCAGACTGTGGCAGGCTCTTTCCACTCAGCGAAATATTCGCCATTTTTGTGAATCAAGTTAATGAATTCTCAGAAAATATATCAGATACAAAATTTCAGTATCTACTAAGCCTTTTTTTTTTCGAAATCAAAGCACAAGTACACAAGAATAATAAGGGATTTTCTATGTTAAAATTATGTACTCATTTTGTAAATTAATGTTAACTGCAATTTCCAGTCATGTAAATATTTTGTTAAGCTTTACAGAAATTATTATTAATTAGATTTTTTAACTAGATTTTGTATTTTAATCTTTTTAAAGATAAATACGCAAAGCTCTTAGTGCCTTAACTTTCGTAGGGGAAAACATATTTGTAACATATAATGAGCACAATACATTGATGTTCGCTTAATACTGCATTGAAATTAATTCATTAAAAAACTGTTTTAATAAAAGCATTTATTTATATTTGGTATAAAAATATGTTAATTATATATCTGTACAACATCACAATGTCGAAAATTCACAAGAAATTATATATCTGCAAAATTATACATAGGATCTTGCACTTTAACCTCACAAGTCAGTTTTCAAAGTAAATAATTGTAAATTTATACATTCATTGTCACAACCGTATCGTATTTCAGAATTCATATGGATAAAAAATTTAGAATGACCATTCTAAAGTAATTACACATATGAATACTTCATTTTCGTATATTTTACAAATTCATGTACAAAAAATAACAAATGAGCAACATATATACACATTTTGATCTCAAATTATCACAGTATTTCATATTTTCTATGTAAATGTCAAATGATTCAATATATAACAAAATAACATATTTACATGAAACTACCTGTATATGTAAATTTATAGAACTAGAGAAACATGAATTTAATTTAATGATTTTGAATTGAGAAATCTCCGAGATGTTTCATATTGACAGAAAAACAAATTTATCCTTCATCCTTATCAGACGTAGTGAAGTATTTGTTTCATACAAAGGAAATCTATAAAGCATTAATAACGTTTCGGAATGTAAAAAATATATGTGTTAATATAGATAATTTCCACTTTCCAGAAAGCTCACGACAGACAAATAGGAAGAAACATAAAATACCTTTCTAAAATTTTTTATCCCTTTAAGCTTTGTATTAATGAATTTTAAATGTAATTAAACATGAATGAAGCCAAAAAAATGCATTCAGGAAAATTTTAAAAAATCTATCATCTTCCTAATTTCAGCATAACATTTAATTATCTATCTCTATTTGTTAATATGATAACGTAAATTAAGAACAAATAAAATAATCTACTTTGTCTTTAAACATGTCATCATACTTCCCCTTACTCATTCAGAAAACACAATGAATTATTTTGTTTTGAATCAGTTATCAACTAATCATTATCATGGAGTTATGACTTAAACAAATGGGACACACATTCTTGGTAAGTAGATCGTTTCATTTGAAGATTCTATACAAAAAGATGCAGTTTTCGTTCCTTCTAATGACCACAGAAGATGATGGATTGAAGACATGCAAGAAATTCCCGACATCCTGTAAAAAAAAAAAAAAAAATCATATTAATTACATTGCTGAGTACATGATCGTCAGAGTATGTATTAATCGGAATCATCATTTCTAGAATTTTCGTTAAAAAAAAGAAACCGTTGGTTACATCACAGGCATATTCATCGGTAGCCAAATTTATGGAAAAGAAATTAAAACAAAATAGAAGGATTTGCAGCCAGCTATAAGTAAAAAATATGAATACGCAACTTCGGTTTGATGCATATTTTATCGTGACTGGATTTACTAGCAGTTACAAAGTCTTTCAAAATTTATTTAAAAATTCCAAAAATGATTCTGAAGGAAATCATTGCTGGATTCCTAAGCATAGCTAAGATGACAAAAGAGAAATGTATTACAAAGTAAAATAAAGGACCTACGACGAACATAACTTTTAGCTTCGAAATCTATATGCCACGTAATTATGACTAGAGTTTATACAGCACTTAAAAAGTAAGACAATTTTCTTTCAAAAACATAATAAAAGTTTATTAATTAGAAATTTTTGAACGAATTATAATACTATAAAGACGGCAAATCTGTAAGCAAAAAGAACTATATTTTGGAAAAGGAACATTATAAAATTACTGCTAATGCTAAATTGAAAGTTTATAGTCCAGTTTGATTAAAGTGGAAATGAAGGATAAATAAAAGTTTTTGCCTTCCTTCCAGCCGAACTAGACAGAGGAAATACAATAAACTAGCCGCTACGCGCCAGCCTTCGTCTGGCTTTTAAATGTACCTTAAAAATGCCCAAAGGGAACACCATACATTAAATTTAAAAACTGCTCAAAATTTTACTCTGTGGAACAACTTTATCCACAAAAAAAGAAAAAAAGCAGAAATCTCAATAAAAATGCCTCACATATAAAAAAAATTACAATGAAATAAGCAATAGCCCTTAATACAAATATTAATTATCCTAATAAATAAATTAATCAACTTCCCGCTGATATCAGGAACAATGGCTGCGTACCATTGTTGCTGATATAATCACTGCTTAAATTGCTCCGGTACTTCTCAATTTTTAAGATAAATTACAATTCTAGCCGGAGCGCATCGGAGATAAATAAGATGAGCTCCGGTACTTCTTTTTATAAAACTAAACCACAATTTAAAGGGAAAATAATTTATAATTCCTAACGTTTTAGTTTAACAATAAGCAGACCTCGCAATACTCTATTTCTCTAGAAATACGAACTCATGAGAGCATGACACGTTCAAGTAAAGTCCCCTCACTCACATGTGGAAACCTTTCCCTTTACGAAGGGCAATAAATTTGGAGGAGTTTGTTTATGAACGCTTAAATTTCTCGCCATGCCATCGTATCTAGTGTATTGTTATCGATGGTTAGTTATCCTCGCAGGAAGGAAAATTTGTGTTCTTAAATCTGCGTTAAGTGACAGCGAGTACAATAAGAGAGAAATACTGAGATAAACTGCTCAAGCGCGTCCTATACATCCTCTTCCCACAGTATCCTCTAATGTGGAGGAAAGCGTAAACAGCAACTTTACATTCATCCTTATGAGTCAGATTCAGTACTCATTTCACCCCTGACACACATTTGCTTGATGGCTATAATTATATCAGCAGAGAGCCCCGGTCAAAGAGAACGTTCTCTCTCACCAAGATTCTCCTCATTTTTTGTTTCCACCCACTCATACCCGCATTTTCTTTCGCCCTGGAATTTTCATCAGCTATATTTTAAGTATATTTAATTTTTGTGATGATAAAAGAACTTCCCCCCCCCTACGATCAGAGCTTAAATTGGGCCGGAGCCCACCGGATGTGGCCTCCGGTGCTTCTTAGTTTTTGTAATAAATCACAATTCTAGCCGGAACGTACCGGAGCCCTGAATAAAAAGGCTGCGACACTTCTTTTATGTAATTGAATAAGAATTTCAGTAGAAATTTATCTCGAAAATTTGATTTTAACAATAAAAGTATATTAAAAATCGCTTACTAAATTTAGCTCATTACATTTGATTTAATTTTGATTATTTAATTAATTCAATCTTTAATTATTTCAATAAATAATAGTTGATTATCTAATAACTATCAATTAAATTATAACTAATTACTTATATAATAATTATCAATTAAATTATAATTAATTATATAATAATTATTGATTAAATAACAATTTATAAACATTAATTAAATAACTATTAATTAATTTGATAATAATTAACTATTTAATTTTAAAATTATTAATGAGTTCAATAGTCATTTTATTTATTCTTGTTCCTCTTTGCTGACGGTCTTCCATAGGGCTGCGGCACTTCTAATGTTAGAAATTAAGCCCTGGATATAATGAGAGAGAATTATCGATTTTATGATATTTCATCAAAAAACATAAAATAAAAAAAATCCCATTCGAATTTTGAAAACATCATTTCGAGGTGCACTGGCTGTTGTCTAGATGCACCCTGTGTACCAAATTTCATAGCCCTGGGTCTATTTAGCTTACGCGCAGGGCTAACGAAAGACACACATACACACACACCACGACAGACTCTTCATTATATATATATATATATATATACACATATATATAGGTAGATAGATAAGCTTATTTATTATGTTAAAAATTATATTATATAATCTTGCCCCAGCTTACGGAAAATTGATTTCGAAGTGTTCATCCTGCAAGTATTATAGAACCTAACTTCTGAAGTTAAGGGCTATAATTACCATAATCAACAGTGTACATGGTGAAAATGATGACATGTTAGTACATCTGTGTAGGAAAAAAAGATGAGAATTGCAGCAAACACATGTCCTGATATTATTATTTGCCGCAGTTGAATTCGTACCTTTAAGTTTTAACGACTTCATCGTTAGTGAAACACTGCAAAAGATTATCGTTTGCATGGCTGATGGGCCAGTGGTCTGAAATGTCAGCATTGGCCGAAATTGGTACAATAATTAAGATTCCATTTTCTCTCTTTCTTTATAATGACCGTAATAATGTCGACAAGGCGAGAAAATGGTAAGTCAGGTGCCTAAATAATAAAATGGCCACAGTTTTCGGCCTTAGCAGTGACTAAAGCCTAACAACATGGTTAATGCCCGGCATAAAATTAAGAAAATAAAGATAATGACCGTAGTTTTCGGGAACTTAAAAGTATATAATTCAAACTTTATACGTTTAATTTTCGGCCACCAATTCCTAAATTTCTATGACATCAATAGGCCTGTTGTTTTGTAGGGATTTATAATTATTTTAACTAATAATTTAAATTTTAGTTCAGACTTTTCTATAAGCCTTCATTCCCCTAAATTGTCAGAGCCCGAATAGTTAAATTTTGGTAGCGCGCGTGACGTGAATGCAAATCCTACTTTAAAGAAGAAAGTTTAAATACCAAGGTTTTAGAAGGGAAGTTAGAGAAAGTTGGGCTCGAGCAGCCGTCTTTGCCGTAGGTACAATTGCTGATTGCTCTTTCAAGTGGCTTAAATGCATTTATCTGTTGCCACTAGTTATAGAGGTGGTCGAAGTTCGGTATCTCGCTGAGCCCTGTAGGTTAGTTTAGCACTTGTTAAACATTTCAACTTTTGATTTCCAAATACCTGCTCTTCAGTTACCGCCCAAGTAGAGGCGAAGTTTGTTAGCGTCGAGTTGACACAGCGTAAATTTTAAAAAGTTAATAAAGGGTTTGAACCCTTCTTATGTGTAGTTTCCTGCTACTCCTGTATCCAGATAGAAGTTAAACCGCCTGGACACTACAGTTTCATGGATTAAACTGAAATCTTAATACCAAAATCAGATTATAATTCCTTTTAATATTACGAATTTTTTATTTAAAATTTTTTAAATATTTTTAGCTGTTTAAAATTTTAATGGTATGCCGTAATGTAATCGAGATGTCAAGCTATAACCTGCAATATTCAGATAGCAATGTTTTTGGAATAAGCATTAAGCTGTTAATTAAATCATGGGTAACAATTTCATTTAAATCTTCATCTTTGATCCTATCTGATCCTATTGAAATTTTATCTTTGATCCTGTGATAGCCATAAATGAATATTTAGTTACCATAAACACACGCATATAAATATATATAAACACACATACATATACATAGTATATATACGTACTTATATATAAAATCTAGCTTTCAAATAACAAATTAACAGACCTTTAACTCTTGTCTTCATTCTAAAAATAACAGAGCAATAAATTTTCGAACTAAACGAAAAAGATCTGCCATCTAATCTGCATTGAAGAACCATCAGATGATTAGCAGTTTTCCACATTAAAATTGTTGTTAGTCTCATCATCTTGATTATAACGGTATAATACTTATTTTCTGAAAAATAACTATCAAATTGAAATAATTCGAATAGAGTACTTGATTCTGAGGCAACTAGACTGTGACTGATTAATTTACTTTACTTTTTCCGGTAAAAAGGCACTAAAAATTTTACCATTATCATTCAGCATGTGTTACTGAATTTGAGTTGAGTTGTTGCAACGATTCGTATTAGAGTACGAAACTAATCAGAATGGCTTCTGAAATAAATTAAAATGGCCGAAGAAAATTTTGTTATTTAATGGTGTTAACCTTTATTATTTGAGAAATTTATTATAAATATAAGCTAAAGACTGAACTAATTTAATACATTTGAAAATAAATATTTGGAAAATAAGAAATAATTTTCGAATTTCACACCCTTTATTAGATATTTCGTTCTTGAGGAAAGATTTTAAAATTGAATGCATGTCCCAGAAAGTTTCATTTTAGATGTTCTAAGCTTCTACTATCTGAAACAATTGACGCATGATGTAGCAGCACTCGTAGTCTAACGGAGATTTTCTTAAAACCTGGCGTGGTAGTCAACGTGTTAAAGACGTGCAGTAGGTAACATTTGCATTTTAACCTGGAAATGTGAAGCAAATGAAATGATTTCTGCGCAACTACTTAGATGAGTCGAAGAGACATTTACGATGTGTATACGCATTTGATTTTCGTAATTATGTAAATTGATAACAATTGCTGCACAAATCCACAATCATATCATTCTCCCATTAATGCCGTTACTGAAGTGTAAACTACTTGTTTTTCATTTTAAACGGCTCTGTAATTCATCTAATTTCTTCAGATAGACAGTAACCTTGAAAACGCTTCCGAAACTCTCTCTCTCTTTTTTTTTTCCCTTGACGTAGATAAAATAATTGTTAAGGTTCCCTGAAAAGTTTTAGTTTTCTGATGCTAAAGGATAGCTAATGCAAATTACGTGCTAATAAGCTTTTAACCGCCTAGACAAGGATAACAAAATAGTCATGTCGTGGTAAATCTTTTTGCGTAATTTTTAGTGCTCAAAGATAGGAAGACAAAATCACAGGCCTGTCTAAAAATCAGGAATTATCTAACTAATGGCGAGAGATATCCAGAAAAGCCTTTTGTCTTAACTGCTGTAAAATGACTGCTGTACAATGACTGCTGTACAATAAACACGTAATTATGATGGAATAAATTAGTATTTTGTTTCACCGTCAGGAGTGAACTAAATAAAAGCTTATAAAAACGGGTTTAAATTTTGTTTAATTGCTGTAGAACACTACTGATTCTAGAACATACACTGATAGCTTATGTATAATAAAGAGAGCTATACAAACCTAATCCAGTGGACAAACTAAAGTTGTCGCATTCACCATAGGAGTTTTTCCCAAATGCCTCAGACATCCCTGGATATATTGAGGAAAGTGATGAAGGATCATCTTTGGACGGAAGGCTAAATTTTTGTAATCATCTGCTGTGGAGAGTTTCATCCGATACCTGCAAGAGAAGTAAAGAATTATTTTGACGGAAGTAGCTACCTGTGAATGAAACTAATCTAATTGATTTTATACGGTGTGCTCATAAAAAAAGTTACCACTTGATTTCCTTAAGCATCAGTCCTACTCATATACTTTCACTAACAATAGTTGTTAAATAAGGCGTATAATTTTATAAACGCGAACCTCTGCTGGGAATATACTAATGTTAGATTTTTTTTTTTTTTTTTTTTTTTTTTTTTTTTGAAATTTTCGGGCCCAGAGTGTTCTAATTATTTTCATAAAATTTGACATTATAGTTTAAGACTCTTTTGTAATTGAAACTACATATATACCGTGCTCACAATGGTCTTTACGCAGCCTTCATTTTTGCAACAGTTGGTCGTAGACACAAACTTTAAATAATAAAATTGTTTTAAATGAGCAAACATACATGTCTTGAAAATTTTAAATTAAATTTTTTTCCCCTAAAAATCATGAAATCTAGCTTTTTATACATTCCTCCAGCCCCTATAGTAAAATTTTGTAATTTTCATGGAAAGTAAAATATAAAAATATTATTTCTTGTACCACCAAAATTGACGGAAATAACTAAATTTCAAAATTGGGGCATTTGACATCCCTTTCTACTTCCTTTAAAGACGTCAGTTAATAAATAAATTAGGATAATTTCAGGGTGATTTTTTCCCCTTAAATGACATTCAATAATAGTCTTTTGGGATTTACTAGAGTGTAAGACCCTTTGATTTATTAATTTGTTACAAATACTGTGCCGAAAGCAATTTATAAGCTTTCAGTCGCTAAAATTGAATGGTGGGATTTTTAGATTTTGACTTGCTGTTAAAATGTCGCTAAAACTGACAAAACTTGCTGTTAAAATGTCGCTAAAACTGACAAAACTTGCTGTTAAAATGTCTCTAAAACTGAATGATGGGATTTATAAGCTTTCAGTCGCTAAAACTGAATGGTGGGATTTGTAGATTACGATTCCAAAGAAATAAAACTGCATGGGAATATTAGTAACGCACCATAGTTTTAGTCGCTAAAACTATGGTGCATTACTAATATTCCCATGCAGTTTTATTTCTTTGGAATCGTAATCTACAAATACGCAAACCATCCAAAAATTCATTAAACTAGAAAAAATTTTAATTTATGTATGCAGTGTTACGAATTGGTTATTTGCCTGCCAATGTTTGCTAGAACGCGCATTCTGTTTAAGATTCTTTGAATAAGATTTCCTTTTTGAAAAACATTTCATTGATCAGAGCTTTACACAACAATCTGGTTAGAAATGCTCGCCACTTAATCTATTAACACCAGAAACCTTTTTTTATAAACTGATATCTTATTAATAGTATCTTGCAAATGCAAACATTTCGCTCTTAAATTTGTATACGGCTCTGAATATGATCTACAACTTTAAAGCGAAATACCTTGGTCAATTCTTGTCATAAGAGAGTCTTTTTATAGTAAGTACAAAATTTTCCTAAATATAAGCATGGGGACAGGTGGAATGTATAAAAAGTTGAATTTCGTAATTTTTACAAAGTTAATATTTTTAAATTTAAAAATGCCAAAAACATGACAATCTGTATCATTTAAAACATTTTTTGTAACTGGAAATTTATATCTGCGAAAATAAAGTCCGTGTAAGAGCTTTTGTGATATGCGATGTATACAGAGCCAACCATTAAGAATATGAGGTTCATAGTAGCTTTCTTTAAATATTTTGAATAGGACCTGAATGAGCTTAAAAATTTATGAATGTGTAAGGAAAATAAATACTTTAAATTGCTGTAAGTTTTCCCGCCTTGATTTAAAGGAACAACGCAAGTAAGATTTTCAGTGGCTGTGATCTGCTTTCAAAAAACCCAGTCTTCTGTGTACAGAAATCAAAAGCAGTAGACGTGTACAGAAATCAAAAGCAGTAGACCATTCCTTCCTATTTTTAATTTTTGCGTATCTGGTGTAAATGCCTATTCATTGGTGTGAAAATGCCTATTCATTTTTATTCCTGACTGAATCGTCCAGAAGGAATCGTAACACATTCAGGTTTTCATTACGATGAAGATGAGAATTTTAACAGCAAGTCTACGTTTGTTATATGATATGTAGGGTAACCTGGTCTATATTTATAAGGGATGAAACACTCTAATCGCGTGAATTTTGTTTGAGTACATCAAAGCATACCCGGGATGTCTTACTATAGAGATTTTTTGCTTTTGCGGGTATCTTTGTAAGGGAAACTTATTTATATTTAAATTTTACATATGGAAGAAACTACGGGAAAAAAAAATACCATGCACTCAGCCCTTTCTTAGGGATTCGAACACTGTCTAATTAGCGGTATTTAGGATCTTGTTTACTCGCCCCGTGGTAGTAGTTTGTTTTGCTAGATAAATCTTACAAGGCAAAGAAGTTCAAATCACCAAGAAGGAGATAGATGCTAGAAGGAATTACTTTTCTAGGCATGAAATTTTGAAAGATTTGAAGCTGAGTCGAACTACCAATGGTCAACAATTTGAAGTTCTCGGCCCAAATCACCACAAATCTTAGTAAAGATCCAAAACTTCAAACAGTAGCGCCTTTTATTTCAGTCGAGTATTTAGAATCTTAAATTAGAAATGCCAAACGTTTTAATTCAAAACTTCTTAAGATCAGTTTTATTGACTTCCAACAGAAGCGTTCTTTAAAAGGGTAAAAAAGAATATAACTGTTGCAATTTTAACGGACTTGGATCACCAATATCATCTCGCAACAATTTTGTCTCAACACATTCTTAATATTCCGGATAGAATTTAGCCTTCTATGTTTAATGTTTGCTTGTGTTAACCTAGCTAATCAACACTTTCTTTGACTTGAAGAGATTCTGTAAAAAGAAATATACTGCAACTTAATTGTTTTGGAAAAATTACATTTTGAAATCGATTTATAACTTTAAAAAATAAAATTTATTTATTAAATTTCATTTTTATTTTCTTAAGTGTATTTTTAAAAACTGTATTCTAAAATCTTATTTTATTTATTTTCTTCTTAAACACAGATTCCAAATTGTGGTTTAGTAAAAAACTTTTAAAAATCAAGTGAAAGTCCCCCTTTCTTATCAATATACTTCAATGAGAAATTCGTGAGATTTGACATATGAAAAATTTGAGAGTTTGGAAAGCTTTCAGGATTTTAGAAAATTTTTTTACGTTTATGATGATGTATAATATGATAATATAGTTGTTAAGGGCCACACCATGCTGAAAGTACCGGTTCTCGTCTGATAATAATATAGTATCAGGAAAATCACTTAAATCATTACCATGTCTGTAAATCGCTGGATGAAAACTGATGTGCATACCTCAATAATTAAATGGATTTATTATTTAAAAATTTTCTGATCTAATGACATAGAAGCATATTTACACAAAAGCACATTTAACATTAAATATAAATATAAAAAATTAGAAATAAAACAGTAAAAACACTATTGCATATTTATGTTGCGCAGATAGGACAAAATATTTTGTTGCCTCTTTACAGTAGTAGCTGTAAAAAATACCTCATTTGCACTTTTTTTTTTATCTTACTTTCTGTCAAATATATTTACTTACATTATCACAACGCTGGATGTTAAATAATTATTCTTTTCATCAAATGGCAGTTTAAACAATAATAATAATTTAATAATAAATGCTTTCGTGGTGCAATGGTTAGCACACCCGGTGCGTATTCGAGAGATCTGGGTTAGAGTCTCGGCGAGGGCATTGGTCATTTTTCATGTTTCTTGCTTCAAAAAATCCTAATGTCTCTACACTGCAAATATCTTTTACTCTGAATTAAAATAAAGAAAATGAAAATTTTATAACAAGCGAGTACCTTGCTTATTATTGCACTTTATTACATATAATATTATTATTGTATCTTATTATATCTTGGAATACGCTGCAATGGATTGATGAAGGTTCTCTGCGTTATTATCCTCGGGAGACTTTACTGCGTAGTTAGAAAGCTGACACTCGAGGAGAGACTTGTAGATAGTAGGAGAGATTGTAGACATGGTTGAATCGAACATAATTTTTATTGCAGGATACGAACTAATTATTGAAACATATTCACGGCGTAATACGCACTCCACAATTTTTATGCAGAATAAATATCATATTTTAGATAACGACGTAGTTAGCAGCACGACAAAGCAAAGGAAGCGGATTAGCATCTTGACTGTAAGAGAGCTGAAGCTAAAATGCGCAGTTATCCAATATGGAGGCTCACCAAGAGAAAGTTTTGGCTTAGGTTAGATAGGTTTTAGTTCCCGAAATTTTGAGTTCAAGTTCCCAATTAGCTATTCCATCAGCGTTACGCAAACCCTGCAAGATAGATTGATCTAGAAATGAAGCTGTCCAGTAAAAGTATTACGATTTTTAGAATAGAGAGGTGAAATTAAGGGTTACCGCTAATTTAAACTATAATTTTGATTTACATATTTTTTATCTTATAGTACGAGTATTATAGAATTTTTTTACAACAAAAATATCCCGACACACATACAAGAAATGCAGTGGCTTTTCTAAGAAGTTGACTTCAATTGAAATCTGATCTACCTCCTCTTGATAGCATTGAATCAGATTTTGATTGCATTCCTCTTCATTTTCTCCTTTTTATGTACTTCTATTGTTCTCCGGAATTCCTTCTGGTTAAAAAGCACTGAATTGATGGGCTCTGTTTAAATATTTTATTGGGAGATTTCGGCATTGTACTGGTTTTATATTTCATTTCTTTCATGTCTTTGTGATTTTAGTTCGAAATTTAATAATTTTGTATATATAGCTTGTTTTCGAATTCAATAAATTATAGATGGTTATATATATTATAAGCTGAGCGTGTGTAAATAAATAAAAATAATGTAAAAAGCAGTTCAAAACCTAATCTAATTGCTCACTGAAAGCAGCAGCAAATGGTGGTAATAATGCAAAATAAATGAAAATAAAGAACATTTAAAATCTAACCCCGTAATTTCCTTAGAAATAAACCATACGCCGACAATAAAAATCAGAAGCACAGTCGCAAATTGCATAAACGCGTCAAAAATTGCCCAAACCAAAAATGAAAAAGGAATTTACGTCTTTCGCTGCATCATTATCAGGGGGTTGGTGCAACGAAAGAAGTCAATAAATCAGCCTGTTTCTGAAATGACAAAGACGCAAATTACAGTTTAATACTTAAAATAGTCTCAGAAAATCAATCAAAGTAATTTCTTGCTTTATCGTACCGTCCCGTTCAGGCCAAAGTAGGTAGCGAAAAAAAATTGTAAAATTATAGCATCAGAACCATTTACAAGCTTAGAAAGTATCTATTTTGACTAAAACGGAATGTGTTAAAAAAACAATCCAGAATATGAAAAAATAATAAAATATAAAAATTTTGTAACCACACAGGCCGGAGGAAAAATTTCTTTTTTAAATTATAACATCCAAATTATAAACAAGCAAAAGAGTTTGAAAATCTAATCATAAATACTTTCAAATTAAGTGGATCGGGTCCAAGAAAACAGAAGCAATCCGACGTATGAAAAGAAAAATAATAACAAATGAAAGTTTATTCTAAAAAATATAAAATTAAAATAAAAGTTGTTCTTTTATTTTGATCTGAAACATCAACACCAAAATCTGTAACATTAGAGCAACAAAAGTTTTGCAATGAAAAAATAACTCCTATTTTAACTACATGGAGCTTCAAAAAAAAAAAAAAATAGTAAAGAGCTTAAAAATCTATTTATTATTACCACTATTGACAAAGGTAACAACAATTTTAGTGTTACTAATATTAATGAAACAAGAAGAATCAAAATAACAACAATGATTTTACTAAAGATCTTAGTTTTATCAATTAAAATGCTAACAGATAATAAAATTCCGCATAATTTCATCAAAATGACTATCCTCAAGTGCAGTTGTTGAACTAAATATACTATACTTTCACCACCAAACTGCAGTTTTTCATGATCAATATCCAAACCATTATGCCGGCATAGTCTGGCGGCCTTTTAACATAGCTGAATTAAGTATTCTTTTCCAATTTTTTATAACTTTAATTTAAAACAGACTATCTAATAATTATCTATTTCTTTAATTAACAAAATGGCTTACTTCGGCTTCAAAGTTTCAAGAAAGCCTGCTTCAGAGAGTTCCATATTCTTTCGCTTTCTACCTTTATTTATTAATTTTTTTTGTTAGCCCAGAAGGGCTATTAATTTCGTTTTGGCATTTTGCGTCGGTTCACTTTTCAAATTGTGCCACCAAATATTAGAGACCTGTGTTATATTTAAAGAAATTAACTAACGAAGAATTTGCATAAATGTATGTATGTTTCTCGCCTTGTGATAAAACAACGGTACCTAGAGCCATCAAATTTTGAATAATGTAATCTTCCACTGAATATGGGCATCTGGAAGCCCGAATTTGAAATTTGCTTCATTATCGATTTCATATTTTGTAACACTTTAATGAATTTTTTATTAACAAACTCAACGATTTCAAAGAGAGCAATAGCACAGAGAAAACATTTTCATCTCCAGCGTGCGAGACCGTGTATCAGAAATTCTGGAGATATGCTCATACGATATCGCTGTTGAATTGAATTTTATGGTTTAAATGCGAAGAACATGATATTTAATAAATAATGGTAACACACAAAACATTAAAAAAAAAAAAAACGCCAAATTGCTCTAATATTACAGATTTTAAGAACTACCTCTTCTTTTTATTTTTTATTTTTGGTTTTATTTTATATTTTTTTGGATCAAGTTTTCATTTGTTATATTTTTCATTGTGCCCAATTGCTTCAGTTTCACAAATATTTGTGTTTTTGATTTGGTCATCTAAAATTGCAAATAATTGTTATTAGATTTTTTTTTTTTTTTACTTTCGTGCTATAATTAAAAAAAAAAAAAAATTACTCCAGCCTGTATGGTTTCAAAATTTTCATATGTTATTATCTTTTCATGTATTGGATTGCTTGCATTTAAATATTTTGTTTCTTGTACTCGATCTGCTCAAAATTAATATTTTTAATCTTGTGTATAGTTCTGATCCTATAACTTTACAATTTTTCTCATTACATGTTACAGCTTATAGAGGTTGGACTGATAAAGACACAGATTATTTTGACTGATTTTCTGAGATAATTTTAAGTATTAAACTTGGTTCAGAAATAGACAGATTGATTCATTTCTTTCCTTGCACCTTCCCCCTGATCATGATGAATCGGAATACATAAATTTGTTTTCCATTTTTTGTTTTAGCGTTTTTGTCCCTTTCATGCAGTTTGCCACTGCTCCTTTCTTTGTTTTATTTATTTACTTATTTTTATTTATTTTTATTGCATATAGTTAATTTCGAATTGAATATGGGATGGATTTTAAAGAAATTACTTATTTTAATTTATTTTGCATTATTTATAATATATATATAAAATAAAAATGGACAAAACGCAAAAAGGTAACATTTTTAAAATATTACTTTCTTAATAAAAATAATAAATATACGAACCCATCATCTGTCAGCCTTATATGTAATATTGTGCCACCAACATACAGACTTTCAGTTACAAACGGCGCACTCAAGCCACCATATTCAGCATTACACTGGCTACCTGACGTGAACTGTAAAGAAGAATATTATTCTTAGTTTCAAGTGTAGTGTAAAATATTTGTACATTTAAGGCAAATAACTTGCTGCGCCCTACTCCATGTACCTCAGTTACAGTACATTTTATGCTTTAGAACTTTATTTTATAAAATATTAATGAATACAAAGTAAATGTTTTACTTTATAAATGTTTTGTACTTTTGTAGACAGTTGTTTCATGATAAATTTGGACCCACTGAATGCATTTCAATTAGTAAAACATAAAAGTCGATTAATGTTCTTACACTGCTATTCAATAAGACTATTACATTTGAAACATTCAAGCTTTGGAGGATAAATCTACTGATCGTATGATCAATATGATCTGCAAAGTTCCCGGGAAGTCTCCGCAACCTTAGATCTGAGCATTACACTGAGCAATGTCACTGTAAATTTAGCTATACTAGCAACACTGCTTTATTTGTTACACTGCTTTAATTGCAAATATGTATATGGGTATTTTTGTTTACATATGTTTACAAACGTGGCCAATACTTCAGTTGCAAGATAAGGGAATAATGGAGAAGAACTGTGTCATTTTGCTATTAAGGTACGTGATTTTTTTAATGAAAAACCTCTGAACTTCTGAACTGGGCATGGTCTGAACTGAACATATCCATCACTTCTTGGGACTGACATGATTTCCAAGAAGACCGGACAGCTGATTGTGAACATAATAAAGTCATACGTCTCTCATCATCTATACAGGGCAGACGAATTCTGTGAAAGTGTGCAAGAAGCCTTTCGAAAGGTAACCCCTTTAGATGGTCAGCAGTATGGAGCCGTATATATATAATATTTTTATAGCAAGATGAAGCTATAAATCAGATTAGATTAGATTAGAAGCTATAAATCAGAAGATTAGCAAGATGAAGCACATATTGATCTACTGGATACATAGATCGTATATGTAAGAACTCAGGTGTAATATATTCTAAATAAATAAACTAAAATTGTATTGACTTAGCTCCCTGTGACCTACGAAAGAAGACTTCCCGGACATTCTATAGACTGGGGGTTGCACAAATATGATTTAGTTGCAGCATTTTTACACTGAGTAACAAATCATAAATTGAAGCGGTAAAAAATTATCTTTAATTTTATTGTTATGGTTAGGTTAATATAGCATTTTTTTAACTCACATGAGTATTAATGTCGAAAACATAGATATTAACAAAATGCCTACTTTAAATACTTCGTTGCATTCATTTATTCCTATTAGTGAGTGAACCGCTATGATAGCTTCCGACCACAGACATGAACCAAACGGAATTACATACCATCACGGAGGGGAAGACTCCAAAGTAACAAGGTTAAATACTACATACTAATAACAGTTTCTACATTTTGCACACGTTTTTTCCCGGTAGCTAAGTCAGCTGACTGAGTCGGTAAAAAACATTTCTTTAATTCTTTCCAAACGGACGTAAGGTTTGATTAAAATTTCAATATCACATTAGAAGGTCTGTGCAAATTTCATGAAGAAATATGCAAATATGTTGATATGAAGATGTGTGCAAAGCAAATATGCTGATTTTAATCTCTTTCAAAACATATTTTCGACCCAAATTAAATCCATAAATTTTCTAATCCTCAGTGTTCAATTACGAAACAAGCGTATCTCATTTTGGTGATTAACGAAGGCGTCGCAATTAATTAATGACGTTGTTTGGGATTAAAGAAGACCTAAACAAATACTTATAAATTATATACCTGATCACAAAAAATTATTTATTGCTCCTATCTCCCTGAACTTCTCAAGAAACGTGCGGAAGTTTTTGAATTTAATTCATCTATTGTAATGAAAATTTTACTTACATTTACTTTTTACTTACTTTCCTCTTAAACTTAAAACATCTTAGACTTTCTTAGTACTTAGACTTATATGAGGACAATATAAAAAATTAATTTTGCATTTTAAAACGTATTTTGTTTTAACAAAATTCTCTACTTTATTTTTAGAAACCTTATTGTTTGGAAATATACGTCTGGAATAAGTATTTAAGGAGTATATTTTACCCGCTTATGCCCAACGCACTGTAATGAATCTATTAGGGCTAAAACTTTAGTTTTTAAATTAGAAAAGTCCTGCAGCAAAAATTGTAAAATTAGTACTTAACAAGTATTTAGAAATAGGCGCATTTCACATTCATGTTTTTTTTAATTGAAATTAATTATAGTAAGTTATGATATTAAAAAGGGATGTTTAATATCACAACTTACCACAATTTATCTATTAAATACTTGCTTACTACAAAACAACTGTTACATTGATCGGATTAGACGCAAAATAACAGCAAAGAAAAATAAAAGTCTAAATCGTATTTGTTTATATTTCTAAGGCAACTGGAATGTTTTATTTTACAGAAAATGAATAAGATTTTAAAAATTAATTACACTTCCTGAAATATTTTTTCGCATTCAAAATATCGAGGACACGGAGAAAAGAAATTTTATAAAAAAATGACAATGCAAAAAATGATAAAATTTACTCACACATTCTCCTTCATTGCAGGTCCCATTAGCTTTCGAATCTTTATCAATTTTTGCACTTTTCTCATTTGAATTATGTATCTCCGCTGGCTCCGGATAGTTCATGAATACTTTGTACTAAAAAAAAGTAAAATAAGCCCTTTTTTACTTTTCCAAACAATGGAACATTTAAATCTTCGAATCCTACGATTCCTTATAAAAATCTGAGATTCGAAAATTCGAATCTTCGCGATTTGTTATTCTTTCGAATCTTTCGGAATCAGCCTAAAAAACTTAAATATTTTAACTCAAAACTTTGAAAAGATTTGTTTTATTAACGTTTAACGGAAATGAATGCAACTGTTGGAATTTCAACTGACTTGCATTTTTTTACTTTAAGGCAATCCTGAGCACCATATTCTTAATTTTCTGAAAAGCTTATCATCCCATTTTTAATGTTCTCTATGTTAGCTCTTGTTATAAACTTCCTTTCACCACACTTTCTTTGATTTCAAAAGATTCTGGTGAAGTTTTAAAAATCTGAATTGTTACTCAACAATGTTTTATCAAATTATATTGAGAAAAATCAACGTCAAGATTTAAGAGTTTTAATTATACATTTCATTTACTAAATGTCATTTGTATTATCTTAAGGAATATAAAAGTGTTTTAACAACTTTATTCTTAAATTTATTATTAAACACAGACTTCGTATTTCACTTTCATTAAAAACTTTTAATATTTAATTTTCCTTCCTTTCGTCAGTCACTCACGTTAAAGAGTTTGATAGGTTCCTGAAAATTTAAGATCCTTCTTACCTTACTTTTATTTTATTTCATAATTTTAAAAGCAAAATCACTGGGCATAGAGAAGTAAAGATACAAATAAAGCAATAAATCAACAAATCATTAGAAAATATATTAACGAAAACATTATACAAGAGTTGCAGCTTACTATATGTTACATTGTTGTACTCAAGAATTACTTAATCCTTCCCCTCTCTAATTTGCCCATATCGTAATAGAACACATGCGATTCTCTGTTTGCTGGTAAAGTGTTATGAAGTTCTTAAAGTCTTATTATTTTCTGAACTAAAATTTTAATCTGGTAGCAAAGGAAATATTTCAAAAGCCCAATATTTATTACATCTAACCTTTTGGTTTATCTCTATACTAACTTCTATTTAAGCTATCTTTATGCCAGTGGCTCCATGTCAAGTCTGCAAGAATTTCCGTGTTAACATGCTGGTAAATTTTAACTTTTTTATGACAGATTTAGTTTATTTAATAGCAATAAATGCTAAAGTAGACCTATATTTTCATATGTTTCAGATACTTATGACTTCTTGTTTGCCAATTTGTTCCGATTTCTCTGAATCTCCAAGAACATTATAAATATAAATCTACATACAAGTAATACTGTGCTACTCAAATCTGTCTACTTTAAGGACCAAATGCATCCCCCCCCCAAAAAAAAACCCACTTGAAAAACATTCATCCTAGTTCAATGGCAGAATTAGAAACATATACTGAGCTTTTATTAACACTTATTGATTAATAATAATATACATAACAAATTATTGAAGCACATTTATTGAAATATAGTAATACAATTCTCTTTAAAGCAAGTGCTTGCATATTTTTTATATACAGACCTTTTCAATTTTGTAACATTTTTTTCAATATTTTATACACCCAAACTACACAACAGTGTCTTACAGATAATAATTTCCTATGTGCACAAGAAGTATAATATAATATTCTAGATAAAATTATTCACACTGATGATTGCACTGCATTTAACAATTAGTTAAAATATAATAAATATTTGGAACATATTATAAAAAATACATTTAAGACCCAGCACATTTTAGATATCACCGTATGGTAATGAAGAAAATATACCAGCTGGGAAGTGAACAAATTTATTTCCCAAAAATGGTATTTGATCAGCAGACTTTGATTTAAAAATTTAAAAAAATACTTTGGAACTGGGTTAAGCATTCAGTAAAATGCGAACAGACATATTTTAGAACATTAGAAATGTTAAGCTATATAATTAATAGATATCGGGCTGATGGAAGAATATTGGTTGATCGTATAACGAAATTTAAAAGCACAGTGCTGGCCCGAAAACGGCTGAGGGGTAAAAGCCGCTGAACACTGGTAGTTCGGGGTCTAGGATTCGCGTCTTAGCGAACGGGCTGGCTACATTGACGCTTTTATTTATTCTCCCCCATGTGTAACGTGGATACGAGCCAGTTTCCTTTAAAAAAAAATCCTCCACGGGGCATTCTTTCTTTACCATCTAGTGCGCTAAGGGTGGAGCACGCAATAAGTAAGAAAAAAGCCTAGTGCTCCTATTGGCATCTTCAGCAAGATAAATAATTTTTTTAAGCTTCCTTCTCTCAGAAAACTTTTCTTGCACTTTCTGTTTCCTCACGGGGAATTCCTAATATTTTCATTTTTTAATGTTTTTTTATTTAAGAATTCGGCCTTTAAAAGTATACTGCATTAAATTCTACCCAGCTTACTTTTTAAAAACTATTTCGTAAACCTATTTTGTAAACCTATTTTGTATTTCGTAAACCTAAAATAAACTTTTCTTGACCAGTTACTGACAAATTTTTAAGCCAAACTAAAACGCTATTAGAAATATTCCTTTCATAAATAAAATACTTTAAGATATCCACGAACTTTTTATCACATATTACATATTTTGAAAAACGTTTAAACTAAAACGAGCTTAGGAATATTCATTTCATAATTAAAACATTTGAAGTATCCTAACAATTTTAATAGAATATTTGAAATCCATATTAGAGATATAATTTTAAACTCATTATATTCATCAGAGTGTCTGTCTAAAAATATGGAAGTTGCTTACTCACCTTGGGTAAATTGCAGTTCTTCAAACATTTTACCATTTCCACTACCATGTACTTAATATTCTCGTAATTAAGATAAACTACGCTGTCATTTCCATACACTATAGTAAACACATTATCAAACGTGGACGGAAGGGCTATTTTATTCACAGTAGGTGCTGGTGCAAAAGCAAAACACTGAATATTTGGATACGAATTCTTCAAAAGTAAAGTAAGGATAGAAGCCACAGATGCACCTAATTGGAAGACAATTTTATTAATTAAATACAGCGAAATTAAAAGCAAAGTAGCTTATAATAAATAACAAGCTGTAAAACATTCCTTACTTTATTTTTACCAATTATTAAAAAGAACTAAATACTTGGACACAAACAGCAGAATATAATGTAGGAAGGACGCTTTCCAAAGTATGGTTAGGAAAGTGCTCAGAAAGAAGGAGAACATATCGCCCAATCTTCTGCCATTAAAATAAATAAACAAAACAACGTGAAGATTTCGACTAACGTCTCAAAAAACAGATGTTGGCAGAAACCATTAAAAATTAAAAAGTTATAAACACACCATTAAAAATGTTATAAATTTTAAAAATATTCAAAAGCTTAAAAAGATACAATTATTAAAAAAATATTAAAAAATTTCTGAACCAATTGCGTAAGTTATGGGGTTCGAAACGTCGATTGTTAATTACAACAAAACTGCAGAAGTTCATAATATTTATGAGTTAGACATAGTAGAATTGTAATAAATTAAATGCAGTTTAACTGGTATCAATTAGACACATCATTAGCGGCCGAGCGTTAAAGTCACTGAATACTGGCAGTTTGGTCCAGGTTTTCGAATCCCACCGAATGGGTTGGCTGCATGGGCATTTGTGTGGTTTCCCTCGTGTGTAATGTGTATACGATTCACTTTCCCTGAGAAAATTCTTTCCGAAGCCATCCGTCCCCTTAAGCCGATAGTTCTCGAGAGCTTTGCCGTAATCCAAATAATTCAAACTAATTAGACACATTACTTAAAAAAACTAAAATAAATATTTAAGAAATGCGTTAATTGTTTTTATATCTCGCATTTTTTCAATCTATAATAGATCGATTGAATTTAAAAGATAAATTTAATATACTATGTTTTGCTGCCCAAAATCTCTTCTTGTGACTGCTGATTTACGAAAGAAAAGCAATAAAAGGAACCTTTTTCACCATTATCGAAAAATATTGCGGGTAAGAACCGAGTGTTCGAACTATCATTACCATTATTTCAATTGCAAGTCTAGAATAATACTAAAAATACGTGTATGTATAACAGAAATAAGTTACGCAAAAATAAGTAGAATACGTACTTCATTAAGTAAGTGAGAAGAATCTTGATTAAATACACAAGAAAGAACTAATAAAAACCAGAAAAACCGAGTCTAGGAAAAACTGGGGCTCAAACTCTCGATTTGCCGATCCTACTGTTGAAACTGCTGTGGATGATTATAGGAAGGAGTGTATTTATAGGAAAAGAGGAGGTGAGGCTGTAGAGGTATTTATAAGAAAAGATGCCTATAACATTTCACATCCGTTTACAGGATACCAGCTTCATGTTTCACTCAGTGGCAATATTTACCAAGGACTGCTTATAGATTACTTCCATTCTTTTAGTCTGCGAATCTCTGATAATATATGCGTATTTAATCAGGGAAAAAATTATGTAATTTGTAGATAATATACATCTATCAAAGTACAAAATAATTAGCTGAATGTCTGGCTATCAGCTGTGACACAAACATTATACACTGTCACACATCAGTTTATATGGATAAAGTGATGCTGTAGCATAAAATTTATAAATATACAGAAAAGGTCTACAGATGATAAATATGTAAGCATGAGATTGTAGCAATATAGGTGCCCTGCAAATGACAATTTGAGAAACTTCGTTAAGGAAAAATTTAAAGAATTAGAATAAAAATTATTATCTATATGACCTTTTCGGTAGATAATAGGAGAGTATCATTATTGTACTGAAAAGAGAAAAAGACAGAGATAATATTAGCATTATACATTTATTTTATTTTATTTATTTTCATTTTTTATTCTAAATTGTAGGATCTAAATATATCTTTTTTATTTAGAGAACTCAAAGCGTATCAAACGTCAAATAGTTTAAGATTGCAACATTTTGGCTTCAACTTATTTGTTTGCAAGTACATAAAGATGCTTCGCAAAAGCGATTCTTATCCAGAGGAACAGACTAAGATCCGCAAAAGGTAAATCAAATAGTCACGTACGTCATAAATGTTGTAGCGCCCTCTCCCAATGCGATTTTACAGAAGGTGGGACAAAACGTAATATTTCACATAGATTCCACTGGACAAATGCTACTAGGAAATCAGCAGAATATTAAATGAATGGATTTAATATTTAGTATATGTTACATTTTTTTTCGTCTACAAAATAAAAAAATTACACGCACACTCATACATAAAAAAATTGTTAAGGCTTGAAAACGAATTGATAGAGCACCACAGGCACATACTTTCATGGATGCGATTTTAATACAAATTGCTATACCCTTCTGTTCAAAAAATTCGCGGAAAGATCATCTCATGTGCTTGAAACTAACAACAATTAATTTGTCTGTCTTAGGGTGTTAAACCACATTCTGTAGAAGGAATGTATTAAGTGATATCATCTAAGACAACGTAGTTCGTATTGCAATAAAAAAAAGTTACAGGATATTTAAGCCATTCGACACAATATCGCAATGCTAAGAAAAAGATATTTGGCTAAAGAAGCTCATCTCAAATCAGAAACAGATCACTGACAACCTACGACCACCTTTTTTGTCAGATTTTTCATCCTCTTACTCTGCGTTTTACTTTTATCAAGATGGGTTTGAAGTGTTGTCGTTTTCAGAACGATTCAATGGTCAGTTTATGATAGACGCCAAAAGCAGCAGACTACACACTCTTTCTGAAGCGTCAGAAGCTAGGAGGCAGGTATGTGAGTTCGGACAGTTCTCACGCCGAAGATAACGGACACTAATTTTTTATACTGCCTTACAAGAATTTTCTGAGCAATTTTTGAACACAGAAGAAAACCATTCAGTATTTTATTAGGGAGCTAGATTCATGGTAGTATAGAGTATGCAAATAAAATTACTGATATTATTAGATACATGTGTTTTAAAGCACGCAAATATCTAGCATTTATTTATATGAAAAGCAGTTGGTGGAACCCACTACGTCTTGCATAAAAAAGTCTTTAAGAATATGCAGGTTAATTTTACATTTCAGGTGTTAGACATCGGAATATAAAAAGCTCCGGAATATCTTAAAGATTGAAAATTTCACATCAGGAGATTCAAATTCTTGCGTAATAATTACGCCTTCTACATATATGCATTTTATGCAATTGGTATCAAGCTCATAAAGTAATTTGTTTTACTTACCTAAACTGTGCCCTGTTACAACTACTTTATATCCAGGCCTCTCTTTCAGCGCTATATCTATAATATTTGTCTCTTCAAGTTTGCACTTGATTTCACGTGCAGCGCTCAGCATCCCTCCATGGCACAGAGCTCCAGGTGGACAGCCAGGATCATCCATGTTGGCGAAACCAGCTGCTACGTCAGTCAAGAGATCGTCCATAGACATAGTTCCCCTAGCTGAAATAATGATAGCAGAAGTTTCGTGATCATATGTGATAAAGAAAGGCACTTCAAAGACCTTGTCTACGAAGCTAACGTGGACAAGGTCTTCATACGGTAGACCAGTCGTTGCTTCCAGACCAGCTAAGTTGCAACCGCAGCAGTTGTCCCCCAGTACTTTGCTGGATCGTTTTCGGCAATAGAAGCAACACCTAAGAGATAAAATGTCATTAGAATATTTTGTCAAAACGATGTACAGGTTTCATGAAACGTAAAAACAATTGTCCACAACATATGCAGGGAAAAAAAAAAAAAAAGACTCGTTTTAAAACATTTTTAAAATTAAAACAAAGAAAAGCAAAAAAACATTATTGTTTTTGGTCTTCTAGCAAAATAAGAGCTACGTATAGCTGTTGCGGAATTACAATGTTTGTTTTTGTTTGTTTTATTACAATGTCTGTTTGCATTAAAAAATTCAGCTACAAAAGGCTGCAGGAATAAAAGTCATTAACGAATAAATTAAACATAAGAAAAAATATTAAACAATTTCCAAATCACATGTCCTTGCAAGCATTCAGTATGAGAACTATGTGTGAAATATCCAGTGGGTAATCTTATTCCTGTTTCATTGTGACCAGTTTATGTAGTGGCTCGTAGCGATAGTTTCTATTATTATGTTCTTTAGTTCTTAAATGTCACATGACAAAGGTAGTACCTTAAACACAATTTCTGATATGTTCTCTCAAAAAACAATTACATGGAAGGCAGTTTCAATAAATATATGTCGCTTTAATTTTTTCGTTTGCTTGTGAAGTCTGTGATTTTTTCTGTCTGGATTTTGCATAATAAGCTTAAATGACATTTTCCCACCATCAATAAGCATTTTGTACGTGTTCTAAATTTCCGCTTTCAAGAAAAGGGCAGAAATACTTTTTTTACTTCTTACTATAATATGTATTTAGAGAATAAATTGAAATGCTAGTCAGCCTCGTTTTCAAACTGAATTTGTTTTCGTTTGCTCCATTTACTTATACGAAAAATTTCAAATAACTTACGTAAGACGTCTGAATAGATGGCAGCACCCACATGTTAAATTTCTGTATATATACCACGGCCAACCAAAGACACCCAAGCCTATATCAAAGTATCTGCTTGCTAGCTGGAGGTTCATCCACGATGGAAGATTGTCTGGTGGGAAGTGATTCAACTTCTTGCCGTCTGAAACACACACACACACACACACAAAAAAAAAAAAAAAAAAAAAATTGAAGTATTTAGAGAAAATGTTTTACAGTATTACTTAATAACTTTCTATAATCCTAAAGCTATTTAGGCTGGGTAGAAATCTTCAAATATAATCTTTGAACATTAAAACAATACATAAATGATCGGATTTCTCGAAATTTAATGCTAAACGCCAAGCGCAGATCGTAATATAAGGTTAAGCTGAAACGAACTTACCATTAAGCAACTAAGCAAATTAAATGGAATTTATTAAACTTTAAACAAATTAATTAAATTTAACATGGAACAAATTAAACTTTAAAATAAATAAAATATCTTTCGACTATGTCCATTCCTAAATTATTAAGTGTCATTCAAACTGAGAAATATTTCTTAAAAACAAGATAGTTACATTGAAAGAAGAGAAAGTAGTCATTGAAAAATAAAATGAACCAAACAATATTTATCAGTAAAAAGATATTTTAAAGATAATCATGAGATTCAGCTGGTTCGCATCACTTTAGAATAAACTGCTTCCTAAAATATTCAGTATACTAAATAAAGAAAAGTTCATACATTTTTAAGCAAATTTTTACAGTTATAAACGAAAAAGGACTAATTTAATTTCTTATATTTAATCAGATGACGTTATTATTAAATATATAAGAAATATTTTGTCACAATTCAAGGCCATACCTTGATCACATAAAACTAGAACTGAAGAATGATTTTCAATCGTAAACTTGCGAAATTATCACTATATATATTTTATCATATAATTATATGGCATTCTTGGTGTTTACGTATTATCGCAACCACCTTAGTAGAAACCGCCAAATTTTCAGAATGTGCCAAACTCTGGCAACCATACGCATTTTGATTTTTCAGGCACCCAATGCTCATAACAATCCTTCAGCCAAACAACGTCAGCATTTTTGCATACGTCCTTGCTGTTGTATTCCAATGGCTTTTATAAACAAATCGTGATATTTTTTTACCTTAAACTTAATTTTAAAATATGTGCTTATGAAATATGCCAATAATGAAACAAACTGTGATAAAATTTCTTCAGGAACACAGAACTGACGCAAAGTCTCTATAGGGAACAATGAGGAGATGCGTTGGTAGATACCCAATGTTACCGTATTTTGCGCAATGCTATATCTCTGCAGTTCTTTGATATTTTGTTAAATTGTTGTATACTTGGAGAGCAGCATATCACAAAAAATAACAGGAAAATGTTGGGAAAAGTTCGTTTTATTATTTAATGTGCCAAGTAATACGTTTTTTACAATTGAAATTTGTATTTTAAATTAATAAAGTATGTTTTCTTTTCCTATGTTCATAATGTTTGCCAAATTACTATATAGTATATCGATAGCTTGGGAATCTTTTTTTAAAAACATTCTCGAAGACCACCAGTTTACACACCATAAGTAACTTTTACCTTAATACTTAAGTACTGTATTATTTTCGATAGTAAAGATACATTTCTTCCCCTCAAATAAGCAAATAATGTCGCTAAAAACGAAAAGTTTCTTAGAATCGCAATTTTTTCTCAGTTACTAAGTATTCGAAAATAATTCATTTTTACAAATAATGAGTTTAGAGAGAAGTAGCTAATAACAGGGTCGGGAATAAGCTTTTTGCTATCTGACATAATCTCAGTGGCTCGAAAATTTTGCAGTCCAGTGTCTCTTTAGGCTCTAAAATTTCGCAGTCCGATACGCCCTCACCATTTGTAACGATTCCTGATTAGTAAACAGAAATTTAGAAATTTGATCCTCGTTCATAAATAAACATCGATAATATAAAAATATTTGCTAAATATAATTTAGACTTTCATTTAATTTATCTTATTTTCTTTAAATCTCTTTTTTTTTTGGGGGGGGTGGTACTGAGGTCAAGGCCTTCGTCTTGTTATGGATGTCACCTCAAAATCGAAGAAATGCTTTGTTGTTTCAACGCGGTATAACAATTATTTACACATTCTATTGGGATAGGGAATCTTCCCAGGTGCCCGAAGAAATGAACTCTGTTCATGAAGCGATATAACAAATAAATATGCTATATTCAATTAAAAAACACTGATTTGAAAACACTTTCACTTACTATAACGTGTACTCTAGATACCTGTTTTCTAAATTATAAAGTGTCATAGAATTACACTATGAATATGCTTTAACTTAATTTAAAACTGTTTGTTGTTTAATTCATTAAATTAGAAAGATAGTAATATTAGTTATTCATAATTAAAATACATACGATAAGTTGCCAACAGATGGCGCCACTGTTAATGAACTGTGCGTCTAAAACAACCTAGGTTTCTTTCTTTTTCCTGTTAAATTATTCGGAAAGCCACAACTCCAATTTTTCTTCGAAATATTTACACGTCTGGTAAAAGTGACGTTGGTCACTTGGAGCAATAAATGGCAAATGATAAAAGAAAAACAACCACCAGGTCTTGTACATCATCGAACCTAATTTCCACCCACCATCAAGTGCAATCACGGAACAACAATCCATTCATGAACGCACAACTGCTTTTAATTTTTTATTTGTTTAAAGAAAATATATTATAATTAAATTCATTAATAATTTATTAAAAACGCAGGTATTCATTATTTCACGAATATAGAGACTCTCATCAGAAAATCAGAATTACTTATAACATTACTTTAGAGATCTCGGTATGGTAGTATTAGTACTTAATTTGGTTAGATGAATTTGTTTATAACTCTAAAACTGACAGATAATAGGATCACCAGCAAATAATTAAAATTTTACTGGTGATGTAATATAAAACAAATTTGAACCCTGAACAAACTGAACAGCGCCACTAATAAATCTTTCAAATTCTCATTAAATATTTAACAGTTAGACTAGAAGAGAAACACGCTAATGTGACAATCAAAAACGTAAAAACAACCTTGTATTTAGCGTAGGTATAATGAAACAATCGATTTCGAGGGCAGCTAAAGGTCCCTCCTCATCAGAAGAAAGAAATACCTAGAAAGAAGAAAATAAAGGAGAAGGAGTCTCAGAAACACGTGGTCCTTATCAGCACTGCACGTGGTTATAACTGGATTTTTAATCAGAGTTGCACTGGCCGCCTACTTTTACTGAGCCAGGCTATCTGATCAAGCATAAAGGAAAATCAGCGAAGTTAAAATAGGGAGCGAGGGGCAAATGCACCTTCACTTTGAGATTCGAGCTCAAAATCTGAACTTCAAATAATGGAAAGCAACCACTGAATGGATTTTTATACCCTCTGGTAGTACCAAACGCGAGGAGGTAACGCCATCTATCGGCAAAAATAACTGAATTAAGATAGTCGAATTTTAAAGGCATTAGGAAGGACTGGATTGGACTTCAAATCATTAACTAAACCTGCTAAATCTTTGTGAATGTGAAAAGCCTCAAGAAAATCCAATTCACCAATGGAAGAAGCCTTTTGGATAATTTTTGCAAACCCAAAGTCAAAATTATGGTTAAATGTTCAATTATGATACGCTATTGAAGACTTGTTAATTTCGCCTTTTCTGACATAAGATTCATATTCCTTGATACGAAACTTCAACGCTCTTTTTGTTTGGCCAATATATCTTAAACCACACTGACACGATATACTATAAATTCCCCAAGAATTCAAGACAGAAACGCAATCTTTTAGAATCTAAGGGTGAATTTTATTAATAGGGGAGAAACCGACTTGAAAATTGAATTTCTGGAGAATCCGTGCAATTTTATAGCTAACAGAAGGATAAAATGGAAGCACGACAAGGTCATTCATATTATTTCTAACAGTGGAATGTCTTCTTTGATGGGAATCTGAAAATTTTTTAACGGCTTTATCAATAATCACGGGAGAAAAACCATGGTCAATCGCAACTGCTCTCAAATAATTAAGTTCATTGGTAAGCAAAGATTCAGAGCAACAAACTTCAAGCGCGGAATACATAATAGTAAAAAGAAGCCATTTTTTGCTTAACAGGGTGGCATGACTTGGCATGGGGTGGTAAACAAACTGCAAAGGGTTTACGGTACACAGTTGTGCTAAAATCAGTTTCATTGCGGATTATAAGAATATCAAGGAAGGGGAGGGAATTGTTGGATTCAATTTCAAGAGTGAATTGGATGGCTGGATCAATTGAATTCATAATAGATAGAATCTCGGATAAATCCTCTTAATAACCGTCAAAAAGTGCGAAAGTGTCGTCAACATACCGAATCCAAAGACGAAAAGATAG
The DNA here is from genome assembly GCF_044657685.1 of Stegodyphus dumicola. Lineage (NCBI taxonomy): Eukaryota > Metazoa > Arthropoda > Arachnida > Araneae > Eresidae > Stegodyphus > Stegodyphus dumicola. The sequence continues at coordinate 91,901,563 of NC_140769.1, forward strand.
TTTATCAAATAATTTCATCTTAAAATAGTGCATATAAATGTCAGCAAGTACCGGACTGAGAGGATTACCCATAGCCAATCCTTCAACTTGACGAAAATATGCATTTTGGAAAACAAAGTGGGTTTGACTTAGAGAAACTTTAGCAAGCGAAACCAACTCATTAATTTCAGTATGTGTGAAGTGAAATTCCCGAAGCCTAGTTTCAAGACAATTTAGTGCTCCTTCGACCGGAACATTAGTAAACAGTGATTTGACATCAAATGAAACCATAATGGAACGCAGTGGAGAAATATTTTTAAGTTTATCAATGACTTCAACAGAATTTTTTACAGTGTGAATATTGTTAGCAAGTAGAGGAGAAAATCTGGAAACTAAATATTTGGCCAACGGATATGAAGCAGTACCTATGTTGGAAACAATTGGTCGAAAAGGAATACCGGTTTTGTGGACTTTTGGAAGAGCATAAAGCCTAGCGCAATTAGTAATAGGTGGAATAAGAACCTATTACTAAAGACATTTCCGAGATATCCCTTATTCCACCTATTACTAATTGCGTTAGGCTTTATGCTCTTTCAAAAGTCCACAAAACCGGTATTCCTTTTCGACCAATTGTTTCCTATAAATCTAGTAAAGAAAATTTCAAAAATAATTTAAAATTTTTTTTTTTTTTTTAGATTGCATTCTGAAAACTTCAGGTTACTGTTTAACATATCATTAAAATTTCACAGTGGCTAAAAATCTAGTAAAGAAAATTTCAAAAATAATTAAAAAAATTTTTTTTTTAGATTGCATTCTGAAAACTTCAGGTTATTGTTTAACATATCATTAAAATTTCACAGTGGCTAAAAATCTAATAGAGAAAATTTCAAAAATAATTTAATTTTTTTTTTTTTTTTTTTTTTTTTTTTTTTTTTTTTTTTAGATTGCATTCTGAAAACTTCAGATTAATGTTTAACATATTGTTGCGTGCGTACGGGTTCGTTACGAAATGAATGCACAAGTCCGATGAAAAATGAACAAAAATTTATTATTATCACAACAAAAATGCTTAAATCTTCTCAAATTATCATGCAGTATTACAATATCTCACAGTAGTTATCTTTTAACTACTCAAATGTCCAATAGAACGTAATTCAAAACAGCTAAAGAAAGCTAATCCGCGAATTCGCTACAATCAACAAGAGCAGTTTTCTAAACAACAACACACTAAGCAACTACAACAAACTGAGATGTTTTCCTCCTTTTATAAGATTTTAAAATCACGCGCTAGAATTTTCCAGTACTTTCTCGAAATCAAAAAGAGATATTTATTTATTTAATGCACGCGCTCTTGTATTTTCAATTTTCCGGCTTAGCTTTCTTTTAATATTCGTCACGCGCTGCACTGCGCGAGAAATAAAACCATTTAATTTATAATTGAACTAACATTAGCTTTTTAAATACCAAATTCGTAACACTGCCCCCTTCCCAATGACTGCACGTCCCGGGCAGTACAATCCCTGGACAGGAAGCTAAACTTAAAACTGTGGCATAAATGCAACTGAGGCATAAACATTACATTACAATATCAAACAACATGAACAATAAATGCAATAACTAACTTAAACAAATCAAATGCTATCAAATACTAAATACAAAACAAATACTAAATACAAATCAAATACTAAATGCAAATCAAATATTAAATACAAATTAAATCAAATACACATTTAAAAACATAAAGGACCATGGTCTGATACTATTTACAATTATTTACATTACGTACTTTGGCCATAGTAATGAGCTAACCTGTCGGAATGAACGACTTTAGGTTTCGAGTTCGAAGACTTACAAATCCGAACCACGACGTCATTCAGCCTGTTTAGAACTGTATACGGGCCATCCCAAGGTGACTGTAATTTCGGACAAAGTCCTTTTCCGTCGAGTCGGATTCCACAACCACACCTTGTCTCCTTCGTGGAATTGATGTTTAGTAGCTCTTGTGTCGTATCGGGTCTTCATCTTCTCCGTCGCTAAGTTGACTCGCTCTCGTGAAAAGTTGTGCATCACTTCAAACCGGGCCTGGAGATCTTGAATATATTCCTCAGACGATGAAGGAGCATCCGGAGGGCGGCCAAACAATAGATCACAAGGCAGACGAAGGTCACGACCGAAAAGCATCTGTGATGCAGAATAGCCGGTAGTCTCGTGGACAGCACTGCGGTAAGCCAGTAAAAACAGCGATAATTTCTTGTCCCAGTCCTGCTGGTTTCTGGATACCACTAATGAGAGGTGATTAAGGATGGTTCGATTGAACCTCTCTACCATGCCGTCCGACTGGGGATGTAATGGCGTCGTTTGGGTCTTGTCAATGCCAAGTAGTTTGCATAGTTCTTTGATTACTACCGAGGTAAAATTCCTTCCCTGATCGGAATGTAACTGAAGAGGCACTCCCAACCTGGAAATCCAGTGCTGTATCATCACCTCAGCTACTGTAACAGCCTCTTGATCAGGAATAGGATACGCTTCAGGCCACTTGGTGAAGTAATCAACGACAACGAGTATGTATTTGTTGCCATCAGCAGTTCATGGCATAGGTCCCAAGATATCAAAGGCGATACGTTCAAAAGGCGCGCCTACGTTGTAACGTTGCAGTTTGCCTCGGCTGCGTCTCTTCGGTCCTTTCCGACCTGCACAGGCATCGCAAGATCGGCACCACTTTTGCACGTCATCCTTTGCATTATTCCAGTAAAAGCGCTCACGAACTCTCTGTAAGGTCTTCATTATTCCAAAGTGACCTCCCGTAGGGCTGTTATGTAGTTCTTTAAGGACATCAGGAATGCGGGATCTTGGAAGTATCAGCTGCCATCGGAACGTCTTCCCATCATCCGATTCGAATTTCCGGTATAAGACGCCGTTTCGAATGTGAAGTGAATCCCAGAGTGCCCAATATTGTTTCGTTGTAGGAATACAGATAGAAATGTCCTGCCAGGTAGGTTTTCTGTTTGACGACTCCATTAAATCAATTATGGGTTTAATGTCGCGGTGTTCCAGCTGGTCTTTCCTGACTTCATCATCACTCCACGGTTTTCGATCAGCCGATGTTGATGTTGTAATTTGTCTTGTGACCGGAGTCAGCAGCTCGTATTTCGCTTCCACCCTGGAACAATATCGGCAGTTTTCTTGGCAAGGTCTTCTAGACAGGGCGTCGGCGTTTCCGTGTGATGATCCCTTACGATGACGGATAGTGATGTCATATTCTTGGAGTCTCTGTATCCATCTGGCTATATGACCCTCAGGATTCTTGAAATTTAAAAGCCAGGTCAATGATGCATGATAGATGCGGAGCAGGAATTTTCTGCCGTATAGATAGTGATGGAACTGTTCTACAGCTTTGACTATGGCGAGCAACTCTTTCCTGGTGACACAATAATTCCTCTCCGGTTTAGACAGGCACTTGCTCTAGTACGCCACTACACGTTCTTGGAAGCCTATTTCTTGGGACAAAACAGCACCGACACTTTCATTGCTCACGTCTGTGTCGAGAATAAATGGTCTGTCGAGCTGAGGATACGTTAGGATCGGAGCTGATGCTAAAGCCTCCTTTAAGTTGTTAAATGCATCCTCGCATTCTTTTGTCCCCAAGAACTTTCGCTTGCTCTCTGTCAGCTTGTGAAGGGGTCTTGCGATGGAAGAAAAGTCCTTCACGAATCTCATATAGTAGGTGCAAAGTCCTAGAAAGCTTCTCAACTGATGGACATTCTCGGGATGTTTCCAGGATTTAACAGCTGATACCTTTTCAGGATCCGTGCGCACACCTTCTGCAGAAATGACATGTTCCAGGTAAGTCACTTCCTTTAGGAACAAATTGCATTTAGCGGGACTCAGCTTCAGATTGGCTTCTTTCAGTTTCTGAAGCACCTTCCTAAGATTTTCTAAATGTTCTTCAAAACTCTTTCCGACGATGATGATGTCGTCCAGGTATATCAGGCAGGCTTCGTAGGAAAGGCCTTTTAAAACAGTCTCCATAAGACGTTCGAATGTTGCCGGCTCATTACACAGTCCAAACGGCATTACCTTGAATTGCCACAGCCCTTGTCCCGGAGTAAATGCTGTCTTTTCTCGGTCTTCAGGCTGTATTACTACCTGCCAATACCCATTCTTTAAATCAAGTGTTGAGAACCACTTGCTTCCAGAAAGAGTGTCTAGAATGTCGTCAATTCTAGGAAGAGGGTAACTGTCTTTCTTCGTAACCTCATTCAACCGGCGATAGTCAACGCAAAATCTTGTTGAGCCGTCTTTCTTTCTGACTAGGACGATGGGAGATGCACATGGACTTACTGAAGGCTCGATGACATCGCCTTCTTCCATATCTTTTAACAGTGTTCGTGCCTCTTCCTGTTTAGCAAACGGTAGACGTCTTGGATGTTGCTTGATCGGGGGATGATCGCCGGTATCGATTATGTGTTGTGTCAAACTGGTTCGACCCACGTCAGAAGACGAGCGGGAGAAAACAACTTGAAGATCTTTAATGACGCAATCGGCAGCATTCTTCTCTTCATCGTTTAATTGCGCATTCTGAAGTAATTCTGATGTAATGTTTTCTGAAGACACGGATTCTTGGATGTTACTCTTTCTTTCAACGGTGGTTACTGGAGTACATGCTGCAACCACTTCACCTTTCTTAATAATTCTCACCTTCTCAGTTACATTGGCGACTCTCACCGGGATAACCTTTCTGGATAGGTCGACGAGTGTTGAGGCTACTAGTACTCCTTTTGGGCTATTACAGTTATTGGGATATTCTATGATGCCGTAGCGGAAATTTCTGTTTTCGGCTATGGATCCAGGAAGTAAAATTTCTGTTCTTGCCGGTATTGTAATATTGTCTTGTGCTATGATTTTATGGACAGATTTAACTTCTTCATCATTAACTTCAAATAACGCTATGTCCTCAGATCTAGAATGCTATTCGTTATTTTTAAATCCAAGGAAAAATTGTATTTCCTTAGAAAGTCCAATCCGAGTATGCAAGAATCAGTGATCTCTGCTACATATGCCGTGTGGTAGTAAGCGGCACTTCCAAACGTGATGTTAACATTTACTTTTCCGTCGATGTCGATCTTCTCACCGGACACAGTCTGGAGGGTAACGCAGGGCGGCGTCCAGATAAGTTTGTTTCCCAGTTGTTGAGCCAAATCTTTTCGGATGATGGTAACGTTGGCTCCTGTATCTATCGTCATATTGCAGGGAACTCCATTAATATGTCCTATTATGAAAAGTCCATTACTGCCGCCTCTCACTGCAGAAATCTGAAACGCTTTAAACTGGGGCTTTTCATTATCTGGCAACCTCCGCCCCGCGAGATGGCCACTAATTAGTTTCCCTGCTGTTTGTTAGGAGCGGTCTTAACATCCGTACCCTGGGGTATTCTGCAGTTTCGTCGTATGTGTCCTTCAGCACCGCAGTTCCAACATTTTAAGGTTGATTTCTTTTCACTGATATTTCTTCTTAAGTCATTGAGTTGTCTGGTTAAATCGTCTAGACGAACAGTAACTTGATCCCTTGGTTCCTGGACATGAGCAGCTCTGATTGGGTGGCGGTCTCTACGAGTGGCTTGCTGGGCTGCCTCAAATTTCATGGCGTACACTAAAGCGCTTTTCAGATCTTTAACATCCGCCATTCGCAGTGCTTTCTGTATTTCAGGGTCCCGGATGCCATCGATGAAATATTGCATCAACAGGATTTTCCTTGTTTATTTCGGGCACTCCGAAAAGGCGTGATGTGACAGCCTTTCAACATCCGTGGCGAGCTCCTGAAGTGTTTCGGTGAGCTTCTGTTGACGGGATTTTAATTGGAGCCTGCTGTACTCTTTTAAACATTTCTCGCCGAAGCGCAGCTCCAAGGCGCCGGACAGAGCTTCGAAATCTAGCCTTTGATTTTCGGGAAGCGTCTGCAGGATATCCGCTGCGTCTGCTCTCAGAGAAGCGGCGAGATGACAGGCCTTAGCTTGGGAGTCCCATCCATTCGCATCCGCAACGATAGAAAACTGGGTCTTATACACTTGCCAGGATGTCTTCCCATCATATGTGGATAGCTTCAGAGATGGACGAGCAGGCATCCGTAAGAATTTAAAATCATCACTCTTGCTCCCTGCCGTCGCTACGAATTTTTTTAAAGTTTCCATTTCTTTGGCAACTGCAGAAACACTCTCTTCAATTTGTTGTTGGACGGCCGAAACTCTTCCTTCAACTCGTTGCTCCACAGCCGATAGTCTATCTTCTATTTCATCTTTGACAGAAGAAACCTTTTCTTTAATTTGCCCGACTTTATTTTCGACAGCTCCTGTTCTGTCTTCCATAGCCTCAAATTTACTTTCTATTACGCAGGTTATTTCTTTTTTCATTTCGTCTTGACCTGCTTCAATCTTTTCTTGTACAGATTTTATATCTTCTTTAAAAGTTACTTGACCAGCTTCCAACTTTTCGTGAACGGCTTCCGTTTCCTTTTTAACGGATTCCATTTCCTTTTTAACGAATTCTTCCATCTTTTCCTGAGCAGATTTCATATTATCTTTCATTTCTTCTTGTCCCGCTTTCATTTCCTGCTGGCCCGTTTTCATTTCCTCTTTAAATTTAGCAAAGGCTGATATCAACTGTCTTAACTGATCTTCCATCGCTCTTGTGATTGGCTTTCAAACCCCACTCCTGACACCAAAAATTGTTGCGTGCGTACGGGTTCGTTACGAAATGAATGCACAAGTCCGATGAAAAATGAACAAAAATTTATTATTATCACAACAAAAATGCTTAAATCTTCTCAAATTATCATGCAGTATTACAATATCTCACAGTAGTTATCTTTTAACTACTCAAATGTCCAATAGAACGTAATTCAAAACAGCTAAAGAAAGCTAATCCACGAATTCGCTACAATCGACAAGAGCAGTTTTCTAAACAACAACAAACTAAGCAACTACGAGTACAACAAACTGAGATGTTTTCCTCCTTTTATAAGATTTTAAAATCACGCGCTAGAATTTTCCAGTACTTTCTCGAAATCAAAAAGAGATATTTATTTATTTAATGCACGCGCTCTTGTATTTTCAATTTTCCGGCTTAGCTTTCTTTTAATATTCGTCACGCGCTGCCCTGCGCGAGAAATAAAACCATTTAATTTATAATTGAACTAACATTAGCTTTTTAAATACCAAATTCGTAACAATATCATTAAAATTTCACAGTGGCTAAAAATCTAGTAAAGAAAATTTCAAAAATAATTTAAAAAAAATTTTTTTAATTGCATTCTGAAAACTTCAGATTACTGTTTAATATATCATTAAAATTTCAGAGCTTAAAAATATGAGAAAGTTTTCACAGTTTAGAAATATAAAAATTCTAAAATTAAAAAGGAATTACAGTTTTATCTTAATAATACGTAGATTTCAAGTTAACACCCGGAGAAAAAAAAAAGTCACGTGCAGACTCATGCACTTAATAAATAAACGATTTAATTATTTAAGACGTAAATGTGTGTTTAATTTCACTAAAGACCGCTTATACATGTAGCTTAATAGAACAAGTATTTTCTTCAAGTGATAATATTTCCTATTCACCAGGAAGCAAACTCCGCTAACTGAAAACAGTAAGACTTTGAAGAAGTTTCTTTCAAGATAATTACAACATATTGTAAATATTTTCATTTTTCAAAATAATTATTTTGTGATTCATTCAAAGGGAAAGTTCACTACAATTCCTGTCAACATATACACTTAGGCTTATTCTATCAAAATTAAGTCAAAAGTTTTAAAAAGGGTTACCAAAGTTACCCATTCTTTATTAGCTGAAAAAAATAATCAAATATTTAAGAATTTTATAAAAAGCTTTATATACCCTTTAAAACTCATCAAACTCTCACCTTGTGCAGTTATAGGCGGAGTGGAAATTAATGCCAGTTTTTCTGTTTTCCACTTCTGAAGACATTTTTGACGGTAAAGTAATAAGCCTGCCAATACATCAGATGCAACTAAATCCAAATCCTGAAAACGCACATTAGGAATCAAACAAAAATCTTCAACTTGCATTTTGAATTTAAATTACAATTCATCATTAAAACATAAATCATCTAATCAATTGAACGCAGAAGAATAAAATCGTGCATTCGATTATTATCACCATGTAATATTTCGGTGAAATAAAGAAAATTAATAATACTTACTTTATCAGTGTTCAATATAAAGAATAAATTACATTTTAACTGCAGATATATCTGATTTTCAAAAATGCGCAATACTACTCTGGTCAATCTTTATCATAATAAATGTCAATTTCTTTTATCTGGTCATTGAAAGGAAACCATATAATCATTAACTAAAGGAGGAAAAGATAAGTTAGTTCGCTCATTTGCGACAAAATTGCAAAATTTTTGTCTCAGGATAAAATTTATGAAATAGATTGGAAAGCGACAATTCTGGGATAGATTAGATTTAGAAAAGATGAAAAATCATTTGCAATGGACTATAATTAGTTTTCAATTAGTTTATACTCTGGAGTTCAGCTTGGCCCCGATGGTACGTCAGACGGCACCTTTAAATATCGTAGTAAAAAGGGCAGCAACTCTGCAATTTAACCTGAAATTCAGCTAAAATTCTATATTTTATTGAATATTGAATTTGCTTTACATACATATGAAAGAGCAATTAAAATTTACAGATCATACCACCTTCCTAGAATGATGAATAATGAAATATAGAATGACATCAGTAATTTTAAAATTAAAATTTGTTTATCTGGGCTACATAGTATTCAAAAGAATACAAGCTATAGATATTTAAAACGCGTTTAAATGAAATCTCAAGTCTAAAAGTTAAATCTGAGCAAATTTAAGTTACATTTATTATAATGGGACCATATAAGCTAGTACTGACTAATTTAAAAGGAATTTCTAATTAATGGGAATTTTAACCATGTGCTCATTGATTTTACATTAGATTTTAGAAGATGGTTTTGGTAGGTTTTTAACCGGATAATAAGTTACTATTATGTTTAAAAAAGGGTTCACATTTTCGTCCAAATAAAATAAGTAAATAAATACGTAATTACGTTCGAAATTGGATTTAATTATTAAATATGAGGAAACTATTAAATCAGAAGTAATGCTCAAGCAGAATCTTATGTAAGACTCCTATTAACACTTAATTTACACTATATCTGGGAAAAGGTAGATCAGTTCACTCAGCAGTGGTACTTTCAGAAAATTAAAAATGTTATTTAATATTATCATTAAACACGAAAACACGATATATTAAAGTTGTCACTGGCACTAAACAGTATCATTGAAAATTAGCGAAAATATTAGTTTTTATTGCATTTTTTACTTTTGATTTACATTTTTCTTTCAGTGTGTTTGTTTTTATTTTTTTAATTTTATTTGTTTATTTATTTATTTATTTATTTATTTATTTATTTTATTTATTTATTTATTTTTTTTTTTTAGTTTTGTTTTATTTGGAATTGTTTTGTCATTATTTATTAGTTGCTAACATTGGAATTTTCTGTAGATTGCTTGTATACTTTGTGTTATTTTTTACTTGGCTATTGATAATTTTATATCTATGTGTATTATGCTACCGTGCATGAAATTCTATATATATTAAATTTGAATTTTATGAACAGCTCAAGCAGAATCTTAAAATATCTTCTATTAGAATCATTTCAGTCTTTGGGAAAAATTTGCTGTATCAATATTTTGGAACTTTCACTCGTATAATAGGATGCGAAAAAAGTTTCAGAAAATTTCAGTGATATCTTTTTTTATCACCTCTCCGCCTCATGCTTCAGGTGAAATTTATATTAGCACAGGCAAAAGTCGTGAATTTAGTCACTTCAGTTTAGCTTTCAGTAGTGAGTTTAATAAGATTTCAATGATTTAAGTCTTTGCTCATTAAGGTCTGCCATTCTTGAATGTTCCCTAGTGAAAAGGGTTTCGAAAAATGTTTAGAAAATTTCAGTGTTATTATTTTTTTATCACCTCCCCCCACCCCCGACGGCTCCCAATGAAATTTAGAATAACGCCGGCAAAAGCTGTGATTTCATTCAGTTCAATTTAGCATTTAATGTTTAGTAAGTATTCAATGATTTCAACTTTTGCCCGTAAGGACGGTCTGCCGTTTTTAAGCCCCAAACTAGTTAAAAAAATTATATCTAATTCCTATATTAAAAAAAGAATGGTATCAGTTGGTATATCTATAGGTAATCAGAAAGCGGTAACACATCTCTACGATTATTCAGGAGGCTTTGCTATGGGTTTAGAATTATAAGAAATGAAAGTAGCATGCATCTTTCGAATGGGGGCCCACCAGCGGACGACAGGCAACGTCACTAACACTGTAGTTCAATCTAGGTTTTCTTCGAGATGAATGGGCTGATTGCATGGGCGTTTTCGTGGTTTTCTCCATGTGTACCGTGGATACGTGTCAGTTTCCGTTGCAAAATCGTCCATGAAGACCTTCTTCTCTTAAGCAGATAACCCGCACGTGCTTACATAAACCAATTCTTTCGAGTGCAGGCTTGACCAGGTTACAGATATCACAGAAAAGGATTGCAGTGTGTAATATTCATGCTGTCAAAGCTAACAAAGTGCAATGAGTTGCTCATAAAACTCCATCAAGTGACAGTGCATCATAATAAAAATTTAAGCAATTTTCTTTCTCAAATTAAAAGAAAAAGTAACTCTTAAGTTGATTCAAGCCTGGACACTCTCTAAAATTTTCTATCCTTGGCTGCTTTTGACATGTACCGTGCATTCAAAAGTGACACTTGAAACTAGCGTTAAACAAAAATGTATATCAAATGATCAAAGAGCCGCAAAACGCAATTCTTCGAAAACATTACATAAGAACTGTATTTTAATTTTTTTAAACTAAACTTTGCATTTTTAATAGGTCTTCTTTATTCTGTGCACACTGTGGCTTTCAGAGATAGTTCTAAATGGCAGAAATATAATACAGTAAGTGAATAATAAAAGTTGAATTTTTGTGTAAACTTACATATTTAAATTATTATAAATAAAAATTGTTATTTTATATGATAACGGTATTCGGTACAATCACTGATCATTTTATGAAAAAAAAAAAAAATCTGATGAGTACACTATGGAAATTTCCTGTTATGTTTTACCACCAATCCTCGAATTCCATATCACATATTATGTTCTTACTGCATTAATATAATATTAACAAGACATAGTGCACAATAAAAATTAAACTTTATTTAGGAACATCGCGCATACTCCCCGACAGCCTGCCTGTTTCGCTCTGCTCGCTACTCGTAATAAAAACTTCTCCTCTAGGGTTGCCACACTTATCGGAGGGCGCAAGGCGCGCTCCTTATCGCCATCACCACAGAGTTTCCCCTCAGTTCCTTTAATGGCTATTCAAAGGAACGACATAGGTTATGAAATTATCTCAGAGTATCCGTACTGTCGGGTATTTTTACATGATTACAAAATTAGAATATAAAATTAGAAAAGATCAAAATGCAATTCAATATATAACAAGGTATTGACACATATAATAAACATGAAATAACAAGAAATATGTTAAGATATGAATTTTAAAAAAGTGTTTTAAATTGTTATGTAAGAAGCAAGTTTCTTACATAACGGAGATATCTTAGATGACGTTATCATATCACTAGGCAGCTTGAGAGTTGTGCCGTACACCAGTTCAGCACAAGATGACTGTAGATCTTCCTTTACGGCTGTCCGAATACCAAGCATAACAACTGGTAGTGTTTCAGTCCAGTTATTGGTCTCGTGAGCCTTGAGAGAAGATTTTAAATGTCGATGAAATCGTTCAACAATGCCGTTGGACATTGGATGATAGGCTGTTGTTGTGATTCTGTTCGTACCCAAAATGCGCGTGAATTCTGCAAAAAGTGCGGATCTCATTTGAGAACCTTGGTCTGTTGTTATGATCGATGGGCAGCCAAAACGAGATATCCAACAGTTGAAGATGGCTCTGCAAATGGTTTCCGTTTTCATATCCGGGATGGGAATGGCTTCAGGCCATCTGGAGAATCTATCTATTAGAGTCAAAAGGTACACATTGCCTTCTGATGGAGGTAACGGTCCGACGATATCCATATGGATTTCTGAAAAACGTGCATCAGGAAGAGAGAATGTGCCCAGTGGTGCTTTAGTATGCCTAGTAATTTTCGATTTTTGGCAAGATTCACAGGATTTCACCCAATTTTTGATATGACGTTTCATATCGGGCCATACATAACGAGAACAAATAAGCTTCGTAGTAGCTGCAATTCCTGGATGTGACAGATTATGCAGATGATTAAAGATGAGTCTGCGAAAGGAATTCGGAACAAATGGACGAGGAATGTCTGTTGATATGTCACAAAGAATATTACCATCAGAATATTGGCACGGTTTAAATTCCAGTTTCAAAGATGATGTGTTGTTTTTGAGAAGGTCTTGTACCTCCGGATCATGCCGTTGAGCTTCCGAAAATTTTTTAAAATCCAAAAATGGAGATTTTGTTATGGAATCAATTTCGATTCTTGAAAGAGCGTCAGCAACGACGTTTTTTGAACCTTGCACATGCCTAATATCAGTAGAGTACTGAGAAATAAAATCTAAATGTCGCACTTGTCGAGGTGAACATTTATGAGGGTTCTGTTTAAAAGCGTATATTAGCGGTTTTTGATCCGTATAAATTATAAAATTTCTGCCCTCTAGCATGTGTCGGAATTTCTTAATTGCAGAATAAATAGAAAATAATTCCCTATCGTACGCGGACCATTTCTGTTGACTTTTATTGAGTTTCATAGAGAAAAATGCTATAGGTTCCCATGTTTGTTGAGACAACTGCATAAGTGTGCCGCCTATTGCGACGTCTGAGGCATCTACCCAGATGCTTAGCTGGGCTCCGGGAATAGGGTGTCTCAAAAGGGTAGCCTGAGCAATGGCATTTTTGGCAGCAATAAAGGCTTGTTCAGCATTCTCGTTCCAATTTAATTGTGGGGATGAATCCTGAACACGAGAACGAGATTTCTTTTTATTAATATAGCCTTCTAACAATTTTATTAAAGAAGAAAGAATATGTGCTGCTTTAGGTATGAAACATCTATAAAAGTTAAACATGCCTAAAAATCGGCGAAGCTGAGTGAGAGTGGTAGGTTGAGGAAAATCTAAAATACATTTGACTTGGTCAGGAAGAGGTTCAATTCCGTTTTCACTAAGGTGAAAACCTAAGAAATCAATAGATGTTTGACCAAAGGTGCATTTTGAAACATTTATGCAAAGTCCATATTCCTGAAGTTTGGAAAATAAAGCTTTCAAATGCCTGCAATGTTCCTCAGAATCTTTAGAGGCTATGAGCAAGTCATCGACAAAAGCGTAAACGCCTTCTAAATCCCGCGTGACTTCATCTATAAAACGTTGAAAAGTCGCAGATGCATTGCATAAGCCGAATTGCATACGGATACTTTCGAATAAACCGAATGGTGTGCATATGGCGGTTTTGTGGATGTCGGCTGGGTTAATTGGTATTTGATGGTATGCCTTAATCAGGTCGACATGACTAAAAATTTTAGTACCGTGCAATGCAGCAGTAAAATCGGCTAAACATGGAATAGGGTATTTGTCTTTTATTGTTTGAGCGTTCAATGCTCGATAATCTCCTACAGGTCTCCATTCCAGACTTCCCTTTTTTGGAACCATGTGAAGTGGGGATGCATAATTGCTGCTCGAAGGTCTCAAATGCCCCAATTGCATCATAGTTTGAAATTCTTGTTTTGCTATTTTTAAGCGATCTGGAGCTAACCGACGAGGTTTTGCAACCACAGGTGGACCTTTAGTTATGATATAATGAACGGTGTTGTGTTTAACAGGTTGGTTAGGATCTGGTAATCTAGTAACTGAAGGAAATTCTATTAAAATTTTGTGATATGGTGTATCACTAAATACAGTTTTTACTGAATAAATGCTTGCATTTTTCACGCAACCGACGGTTTTAAAATGCGTTTTTAAATCTTTGAGACATTTGTTTCTGAGATCAGGCACCAATTCAAAGAAATGGAGAAAATCTGCTCCAAGAATGGGTGTACTAACATTTGCTATAAGAAAAGTCCATGTAAACTGTCGTCTTAATTTGAAATCCAAAGAAAGTGTTTTTTGACCATAAACATGAATAGTAGAAGAATTAGCAGCGAAAAGTGTTTGTTGGGACGAATTCCGTTTTTGAGAATTATTTGCTGGAAGTAAGGACACGTCAGAGCCGGTATCGACCAAGAATGAAAGGTTTGTTCTACGGTCACGAACGAACAGGCGACGTGAAACTTGAGGCAAAGAATAAGTCGCCTCTATTCTTTGCTGGTTTCGTTTCCCTGCCATGAACAAGGTTTTGTACATTTGTCATCTCTACACTTTTTCCCAAAACGTCTATGATACCAGCAAATAGAATAATCTCTCCTTTTTGGAATTGCTTCTTTCCTTATTGCGATCTCCGCGATTTGGCGAGCGACCACGAGAAAGAGAAATGCGATCAATACGTTTGTTTAATTTTTCTATTTGTTTAAATAATTTATCCTCAAGAGACTGATCGACTGTGCGAGAAACGGCACAAGTCCCTGGGGTTGGATTTACTTCTAAAATTCTGTCGGCAATTTCTGCAGCTTTATCTACAGTTAAATTGGAAACCGCTGCCAAAATAGACTGAACAGTCGAAGGCAAACGTTGAAGGAATAATTCTAACATTAAGTTATCAGGAACATTTAAAGATTCTGCTCGACGTTTCATATTTCTAAGCAAATCGGAAGGTTTTCGAGAACCTAATTCTTCTCCAGATAATAATTGGCGAATTTCTTGCTGTGAAGATTCTCCTGAACGATTTATTAACTCAGTTTTAAGCTTTGCATATGGATCAATAGGGTCTGGTTTCATAAGTAAATCCCGTACTAGTGATGCGATATCTGGAGGAAGATGAGAAACTACATAATTATATTTAGTAATGGATTCTGTGATAGGTTTGGGTGGCAAGAGCAAAAGTACTTTCACACATAATAAACCATAAAGATGGGTCTGATCGGTTATAAACCGGAATTTGGACGGCATAAACATCAGACATTGTGCAAGGTTTTTAAGCCAAAATAAAAGCAAAAATTTAACTATAGAAAATGAAATTAAATGATAAGTAGAAAACAGAATTATAAAATGATCTATAATTACTACTCATCCGTGATTCGGAGGATGAAAACCGATGTAATCCATTACTTCTGGTTTGGAGATCTTGAGTGATGGCTTGTAGTCAAAACCGAAAGTGCTTGAGAACTGTTCATACGATTTAACACAGTCCGGGTTACCATTATGGAAATTTCCTGTTATGTTTTACCACCAATCCTCGAATTCCATATCACATATTATGTTCTTACTGCATTAATATAATATTAACAAGACATAGTGCACAATAAAAATTAAACTTTATTTAGGAACATCGCGCATACTCCCCGACAGCCTGCCTGTTTCGCTCTGCTCGCTACTCGTAAGAAAAACTTCTCCTCTAGGGTTGCCACACTTATCGGAGGGCGCAAGGCGCGCTCCTTATCGCCATCACCACAACACCACATGACTTCCTTGTACGGAATATTAAATTATACGCATTTGTTTCTCGCATTTCTTTTAAACTTATTGGATTTAATTAAATCTACTTCGCCGACAGCGCATAAACCACAATAGAATAAAGGCATTCTTTAAAATTCACTCTATTTGTTTAACATAGCGACACTCTGGCACTAGGTTCACTTAACAGTATTATATTTCATTCATATTATAACTCAAAATGCACAAAATGTATATCATTTAAAGAATTATCTAATCGTTGCCACATGTTCTTTTCAAATACTATAATAAAGCTAGAACGATGTAAAAAAGAAATTAAGCAAACAAAATAAAAAATAAACAGTTTTTCACAGACGATTGAGTATTTCTCATTCAATTAATGCAGTTTTCCCTTCGCGACAAGAAAAAAATACATAAAAGCTCAAAATATCTGTATTAAAATTACTAATTATTAAAAATTAAATTACTAATTATTAAAAATTAAATAAATCTTAAACACTTATTTCCTCGAAAAAATTCCAGAAAGGATTAAGCATGATTTAATTCGCAATAATAAATGAAGGCGTTATTTTTGTTGTTGCGAAGCTTAGTCTCTCCAGATTGGCAACAAATCTACAATTCTGCTGTTTCAAATGTAAACAAATATGTCCGCCATGTTATTTAAAACTTAACCGCACTTAAACAGCTTTTAAATTGTTGATAATTGTACAAATATTGCTTCCAGAATTACGAAAGGCATAAAAACCTTAACCGGAAGATAAGAACAACATAATTCAATCATTTTTAAAGCAAAAAATGTACAATTTACAAACATATAAGAGTAAAGAATCTGAGATCACTGTGCCGAGTAACAGAGTGGATATATATATATAAATATAGTATTTATATACGTTCGGTGCGGCCGATTGCAACCAAAATACGAGGTACACATCTACATGTTATAGCAGTCCTATATACGAAATTTCAACGTTCTGAGGCTACTCGTTTTTGAGTTATGCGAGATACTTACGTACATACGTTCGTACAGACGCCACGAAAAATTCTCTTCAGAATTAATTTTAAAGCAGTTTTATAATTTTTTTGAAGGAAAAGAGTATTTTATTCTGTCCTTACGTACAGATATCACGCAAAAACATCGTTAAATTGCATTCGATAGCGGTTAAAATGGATATTTTCGTTGAAATATGCTGCCTGAACCTTTTCGCGATTACAATACTTCCTTTTTACTTTGTACAAGGAAGTAAAAAACCGTCAGCATTAGGCTTATAGAATTTATTACACTGTTTATGACATAAAACAAATTTAAGATTGAAAAAAAAACGAAATATTTTACTTTAGTGGAAAAAAGTATATTCTACGTTTTCCTGACTGTTATTCTTTCTAATTTCTATAAACTATATGAAATATACTTACGCAAGATAAAAGCGCCATTAACTCAGAGGCAGTTTTAATAGCTTCTTTTCTAGCATCAGAAGGAGTTGTACACCACAAGAAGAGCGCCTGAAGTCTAGGGAAAATATAAACAAACATATATAGTATAAGCATTGCACATGTTATAAAGATTTAAACACCAATTTAACAATTCACGTCTTAAAAAGAAATTAAAAATTAAAAAAAAAATTAACGAAGTATTTCTTCCTCATTTTAAGAAAAAAGATATAAAGAAGGCAAAGACTTCTTCTTACGTATTTATTTCATCTTGAATAAAATCAAAAGGTCGCCTTTATAAAAAATCGATAAAATGTCAAAATCACAAAATAAACGGTTGTATTCCGGATATATTAGGATATATTACACTTTTTTTCCTAAGAATCGGTCCGCTTTGACTTATGGAATTGTTAGAAAATATGACATGCGCAAACAACAGGCAAAACGACTATTCTTCCGTAAACTGAATGAGAAAGAAGTACATATAGGAGGTTGAAGAAGCAGTGTTAAGGACTCTTGGATAATTAAAATTGCGCATACACTTACTTTACTAACAAGCAGCAGATTTATGAGCTATACCTCAAGAAAACACTCTCTAAGAAGAAAGAAAAGAAATGAGTCATTAAAGTTAATTCATTTGTATATTTAATTGATTATAGCAAAGAACACGAGGACAGTCGGCCTAAGGGAAGAGATACCTTCGTAGAAGACTTTCCGATCTGACTCGTATTTATACTATACACAGGGAAAATCATAAAAACAAAAGACAGTTAATCAGTAATTCCGAAATTGGGCACGGTGATTTCTTTGCTAAATCTGCTTTATTAAAAATTGAAATATTTTCACTGAACGCGGAAGAAATTACATTGGTATAGTATTACGAATTACACTCATGACCATAAATTAAGGATAATGCAAAATCAGGCAAAGGAAGAGTTAGAAGCAAAACAAATTTGACTTATTTGTAAAGCTTATTTATTAAACAAAAGGTAAAGAGCAAAAAAAGATGCTATACGTTTGATGTTATTAAAAAAATTAGCGATTTTTTCTCCCTGGAGCAAATTACAAAAAAGACCTATTTACAAAAAACCAATATTACATGGTTGGTATGATTGTTAATACATTGTATGTCTCCCAGACGATGCAATACAGTCCGTACAACGCCTAGGCATGCTGATTATCAAATTATCGATCTCATCTTGGGGAATATTACACCACTCCAAAAGCAATGCCCTCCGAAGTTCCGGTAGACATGTAGGAGGAGGTTGACGGGCTGCAACTCGTCGGCCAAGCATGTCTCACACGTGCTCTACTGGATTCAAGTCCGGTGAGAATGCTGGCCAGTCCATACGGGTGATATCCTCCGATTGAAAGCATTCGCTTACGATGTTTGCACGGGGAGGACGGGCGTTGTCACCATAAACTCAAATTGTTCGCCCATGGCGCCCTGAAGCAAACGTACATGTTGTTCCAGAATGACGTCCCGATAGATTTGGCTTGTCATGGTTCCAAATTTGAAGATGCAGGTCAGTTCTGGAACCCAGAATAATTCCATCCCAAACGAGCAATCATGCACCACCGTAACGATGTCGTTCAATGATGTTTTCTTGGTGGTATCGGGTACCTGGAGCTCTCCACATGAAAGTCCGGCGAGAAACAGACTGCAAGCTAAACCTGGACTCGTCGGAAAACATCACACAAGCCCACTGTTGCGGTGTCCACAATGCATGCTCTCTACTCCAGGCTAACCGCAGGTGACAGTGAGTTGCAGTAAGTGGAACGCATCTGACAGGTCTACGAGCATATAGACCAATCTGCCCCAAGCGTCTGTACACGGTTTGCCCTGAAATTGTCGTACCAGTGGCTGAAGAGAGCTGACGAGACAGGTCTGAGACTGTGCTCCGCTTGTTTCTTTTGGCAGTAACTGCCAAATACCGATCCTCATTTGGCGTTGTAACTCTGGGACGACCTGTTCTCTAACGTCTACTTACATTACCATCATCTTGGAATCGTTGCTAAAGCCTGGAGATGACACTCTGGGCAATTCCAAGTTCATCTGATACTTCCAGTTGGGTACGCCCACATTTCAGACGGTCGATAATTCTACCACGTAAAAAATCATCCAAATACGTCCTTTGTGTCATAAATATTCGGTTATTGCACTGAAATGCTTATAAAGCGCCTGCGAACAATTTTACTTCTTTGCCTGTATTTCTTATATATCACTCTCTTACACTCTCGTCATTGTGACGTACCATCGGTGTCATCTGGTTACTTCCTGAAATTTGCATATGATTCTTGAAGATGTGTGTAGTGATTTTACGGGTGATATATTTATTTTAGAGTTCGATTTCCGCATGACTCCGAATTATCCTTAATTTATGGACATGAGTGTATTTTCAATTCTATAAGTTTATATCAGTAAAACTATATTAAGGCTAATTTTAGAGTGCCTTTTCGTATGAAAAGCCACTAAAAATTTGCATGCAACCCGCATCCCAGGAGTGTTATAGTAACGTAAAGGCTTAATACATTATAATGAGCCGTTCAGCCGGTATAGTGGTTACTGGCCCTGATTGCCGTAGCCATGGGCCTGGTTCTGAATCCCGGAGAAGGCATGTAACTGTCTGTCCCTTCATAGGAGGCAAAGGTGGCCACCTATTAGATGCTTTTATAATGAAATGGCTACTACTTTCAGTTCTTCTAGTGGTGCAAGGCTAATGGCTATTAAACAAAGCGCCCGGCCATTAAAATATATGTTACAACGAATCCTCTCTAAAACAACCGATCATGGTTAAATACAATTTTTGTCTTCCGTGGAGTAATATCGTCCGAGTGCACGGCAGAAACGGGACAAGGATCCATCTACTAGAGGAATTTAACGACCTCGTAAAGTAAACTGCACGGAAAAATTTTCCTCTCCACCAAGGAGGGTCTTCACACTTTCTAATGAAGACATTTAGTAAGTTCCTCTCCCCCCTTTCAAAAAGCTAGAAGCTACTACTCAGTTTTACTTATAGCAGCCAAATAATAACCAAAATGCGCAACATAAAAGTTTAGTTTGGTTTAATTGATTGGGGGGGATGCCTTGGTGCAGGACTTTCTAAGGCAAACTGGCTCGTATACACGTTACACATGGGAAAAACCACGAAAACGGCCATGCAGCCAGCCCGTTCGCCGGAAATCGGACGAAACTATTACCGTTCAGCGACTTTATCGCTCGGCCGCTGATAGGCTCGCATAACAGGAAAAAAAAAAAAAACGTATAAAAAATACAAAACACAAGAACATGTAAAGGATATCTAATAAGCGGGTTAATTACTTGGGTAACAATAACAAATGCAAGACCGACCAAAGAAAATAAGAGTAGAGTTAATCGTCTAGGAGAGCAGACGTTAAATATAAACACTTGTTCATATGATAAGAAATACTGATTACTTTCAGTGATAATCATGTACAGGAGGTGGTCGCGATGAGAGTAATCACTAAAAATAAAAAAAAACACTTCTTTGTATATTTGATATAAAATATATTAATTAAAGTACATATGTTCTTCGTTAAGACACAGAGTCTTCATCTAACTTACAGAAGTCCTTCAATAAGAAAACTTCCAACCGAGAAGACGAATTCTTAATAAAAATGTAAAGACGCAATCTCAACATGGAATTATGCAAGAAGCAGTGGATCATCAGCGCATAACCGACTGAAGGAAACCATATTGTTTTGTCTACCAAAATATTTGCTCCTTGCCTTTTCAATGAATTCTTAAATTTGATTCTGTGTTAATTGGTATTTAATTTCAAGTAATTATAAGACTTAAATTGTCAATGTGGGAAAACCCTCACGTTTCTGTACTTAAGAACTTAAATAGAGAAATGAAAATTTAGCAAAATTTTGGTGTTCAGTGAAACTGTCACATTTTCATTAGAAGTACTCAGTTTGACGTGGCCAGAAAGGTCTAAGCCGTATGATTTCTGCGCGATTCCCCCTTTTTTTTTCTGAAAATTAAATTTTTATTTTTAAACGTCCGAATTTTTTAAAATCTTAAATAGCAGTCGATGGGCCGAACTGTACTGACAAAACACGAACTCCGATTCACAGGCCGCTCTATTTGACAAAATTATTTTAGAACCTTTTTCATGTATAACAATAATTAAGGCATATTTTCACATTATATGCTATTTATCATTTCTTTTATTATTTTTATTTTGCTCATTTCATGACAAAAAATGTCTCCCCTGGTCTAAAATTAAATCCACGTTAAAGAGAGGCTGCTAACAAACTGCGCAACAAAAAGCCTTTCATTAATCTCTGGATTTTTATTTATACTTTCCTTATATAAGAGAGAAATGAATTTTTAAAAAATAATAGGCATATCCTTGATAACAGTTTTTGATACCTGTATCTACGTCATTTTATTTATAACTAATAAAAACATATAAGAATGTAATATGCATTTACGCTTTAATTCTTTCTAGCTATACAATTCAATCAAAAATGAAGCCTTATGATATAACAGTATATTTCTGCAACAATACATAACCGACTAAACGTATGGATAATAAATAGTATTAAAAAAACATAGGTTTTTTTTAATACTATTATCTATACGTTTCTTCCCATCAGCTTTATTTGATGGATTATTAAATATTTTCAATAATACTTTGGTATTTTTAAAAAGGAAATATACAATTAAGTAATTTTTTTGACAATCTTTCGTTTAAAAAGCATACGAAAACAAGCAGTTAGCGAACTGAGTTCTTATCCTATACTTAAACAAGCGCATTTTAATTTTTAAAGCGATGCACATTAATAACATTTTTGCATTCAGCAACAGCACTAAACCTTGCACATCCAATTTTTGAATTCCAGTGAAATTCATTTGATCCTCGAATGGAATTTCGGGTTTTTTTTTTTTTTTTTTTTTTTCCCGAGTTTGCAGTTCGTTAGTCAAAATAACTTTCATAGCTTTGTAATGACAGATCGGTATTATTTGGAAAATTAAATATGCAGTTTAATTTGCACGACGCAACATTCTAAATGAAAGACTTTCACACAGTTACGGTTAAAATTACGAAAAAATGCAAAATACTGTATCAGTAGGGTACGCAGATTATTCACATAATATTTACAAGTTTATTTTGTTTGGTATTGAAAGTAATGGAACGACGAATTTAAATTCGACAACAAAGTTGTCTAACATGACATATAACACAACATTTGATAACCTTAAGGGTTCTTGAGCTGACAAGAAAAACAATGCTCTCTAATCAGATTTATTCTTTCAATGTTACGCAAACTTTCTTCACTTTATCTCCTTTGTTGATACATTAAGTAATAATGTTTTTATGTTATTGTGTTATCTAACTTTGGGACTTCATTCTTCGCTCTTTATTGGATCATGTATTAAACATCAAGAATTTCATAACTAGATAAATTCATGTAGAAAATACTCCTAAACAAACTTATAATTGATATGTTCCCATGAGCACTGTAGTATTATTTTCAGATAGACGTAATTTTACGTCAAACAAAGCATGCGTCGTATATTCGCCTGATTACTGCTCTATAAATACACAAGAATAATTGTAAATTTAGTTAAAATTGTTTTCTATTGCTACACAAGAATACACAAGAATAATTGTAAATTTTGTTAAAACTGTTTTCTATTGCTAAATTAAATATAAATTCTACTTTTAATTTTTCTAGAAAAATAAGACACACAAACAAGGAAAGAGCTTGTCATTCAAAAAGCCTTAGCTTTACGGGATGTCAAACAATTTTTCCAAGTTCGCTAGCTTCGAAGATATTACGTAAAAGAAATTTATAAAGAGAAAAGACACACACAAAAAGCGTCTGTTGCTAACTAGCTGGAAATGAAGTAATAATTAGTCTTTATTTTGCCTTAATTATAAAAGCATTTTATTTCTAAATAATTATTCTCTTGTTACGTAATTATTGGTTATTTAGTCTCATCAAAGCCTGCAAGAACTATCTGCCTAAGGAAAGATGTTCTAATGGCAAAACTTTTAAGTGATAATGGCTCATATTTGCGACCCTATGAGGAAAATCTAGGAAACATTGCACATAATCATCCAACATCACGATCCGGGTATGAATCACAAATGAAATTACCAGTGTTTTGAAACATCAGGCACTCAGCAACTGGTTGAGCTTATGCAAAATACTTGTAATTGCTAGTAACTTTGAAGAAAGAAAAAAATTATCTAATTATAAGCACTCCGGATTAGTTTCCTTTGCATATTAGTCATTCACCAGGATATTAAGCAAATTCGGAAAGCACGACTGTCTGCTGTAATAAATATACTCGTTCAATAAGGTTAAAAAGCAGAGAGGATGAATATGAACAGATTTCAATTTACGCTTTGGTTGTTAAGTAAATTTACCGTATTAAAAATTTTATTATTTCTCCGACAGTTAAAAGATTTACTTTATTCATTCCTTTATTCTCTATTTCTTCAAAATATGTAGCTAACAATGAAAAATATAAAAACTTTAAGATCTTGCAGAACGGATCATACGCATATTTCCTATTTAGTAAGGAAATTTTGTACTGGTTTGACATATTTGGATTCCTGGTCATGGACATCAATGGAAGAAAGTAGCTCGCAAATAAAATAACCGAGCTCGTCCAAGACCTTCAGATCTATTTGCACGAATAATTCAGACATGCTTCAGGGTTTAGAGAAAGACAGCACTAACAATACAAATTACTTGTGCTCAGTGCTTTAAGTCAGACTCATTAGTCTAACCTGAAGGTTAGTGGCCATGTGATAAGAGCGCTGAGCACTAGCAATTCGACTCGGATTCGGATCCCAGTAGCCGAATGGGAGGTTTTAGTGCTTTTCTTACATGTTAACATGATTTAAAGCTACTTTTTTTAAAAACCCCATATCCTTAGCGTGCTTGGGGAAAATCCAAATACTCCAATTTGGTATATTTTAAATGAGGGTTAAGTGATTTGGTACTACACAGCTTCTAAAACGATCGGTTCTTAAATTTTGCAGTGCTTTCATTTCGTTACATACTGTCTTTCATATTTTAGTTAACCATAAAAAATAATTGTTAAGCCCACAAGCATACCTGATCTCTAAAACTTTACTGCTGTTCCTGTGGAGATGATACCAAAAAATATAGTAGTCAAGTCGGAAAATTTTTTAATTACCCTTTTGATACTTTCGTATAAGTAAAGGAAGGAGGCTCACAAATTAAAAATTGCTGTTTCGTACTAATATATATTTGCGGAGTTGCAAGGAATAAAAGCCTTAATAGCCGCTCTAGAAAGCTATTGAATCCAAAACGCAGCCTGAAAGAAGAACGAATACGAAACTAAAACTATACGAACCAAATTTTAAAATATTAGTTGAGTACAAGTTTATTTATTTTTTAATGGCCTTTTTTTATTTTTACACACCGAAGCCCTTACAATGCAATTTTTTTTATTTATCAAGACAATTTTTTGCCAAATTAAGCTTTTACTCATATCCAGGCTTGCGAAAATAGAATACAGGAAGTCTGATCAAAATGAGTCATGAGTGAACGAAGATTAAGAAAACGCTGTTTCACAATACATTGATAAGTGACTTCATTTTATCATGGTAATACATTCAGCGTAATAAAATACTCTATTACTCTTGAAATCTGATATCATTCAACGAAAACCAACTTTCAGTGCACCATCATTGAAATTACTTCATAAACAGAGTTAGAACCTCAAGCTTTGAAACATATCAGACGTACTGCAAAACTGCGTTATGTAATCGAAGAATGTTACGAGATAAACAGACAGATAGCAGTACTAATCAAAATTCAAGCAATGTAAATAACTTAAAAACCATTATATAAAATAGTTCATGCACATCAGCAAGTATGCGCGAATATCTCCACTAATTTAACAGTGAATATTAATATGGATGACGTGTCTGAAAAAGAAAGTACCCAGCTGACTTCAGGCTCTGCCTAGACCTGAATTGCAAGTGTAATGCTACCCAATGCCCATCCCCATAAGTGGCTGCACAAACTAACTGCTTTAAATACGTGTATTTAAATGTAAATGTCGCATCGGATGTACTGAACAGTCAAAGGACAATATCTTAGAATATGTATGCAAAAGCATATGTACAGTACAGTCTGCGCATACCGCAGTGACATAGCAAGATGCTCCTATGAACAGTAGAAATGTATACTCACATGCCCCGCCATGTCAGACATCCTAACCTCATTTGCATAACTGCCAGAGCAATTATATTGCTCAATATGTATCAAAATCTAATGTCACGTTGGACATAATAAAAACACTGCTGAATCCGAACGCTGCACAAACTGTAAATGTAATACCACGTAACGCAAGTGTAACGTCATTTCTGAATAGTAATGTAAAGTCATATGCAATGTTGTATCGAATTACGTAACATAATATAGAAAATACTTACAGTACCGCATTATATGCAAACACTGTCATAAATAAGTATCTATGTGCCTGTACAAAAATCTCACAGGTACAGCAGGACCTCTGCCTTGAGCACCTATAATGTCTATATATCAGGTCTGCCTGTACGCCATCCTGAAACTCAATCACATAAAAGCAAGAGCAAATATAGTGTTATAAATGTGTTCTATATGCAATGTTGCTCCTGACAATGTATTTACAGAGTTGAATCTGCATAATGTAATTCGTAAATGTAATGTCAATAATGGTAATGTAATACCACTATTATCTCATATCTCATATATAATGTCAATGCCGTATCGCATAGTGTCTATATGACATGCAATGTCATAATTATGTAAATATGTATATGCACAGCACTATTTATAAGTGCACTGAAGTAATTTAGTTGCAACCGCCTTCTGCACACGCCTTCTGTAGTGCATATGTACTAGCCCTGCATGAAAGCTCTCCCAAGTTCATTTTCGTAATTACAGGAATAATTATTATGTTCTATATGTACCTATATGCAATCTCTAGCCAACTTTAGATAAGGGTGGACGTGGTGCTGTACTGATTAATCTTTACGGCAAAGGGACAGTGCCCACGTCCACCGTCACTTATCACTTATCACTTAACATATGTCCATAAAATTGTTGAAGACATCATTTTGCGGTGAGTACAATAAAAAAAAAAGCCAACTCGACGGAAAGCTGGTGTATATTCAGATATCATCACCATGGTGTCAAAGGGGGTGCGTCAGAGTCTGCAAAACGCGAGGAGTCCGTGTGCGAAGTTTAGGGCAATTTAAAAAGAAGAAAGGAGGGCGCGTTTTTAGGCATTCTTCTGTAAGTGAAAGTGAAATTGCACGTGCAGTATAGCCATAGGAGAACAATGGAACGCCTTTTTTTATACGTGGTAAAATGATTGGCAAACTTCATGTGGGATACAATTTGATGTCTGTCGCCTAAGAGTTTGAACTGATAAAGTCTTGTTTCACATGCTTAGAAAGCCGATACATACAAGTGCATGAAAACTTAGTGGTAGTTGGCCAAGGAGAAAAACGATGACTAATGACCGATATATCGCCTTATGAACGAAAAGAGATAGAAAACAAATAGTGAATAACATTGCTCAGGAGTTGCGCATGGCAACCGCCAGTAAGTATCCCTGTCTAATGTAGCCAGACGACTTCATAAAGTTGGTATGTTCACCAGCCGTCCTGAACGCATCAGACCATTGACAGTAGCCCAACGGCGATACCATTTACAGTAGTGTAGAGAGCATAAAGATTGAATACCTAAACAATGGAGTCACGTTCTCTTTACCGATGACAATCGTTTCATTCTGGCAAACGATTCTCGGTGCCACTTGATGTGGAAAGAGATAGGACATGTTTGGCGCAGTTTCTCCGTACTGTATACATCCTATTCATTTTTTTGCCACTATACTTTACTCATCCTTTAAGTACTTCATTGTGCCTCTGTAAAATGAATTTCATGACCCCCAGTTGATCTTTTGTGGAATTACAGCCCAAATCAGAAAAGTTACTTAAGATTTTAAGTTTTACACACTAGCCTATTTTGAAATCTACGAGACTGGATTGGCTGCCTAAAGTTTCTGCGACTTCCCTCTTCCACCACCGCGCACAATGTTAAAACGAGAATGTTTCTATTAGAAAGCTCCCAACGAAGCCGTCCGTCTTTCAAGATAGAAAACTTTAGTGTTCTTTGTCTTCACCTTCTTTATTCAACAAACCAATAAGTTCTAATTGAGAAATTTTAACATTCTGCTGCTTATAATTTACTTGAGAAATGCATGATTTTTTTTTTCTCTGGTTAATGCTGAGTAAGATAAAGAACACAAGGTTTGCCTCCCTACAAGAACTTACGTTTTTGTAATTTCGCTCTCAGCATTTCTTTTTTGTAATATATTTAAGCACTTTTAAAATTTACAAGCTGTAGTATATTTATGCCACAAAATAATTAACACATCTTGCGCAGGTGTTTTTCCACCAAAACTGGTGATCTTTTGCAATCAAATTACTTCTGCACAGTTTAGCTATAGTGCCAGGTCTTCTACAATATACGAAATCTGCTTCGTCTTACGCACTTGTCTCAAAAGAAGAATAAGCCCCATAGTTTTCTTCATGTCTTGTATTGTAATGTCTTTCCATTTGAGGGCTTTCTAGGAAGTTGTGAATTTATCAATATTTTGGTAATAATATTAATTTGACTACTCTACAAGAAATCTAAAAAAAATCATCGTCATTAAAATTAAATCAAACTATAGCGTGCGCTACACTATTCGGAGCGTTTTCTGTGTTTATTTCTCAGCGACCTAAAATTTCTTCCAAGAACGGGGGGGGGGTAGGGGGGGAGTGTTTACTGACTACCCATTCTCCTTTAGAATGAAAATCATCCGAAATCAGCCTTAAATCAGAACTGCTTGAAATTCTTCATCGGATAGTAATCCTAAGATAATGCAATAATGCATAATATCGTCATCACTGGAATCATCAATCGATAACCTCATCCCCGCAATCCGACAAAATATCTGCACACGATTCTTCACCATCACCTTCTATTTTATTATTGTATATCCTTAGGAATTTACTGTAAAAAAAGTTAGATTAGGCTGCGAACACACGATCGCTCCATCGATGCTCCTAGCAATGAAGTTCAATTATGCGGACGTACTTGTGGACAACGTACGAGCAGCGTGCGCTTGGTGAAATTGTCGGGTGTACAGAACGCTCATCTTCCCAGATTTATGTCAATGTATAACTGGAAGCTCCGGTATTTAATCCTACGTTCGTCGCAGCATAACAGAGTTAGCAAAGCGCATTCATAGGAATGCCTTTTTACAATTCCTGTTTTCACGTTGAAATGTACGGGCGTCGACCTAGCGCTCATGTGTACCCGACCTTATTGTACAAACATTAAAAAAGTCCACCGATAACAATAATCCACCAATAATTCGTAGAAAACGACTTATTCTCATGACTAAAAAGGACTCTTCAGTCATTTATGTCTCATCACTAAAAATGTCCACGAGAAAATACTCTACCTTAACAGCATCACCCTGATACACTCCGACCTATTGTCGAATGCGCTGTTTTGTGCTTTCAACTCGCAGCAGAATACAGCAGACGGAAAATTAAACATTTCTTATGACCACAGTGGCCACTTGGATGTTTCGTGGCCTTATTTTTGTAATGTTTCAATGAGTTCTTGAATCATGTATTGTTAGTCGAATTGTTATTTTTCCATAGTTTATTGTCTCCCTTCGGATAACAAAACTTCTGTATTAAACTGGAACAGCACCATCTATAGGAGCCTTATAAAAGTTCCTTCCTTCCATATATAAATTTTCACTGCTTCGCAAATATTCAGATTGAATTTCAGGTCAATCTGGCCAGTGGTTCATACTTTACAGAGTTTTGAAGTCAGAACTTTAGCTATAATCACAATGAGATACTGCATTCTCAAATTCAAGTATTATATGTTTATGTACATAATAAGTGCTTTGTTAGAATAGATTATTTGCTGTGATTGAGAAAAATCTTTCATTGTAGTTAAAATTGAGAATATACAACTATTTAATAAGAATATCCTTTTTAAAATGAAAGTGGAAAATAACGTACCTCAGATGCCAGCGCTTGAATGTGCCTGTTCGAACAGATGCAGTGAAATATTCTTTCTCTGTTCTCGCTTTCGCATTTTTGGGAGTTTTCCAATCGTAAAAGACGATCATCATTCCAGCTCGCACAAAAGTGGCAATCCATTGAAAAATGGTAGTCGCCTAACAAACAAAAGAAAATTTTTTCATTATACGCCAATATGTAAACATACTTACTCACAAAGTGTGGGTGTATATAAATGTATAATGTATATTATGTACATACACACACACATATATCCGCCCAATATTCCCTGTTTATATCTAGCTATCTATTTATTTATCTATATACATACACGCATACCTTATTTATATAGATAAGTAGATAGATAAATGTAGGTGCTGGAAAATTAATATTATGGTAAAAAAATAAAACTTCTTAAATCTAATCATTTTATTCATAAACATTTTAAATAATGGACACGAAATCATTACCAACATATGTCCCAAATACAGATTTTTACGAATTCAAAATAAGACAATACAAATCCTTAGAAAAGCTAGTCTTCATTAGGTCCCATATGCCATGCCACCAAAAATGTGATAAATAAACTACATTTTCGACAAAGGGATTGTTTGGGGTACATTTAACATGTTTCATTTGCCATAATTTGAGACAACATAACAGTCAATTTAATTTTTCTTACTTTCAGAAGCGAATGTATGCAATGGAGCAGCATTTTAAGTTCCAAGAGTTTGAATTTTGAAGGCAAAGCTATTTCCAGGTTGTACATTACTTGGATTTTAATCGGGAACGTTGGGTAGGAATGATTGCCGGACAATGGACAGTATCTTGCATCTCTTGGCATAATAATCATCAGACTGATACTTTTCTGGCCTACATATTTCAGACCCAGTATTTTACGTAAACATGATATACTTTAGTTATCAAAATTATAGAAATTTAATGGAAAATGTGCGTTTTTAAAATTCAACTGCTTATAACTTTGTAGAGACATTAGGTTAATTGGAAGCAGGCAATATGAAAAATGAGCAAACGCCTTCGCCGGGAATCGAACTACAGACCTCTGGAATACCGGCCCAGTGTGCTGACCACTACACCACGAAGGCACGCTAGGAAGGCGGGAGAAATACCTTATAACTTTATTACTTTGAAAGAAAATTCTACGAAATTGCGCATCATTGGAAAACAATTTTTATACAAAATATAATGCAGCTGACCCTAAAGAATTATCTTTATTATTTAAAGTAATACAGTTAAACGATGTAGAAGGATAACAACACTGCCTTATATAAAGACAGGAGATTTTTTATTCGAAATTGAGAGTCGGTTAGATACTGCGATACCATAAAATAGATCCAATAAAGTTCGCATCATTTGCTTTAAGAATAAATAATAAAACAGCTTTTTTAAATAATCGACAGCCAATAAGTTGGTTGATAATTTGCGTGCATTTTCTTTTTATTGTAAACTTATTAAGTAAGTTTATAACGAAATTATGAGGAAAGTACGTAGAAATATAGCTGATGAAGGAATTTCTAAGCCGTGGAAGTAAGTATAAGTAAATTCGGTTACTTAAAATTAAATTTATAAGGTTAAGAAAGTTCCAAAATAAAATGCTGGACAATTAAAAAACTATTTGAGTCATGGAAATGATGTGAGCCGAGAGGAATTATTTTCGCGACTATGGTTTAAATGAAGCTGACAGGGTTGTTAGATGTAGACTTTGGCATTTTCGCTTAAATGCCGAAATTTAAAAAAATACATAAATAAATCTTTTTCTTAAGTTTATTTATTAAATATATAAAAGGTCAAAAAAATTACTATAGGCTAAAATCACATTAAATCCAAAGAAGAACAACGGAATAAAATTATTCGGAGTAACTAAATGGAACATTCACATTTGACAGTGATGGAATGAATCATATAAGAAGAATTAGAGATGATTTATTGCTTAAATACAAAACATTCGCTATGAAGCATTTATTTAGTTCTTCATAGTAATTATTTTTCATGCTATAAGAATAGAGGAGCAAGCAGCCAGCCCACCTGGCCACGAAGTTGCCTTATGACATGAAACTGGCTGTCTGTAGTAAATGCTGTAAGGATATACGACAGAAAAACAGTTTGAGATAATCAAGGCATTTTAAACAGTGCTGTATACATGAATGAACTATAAAATCAGAATCAATACTGTCTGTTCCTGATTTTTCCTGATATAATAAAAACATTCATGATTAGCAGCACTCTGCGGCTTATCATGTATGTATTCAGTACAAGAAGTGCATTTTGAGAAAATGATAATGCGTTTCAAGAATAGCCAAGCCATGTTCTAAGCCCAACCGAAAAATTCTGAAGCCGATTAAAGAAGTCTAATGATCAGACCCAAATATAAAATAAAGTAACAGAGTTACTCAATCATGGTATGTAGTTCAGCCCCTGGGATATTTACTGTTAGGCTGTAGTTTCAGAAAAAGCTTCCTAACAAATAAAAAGCGGAAAATTCAGAAATTAAGAAATTTCCTTTCTTACAGTTCAGTACGCGTACCTTTTAAAAAAAGGTCAAGTGCTTTCATAAAATTATTTTCTAAATCAAAGAATCATTATAATGATATTTGTTTTTAGCATAATGCTATTTTTGTGGCTAATCTCAATTATCTGACCTAATCAGAATAACGCCACGAATTTTACTGTGGCAAGATTACGTGCGTCATTCGCATCAGCCTTGAACACCATGAGGTAACAAAATTCTTTTGGCCAGATCAGCACCAATTTTGAAGGAAAGCACCCCAGGGTACAGGCCCGAGGGTCTTTCACTCATCTTCTTTTAATACAAAACTATTCGAGAGGACTTTTGACTCGAGGGTATCCCCATGCCGCAAAGATACTATACATTTACAAACATCCATGCCTTCCCCTAGATTCGAACCCGAGTCATTCGGTACTATCCCGTCTAGTCTGCATTACTAACTACTATCCCGTCTAGGTGGCAGCATAATGCTAAAATGACTTAGTTTTATTGTCTGTAAGCTTCAGAAAACATTTCCACGACTTCATGTATTTTGGATTCTTTACTCTGAATTCAAGACATATCCATCATCGTGGTATAGCAGGCTTTTATTTTATCTAAAGGGAAGCAACAATATATTTGCGTACAATAATTCCAGGTGATATTAACCTGTGCTCGTGTATTACGGATGTCATGCCCGTTACAGTATGCAAATTACACTCGCTGCTCATTTTCAGTATTTATCAAATCACAGTAAAACTATAAATAACCGGAGTAATTGACATTACAACGTAACTGAATACTCTAAAAATCTACATAATTGGACGGTCTTTTTTTCCTGTAAAAGAAATAAGTATCAACTGTAATTCAAATGCACTTTTTCGCTTATCATACTTTATTTCAATTAAGATTACATAGTTGAAAAAATAAAATATTTTTATCCCATAAATTAAAACACAACGCATATTGATGCGTGATTCAGATTTTAACGTTGCACCAGAGTGTTTGTTAAGGTTCTTTATGCTCTCGCTTAGACGCAGCCCATTGAAGGCAGGCTCCGGAGTTTCAGTTTTTAAGATAAATCTCACTTCTAACCGGAGCGCACCAGAGCCCTAAATAAGAGAAGCTGCAGAGTATCATTTATGAAACTGAGCCACAATGTCAGCAGAAAATTTTGATGTCGTAAAATTGTATTTTAATAATACGTAAGCCTTAAAAAAGAGAGGAGCTTGAGACTTTCAAGGAAAGACAAACCTCCACATCAAAGTTTTATTCTCAAGGAAGTGCAATAAAGTGAAAGGTTGTTTGAGACCTGGTACATTTTTGGTCTTGAAAGTACTAGAAATGATCAGGCTAGTCATGTCTTCGTATTCGTTGATTCCGTTTTCGGGTATTCTTTGTTTTGGGGGTTTTGGCACAACGGGAGAGAGTGAAATGGGCATAGTGAAATAGTACTTAGGCAAATGGCTCAGACACGTTCGCCGCTTTTGACTGCCAACTGAAAAGATCACCTGTAGAATCTTTCGAAACGATATAACCAAATATGGCGATGAAAATGGTAACACTTATACAGAATTTTCTTTTTACTCTCAGTTTACTGTTCAGCCGTCAGATTCGGAGGCAATTTGTTTTCCCATTTTTTTGTTTACATTCTGCTCGACAGCTAGAATTATATCGGCAGGCCATCGTGTTCAGAATGTGTTAGGCTCTTCTCATTTTGTTTCGTACATAATTTAAACATTAATTTTTTTTTAAATTTTCTTCCATACTCTCATACCCTTTCTTTTAGAGAATGGTGGACGTGGCGCTAAACCGATTAACCACAATGGTAGAGGAATGATGCTCACGTTCCCCGTCACTCACTCACTCTCATACCCTTTCTAGTATTTTAGCTATTCTCATTAGTAATGTTTTAATCATTTTGCTTTCATAATGCGGTAGAAAAACAATGTTAATGATTTTATCATTCCTTGAAACATTACATTATTGTTGTAGATTCAGGGCTTACATTCAGTCCTAAGCCATCCCCTGTTTCTTAAATTTTGAACGACATTTGAATTCAAGCTGAGCTCCCCAAATAAAAGGAGATCCGGAATTTTATTTTATTTTTTATTTACACTTTCCTATTTCATTCAATTTTAAACATTTTATTATTTTAATAATGAAATATTTTATTTATTTACTTTTTCTTCGTCTTTTCTGATTGCCTTCCACAGGGTTCTGGCGCTTCTAATTTTAGAAACTAAGCCCTGCTCTCGCTGAGCATCGCAGGTTACAAATCTGCTCTTGTACTCACTGCTGCTAACACAGTTTTTGCGTCTTTTTAGCTGTATTAAACATCGCTTCGCGCCCGCGCCACATGCAGTTCAACAGCAAAATCACAAAATTTTTAAAAGCAGCATTACATCATATATATCAAAATTCTGATGATTTTTCATCTTTTCTGCTTCCAAATTATCTAATGTCTCTACATTGGCGCCCGAACTAGAAGGGTGTTGGATGATGATTCTCCTCACCCAGGATTTGGCGATTGGGTCTCCTAAAACCCCAGTCGCCCTTTAAAAGGGGAAGTATATAAGGTATTTCTCCCGCCTTCTTGGCATGCCTTCGTGGTGTGGTGGTCTGCACGCTGGGCGAGTATTCCAGAGGTCCGCGTTTCGATTTCCGGCGAAGACGGTTGCTCATTTTTCATCTTTCCTGCTTTCAAAATACCTAATGTCTCTCCAACTATATTATTTCCTTAAAAACTAGCCGTTTGCTCGACCAGCTTCTATATATATTAGCGAATCCAGATAGTGTAATTTCATAAAAATATTTAATACTACTGATTTGATATATTATGATTTTAATGCATTTTTATTTAAATCCATCATATGAAAAGGTAGAAAAATATTCTAAGAACTGAGTTTATTATTTTTAAATCGCTTAGTTTGTTACTCAGTAACCTTCCAGATTAAATCTGAAATTTAAATATCTTAGACTTCACTGAATGGCAACACCCTTAGGCGTGGAAAATTAAAGTATTTTATTTCTGACAGAGACAACACATTGCTTCTAAATAGCCAAGCTTGTTGATTAAAAGTGGAAGAAAAATATCTTATATTTTGACAAATAGCCGCAATTTGGCGCACTGGAGTTGCAACTTTTTATTTCCAACAGCAGTGCCACTTCTAGCTTTCATCTTCCAGATTAAATTTGAAAGCATCTAAGGCTTTACTAAATTCCAGCACGCTAGCGCTTGGAAGATTTTATTTCGGCTGCGACCACACACTGCTTTCATACAGCCGAGTTTATTAATTAAGTATATATTATATATCTTCCTAAATTTATATATCTTACATGTTTCTGAATGGCAACAGTCTCGCGCGGTGAAGGTAAAAATGTTTCATTTCGAACAGTGCTGCCCAGTCTCGCTTTCAAATTGCTAAGTTTCTGAATCAAAAATTCATTAAACTTGTACAAAATATAAAAAAATTTTTAAAAATTGAAACTAAAATTTAGGACTTCAAGATGTTCACGTTTGGGTTGGAAGACAACTTATATTAAAAATTTGATGGTTCTAGGTGATATAGTTTTCCCACAAAGTGAGGAACATACGTACATATGTAAGGATCCTAAGTTTTACTAACATTTATTTTATTTTAAATCTTTACTATCACTTCTTATTTTCTACTTCCGGCCAGAATTAAAAGCTTTTACTTATTTATGCAAATTTGTCTTGCTAACGCCAAGTACTTAAGTTGTGGCTTTTTGCCAAGCAAGAGAGAGGAAGGAGTTATTAGAAAGCAGGCCGCTTGCCATAGTAGTTTTACTCGGTTGCTGCTTGCCTTCAAGGCCAGAGGTTTAATCCTCTTGATAATTTTAAACGTATCGTAGTTTTAGCAGCTCTCTGTACTACATACGGCGTTTTGTTAATTTACGGCCAATCTCAAAGTAGGCACTTGTATATTAATCCAAAGTTAGTTTAGTTAGAGTTTTAGTTATTATTTTTATATTCTTACGTTCAGACCACAAGTGGTTGGTCTCTGTATTCCGAAGTTCCGGAAAGCTCTGTAAAGATAGAAAAATAAAGGGTTTCGTATACCCTTCCTGTGTGTATTGTCTACTTCACAATTTATCGAACATAGCTTGAGTAAGCTCCCTGTTCCGAGTCAGGACAGTTAATGTTTCCAAAGCAAGTAAAGAGGAATACCAGTCCTGATAGTGGCGCCCGACGAAGAAGAATAACCATGGCCGAGTTTCAAGAAGAACCTGTGGTGTCTGCAGAAGGGGATCAGAATCCAGAAGCCTCTTGGGTCAAGCGGGAAGTCCCAACTATACTTACGAAAATTTTAAGACTGCCTTAGTAAAAGCCTTCCCTGTCGTAAGAGATCGTGGAAGATTAGAAACGGAACTCTTCAGCATATATCAGCAACGAATCGAAAATCTTTCCACCTTTATTTTAAGAAAAATTCACGTCTTTAAACTCTTGTATGGAAACCGTCCGGATCCTGAGATAATCCAAGTGATTTTGCCGAGGTTACTTCCCCAAGTACAAGACTTTATTGAATTAAGGAATCCGACTACACTGGAAAAGTTATTTGAGCTAGCAATCCAGTTTGAAAGTAGAAGAACGGCGGACATTGAAAGAAGATGCCAGTATGAGCAACGAAACGAAGCCAATTTGGTGCGCCAAGACCACAGCAAAGTCAAGAACACGGCTACGGAAGCAAAGCGAATCAGTGGGCAAGGAAACCCGAGTATCCAAAAACAACCGGCGAACGTCGACAGTTCACTAGTAAGCCAGAAAAAAAGTCTGAAGGCCAGCGGAAAAAGAAGGAAGGCAGGGAAAGGAAGAAACAAAATTTAAACTAAAACGGATTTCTGCTGACGGGAAGGTGCGGAAATCCGAAGGCCAAGAAAACCCCTCTTCCTTCAAGTTAAATAAAGTTATGGTGAAAAACTTGACTCTTCCAAAGATTGAAGTTTTGGTGAATAACATCCCAGCCACCGCACTCCTAGATACAGGCGCGCAGTGTTCCTGTGTGGCAGAAGATTTTTTAGGCAGTATTTCCGTAGATACCGCATATATAATTCGGATAATACGACAGTGTTAGCTGCGCAGGGAGAAAGATGCAAGTGCATAGGTAAATTACCCTTATATATTCGTATCAAGGACGAGCAAGTAAAGATCATGATTTTTATCGTAAAAAATTTACAAGCACATGCCATTTTAGGGATAGATTTTCTTTCAGAGGCGGAAGCAACGCTGGATTTTAACGAAGCGTCCCTTAACCTGACGATGAAACCAGTTCGAGAAGAAAAAACAGAACCACCGACGTTAAACCTCGACCACCTGCCTAAGGAAGAGCAACAAAAAATTCGACAAGTGGTGAGTGAATTTGCTTCGTTATTTAGTGATATTCCCGGATTTACTCAAGTTACTAACCATAGCATCGACACCGGAGATTCACTGCCAGTTCGCCACAAACCATATCGATATGATAAGAATAAAGAAAAAATTAACACATTCGAGATATATTACGTAAAAAGATTATAACGCCCATCTCAAGTAGTTATGCTAGCCCGGTTGTGTTATGTAAGAAAAATAATGACTATCCGGTAACACATCCGAAAAGGTGGCGTTTTGCAATTGACTATCGTAAATTAAACTCCATGACTAAATATCCGGTATATCCGTTACCTATTATTGAAGAAATTCTAAGGAACATAACTTCTACCAAATATATGACTACGTTAGACTTAACGACTGGTTATTTTCAAATAGGGGTTAAACCGGAAGATGTGCCTAAGACTGCTTTTATAACCAAGTCTGGCACTTATGCATTCTTGCGTATGCCGTTTCCTTTCAGGGGCACCGGCAACATTTCAGCGATGTATGGACATTGCGCTAAGGCCTGTTCTTGGAAAGACCACATTTATCTATTTAGACGATATCATTATTACTAGTGATAATCTGGACCAACATGTACAGGATTTAAGACAGGTGTTTTCATTATTAAATGAGGCAGGTCTAAAAGTTAATGTCGAAAAGTGCAAATTTGCAGCCCCTGAATTAAAATACTTAGGTTACAAAATATCTCAGAAAGGAATCGAGACAGACGAATCAAAAATAATCGCTGTGCAAAAGTATCCGCCGCCAAATACGGCGAAGAAGCTCTCTTCTTTTCTAGGACTTTGTTCATATTATTGGTCCTTTATAAAAGATTTTGCAGTTATTGATGAACCATTGTTAAAATTAAAAAGGAAAAAGGCAAGATTCTCGTGAACGGCCGAAGCCAATAGTGCTTTCGAAAAATCCAAACAAGCATTAACGCAAGCCCCTGTTTTGAAATTTACTGAGAACGATGAAAATTTAGAAATTTCAGCGGATGCTTCGGATTATGCGGTGGGAGCGGTACTTTCGCAAAATCAGCAGCCCGTGTCATTTCTTAGTAGAACTTTAAATCAAAACAAAGAAATTATTCCGCGACTGAGAGAGAGGCACTTGCAGTTCTGTTAGCAGTGCAAAAGTTCCGAGGCTATTTTGGAATGGCGCCAATAACAGTGTATTCTGATCATGCGGCGGTAACTAGATTGTACTCAAGGAAAAACTTATCCCCAAGGTTAATAAGATGAGCACTCAAGTTGCAAGAATATAATCTGGTAATTAAGCACACTCCCGGAAAGGAAAATATCGTAGCAGATGCCCTATCCAGAATAAAAATAGATGAAGAAGGTAATACTGTAAAGGTGGCAATGCTCACAGCATGTACGATACATTCCCGAGAAACTGTAATAACCGAACTGGGTAAGGATCCTGAATTTAAAAACATTTATGAGTATTTAAAGGATCCTGAAAATTTTAGCCACCAAGATATTGTGGCGATAAGAAATAGGGCGGCCCATTACGAACTAATAGATGATCTATTATTTTATACAAAAACTACGAATTCCAACAACGAATTTCGACCTGTTATCCCAGCTAGTCTTAGATTAAATATACTGCAGTAGTTACACGACTCCCCATTAGCTTCTCATGCTCGTATTCGAAAAACCATCCAACGCGTACGCGAAGCAGTTTATTTTCCTGAGCTGCAAAAGTTAACAAGGGCGTATGTCCAGTCCTGCCCAATATGTCAAGCAGTTAATTATATTAATTTCCGCCCGGCCGGGTTTCTAAATAGCATTAAATCCGAATTTCCAAATGAAATAATTGGCATCGATTTATTGGGCCCTTTCCCAAAATGTCAGTTAAATAAAAGTCGGTATCTCCTTGTTATGGTTGATCATTCTAGTAAGTGGACCGAAATTGTTCCCTTAAAACGAGCCTCCGCGAAATTAGTTACTGATTCTATTTTAAATAAATATATT
Source organism: Stegodyphus dumicola (assembly GCF_044657685.1). Taxonomy (NCBI): domain Eukaryota; kingdom Metazoa; phylum Arthropoda; class Arachnida; order Araneae; family Eresidae; genus Stegodyphus; species Stegodyphus dumicola. The sequence goes on from NC_140769.1 coordinate 91,940,554, forward strand.
TTAAAATACGGGGCGCCCCTAAAAGTTATATCGGATAATGATCCTCAATTTGTAAGTAATATATTTGAAGACATGTGCCAAAAACTGGGCATACGTCATTTAAAAATGGTCCCGTATCGGCCGCAATCAAATATAGCGGAACGGGTCAATAGAAATATAGTGAAAATTATCCGTAGTTATGTTAAAAATTTTCATAAAAGCTGGGATAACTATGTCAATGAATTAGCTTTCGGCCTTAGGACCGCAAAACATGATACAACGAGCAAAACTCCTGCTGAGTTATTTTTAGGCAGAAAGATTATAACGCCGTCAGATAAATTATTTTATGTTCAACAAAGAGCCCCAGAATTTAAAATGGGCGATATAGAAAAATTAATTAAAGAAGCAAAAAAGAACACTGAAGTAGCACAGAGAAAACAGAAACTTTATTATGATATGAAAAGACGGGGAGTAACTTATAAAGTAGGAGATGAAGTGTTAAAAATTAAGCATTCACTTTCTTCAGCACCAGAAGATAAAACTGCCAAATTTTTTCCACGATTTGAAGGACCATATGTCATAGAAAAAATAACTCAGGCTGTAGTAGTGTTAAAAGCCAGGAATGGTGAAACATGCTCCGCAAACATTGACCAGATAAAACCATTCTATAATCGTAATAAAATGCAAATATTTAAAGATATTTTGCAGGATCCGGCACGGCAGGCACAAGCTCCAGAGGTGGAACAACGACAATCACAAGGGCAAGCCATTAGGAGGCAGGAGCAATTGAAAAGAAAGTTTCCCCGTTGGAAAATTGAAGGTAACAAGAAAAAGAAGCCGTTCCACCGACCAGAAAAGAGAGGGCACGACCACCCCCAGAATGAAGAAGGGAGAAGTACGACGAATGCAAAGAGAGCCAGGAGAAATGACAGCAACTATAACCCGGCTCCAAAACGGAAACCTACCCATCGGATAGGAGTCTACGCAGCAAATGTCGACGAATTGATGAAGGAACACCAGCTGCAGATGCAAAGAAGCAAGAAAAATTTGAACAGCCAGCAACGAGATCCAGGCAAGAACGAGAGACAGTTGTCCTGGTTCCGCCAAGACCAGCTGCCATCAAACGGCCGAGACCACAGGCAGAGGCTAAAAAGAAGGTCTTCAAGGGTGACCGAACTGGAAGGAAAAGAAAGTTCATGGAGGAAGGAACAGAAGGGCGAACCCGTACAAGACGGAAGATCAACCAAACTGTAGTCTTCGCCACTTTCCAAGCCTGGGCAGAAAAAAGGATGTCTGAATATCACAAAGATAAGCAAAACTTTATGTTACTTTGAAACCTTAAGTTAATTTTTCATTTTTACTGCAAGTGGCAGAAATCAAGAGGTTTTACCTCATGTGAGGCCTACCTTTACCGCCAAAAAGGCAAGAAATGAGTTGTTACCTATTTTAGTATTATGTTTTTCAATTACTCGCGAGTAAAACTAAAATTAATGTATAATAGGAATGTGTAAATACTTGAATATTGTAAAAGCATTGATAATCTTTGAGAAAGGTACCTTAAGAAAATTGTAAAAATTATTGTATAAAATTTTATTTAAAAGATTCTGGCAAGAAAGAAGTTTTAATCTGAAAGACTTTAAAATGTAGTATTTCAATGTAGAAGAATTGGCACTTGCTTGGAAAAGAACAGAAGTTAACAATGTACTACTACTGTATGTTTTAAAATGCGCAAAATTAACGGCATGTTAATATGTCCTTATATACAATGTGAACTGTTATTTTAAAAGTTTAGAAATACTGTGATATGTTAAAAGTGAAAGTAATGCCAAAATTTTAACTTATTCGTGTGACTGTAAAAAGAGCAAATTATTGTGAATATGTGTTAAAGGTTGAATGAAGGTAGTTAGGCTCTCTTACGCTACACTTCAGAGTTAGCCACTTTTCAGAATAGTACCTCAGGGTTTAGACATGAATATAAGGTGTGTTCTGAGGTCTTAATATGTTGAATTTTAACACGTTAGTGTTTTGATTGCAGGCGGTAGTGTTGAACACTTGTACGTAGACACGCTCGTGTTTGGTGTTTTCCTTTACAACACATGTCAGAGAGCACGGGGAGATAATTAAATAACGTCATGAATGAAATAAGAATGTTAAAAGAGAAATATAAGTATTCATGTTACTTGCCATTTAATTGTGTAACATTTCATTAAACTAGTTTTCCTTCCAGATCTCTGGAAGTAACCAGATTTCAACTAAGAAACTCCTGTTTAGATGCAGTACAGATGAAAAATCTTGTCCATGGAGTTGATAATGTAAAAACGACTTTTTTTTTAAATTTCTAGTTTCTAGTGAGAAATGTTTGCAAAAAATTGGCCTCGCGTTAGATTCTAGAGCTAAAAGTTTTCAACAAGATCGTTTTAGATCTCAGATTCAAACTAATTAACTCTGGCGGGAAGTATGTAAGGATCCTAAGTTTTACTAACGTTTATTTTATTTTAAATCTTTACTATCACTTCTTATTTTCTACTTCCGGCCAGAATTAAAAGCTTTTACTTATTTATGCAAATTTGTCTTGCTAACGCCAAGTACTTAAGTTGTGGCTTTTTGCCAAGCAAGAGAGAGGAAGGAGTTATTAGAAGCAAGCCGCTTGCCATAGTAGTTTTACTCGGTTGCTGCTTGCCTTCAAGGCCAGAGGTTTAATCCTCTTGATAATTTTAAACGTATCGTAGTTTTAGCAGCTCTCTGTACTACATACGGCGTTTTGTTAATTTACGGCCAATCTCAAAGTAGGCACTTGTATATTAATCCAAAGTTAGTTTAGTTAGAGTTTTAGTTATTATTTTTATATTCTTACGTTCAGACCACAAGTGGTTGGTCTCTGTATTCCGAAGTTCCGGAAAGCTCTGTAAAGATAGAAAAATAAAGGGTTTCGTATACCCTTCCTGTGTGTATTGTCTACTTCACAATTTATCGAACATAGCTTGAGTAAGCTCTCTGTTCCGAGTCAGGACAGTTAATGTTTCCAAAGCAAGTAAAGAGGAATACCAGTCCTGATACATATATGTTGTTGTTGTTGTGGTTGTGGTTGTGGTTGTGGTGGTTGTGGTTGTGGTGGTTGTTGTTGTGGTGGTTGTTGTTGTTGTTGTTGTTGTTATTATTATTATTATTATTATTATTAGAGTCTTTATTATTTAATTTCTTTTTTAATAATACATGATGATGACATTTGGTGGTAATAATTAGAAATGGGAATCAAATACAAAAGTGACATGTAGAAAAAGTGAGTTTCGAGACTAATAGCCCGTCTGGTGCTAAAACGAACATTAGATTTATCTGAAAAATGGCTCACGAAGTAAATAAAATACAGTAAGTGTATTTACAATGTGTTATTACTTTTCCATTAAATGTTTATCACCTATATATTTTTCCTACATTATAGACCAACAGGTAATCATTCATTTATCTAAATTAATTTATCTAATTTAATAGCTTCCTAAAAAAACAGGCACACCGCTTACTATCTTTATGCACTATTTAAATTAATGACAGAGACAAAAGTAATCACATAAACTAAAACTAATCATATAAGTAAACTAAAAACAGACTTAAATTTATTAGACCCAGAAAGGAGTATAACTCTGGATATTTTAGGTTACAAAAAAAGTACACTACAGAATCACTTGAGGATAAATGGAGCAGAATGTATAATAACGCTTTTACATAAACAGTTTCATTTAAATTTCGTATTTTTATCCTGTATTTACACTCTAAATTCTTTTAATATAAATAAATTGTAAACTGTTATTAAAAGACATTGAATAAGGTTATTATTAAAAGTAATTGCATTAAATTTGCATCGTAATTATCGCCTCGCAGTTTCAAAAAGTGCTGAATGATATTTATTTTAATTAAATTATTTTAATAACCTTTGAATGCATCTCTTCTAAATGTCTGAAGAAAAATTTTCACAAATGAATTCGCAACAAGTATTCAATATCCAGCAGTACCATTTTTATTCTCATTTTTAATTACACTCTGCCTTTATTAGTCACAGAAATTAGAAAACTTCGTAGCTGTAAAAATACAACCTGATTTGAAATACACATAATTATTAGACTTCCATATTTTATGTTTACATGACAAAAAAAGGCTTCCCCCATTCACGCGTCATTTCTCCAAGTTAACCAAGGGGGAAAGCATTGTGGTGTAGTGGCCGAAACCGCTATGCAAAACCTGGGTTGTGACATCAGGTTCAAAACAAAACACAGCATAAAAATTTTATTGAACGAAAAAAAAAAAAAAAAAAAAAAAATGGCTACATACAATTTTGCAGAGAAAAACCTATCTTCAAAAATCAAATTCTATAAATTTTACATGCGAGAGCAATTCGTGGCTCTCGAGTTTGCGTTTTTAACATTGCCAACGATTTAATTATTTTAATAAAGACTATTTTAACAACTCTTGAAAACGTGTTTGTAAGTTTAAAAAATAATAATTTTCAGCTTATTCTCACGAGACATCCTTATCCACATAAATCTTCAGTCTCTTCTTCTTTTATGTAACCTTATCACAGCATTAAAAGTGGGTAAGAAACTGCGACTGGGTTTCAGAAAAACTTAAATTAATAAGGATATTCAACAATTCTAAATGAAGGATTACAAAAGTATATTCTTATACTGCGATGTAAAATTGTCTTCTCAAACGAGTTTGTTATTTATAAAAGGTAGCAAGGAGAAAAAACTGCTACAGAAGTACAGACGTACATAAGACTAAATATAACTTTTAATTTATTTTAGGAAGTAAGCAGATATTACATACAGTTAGTCAATAAAGTCTGCATACATCAAGAAAAGTAATATCAAATCCAAATTTTAAGGTGGGAAAAGGGTAGTTTCTTAAAGTTTTATTTTTTAAATATTTAGTTTCAATAAGGGACTTGGAAATTATTTAACTGCAATATTTTCATTTCTAATAATTTATGCACACTAATTTTTAAAAGATAAGTGACCAGAAATCAAAGCCAATAAAGTTTGCGTACATCACGAAGGAGGCGGGGGATTTCTTATCTAGCTTTTAAACTTCAAACTTGAGAATGCAAAGAAGGTTACATTTTCAAGGTCATTGATTTCCGAAACAAATTTCACGTTGATTGGAAGTTGTTATTTCTATTTTCTTTGACGAAAATGACAACCAATAAAGAAATTCCTTTAGTTGCGAGACAACTAATTATTAAATTGAGAGATGAAGGTAAAACTCTTCGTTATATTGGTAAAACAATTGGAAAACCATTTTCTAGTGTGCAATGGACGCAAACCTAGGTCTAAGCCATACATTTCCGAGACAAATAGAAGGGAAAGAATTGGTTTTGCTAAAACATATTTAAACTCTTCGCAGGACTTCTGGAACAACGTAATTTGGTCAGATGAAAGTAAATTTACAATATTTAAAGTTAGTGTCCACCCTATTGTATGGAGAAAACCAGGAACAGAACTGAATCTGAGAAATTTAAATCCAACTGTCAAACATGGAGCTGGCGGTGTGATGGTATGGGGGTGTATGTCGTTGAAAGGAGTTGGAAATTTTCACATTATTGATAAAGTCATGGATAAGTATGTTTATCTGGATATTCTGAAGAAAAATCTACGAGACAGTGCCCAAAATTTAAACCTTTTTAATACCTTTATTTTCCAACAAGACAACGACTTAAAACATACAACTAAAATTGTGAAGGAATATCTCCTCTATCACACTCCAAGACAGTTGCGTACTCCTCCACAGTCACCACAATTCGAACATTTGTGGGCAAAATTGGAGAAACGAATTCGAAAACACAATATTACGTCGCTAAATGAGCTAATTAGTAAATTGCAGGAAGAATGGGCGAAATTTACGTCGTATGACATTGAAAAACTGGTTCAGTCAATGCCCAGACGTCTGCAAGCTGTTTTGAAGAATAAAGGATATGATACAAAGTATTGAAGTAATGTAAAAAACTTATATTTTACTTTTTTTGAAAGTGTACGCAAACTTATTGGAGGGAATTTCTGAGTTTTTTTGACAAAATATATTTTTGAAAAATGTAAAAAGTATTACACTGATATTATTTACTTTTTATTTAAGCTTACAATTTTAGCTAATAGAAGAAAAAAATGCAATGATTAAAATACATTTTTCTATGCTTTAAGCGTTTTTTTAATTTAAAATTTAGTCTGTACGCAGACTTTTGTGGCTAACTGTATACTTACTTTAATGAGAACTTCAACTCCGATGATGTCGCAAAATGAACTCCTGGTAAGAATGACCGTTCCGAAAATGGCCCATGCAAAGTCTAGAGCGCTGACGATGAGTTTTATGCAAACTATTTTCACAACGGGTCGCCTTGCTTCTGGCTGAAAAAGTTGAATGTATACAACAAATCAATTTCTATCTTCTATAAATATAGTAAATACATATAATACTCATTGTTAAAAGCAGAAAGAAACATCAAAATTGGAAAAACGAACAAACACAAAATAATGAGATCTAAGATCATCTGATTAAGCAAGTACAAAGCTCTTGCGGGGCTTACCACTGCTTTTTTTATTATATAGTCGCTCAGGATTGCATTGTACTAGTACTCGTTATTAAAAGCCCCCAAGTGGGCGGAATCATATAACAATGTGAAAAGTAAATTTGAGGGGAATGAAAACAATAAAAATAAATGCAGCCATGTAAATGATTTTTTTTTGTTTGTTTGTTTGTTTCTTCGGGATAACGTAAGCAAACTAAAGTATAATTTTCATTAATATTAAGTATGATACGTTATGTAGCATTACTAATTTTCATTTCAGTACATTTTTTATGCTACACTAATTTTCATTTAATATAATATATGGGTATATTGTTCAAGATAAGTGATATTTCTTTCAAAAAATAATACATATTTAGAAGGCTAAATGAATTCCTTTTGAATGCGTCGCCTTCTGGTAATTTAAACTTGTTTGCCTAAAAATTTTTAATGTAGAAACGTGAACGAACTGCTAATAGGCGAAAGGTTAAGACCGGCGAACACTGGTACTTCGACTCTGGTTAAAACCCCGGTGAAGTGATTGGATTATTTAGATTATGGCAAAACTTTCGATGAGCTATCTACCTAAGGGAAGAAATATCTATAAGGAGGCTATTTTGGGAAAAACCACTCCCGATTTATTCCGTGGCTGTCTACTATGCATAATGTCAATACTATCTAGTTTCTCTTGAAGAAAGTTCTCCAGAAAAGCATCTGTCTCTTTATGTACAGAGCTCTCTTAAATAATTAATCTAACCCGATAGTGCCCAACCCAGAACTTTATGAGAAACAATTTAGAAATAAACATTATAAAAATGCGTGGTATAATTAGTTAAAAAACTGCCATTATGAATTATTTATATTACTACTAATTAAAAAGTCAATAACATACCAATTTAATGCAAGAAAAGTATATTTTAGTCTGAAATCTGGCAGTGCACTTTCTGAAAGTTTATTTTACTCTGGTACATATCATGTTATGGCTAAATTCGTACAATCATTCGGATTTTCATTTGTTATCCTGGATCTGAAACTTGATTTTACAAGTTGATTGTTGAAAAACCTGTTTCGCAATGATTAATTGATACAATGCAGGAATTTAACCTTTCTTAAAAGTGTCTTTTAAGAATGAATATTTTTTCTCATCTACGAATACCGGAATGTCCGTTTGCGATATTCTAGATCAGAGTGAAAACCAGTTGTTTTCATTTTTAGATCAGTAGAATTTTTATTTAATATATTTCAATTTCTTTCAATATTTCAGAAATACTAGTACCAACAAATGGATTTGAAATGAATGAAGCAATGGGCTGAATTTTACGAAAATCAGAAAATGTAATTTCGAAACTATTTTAGGATCAACTTGATTTTCAGAATTTTTATTTGTTTCACTTTTCTTACTTTTTTATGTAGTTTTTCTAAACTTATAATCTGTCAAAAGTTACATTCTTTTACAGTTAAAAGATAAATTCAAAAGTTATTCATTATTATTCAAAAGTTCCATTCCTTTCATTCGTAGAAAAAATTTTCCAGAAATTTAATTTTAATTTACATGCCTATTAACCCAATGATAGTCTTTTCTTTGACCTAAATTTTAAGATTCAGTTTATTTGTTTTGGTTGTTCAATGTTCATGACAAAATGTTAATTAGATAAGCGGCTATGATCACTAAGTTCTTCATAAGTTTCGTTTCTGGATTCTAAAAATTGCTTTACCTCTGAAATAAGCTTTAAAAATCGTTGTAGGACTTTTCTCTTACCAAACCATTTAATTTCATAACAGCATTAAAATTCCATACTAAAGTTCCATAAGTTCATCAGTCATTACTTTGAACAGTTTCTTTTTAAGTCGTCTAATATGCATAGAATTTACAATTTTTCGAAAAATTTTCACCTCGTATTCCTAATATAAATTTTTTGTTCATAATGCATGCAATGTTTTTGAATGATCCAATGATACTGTAAAAAGTTTGAAAAATCCTGTCATTCTTACATAATGGGGTAAAACCAACAGAAGAACCATTCATGGCAGATATGCTGTCTATTGTTTATGTATACAAGTTTTTGAAGGAGAAGATTAATTTCACTAGTGTTGTTTTTAATAATTTGATATACGTTCACTTCGGGTGTATTGGCTTTTTATGGAAAAACTGACTGTATAGTATCTTTCTTCACTGAGCAGAGTTACACTGCTGATATCCATAGATTCATCACACCGTTCACTTAAGAAAACACATTTTTGTAAATCATCTTTTACCTGTTCTCTGACATTTTTAAACATAGTTTCTATTCCAGCCGTTACATAATTTGTGGATAATTGGACATTTAGGACAGCTGGCATAGTTTCATTCGTATTTTTAGCTTCTTGTGATTAAATCACCGATGTAGCAAGCATTGCTTGTTTAATCCATGGATCTTATAAGAAATAGACTAACCCAAACGGGTTTTCTCCCTCGTCTGAGGCGTTGTCGGCTGTCACCTTGATCACATCCGGAGGAGTAGGGACCACTTGCAGAAATTTAACATTGGTTGCCTATTGCAGCGTGTATAATTGTTAAGAAAGAGCTGGTTGTAGCGACTCATTTCACAAATTAGAATTTCTATATATTTTTATTTTTGAAATTGAGATTGATTTTTAAAACTTTAGCATATTTATCAAGCATAATTAACGTTTCAAATAATTATAAAGCTATTGCATGCTTTCAAGGCTGGATATTTTTTTAGCTTTTCCTATGCTGTAAGGAAATTTGTAACTACTTCTTTTAGAAAATAATATTTTAAATCTGAACTAATAGAAAATTTCAAACAAGAAATTTTCTCTTGCAATTTTTATGCCTTTTATTGATGTAAATAAAGAAAAAGTACTAAAATATTTAAAAAAGAATTTTTGAAAGTTTTGTTTAAAATTCTAAATTGTGCTGCTTTTTTAAAATGATAGATGAGTAATATAGTTTAATTTCTATAAAGGAATTTTATTTCAATTATCTTTCATAATACATCATAGTGATAAACATTTTTGATGCCTTAAAAATTTTTATACATTTAATTCTAATATTAAAATTGTATTTAACCGTAATAATTAATTGTGCTTCTATTTTATAGTGACTATTTTTTTAAATTTATTTTTAGTTCTGCTTAAGATTTTTTTTATTTATTGTTAATTTAATTTATTAACCCAAAGCGGCGGTCGCCTAGAAAGGCTGTTAGTTTCGAAGCTGCATTTTGCGCTGTTTTACTATAAGTGTCCGTGTCTCCTTGCAAATTGTTGTTACCAAATATTATCGCCTTGTATTATATGTAAAGAAATTAAATAATGAAGAAATCTGCATGAATACATCTATGTTTCTTGCACTGTGACAAAAACGACAGTATCTAGAGCCATCAAATTTTGAATAATGTAATTCTCCAACAGAACATGTGCCGAATTTCGAATTTATTTTAATCTATTTCATATTTTGTAAAACTTTAACGAATTTTTGATTAACAAACTCAACGAGTTCAGAGCGAGCACTGTACAGAAAATAACAATTTTATCTCCAGTGCGAAAATTCTAAAGATATGCTGTTTTCAAATGTATTTGGTTTACGGGCGAAGAACATGATATTCAATAAATATAGGTAACACACAAAACTTTAAAAAAAGGTTCCTTTTGGGAGTAATATAAAATTTGAGTGCTTCTTTTTTTTCCCTTCATTACGTTTAGAAAAGTTTATGCTCCGAATTTTATGAATTATTAAAATAACTAATCCACTTTAATGTTAATAATTTAATGATCCTATAATCAAATAAATATGATCGCTTTGTAATGTTATTATTGTTTGGAAAATCGCTACCTGAAAATTTTCATTAAATTTTTTTAAAAAAATTATTAGATCTTGTTTAATTTTACTTATTTATTTCAAAGCATCACGTACTATCAATCTTATTTAATTTTACTTTATTTTTACGCAAAATTAAGTTCATAAATTTTGTGCTTAGAGTTTTTACCGTTTTACCAAAGTAAAGATGTTTGTACAAGAATTACGCGTGAAAAAAATGCGCGAAATGCAGTAAAAAGTGCTTTAATGAGATACTCGTATATTAAATCCTATTTGGAAAAAACTGTGGCTTTCATAATCTCATCACTATACAACGTATCACATTTAATAATTAAAAAGAGTTATGTGATAAAAACGTCATAGGTTTCAATGTTAAAGTAAACCAGATCGTCCATACTCTTTCTTGCCGACATGTCGGTGACGCACGCCCCGCCCACTGGGTTAGTCTATTTTTTATATGGTCCATGGTTTAGTCATGTTGCCATCCTCAAAGATGTGGTTTTTTTTTTTTTTTTTTTTTTTAATTGCAATTTTAAATCATGCAATCGCAGCAATCTTCATTTTATTTGTGGAAAGAGTAAACATTGATTGTTAGGAAAGAATGTGTTTTTCAATTCTTTCACTTTACATTTTATGTTATTAGTATAACATTTTTTGTGAACTATTGTTAAATGTCGTTCTATGTTACTTTTTTCCCTTCCCCAACAGAAACTCTTCAGCCATAAATCAAACAAATACTTTTGTTCTTAAAATTAATGAAAAAAATATTTATCTTTCCACTCATCGTTAAAATTATAATTGTAAGTACACTTTTCCCTTTCCCGGCTCGTATGATAACACGATTAAGATATCTACAAAACCGTTAATGTTTACTAAAACTAAAAATTAAGGTACACAGAAGAAGCGAGTATTTTTTATACCTGTATGAAACAATCAACTACTTCAAGCGCAGCTTTCAATATTTGTTTCTGGCTCGCGATTTATGGATTAGGCATACCTGACCTAACCCAAGTGCAATGTAATCCGAGTCATTTTCTATTAAAAAGCTTCCACGAGCATTTCTTCTCCTAGGCAGATGGTGCCCATATGCTTGGCCGTTATCAATAGAACAAAGGAAACATACACAGGAAATTCCGAAAATCCACTGTTGTTTCTCATTCGCTGTAGAATTAGCATATTTGACAACAGTATTTGAAATTGCAAACTGAGCAAGTGCAATTATTTATACACTCGGAATATCAGAGATTCATGATAGGTCCACGCTCGTATTCTGAATATGTATTCTATTTAAGATAACTTTTGATGTTTAATTTCTTTTACTACACTTTCCTTTTTTCTGCATACACTTAGCACTGGAAACAGTGTAAAACTAAATAATAGTCTCTAGATATATTTATAATATATAATTCAAACATTATAATCTTTGATTAATAATCAAATTAGATTCTAGGAAATATTCAGTAAGAAAGTTATACTAGTACGCTTAGATTAAAAGGTGATTATTTATATTCAAACGTGAAAAACTGCCTTCATTTATATCTAGTATAAAGATGTATATAATGACTAATGGTTCTACAGAGCAATAGCTGTTAATATCTTCAAGATATATTTTATAACACTATCAACTAAATTAGATGGTTGTTTAGTTACCAAAGTCAAATTCAGTTTTCTGAAATAAAGAAAAAATAGTAAGCAGATAATTATGATAAATGGATTCAAGGGCTAGCAGTCTTTGGAAAGGTAATTTTAAGAACGACTTTCTTAAAATAAGCTCTTTTTAACTAATCGCATCTATATTACCTATGAGTAAAACATAGCTTTTCTAATGTAGCAAGAGTGTTTCTTTTGAAACTGGTTTTTCTCTCAAAAGAGCTGAAAGAGTTTAGCACCTTTTCGAATCTATCGATGACTGTAGTAGTTGAGAAAAATCTAATCTTTCAATCTACAATATACATATACTCCGCAAAAAATTCCATTGCTGGAGCTTATAAATGCATTCACAATTTTCCCCAGTCTAAGAAGAACTAAAAAATGAGTAAGTATTCCAAAACTGGTTTCACAGACTAGTCAATAGTTTAAAAAAAAAAAATGTGTTTCACTAAATAATCTATTTTCAGGGGATTTAATCCTATCCCGACATATAGTGTTTTAAACAAAACATATTCAGGATATTAAATTTCAATGTTCTCAGGACATCTAAGAAACAATATCCCCGGGATACTTTTCCAATACTTCGTGACAAACTTAAACAAGAAACCCTGAGGCTGTTCTGTGCTAAGTAGTTTTATCACGCATAAACATTAAATACGAAAGAGCGCTTGTTACTTTTACTTTTGAACAGGCCACAAAAGATGCTTCTACATTGCTTTTCAACGTGCCTTTTCTGTCCTCCTTTTCGTATGGTAAAAAATAAATTAAATTAAAAAAAAAAAAAATCATTGCATATAACTCAACAATATTTTGATATTATGAAGAAGAATATTTTGAATATTTTGATATTATGAAGAAGATTATTTTGATATTATGAAGAAATATGAAAAATAAATAAATATAAAAATAAAGTAAAAGAAAATAAATAAATAAAAGAACCGAGAGAATAAATTATTCCTTTATTTTTTTATGGATATTATGAAGCCTTTGTTATTCCGACGGCTAATTAATGCCTACTAAAACTTAACAGGCACATTGGGAATGCCGTATTAACAACAGAAATCATGAGTCCCTTTATTTATCCATACATTTTACAAAGACTTACTAGACAACTTATTTGACCTCTAATCTACTTTACTAAACGCCATTGACTATCAGAGAAAACCCATTTACAAAAGCCAGGTAATACTAAAGAGACATTACGTGACATATAACTTTAATCGAGGTCCAGTAGAGGAAATTCAACTCATGCGATGAAGAAAGAAATAAAGGAAAAAGGTAGTCTGGCAATCAAGAAATTTTGTAATCTAAAGAAAAGTTTTAGCTTATTATGAGCTTATTACAAACAAAGAATTTTCCTGGTTTTGGGAAGAGTCTGTCTTTGAAATAAATTTGGGAAGAATGGAATTACTTCTACGAACGTGTTTTTCAAAGAAATTATTTTGACTAAATTCTAGCGAGCTCTTTTGATTAACATTAATTGCTATTCAGTACCTGAGCTTACAATTTTTCTTTTTATATCGGCAGATCAACCACAGGAATGATGCTGTTTATACTTGGAATGAATTTTTTATTTCTTATTGGATTCTTTTCTTTATTTGCAACGCTAATAGCAAACAAAATTCAGAATGCTTTGTGTTGAATACATTGAGGTTTTGCAGTATACCACTGCAAAGTAATCTTAAAAATAAGCCATGAGTTCAACTTAAAACTAGATAGTTCTATCTGTATTTAAAATCTGTAATTCTAATCAAGATTTTATATTATTCAATATCCGTTTGAAATTAACACAGTTAAGCAAATGGGTAAGTTAGTGAATGACAATTTGGATCTTTTAATACTTTAAAACCTTTTGATGCTGTGAATGTTTACCGAAAGGTGTTAAATTCCATCTGAAGAAATGCCAGCGTAATGGAAGGGGCGCTATGGATATTGCTTAATGATATCATAAATAAAAGAAATTGCGCGTTCCCATAACGAATTCAACGGATAAGGATAGGATTATAAAAACAAAGCACCCTCATAATCATATTTCACACCATCGATTCAGTTTTTTTGACGGCGTTATTTCTTAAATACCGAACTTAACTTTGGAATCAAATTCACACTTAGCAACAGTCTCGATGGCTCAGTTACCAATCTTATCTGATGTAAAAGACTGAACGGTTTTTAATCTTATCAATTCATCTCATGGCAGCTAGTTAAATTTATACTCGTATATTTGGCGCTGTAATCTACTTCCGCTTCATTTAACTACAGAAAGGAATTAATTCTTTTTTTTTTTTTTTTTTTTTTCTATACGATAATTTAAGCGCGTTGTTTACAACGACGTTCAAAAAATATGCAGTAAAATATTTACAAATTGTATCATGATGCTCTTAATTCATATCTGTTCAAGGTATTATTTCTTCACTCATATGCAAATATATTGGTTTATTTTTAAGACTAATTAAGTTAAAGTTAAACCTCCGAGTCACACACTAGGAAGAGCAAAAATTAAATGCATTTCATAACAATTAAGTAAATGATGCGCTCATTAAAGTCGCATTCTTTTCATTCCTCTACGATTCAAAATCTTTTACCTGTGATATGGTACCTTTCACACTGAAGATGACGAAAAAGGCAGACACCAGCCAGTTCATGAGGAACAGAATGCACAGACCCGGAAGGGCTACGTCCAACATGTGCACTGAATCGTTTATTTCACAAGTGGAACGTTGTTTGAGGTAGGATGCGTATATGACAGGAATCCATGCCAACCTAAGTTTGAGAAAAAAATAATTTCAGAGATATTTATTTATATTTTGTAACTTCAAAGCACATATATGTCATCGTCAAATATGCAGAACTTAGCTAATAAGAGAAACAAAATTCTTTAAAAAAAAAGTTGCTGAATATGAGAGGATTATATTTGAATTACATCTTTGTCGAAAAGGATACATAAATATCTGCTTACCTCAAAGTATTGTTATATGAACTTAGTTATGAAACCTCTCGTTTAAAGGCAAATTAAACAGAATAAAGAAAAAAAAAAAAAGAAAAGAAAAGAAAAGAAAAAAAAAAAGAAAAGAAAAAAAAAGAAAAGGTGCCTTCTTGAAGGAATTCCCCAAAGAAGTATTCAGAGTCCACGGGGAAATCCATGAAAGCATGCAACCGTGCTGTTTCCGAGGAATCGACTAGAGTCAGTGGCGTAAATAAGGGTATGCAAGGAATGCCGTCGCATAGGGGCCGGAAGGCTTAGGGGGCCCTTAAATGTCCTGCTGAACTACATTTACATGTTTAAACTTAAAAGACGGATTCCATTACATATATATAGAAGCTTTAATTCATTTTCCCTTGATGAGTTCGGAATTAGAATTTCAATAAAAGAAGATTAATTATTATTTTTATATTTTTTATCTTGTATTTTTTTCCTTTTGCTTTCCATTTTTATTTTTAGAATTTGTACTACTATAAATTCTTATTTTAATTTTAATATGTTTTGATTTTGTGTTAAACCCCTTTTGCACGATTGTTAATATTAATATAGTTGAGGAATAGCCTTCATTTGATTCCAATTTACTTTTAGCTTTAGAATCCTTAAGTATATGTAGATAATAGAATTCGTTTTCTTTTAAGTTTTTAAGGGCCCCCTACCTATATGGTGCAGTAACGCAATTCTCTGTATGAAGCCGATAGGAGGCCCTTGGAAGCACCTGAAACAGCTAAATTCAAGTGTTTGCAAAAGTTAAAATTCTAGCATTCGATTATGAAATAATAACTTCATGACCTACCCCAGTTTAGGGATAGCAGTGAGCGGAAAATAAGAAAAGTTTCTTTATATTCCTTAGTCTCAAACCTGAAAATTATTAAAGGCGACCCCCTAAAGGAAAGGTTTTTCCTTTTTGCAATCCCATATCAAAAGGCGGAGGAAGTGGCAATTAATTGTAACTATTTATTATAAAGTACTTATTTTATATATTAATTTGTTTCTGTATTATTCGCATTATCGAATAAGCAGTACACATATTTTCTTCCTTTTCTTAAGGCTATACGTCGACATGTTCCTTTTTTTATATAGACTTATTCATTTATTATCAGTATGCATCTCAGTGAAAGGAGAGAAATACCTGTCTCTCGCACTCACACAAAAAGTCTTAACTGAATTAAAATCATCTGACGTCAAATACCCAGACTAAAGCAAATTTTCATTTCACCAGTTGGTCAAGGGAAATTATTTTCCTTTTTATTCTTTCTTCACGTTACGTACCTTTCAACTTGTTCCCTAAGAACGTGCTTTTATTTTTTAACAATTAATCCAGATGTAATAAAAATCATCATGAAAACATTGGCTCCTGGAATCCTTGATTTTTTTTTAATTTTCGCGTTTTTTATTTATTTATTTATTTTTAAGCACATTAAATTTATTGGGAAAGGGGCCCAGGAAAATTTTTTTGCATGGGCACCCAAGAGTTCTAGTTACGCCACTGACTAGAGTTCTGATCCAGGGGTGAATTGTGACGAATCAGATGCATGAGTTACCCAGTGAAACGTTTACCCAGTGTGTAACAAGTACACGATAAAGTTCTCCTTTGTAAATTCTCCATAAAGACATCCCTTCCCATATACAACCATACCTTCCATTACCATAAGCAGACAAGACCTCATGTACTTATTGTAAATATATAATCCAATTAATCATTCAATTAATCATCTAAATCATCCAATTAATTCGGCTATTAGTGAGACAAATCAAACGCAGACTAACGAATGCAGAAAACTATGTGAAATGAGGTAACCATTTATAAATTGCCAAAGGACACTGGAGAGCTTTCAGTATGATGCAAACTGCAGGGCTTACTTCATTTTTTTTCTTAATAGATATTTTTATTTTGGAACAAGACTTTCCTTTACCTTTGTAAGATTCCAAACCTTGAGTTACAACTAAGAATGAGGAACCTTAAGAACTGTTAAACGAATAATCGCTTAGTTCAATAGACAGAGAGCAGAACTCAGGAGGGGTTAAATACCCTTTATTATTCAAAATAAATTTAACAGACGACTCCAAGAAGGAGTTTACAAAAAACCCTCCACTTGGACTTGAACTCAGGAATACTAAGAAGTAAAACGTTAACTAAAAAGATATAGCCGAAGCTATCAAGATTCTAACAGAGTTGGCCCCTTAACACTAACTAAACGGCGAAACTATCAAGGGCCTAAAGTACGGCCGAGAGTAATAATAGCTTAAGAGAGAGAGTAGCCTAAAAGGCAAACGCGCGCTGCTCAGAATCTCTGGCTCTCTAACGAAGTCAGCAGAACTTCAACTTTAAATACTTGTTCTTCCTTCATTTGCAATTAACCACGCTTCTAAAAAACACGTTCTGGCCAGTAGTTGTAAGCTGAAATTAAGAAGCGTTAGGAAAGTGGCTTAAACTAAACATTAACTGTTAAAAACTTAGGATAAACCTTACACCTTCTTTTTTTCCCCCCAACATTTTCCTGCCAGAATGAGTTTTCAGGATTTCGATTTAAGGTAGAAACGAATATTTAAGCTGAAGTCTGCGTTCCTTCATTAGAAGAACGTAGGACAACGTGTTCTGCTTTTCGGTCACATTGTTGCTTCTAGTCTAAGTTATCTGCTTCATGGCTTTTTATTGTTACGTGCCTACTAGTATTCGCTTGTGATCTTAAATAAGGGTCAACTCTGTTAGTCACTTCTGTATGGCTTCGGGAGGTTTGTTATAGATAGCATTAGATTAGTTTCACATTTTCTATTTTAAGTTAAAGCCCAAGTAGAGGCTTATAATAAGACCAAGAAAGGACCATCTGTTCATTTATTTTCAGCTGGAATAAACGTTAAATTTAACCCTTTTTTGGACTTGTTACTTACCAGAACTCAGCGAATAGTGGCTACACAGTTCTTCAATATTCTAGCTCTTAAAGAAACCTAATTTAGCTAGGATATTACAATGCATCATTCTACATTGCGAATCATATAGAATGTAAAGTTTTCTGTTTCGAGTATCTTTTCTACACTCGTTAAATAGCTGTACGCAGGACTAGCAACAAATGTGACAGGACATAGTAAGATCTACTACTAAAATGCATCTCTAAATATCCTGTACTAGACGAGTTATGACCACTACAGAATTTAAAATAAAAAAGTAAAAAATAAACCACTTATAAAGAGTAAGTACTAAAACACTTTTTAGCTACAATTTGTAGTTACGAAACTAACACTTACAACAACAAAACATCCACTGAGAAATTCGGGTAAAACATAGTATGAAAACGTTATAAGTGACATGGAAATGCTATGGCGAACCTTGTGAGGACTGGCGGATTGGTGACTGGCGGATTGGTTGCATGTTGCTTGTTCATCAACAAGTGCAGTATCGAACTCATTTATTAATAATCTATGAAAAAATCTTAATATAATAATAATATCCCTAACAATAACAGCAACAAATTTATAATAAATATTAAATGCATAGATGCACAGCTAGCTTTCAAAGGTAAGTACAGTCAGTTATCTTCATAAGATTAAATTCTTCTCAGCGGCATACTCTCTACTTAAGAGTTTCAGAGAGGTTTCAGTTTATTTGTTCAGCCTGAGGAAAAACGTGCCTCCGTGGAGAACTTTCTAAGCGGAATTAGCTCGTATCTACGTTACACATGGGGAAAACCACAAAAACGCCCATGCAGTTAAAATTTTAGACCTTTCTATTTTACATGCTCTGTGTGGTACATCTGCAGACTAAAGTATTAGCACCCTTTTAATTTTTCTGTCATATGCTGTGCCTTCTGATTCATTATGATTGAAGACAATAGGCTGTAGAATTATTAGTTGATAAGTCCGTTGAAATCGAGGGGCCTTAATGACAGATCCAACGTTTATCCCTAAAATCTTCTGATAATGGTCGTGAAATTACGTCTTTTTAATACCAAATACTGGCATCATTAAAGCTATTCTTTCTGTAATATCAGAGCATATCGTTTCATACCTCATAACGCTCGACTGTCCGGCGTTGGCCTCTAGATCGCGATTTGTGAATGTACAATGAATGAATTTTTTATCTCGGAACTCTGTAAACCTGTGGACTCTAACCTAAGCCATTAGACAGCCAACTACCCCAGATTTCCAACTATCTAATCATTTCTGATAAAGGTGTTTAATATATAGTTATTATTGTCAATTTGATGTAATATACTGTTTTATTTTTAAAAAAAACTCTTGAATGACAGAATTATAGATAAACTATGGTTAATCAGTTTTCAGATTAAGTTCATTTAACCCAGTATCTTATATTATTATATTCTCATATTTTAAACCAGTCTATGTTATTCGTGTTTGGGTATTTCGGGCAATTCAGTTTGGAATTTTGCTTAGTAATATGTTTTGAAGTACCTGCATAATGTTTGAAATATGAAACACTTCCCAAATTCGCCCATCCTCAATCAAAAATTGGTTCCTGCACCAAAATCCTTTTTAATTTTCCTGATTTAGATCAGAGTTATTTATAGTAGAAAGAGCTATGTAAATTAATTTTACATGTTATTAATTTTCTCCAATTAAAATTTCAGCTATTATTTCCATTTCGATAAATTGTGAAGACAAACTAGTGTTTTAAATCAAAGTTAATGTACAGAGTTTTTTTTCTTTGGATAAAATAGCACGTCTTATTACAAAAGATTTAAAATATATTCTGAGTTCTGAAAAGATTAATCATAAAAGCTGATCTAAGAAGAAACAGAAATGATGGAAACAATTTCACATTTAAATTCAACTCTATTTCGTAGCACAAAGTAACAAAATTATGCTGCGAATAGATGATGATAAATAAGAAAACAGTATTCCAAATATGTCAGTAATCTTAATAGGCAGGGGCATTCGAATCCTTGAACTCTACAAATATCGCAAAAGATCCGAGATTCGAAAATTCGAATTTATATACTTTTTTCCATCATTTGAATTTTTCGAATCCAAACTTTAAAAAGCATTAAACATTCTAATTAGAATACATGATAAAATTAATTTTATTTACTTTCTATATTACTTTTCTTTTACTGTTCTAATTAAAAAAGTGAAGGCAACAGTTGCAATTTTAGTTTACCTGGATCACAAGTGTAATAACATGTGTGCGTCTTTAGGGGACTTCCTGTTCTCTTGGGAATGAGCCCCAGTATCCACTGTGGGGCCGGTGAAAGTGATCAAGAAAGACTCGTTACTCATCTTGTAAAAGCGGCTTTTGTCTGTGAAATGCCGAGACAAGTAGGACGAGTTCAAGAGTCGGGAAAGCTACTTGCTATAATGTTACATTTCTAAGTAAGCAAGAAAACTTGCGTTAATTTCAGTTATTTTTAAGTAAGCAAGAAAACCTGCGTTAATTTTAGTTATTTACATCACAAAATTTCGGCGACGTTACAGCTTAAATTTATTGATGACAGCGCTACTGTATAAAATATACAGAAAAAGTTTTAGTTTGGTAATTAAACGAGAAGTCTTGTGTTTTAGTCTAAAAAGACTGTGGCCGTCAGTCCGATTAAAGAAGAGGACCGCCAGGCTCTGATATACACTGACTACCAATAAATATTTGGACACCTAATGCAAATGACGATATCTGCGGTCCTAAGGTACGTAACGGACTCCGCCGGTATATATCGTGTAGGAAACAGCATCGGTTTTAGTCGCATGCAAGATGCCTCGCAGTTCGGAGCTCTCTGATTTCGAGAAAGGTATAATTATCGGGTATCACAAATGCGGCCGATCCTTAAGGAACATATCTAGCGATCTGAAGTAACCAAAATCGACAGTGGTCTATGTGATTAAGAAGTGGGAGGTGAGCAGTGATTGTCGGAATGTGCCCCGAGTCGGCAGACCAGCGAAACTGGCAGATAGAGACCGACGAGTGCTGTTCAGAGAAATTCGGAAGAACCGCACCCAACCGATGGCCCTCGTCCGCGAGGAGTTTCAACAGGCATCCGGGAGTATTGTTTCAATGAATACCATCCGTAAGGAAGCACATCTGCTTGGTTTTCATGGTCGTGCTGCTGCCCATAAGCCTTTGATCACAAAGTCCAACTGCGCTGCTCGGTTAATGTGGTGCGAAGCACATCGAAATTGGACCGTAGATCAGTGAAAACGGGTTCTTTGGAGTGACGAATCAAGGTTCACCCTTTACCTTTCGGATGGCAGGGTCTGGGTCTGGCGTCTACCTGGAGAACGTCTCCTGCCAGAATGCATTGTGCCAACAGTCAAGTTCGGCGGAGGTGGAATTATGGTCTGGGGTGTTTCTCCTGGTATGGGCTGGGACCCTTGGTCCCCATTCATGGTAAGCTCAACTCCGATGCCTAATGCACTATTTTGGATGCCAATGTGCTTCCTACGTTGTGGCAGTTTTAGGGGTTGGACCCCTGTTACTTTCAGGACAACAATACCAGTTGTCATGTTTCGACATTAACCAAGGCTTGGTATGGTGTCAATGGAGTTCATCGAATGGACTGGCCTGCCCAGAGTCCAGACCTGAACCCTATCGAGAACCTCTGGGACGAGTTGCATTGCCGAATTCACGGGTGCACTACCCGTGCAAAATCGGTGAAGGAACTTCTATGTCTTCTCCAAGCTGAGTGGAAAAAAATACCACTAGCTGTCATACAAAGACTTGTGGAAAGTATGCTCCGGAGGGTCCACGCTGTAATTACCTCTCGTGGAGGCTCTACCAACTATTGATTTTGAATGAAGTTGGTTTTTCTTTTCTATCACAGATGTCCAAATACTTATTGGTAGTCAGTGTATAACTCATCTTAAGTTTTGCGGGACAGTCAATGTCGGAAGATCTTCAGCATCATTAAGTTTGGTGCGACTGCCAAGTGTCTGTAAATGTTTTAGTGAAGAGAAGAAAGACCATCAGGCACCGAAATACTGCGAGACGGTCAATGTCCAAAGATCTTCAGTATCGTTAAGTTTTGTGGGACCGCCTAGTGTCCATAAATGTTTTAGAGAAGAGAAGAGGACCATCACGCTCCGAAATTCAGCTTGTCTTAAGTTTTGCGGGACAGTCAAAGTACGAAGATCTTCAGCATCGTCTTTAAGTGTGGGACCAACAGTGTTCGAGAAGTGTGTGTTGTGAGAAGTGCTTTGAAGTGTTTGGGACATCAGCGTCCATAAAAATGTTAAGTTGTGATATACAACATCTGCAGGTTCCAGACTTCAACCAGGAAGCCAAGCCTACAAATCCAAGCTGGTAAGTACCTTGAATTTTTATATTGAGGCAGTGAAGTAATTTAGCTCAAGTTATTTCTTGATTTAATTTTCTCAAGTTACCGTTTTTCAGTCAATATTGTTTTCGTAAAGCGAATAGAAAGAAAAAAAGCATGTGTTGCTTTGGTTTTTGTGTTAGTATATCTTTTAATATCTGAAATGTTTACGAGTTCCGCTTTCTGGAAGTTCTAAATTTTAATTGTATTTTGACATATCATTTGTAAGTCTTCTTGGATGTTTTAAACATTAGAATTTTCCGTTAAGGATATAATGCGAGACTGAAAAATTTTTAACTGAATGTGTTAAAAAAAGATTAGAAATTCCTAGTACTTTAAATATAAGAATATTTTGTGCTATATTAAGTGTTGCTGTATCGATATTTAGTTATGATTGATATATTTATTAATTCATCTTTGAATGCATACTTTAATATACCTAGAAAATTTTGATGACCTGAATGTAAAATGTATTGTATTATCATAAAAATCCTCAGGCTGATCAATGATGACTTATTACATCATGTGCATATTATAGTGTAAAATGCCTAGAATTAGGAAAAAAGAAAGAGAATTAGAAATAACCGAAATGAAACTGCAGGCTGCAGTCGTTCAAAAAAATTTGGTCACTGGACGCTATTTACTTGAAAACCGGACTGCTGAAAAATTAGCAGAAAAACGAAATGAAGGAGTGTTATGAAAAAACGATGTATTGTGGTCTATATATGTATAAAAAATATCCGCGAAATTACCAGTATCGAAACTGAAAACTTACAAAGATACAATAAAAGAAATGAAAATGACAGACGCATAACCACAGAGGAAATTTCGCTTGCCGCTAATGAAGCAATTACTCATTTGACAGGAACTCAGCTCCCAGAAAGCGAAACTACTTCTCCTAAGGAACTGATGGGTACACTATTGTTTCTGCCCGAAACTGAGGTGAATGATCTCTCTCTTCTTTCATCAAATACGACTCGAATTTCTCACTTACAAAAAGAAAGTAACAATTTGAAATACCCGTTTACTTAGCATATTTAATCTCTCAAAGTTGTTCTTCAGAAAGTAGTTATGAAGTAGGAAACGGAGAGTCATTTAAAAGCCAGGAAGATCTGGAAAATGGTCGGAAACTACTGATCATTCCCGAAAAGGTTCAGGAAACGAATATAGATGCGTGTGAAAGTTTACGTAAGGGTGGAATCAAGATCGCCCTTTGTTTAGCTTCTCAGTACCCGGATGCTATTCCGATAATAGACATAACTTCTACTACTGTGGAGGATGCATTACTGCATCTTTCCATCAGAATAGGAATTTATGAAGAAAAGAGACAAAAACTGACATAACCAAAGTTCCTTGATCGTACCGAAATAAAGAAATTCGGTACGATCAAGGAACTTTGGTTATGTCAGTTTTTGTCCTCGTAAAAACCAGTCAAATTCTCGGTCCATTCGATAGAGCCTGGTAAATTCGGAAGTAGGTTTGTAGAGTCATTACGATTTTTTCGATGCCAGAAAAAATGAAAAATAGCAAACCGCCGGGAATCGAACCACGGACCTCTGGAATACCGGCCCAGCGTGCAGAACCACTACACCACGAAGAACGCTAGGAAAGTGGGAGAAATACCTTATAGGTTGTCCGAAACTAATTGTATTGAAAATTTACAGGGAAGAAAGAAAGATCTACAGTTGGCCATTTTACTGTGTTAAAGCTTCATACAGGGATAACTAAAGGAGACTATTAGCTTTATTTCATAGATGAGGTTAATCAAATTGATAATGAAATGTTTTTTTTTTTTTTTTATGTTGACGTCAGTTCAAATGTTTATGATTATTTTTATGTTATTAAGTGCAGTAATTCAGGCTAAAGTTTCGGGTCTCCGTAAAGAGATTTACAAAAACTGATAAATAAATATCTGAAAGACGTTCCTTTTCAGTCTGGATTAATGCATAGTGATCAAAAAAGACTCGTTAAGGATACCCTTCTTTGGGTGTGTATCCGTTACTCTTCTTGTAAGAATAAGGAAACGAGAGCTTTATCTGTGACATAGTGAGAAAGTAAGACGCGTTCAAATGTCGAGAAAGCTGTTGTCTTTTCCTTTTTGTAATAATACTGTTATGTTAATTTGTTAATTAAAAAGAAAGTCTATGCTAATTTTCTAAATAAATCTAAAAATAAAACTTGTCTAGTTATTTCCATTCCGGAATTTCTGCAAAGTTACACCAGCTATCACTGGTGGCGGAGCCTGAATGTTACACGCTTAATTCTTTGGAGAAAATTTATCTTCTTGTGTTTAGTGTTCATCTCTGTTAAGACTTGAAATAATCCTCTTCGATCTACACTTGTTTTAATTTTAAAAACATTCTAATAAAATAAAAAAATGAGCTGGTCTCCAAGTACTTTTTGTTAAATTAAATCGAGGAAACATTCATGAACCTCAAGTTTCAAGAGTTTTAATTATACATGCCATTAACTAAATCTTATTTGTATCTTCTCCATAAATGTAAGCGCGTTTTCAAAAGCGAATGGCTGAAACTACGCATATTTTTCCTTCATTGAAATGAATAACTTTTCGAATAAAGAAAGGGAAAAAAGATAGTATTATATGACCTTACCTTCAAACTCCTTTTGGTTTAAATTCAAAGATATAAAGAAGGACATTCGAGAAAGGAGAAATTTATTATCAACACGTTAAATTATAAAAATATTTTATGAGAGTCATGTGCTTCCTTTTTAAAAAGCATTTAAAATTCACATCACGCAACTCGTTGGTTACACCTATCGCAGGATCTGAAAATAAGAAACAAAAATAAATTTCGTCATTATTATTAGCCCAACGGTTCATTCCAGAAAGTTACATATATCGTAGTAATTTCTTTTTCCCCCATTTCTAATATATGAATCATTTGAAACAAACTCATTTGAGTTAGACGAAAATTAAAATTAATTTTTTTTGTTGTTGTTGCACAAGTTTCTATCTCTTTTACATCTGATTGTGACGGCGATTTCTAAATTTTTAATATATATAAACAATTTAGTGGCGCTTATAGAAGATTTTATAGCTTCAAGTTTAAATTTCAAATATACCGTTTCTTATAACTACATTCATGTGCAGAATTAACTTTATATGCATCACATCACGGATTTCTCAGAAACTTGGAACTATAATTTTATGATTTTGTGTGAATGATACATAACATCATAACACATAAGTAAAAAGGAAAAAAAGCAGTGCAACTGCAAAAAAAAAAAATAAATAAATAAATAAATAAATAAATAAAAATAATAAAAATAAAATAAAATAAAATTTGCAATAATATGCTACAAGAATAGTTCATGGGGGGGGGAAGAGTAACTTTGAAACAAATTAAGGCTTATAAGGTACTTTCTCCCTCGTTCCGCATGCCTTCGTGGTGTAAAAGTAGCACACTTAGCGTGTATTCGAGAGGTTAAGAGTTGGAGTTCCGTGGAGGGCATTGCACATTTTTCCCGTCTCCAGCTTCAAAAATCCTAATGACTATACAGGCTTATGAATATAATGCGGAATGGGTTATCCCCTGACTTGTACACAAACATATCATTGCGTGTTTTTGTGGTGGTAATAAAGTTGCTAATCACAGTTTGGGAATAAAGTTCCATTCATTCAGCAATGCGGTCTTCAAGGTATTTACATCTTTAGGGCGAAAACGTCTTCGTGCAACTACTTTTCCAAGGTGGACCCGTCAGTTCTTTATCAAGTCAAGATCAGAAGATTTTGCAAACCACCGTATTCTTTCAATGTCTTCGCTTTCAAGGAATTCGTCAACGAGGTTTGTTCGATAACGGAAAGCATTACCGTTCATAAATAAAATGTCAGACCCATGTGCACCTCTAAAAACTTTTACAAAATTGTCCTAAGACCTCATCACGGTGTATTTGGCTTGTCACAGATCCGCTGTTGAAAACGTGTAGGCGCGTACATCCATCAATCGTTATTCCTCTCCATACCATCACAGCTGCATTACCGAAACAGTCGCGTTCCATAATGTTCCAAAGAAAATTGTGCGTTCTTGACTGCTTTCAGATGTAAACATGTTTAGAATCAGATGCTAAACTAAACCTCGACTTATCATTAAAGAGGACATGGGACCATTAGTGTTAAATTCAGTTCTGATGCTCTTTGCATCAATTAATGCCATTACTCTGTTGTTGTGACGACAGTTAAAAACATACCTTTGGCTTTCTGGCATAAATGCTCTTTTCAGCGCAGAGACTTTCATACATTTCATCGCTTCCGCGATTCTCTGCGTTACTTCTAAACAACCGATGATTCGTAACTTCACAGATTCTTTCAAGTATTACTTCGGAACCATAACCATTTCTTAAGCGTCCTTACAAACCGAAGTCAATCGCTGTATTGCAGAAATTCACTTTTCGCAAAGCGTTCGATTCACCTTCAGATGACGTAATGCCTTGGCTTGCATATCAGAAACCGTTAATCAGGTTTGACTAGATAATACAAATTAAGCTTGTCTTTCACCCCTTTCCTGCAAAAATAAATTACACAGATTGGATATTTCATGGAATATCATTATTTTTGGGTATGTAAAGGTAAATTTGGATTTGAGTGTGTAAATAATGAATACGTATTATAACTAGTGAACCTACACTGTAAAAAATTTCAGTACAATGTTGCACCATTTAATGGTTCAATATTCGAGGATGAACCAAAACATGGTTCACTTGTTTTTTTAACAGCATCGATAAATGGTGAAACTGCAAGAACGGTTCAAGTTTTCACCATTTCCTGGCAACGTGTTACAGCCAATCAATGCAAACCCTTTCAGCGCAAGCGCGTCAGCCTATTTTTACCACCATCTTTAAAAACGCTTGTGGTGGTTGAATATACGTACGAAGTCTGTAGCTAGTACATCAAAAATCTGAAGAAAAATAAAAGTCCTGGATATGACAACATTACGAACCAGATGATCAAGAATTTCCCTAGGAAGATTATACTACGTTTCACCAAGATTATCAATATCATCATCAAATGGCAGCATTTTCCTGAATGTTGGAAGGTTGCAGTGATCACACCAATTCTTAAGCCTCAAAAACCTGCGAACGTTCCGGAATCCTATTAGTTATCCTATTATCTTTCTTAGTGCAGGCAGTAGACCTATGTACTGTTGTTTCTGTTCTTGCTAGTGGCTTTCCTGGACGGCATTTTCTCTATGTGAATCATGTACGCTCTCATTGTTCATTATTAATCATCCTAACTTCATTATTAAGCCCATATATATATATAAAAAATTCTTATAAAAAAAATTCTTAAAAAAAATTTCGAAAATAAAAATTTGAAAAAAGAAAAGAAAAAAATGTGTATTAGAAATCTTGGGCATATTTTTAGTTTGCATTCTGTTCGAACTAGCGTATTTTCGATTGGGGGGTAGGGTCCTTTGACCCAGGCACCCCGGTGGTACACCATCACTCGTTGCGTACGTGAATATACGTACGTGGAATTGAAAATTACAAGGTATGTATATTTTTAGAATATTCATTACCATGTTTTGACTTATGTATGTACTTTTTTAATTTATTCGCATCTACGCATTGATTTATGTACGCATATTTTTAGTTTATTCATAACTACGTATGTTTATAGAAGTTTATTTTTCTTAGCTAGTATATAAGAAATGGCTCCGAGTAAAGCACTGAAAAGAGATTCTCATATATTCTTACGATAAAATAAGTAAATTGTTCATAACATAATGTATAGTTTCGCAATTGGGTAAATATATGTATTTCTATAAGAACTTTGGGATTTTTTTTTTTCCTACTGCATGCAACCGGAGACTATATTTGGATTCCCGCTTCAGGATATTTTGCATCGAATGTCTATATCAGTTTCTTATTCAGACTTAAAACAAAAGTTCAGTAAAGACCTGCAGACTCTACATTCCTTATAAACCAAACATAAATTTTTGTAATAATTGTTTTCTGCTGGTAAGAAAATTATTTTTGAAATAATGAGATGATGCATTAGTAGCTAGACTAACGATTTCGAACATCACTTATAGGGTGCAAACAGTATTAGTACAATTTAATTTACTTTTATTGTTTTAAATACAGTACTAATTTATGTATATGCATGACTGAATGTTTTCCTGTTCTCTTTAAAGTTTTTTCTTTTATTTTATTCCGATTTCGGTTAATCTTCCATAAGCGGGGGGGAGCGAAACTTGGCAGGTGTTTATTTGGCGCGATTGTTGAGCGAAAGGTGTTCAAATGTGTTGAATTCCATGGACGATATTAGCTTGTATATTTTAGTTAGTTGTTAATAAGGATATGCTTCTCTTGCATTTTGCGTCATTTTCGTTTGGCAATATTAAAATTTACATCACCGTTTCTTTTTGCAATTGGCAATTGCTAAATGAAGTCTGACATCGAAAACGAAAATAGTTTGGCGCCAGCTTACCCCGCTCATGGAAGATTAGCCTCGATTTCCTTACTATATTTTCTGATTATCATGCCGTCTGTTTTAAGCATTATTGAGAAGTTTCAGGGAGTGTTAATGGGGAATTTAAAGTTTGTTTTCAAATGAAAGGATGATGGCGTTAGGAAAGCCTGGTGTAGTGAATAGGCTTTACATTAATGCCTTTTACATTAATGCCAAAAACAACAATTATCATTATATTTCTTAAAGGAAGCAGGTTTAATAAAGAGGGAATTTGCACGCGGAAAATGAAATTTAAAATTAAAAAGTCAAATCGTTTTATGCGGGTATGTAGGAAAGTTACGGCAGGAATGTGAATTTCAAATTCAATTCGATATCCGTCATGGTTTTCTAACAGTAAGCTGAGGATGGATAAAATATTTTTCTTAACATTTGAAACGCTCAGAAAGACTAAAACTGGAGCTATTCAAGAGGCGTATTTATTGGTTTCTAACACATTAGCAGACTGCTCATATAGAGCTTGGTTGCTGATTTACTGCCAGATTTTATTGCCAGAATATTTACATATGTCACTGACATGTCAGTTATGTTATAAATCCGTATAGTAATGCAGTACAGTTCACACTGCCACTAAGATTACATATGCTCAATATGGTATGGTGGTTGTCACACCAGTAGAGGGTATTCATGGAAGGAAGTTCAGCTATAATTCCATGTTCAGCTAAAATTCCATAAAAATTTTTTTCAGCATGGCCAGGAATGTCAGCTGATCTCTTTATACCTGCGGTTTAAAATAGCCATAGTCAAAAGTCGTAAGGTATAATATGTAGAGACCTTGTTGGCTATTCGTGCATGTTAGCAATTCAGGGCGTGGACATTTTCATGTGTCGATTATAGAAGATACAGGACAGGATTTGTGGCGTGTAGAGGCACTTCATCTTGTGTGAATATTATATGACTTATTCTGGCAATAAAATTTTTTGCTATTAAAAAGTAAGTCCATTACTATAAATTTTATTGAATTTTTTCTTCCCCAATTGTTTTTTAGGTTCCTGCTGATGCTGAAAAAACGCTACAGTCAGTTTCACCTAAATTTTTTTCAGTTGGACATACTGCTTCTTCCTCTTACTTCTGTGTAGTTACAGAAAATGAAACTTTAAGTGTCTCAAAAGACTTTACTTCGGCTGTTGCGTTACTGCATGCTATTACTACACTATGAATATAAGCTATCCAAAGGAAATATCTTGTACTCTTAAATTTTTACAGCATTCTTTTTTAAATCAGTGGTAAAATACCTTGTAATGTTATGAATCTTCATCATAAGATGTCATTAAAGTAGAATATTTTGTTTTCATGTTTTTAGATTTTCTGTGCAAAATTCAAAACTTTTAATTTCAAGCCTACTATTATCAAGTTTTCATTTCATAATGCATATTTCACCTCCATTTTAATATATGTGCAATAAGAGTAATATATTTATTCTGAATTACAAAAACTGAAATATATTAAATGCTTCAGTTGTGATAGTTAATTCGGAAAATTAATTACTAAAATGTTTGTCAGCAGTGTATAAGCAGAGTGGCTTTATGTAGGTAAATTAAAGTTATGCAATATAATATAATTATGTTTGTTTATATGTATATATATGCAGCAATCAATATAAAATATTTCTTGAATTATTAATATTCTTGTGTAACAGCTGCGCATTATTTCAATCTCTGATTATTTCAATATGTTCTTCCTTAACTTCTTTCTAATGATTTTTTTAGTACTGTTTTTTCATTATCTTATATTTTAACATTTAGATTATCGAGAGATACGTTTAATCTCTTAGAAAATAAAACCTGCTTTTAAACAAAAAATTTCATTTGAATCCTTGTAAAATTTACTTTGTGTCATAGGTATGCATGTTACGTTTTAACATACCTTCATAATGCATTTTAACCTATACTATAAATGAAGTTCTTAAGGTCTAGACTAAAAGAATTTTCCAAGTAATATTTGTCAGAATCTCCAACTGTTTAATCAGCTTATAAATGTCATAGAATGTGAATAAAAGTACGAATTATGCATAGAATAATTTATTTTTACATCTAATTTTAATCAACTAAATATTTATTAATTATACACCAGAAGCAATGTGTAACTTCATTTTTATGTTGGAAAATGCCTCTCTCTCTTTTAGATTTAAATATTGCAAAATCAAGAGTTCCTGACGGAATCGATATCAATAGTTGAACATGCACCAGCAACAGATCGGCATATTCAAATTTTATTTCAAAAAATGTAATAATAAAATTGATAATTTTGTAGTGATATAAAGCTATATCAGATGGTAAGAAAATATTTATACAAAATAGGGCAATACACAAATGCTACTTTCTGTTATTGAAAAAAACTGTATATCTTCACAGAGGACATAAATGATATCACAACTAATTTGCGATATATCTTATATTATGCTGCAGTAAGAGTTATTTCCATTGAAGAAAAATCTTAAGCGTAATCTGCAAAGTTTTGGAATTTGAAAGCTATTCGAAAGAAACATTCCAAAATAAATATTGTTGCATTTAACCAACATTATTGGCTTTCCTCTCTTGGTACCTACTGGAAGCAGGCTTTAGTCAAATCAATTTACCATGGAAAACAAGTTGAACATGTTTTATGTGATTTAAGAATTAAACAATTTTATGCAAAATATTAAAAAATTGTGTTGAAGCTTTAAATAAAATTTAATATTCAAATGCAATCTGCGATTTTGCTTCTGAAAACTTGTTTATAAAATTAAAAACAAAAAAAAAAACAAAAAAAACATGAAACTTATTAAAATTTCTAAACTTTTGTTGATAGTTTAATTGTCATATGAAGTCATTTGCATAATCAATATGTTGTATGCTGTTTGTTATATAGAAAAAAAGTAATAGTCGATTGATATAGGTTATTAATTGTATAATAGGATATATAATAATTAATAACTTATTGCACTGGGTCAGAGAATTTGGGAGCGATTATACGAAAACTGCCATGGGTTTCAAAAGCAAAATAAAGTAAGGGAAAAAATTAAATTTTTGTTTAATTTTAATTACTTTTTTATGGGTGGTATACAAAATAAAATCTGTTACGAAATATAGAGAGTTTTTTTAACTTCTTGCTTTCAGAAAACGAGATCCTCTTTCTAAAATTGCGATGTTAGGGCTCTAAAAGATTTCGAGTTAAGTAAAAGCTCGTCAGCCTTATTTTCGACATGCAGATAAATAAAGTGTTTTATGTTATTGTAGGTGTGAATAATTTGTAAAAATCTTAATATTACTTCTTGCATAAAAATAAACTAATATTTAATATCATAAATACATTTCTGACAATATTATCAGAAAGAGGTACTAGCGTTGTGCTGAGAGATATTATGACGATGAAGGTTGTAGAGAAATTTAGAAAGGAGTCTTGATCATTCGCGGTGCAGTCATTTAATAGAAGCTAGAAGTAAGGCGGGAAGGTGAAACGGCAAGGGAAGGCACGGTATATTGCAGCGGAAATTGTTCTTTCGACTGAGATCCTTATAGTTTAGTGGAGAAGACGCAAGACTTCGAAACCTGAAGGTCCCGGGTTGGAAACCTATCCAAGGCAAGATGCCTGATAATTGGTTTTTATGTAAATATCCTTCTTATTGGTCTGTTTTCTTTATGTTACAGCATGTTCATCAGCTGTATATAAGTAGTTCTTCATTCAGTTCGGAATAACAAAAGTCTTGAGTTTGTTATTCCGAACTGAACTTGAGTACTTGCCTGTTCATTTGTACGATCCCTTCATCTACGCGACAATATTATCAGAAATAATCCTAATATTACTGGATTAAAACGACAATATATTTTATTCGGGATGATAGAAGTAAAATATATATATATATATATATAACTTTTAGTTATTATTTTAATTAAAGTCTTTTAAAGAGACCTATGCATTAATCACAGTTTTATAGGATTATTTTTAGGTCATGTGTTTTTCGGTTATATGTGCATATCTGTACCATAATTTTTATGGACAATGTTGGACTTAACGCAATACCATAATTGAAATTTAAGCTCTCAATGCGGGAAAAATTAGGAATGCATTTCATCGCAGAGTGGCAAAATGCATAACTAATAAGACTTGGGTTACTTACCAAGGTAAAAAGATGATAGAATCTATTAATCCAATAAAAAGAAAATCGTCTGTTGCAAGGGAGCATCGCCTCCCAAACAAACGCATTCCAGGCATTTTTGGCACTGATTAGATTATCTTCATCCCAGATTTGATCCAAAGTCTCCTGAAAATGAAAAGGATGAATTAAACAACCTTATATCTAAAAAAAGGTAAATTAAAATAAGAAACGGCAAAAGTAAAATAAAAACAAGTAAATTGCAATTTATGCAATACAGATCTCAGTTCAGTATTACATCAGGAATATTTGTTTATGATAATAAAACAGAACTTGTTAACGCATCATAAACTTTCACATTAATAAATATATCTGCGGTCGGCATTTCATGCTCACCGCTCTTTGAGATCCTCTTTCCTGCCCTTAAGCGCCCTCACGTTGGCGATCAATAATATTTTCATTATCATTTGTCAACAAAGTAAGGGAGAAAAATACTTTTGACATTAAAAACGTTATTATCGTTTTTAATTTTAAAAGTTTCTCCCCCCCCCCGTATCGTTCGTAAACCTTCACGTTAAAAAGTTAAAAAGAGTCTTTTCAAAACATTAGGAGCGTTTTACTACATCATGGATATTCCGCATTTGTCATGCACACGACAAACCTATCTCAATTTACTGCATCATCCCCAAACCAATCAGTCAGCTTGTAGAGGACTCGTGGCCAATGGCCTTAACGATCCTTTTTGGTTAAATATTGTTTTAATAAGCTATTAATTGATCTAATTTTAATTATCTATCTAATTCGCATGATTTTAATGTGCACAACATATTAATTATTTAATTCATTTAACGCAATTATGCCCATAATTTTATAACACTTGTAATGTTTCATTAGTTAATAAACCATGTTTCTAACAATATATGTTATACATCTAGAACTAACTCGTCTGATCTTTTATAATCAGCAAAAGTAAGTCTTCTTCAAATAATTTATTTTCTAATTAAGTAGATATTGTCTTAAATTATCTTTTTCTACTAATTTTTTACCACCATGGCATTTTTTGTGATACATGTAATCTTACTACACAAAACATCCATTACATGACACGGTTATAATGCAAGTAATTAATTGTATATTTTTACATAAGTAGATCATTTTAGACCACTGTTATGGAATATTATTTTGTGCTAGATTTTTTACAACTCCTTTCTTCCAAGTATCGCAGCATACCATTGAGTAATAGTCCCAAAAGATGGCTTTATTTCAGAACCTTTAATCACATACTTACAAAGCAGACAGACATCTTATATTAGAAAAGGCGAAGAGGAAAAAATGTGTGTGGCTTGGATCCACCCAGCTGATCAGTGTTTATGAATCTTTAACAATGTTTTTAACCGAAACAATGTGTACTGTGAAGTTTTCGATTAATTTCCTCAATTGATTTATCTTGTTAACTTTACTGCTCATTGTTGCGCAAAGTTTGAGTTATATTTTAACTGACCCATCTTCCTTTAAGCTTTATTTAATATTTATTTATTCACTACTTAACTTCGTTTAATCTGCGTTTCGTCCTATCGCTAAATCTCAAAACGCATATGAAACGTTTACTTTATTATTTGCTCCGCCGTGCTTTAATTATTGCATTTTGTCACGGCGCAATAGAAACGGAGGGTTGCCCCGTTGAAAAATTTTTTAAGGAAAAGTGATTCATATCCACGTTACACAAGAGGAAAACAACGAAAACGCCCACGCGGACAGCTCGATCGCCATAACTCGAACTCCGAACCAAACTATCAGTGTTTACCGGCTTTTACCGTTTGTGGGCTGTATACAGGTTTAATGTTGGATTCGATTCGTTAGAGAGTTAGAGGCTTACTAATTTAATTACAATAAATCTTTCACGTCGAGTCTTTTTGAAATAAAAAGAGTTACAGATATTTTGTAGCAGATGAATATAGATTGGGAAATGCAATCATAAAAAACTGTGCTTTAGAAAAAGAATTAATATAATAAATACAAAAATAAAGAGAACAAAACAATTTTAAATTATTAAATAAGAATTAAATAATTATAATCACAAATAAATATATATAAACGAAAAATAAAAACGTCAGCTATCGCTATTTTGTAGTTTGAAGCAAACTCATCGCATCATGGGAACCAACATTTTATGAGATTCATTCAGAAATTTTAGTTTATTGCTAAACATCAGATTCATTCCCAGTTTTAACAAAGATTTAATATAAGCTGCAAGCTTAGAAAAGTAATGTACTGTACATGAAAGCAATTTAGAAATTGCAAAAAAAAAGCAAGGAATGGGAAAATTTTAACCAAAACTCAAATACTGACATGATAAACAGAAACATAAGACTTTTTTTTTTTAATGGTACAATATTATAAAAGATCTTACTATGTAAGAGAAGTACTCTGCTATCTCCAAGATTTACTAAAAGTAAGAAGTGAAACTGAAAGAGATAATTACTTTAAGACTGTACTCACTGAATGTGTTTGCAGAGTAAAGCTATTTAGCCTTTTCAAGGAAGTTCCTTGATACTGTGCCCTTGTTGGAATTGTTAAGGAAACATTAGGATGATTTTTAAGTTCGTGAAAAAACTTTTGTTTAACTCTTTGAGGAGTTGAAGTTATCTTTGTGAAAGATGACAACATAGAAGTTACGTATAAAAATTTTTAAGATGTTCATAAAAGCAAGGAAAATGAAATGATAAAAGTTTTTGCAAAATTTCGAAAAGGAAGACGGATTTAAAAGGTAACAATAATACATTAATGACGTATTAAGATAAGGATAGTTCAGGAGAAAAATAATCATCTGAACCAATCCGTCGGAAACTGAACAGGATGATGCTCGATTCTGTATACAAGATTGCTGAGGTGAATACAGAATGTGGAAGGGAGGTAATAGAACTACATCCTGCTTTCTGTGTTTTCTGACGTATCTAAAATAATCCAAAAACAGTGCTTACATATATTGTGAAGAAAAGCATTGTTTCTGCAACATGATGAGGTTCACAAACATGTGCAATTAAGATTTCTTTTTGTTTTAAAATTAAACTCTTCTAAATTTACAAATAGATCTAGTTATATAAATTAATCAGATAAGTTATCTCACATAGTTATCTCATACAGATAAGTTATCACAATATAAAGAATAAACTTTTCTAGAACCATTATTTAATTTTTAATGAAGCCATCATCCCATTTATTTGACAAATCAAACATTCACAATATTGCCAAAAAAAAAAAATGATCAAATAAATCTTACAAAATGATTTTTTCTTCCGCTTCGAAATAACCTAATGACTCTACATATTTTTTATATAACCTATATTTATTAAACTATGAAAAATATATATTCATTAAACTTTGAAATATATTAATTAAACTGATATATCCATTAAACTATAACAAATGGCTTGAAAGTGATAGTCAACCATACGAATCCGAGGAGTCTTCCTGAATTTTTAGTTTTTAGAATTAGCCGCCCAGATGAGAGATTCTAACCTTCCGGCCCTCGGTTCGAATCCCGGAGAAGGCATGGATATAATTTGTCCTTCCCGTCAGAGGGTGTAACGGTGGCCCATCTATTAGGTGCCGCCGTAATAAAGAGACCACCGTTTCCGGCCTTAGTAGTGACCAACGTTTATTAACGGCTAGAGCCCGCCATTGGAGGAGGGGAAATATTAGAAATTAGCGAAAGTACCCGATGCTAGTTGCGTTAGATTGAGAGTAATTTACCTAACAGAGAGAAGGATACCGCTGTAATCCTTATCTAATAGCGATCCAAAAATTACGATTCATAGTCATACATTTTTTACTCTCATGCAATGTGAAACTCGCATAAAAAATTTCGATAAAAAATAAACTAATTCTATCTCATTATATCCAGCAACAATGGTCGTAAAAGCTCAAGTTCCGTCCAATATTTCACCTATATTCAATTTTAGTCGATTAAATGTGGCAAAAAAAATGTATCATAATTGATCAGAAACCAATAACACGAACAAGCGCACACACAAAAAGACATTCTTCTTTATAAATATAGATTTTGTAAAACTTACTAATTTTTTATTAATAAATTCTCCTATTTGAAAGCGAGCAGTAGCAACACTTTTCGAAATAAAGCATATTTATCTCCAACGCGCGAGACTGTTGCCACTCGGGAAAATGACAGCGAAAATTTGTGTTTTCAGAGTTTTTAATTAATATTTCGGCTGATTAAAGTCGTACAAAGATGGGAATAGTCGAAATGGCTTCTCACAAATTTTTGGAATCGGAAATAATGTATTTAATGTTTGACAATGCTACTTTTATTTCATTGTAAAACTTCGAAATTTTTATTAACGAACTGTACGATTGAAAACCAGCAGTGCCAACACTTCTCGAAATAAACCAGCAGATTTTTATCTCCAGCGTGCGAGACTGTTGCCGCTCGTTAAAAAGAGAGCGAAAATTAGCGTTTTCCGAGTTTTAATTAATATCCTTTTTTTTTTTATTTTTGTTTGTTTGGAAAAATGTGGACGTCGTCCTTTTCCAGGACCCAGAGAAAAACCGTAGAAAGTTTGGTGACGATAGCTATAATTGTGGCTGAGTTAATCGCGAACAAACAAACACATAGACATTCTTCTTTATATATATAGATAATATGGGTCGCCTTGGATATCGGGTTTCTTCTATATACTTAAGAAATAAAACTGCGATACTCTTTCATAGTACAATTTTTTAAGATTGTTTTTCTTTTAGGGCAAGGAACTTATAAATAAATATAGTAACACATGAAGAAAGGCGTAGAAATTATTTTTACAAACCAGATGACTCTGTGTCAGGTACGTAAAATATTGCATTAACATCTATTTAACAGCTACAATAATGTACTTCCACGTGTAGGTTTAGTTTAGTTTATTTGATTATGTTTAAGCACATGACAGCTATCTGCGTTAAGGAAGATGACTTGTTAAGAGAAACTGGCTCGTACCACGTTATACATAGTAAAACCAAAGAATCTCTAAGGAAAAGAATGAAAGCTTCCATAGACGCAATATAAACCTGTTTCGCCTCTGCGCCGCTATACCGAAGAGCCACGGCTATGCAGTGAAACACCAGCGCAGGGTGAAATTTAGATAGCGCCGTCCGAGGAGATAGTAAATTTTTTACTTCGAAATAATTCAAAATGTTTTATTTTCATACATATCTGAGTTTTATGAGCAAAATGCTGTTAGTTGGAATTTTGGGCGAGTTATAGGAATCCTATCCAATTTTTACTTTCAATTTAAACACGAGCCATACGAAGACAAAATTTAAATGAAATAAATTTCTTAGTACTTAACAGGATTCAGAGACTTTTGTTTTAGATGAATTGTGAAGTTGATCTTTTATGTTCTTATCTTTAATTGTTTTGCATGGAACATCCTAAGTTCAACTGCAAAATGAATTTTAAAAAAAAAATGAATAAATTTTATATTTTTTTCATTTGATATAATATCCAGCATTAATTTATAACTACTGCAATTAATTACATAAATAACGCTATTTTGTAATTGTTTTCATATCAAGCATATTATTAAATATTAAAATAAAGAATAACATATTTTAAGTAAAACAATATATATTGACACTTCTCAAGTTTCAGAATATAGGTATGCAAAATAATTTTAAGCATCTTCACAAATACCAAGGAATTTTTTAGACAATTATTTGGAATGACCATTATGAAAACCATGAGCAATGTTTGCAACCAAGAGCCAAAATCATATCACTTAAATTAACAAATACAAAATTACACTTAAAAGGTCTTTTAAAGAATTTCACATAAATTATTAAAATAGCTGATTTCATTCTTTTTTCGCAAAATACTCAATACTTCTTACATTTATTCATATAAGATTAAATACTTAATTTGAAAATCAAACCTATAGGTATTATTAAAACCTGGGAAGAAATTTTGTAAATAATTTACTGAATCAAATAAATATTATTATATCAAACAAATATTGTAGCCATTGGGACAAAAATTATTTCAAATTATAAAATTAGGAATAATTTTTTTTTAAATAAAAATTACAAAAATGATTTTCTTTGATGACACAATTTTCTACCTTCGCTATAAAACTAATAATTGTAAAATTGCTGTATGCTTGGATTTTTCATTTTAATTTTGCAAAAGATCTATTTAATCCAAAATTATTCAACAAATGGGTACATTTAATTCTGTAAACTTAAAAAGGGGGGAAAACATTGCCATACAATACGTAATAAATTTTTATGAATCCATAGTTAAAATTTTACAGTGAAATTTTAAAAGCAAAATTTGCTTATAACTAACTTAAACAGAAAAAATAATTAAAGACAATCCAACAATCCAAAGCACCCCAAAATAAATTGAAAACACTGAAATACATTATAATTATCCGACAATAACTTTAAAAAAAAATTACAATGAAAACGTTCAGACAATTATTTGGAATGACCATTATGAAAACCAAGAGCAAAGTTTGCACCCTATAGCCAAAACCATTTCACTTACAACATTACATTTAAAAAGTCTTCTAAAGAATTTTACATAACTAGAACCAAGCAGGACTTAGAAGAGAAGGGCTAGCTCATAGAGCTTTTTCCCCTGAAGCAGAAAGTGAGAAGTGATGACGTAGCCATGATGACACTGAGCGCGCCAATATAATTCACAGCTTGGAAATTAGCGTTTTTGAACCAGCTTTTAAAATGAGCTGTGTGTGAAAGATAGCTATAATTTGGAAGAAGCAATGTTACTGCTTTATGCATTTTAGACTGAACCATTAAAAAATTTAATAATGCTTACTCAATGTTAAAATAATAGATAAAATGTGCTACTCTTTTAACATAAAGTTCCGTGGTTTTTTTTTTTTTATTTTATTTTTATTTGCAGGTTTTTTTTTTTATTTAATGCACGTTTATTTCTAATCATTTCTTTATTTGCATTCTAACTGAGAGAATGTTTATACTGCTTCTAAGATAACTATAATAGCAGCTATTTAAATTTTACTCAAAAAACAACTTTACATTGACATAGATTTAAACATACTCGTATATCACATATATGGCAACATTTCTGCTAACCTACTTTTGATATTTTGACAAATTGTAAATTTTACATTGTTATAATTCTCTTCCGATTCAATATAATAGATATTTTTTAAATAATTTTGTAATTTATACTTATATCTATATTACAATTAAATAAATGTATATAAAACTGTTACCTTAATTTTGACAAAATAGCTTTATTCAGAGTACCTAAAACAGTTATTTAATTTTTCAAAAGTGTGAGTAAAGGAAGCAGGTCTTTTTATGCCAATTACTTTGATGTTTTATACTATTATATTTTATCTAGAATGCTAATCTAGCACAAAATCTAATCAATAATTAGTTACAAAGGATACAATAAGAATAACTTTAACAAGTACTTAACAAAATTAGTTTGTTAAATACTTGTTATTCTTGTTGGTACTATTCATAATACCGAAGATATTATCGATTAACTCATAGAAGTCAGATGCTTTCTGATTTCCTGTGCGGTAGAGTATACCTTTTGCGGTACTTTTTGAAAATAATGTTTTCTCTGGAGCGACTTTTTTCTCTCGTTTCCCTTGACCATTAAATAATTTGGTTTTAGTTTGTGACACAATTTAATTTCTTCTCAATCTCTATTTAAAACTCTTTAATAATATCAAAATTTAAAACAGTTACAGCTTCTAAAACAAATCCTCTATCTAAAACGCGGTTTCTCAGTAATTTGAGGCAGAGCGTGAAATGAGACCTCTGATTAAAACAAACTGCACATTTTGAAAAGAACCAACTTAGTCCAGTTTAGAGTCATAGCAGAGTTTTCAATCTATATGCATTTCGTCGAAACTGAGAACGCATATTTTTTCTACAGAATACAAATATTCACCTCTTTCCTTCTTTAGAGTAAGAACATTACTTTGAATTCTTGGACTACACTAAAATTTAGAAAACACTAAAAAATAAAATAAACACCATTTCTTTAATTTGATAATACTAGGTAAAGATATTCCAATTTTTTTCTTAATTTTTTTTCTTTCCAAAAATCATAGCTTTAAGATGGCAGAGCTCTTATGACGATGCAACGTGAAATATTTTCACTAGTCCACCGGATTTTTTTCTTCTTTTTCAGTAATGCATTAATCTGCGTCTTTATAAAAATAGGCTTTAGACATTTTTCCAAATTCTCCGATTTGTGCTCCCCCCCCCCGAAATTTCGCTATTTGAGATTTTAATTTCTGATACCAATTTCTGTCTAGATGTCGTCCACCCTCTTTGTCGCTGAACAAACATTCTAAAATTTTTCTTTTCTCTATTTTTCAATACTTTAATACAATTTAATACAATTTTCTAAGGATATTATTTTGTTCTTCAAATTATCAATGCATTCTTGTTTATCCTAAAACATTCAGGATGATCTACATTTTCATTTGTGAGTTTTATTTCAAAATCATTAAAATTTGATTTATTATTGTCATCATAATTTATTTTCGGCACAGCATTCCATTTCAACAGTTTCTTTTTGTGGCTATCCAAACAAGCGATTTTTCATATCATCTTCATAAATACTGCATAGAAAATGTTCGCTGCAGATTTTTCCGCTCTTCACATTAATAGAATCTTCTCTTTGACATTTGTGTATCCATTCTTTCGTCAAAAGCAAACTCTCATTTGGATCCTTTGGTCCCATGAAATAAAATATCTCATCCTTTCATACTTCTGTAAGTGCTACGGCACGTTACTGCAGCGCAAAAAGCCATATTACATAAACGATAATTTACAACATAGAATTTAAAATAAAAACTGACTAAAATTACATATATATAAATTATTTTAAATATATACATTATTAGAAAACAGATATATATATTATTAAAATTAATTTGGGATATGTAACCTCTAGAAAATCGTCTCGCAGCTCAATGAAACTACTGTTTTAAACGTGGGAAATCAGGACAGGTGGCATCACAGTGACGTCAGATTATTGCCTGTTACGTCCCCCCATTAGGCTCGCGTCGGCGAGGAGTCGAACAAAGAAATGAGCTAGCCCTTCTATTATCCCTGAGAACCAAGTACCTCTGACTACAATAAAGAACCTTTTGAAACAACGCGGTAAAAGATTGCTAATATGGCCGACGGCATGCTAGATGTTATTTCGCACATGCGCAGTGAGGTACGGAGGGTGGATGAATTGCCCCTTTAAAATAAGCTTCAGGGATATACATAATGTGTCTCTTCGGTCTGACGGAGCCACATTTGCCTCGGAGGCGTAATGGCAAACCGCACATTGAGTTGAACAGTGTTAAACGAATGTCGCATACTGCGCATGCCCAGAAACAAATTTGGCGTAATTATTATGTTGGCACGATTTGAAAAGAGGATAAATACGGTATTTGGTAAAGATGTACCGCCATCTGATTGTAAATAAATCCGGCGTTTAAGTCTTCGTAGAGTATATGTGCAATGTAAAGTAATTACTGTGTAAAATTAGATTTTTTTCCTATACTGCTCCAACAACTGGAAAGTTGAACGATACGATCAAGTTTAAATTCGATTGAAGAGTGCACAAAATGGGTAAAGGAAGTCAGCGTAAATGCAGATGCTCCAGTGGATAGCGCGAGCTTCAAACCAAATGCTATTGCGAGATTGCTTTCAGGTATGTATATATTTTCCCATTTCAGTAATTTGATATGTTATATGTGCAATATGTGATATATTGTATTTTAACACATATACAGTTCATTAACATTTTTTTAACATTTCCTAAATTTCTATATAATGTAGCATTAAGAAAGATGTTTTAAGAAATAATTTGTTTCCTTACTGTTTTAATTTTTTCGAAAAGAAACATCATTTTCGAGAAACTTCAAGAAGAAAGTTATTAGCGTAATTTTATTACAGCTAAAACTGATGCAAGGTACTTGAGTCTTTTATCTAAAAATGTGCTGAAATGTTTTGGTTGAAGTTAATATAAAATAATGTAATGAACTCGAAATGTAATGAATTGTGGTATAAATGTAAAGAATTGGTAAAAATAAAATATAATTAGTTCAAATTTACTTAACTCCTTATATTATCAAATATCTATTGAATAGAAAAACCTGTTGAAATATTAAATGTAACAAGTTCTATTTTTAAAAGGCAGATGATTGTACAGCATGTAGGAATTGATGATGATTTTTAATAATCCTAAAGTAATAGTAAATAAAGTATATTTTGATGTATGTACAATAAAGTATATTTTGATGTATGTAATTTTCATCAATGATTACATAACATTGCACTTTAATATAAAGTATGCTTGGATTGTTTTCATGTATGCTATATATTATTGCAAATTAGTTCTTCATAAAATTGTATATTTCTGCTGTGAAAAAGTATATATGCAATCATGCAAGTTGTAGGAAAACATGTACGTGTACTGCACATGTACCAGGAACAAGATAACAATTATGACTGTCAATCATCATTTGCTGACTGTATCTGTCAAGCTGACTACACAGACTATAGTAGCCAAAGATAAGTTGTAGAAAGTGTGTTTCAGAGTTGAATATATGAATTAAAGTTAGTAGGATAATTATTCTTAACTAAATAATAAAATTTAAATAAAACCCCTTATTTCATTTTTTATAAATTCTCTTATTATTATGATGTGATTTCACAACCATCGACCCTCTCCTATTGTTAAATAATTCATTCAGCACTGAACAACATATTATTTTATTGGTATAAAAAATAATATATTTTGTGTGTATGACCAAGTTATGATCTAAGATTTTTCAATACTTGAATCATCCTTTTAGAGATTTTTATAAAATGATTTTTTTAATTTCAGGCATTGGCACAGTGAATGGCAGCTGAAAAATTTTGACCCTTGTTTCTGGAAGTGAAATGTTAGATGTAAGTAATGATGTCTGAGACCCTTATTACACGGCATTTGTTTCACATGAACAACTTTTTTCGGACAATTTTTCTGCCTGGTTTACTATTGAAAGAAAGACATGCGTTTTCCTTCCTTTCTAAAAAAATTGCAAATTGTTCGTTTTCAATCAATCAGCTATCAGCTTGTTTGTAATGGGGAACCAGTTTCCCATGTTAACCCCAAAGTGATCTATGATAATTGGCTGTTGTGACAAAGCAGAAAAATTGTGCCAAACAGTTATTCTTCCGAAACAAACTGACGTGTGATAGCATCCTTACTGTTAATAATACTGTGAAGCACTTAATTGTATGCTTTGCTAATGAATATGTACTAGGCAATCGTGGTTATTATGAAAGAGGTGAAATTTCAAATACAATTGTTTCAGTTACAATTATTACAGATATTATTTAATTTTGTAATAATGCTAATTAAAAATATGAATTAAGAAAATGCAAAAATTAGTGTATAAGCATACTAAATAGTTCAGAGTAAGACTTGTACTTAATTTATAGTAAGCACTCATTCACACATATGATGACTCGTACACTGATATAAATTTGATATGCTTTTATACTGTTTACATGTCTTCTATATTCAGATTTGAATTATCGTCTGCCAACAAATTCAGTTAATCAGGCATTGTTGACCTTATTAGTTTCTTGCAGATGTGTGAACTTTGGAAACATTTTTAGATTTAGTGTAGATTTTGTTTGCTTTTCAGGTTTTCTCATAATATCAACTAGAAACATTACCTCTTCATTTTAA
Source organism: Stegodyphus dumicola (assembly GCF_044657685.1). Taxonomy (NCBI): domain Eukaryota; kingdom Metazoa; phylum Arthropoda; class Arachnida; order Araneae; family Eresidae; genus Stegodyphus; species Stegodyphus dumicola. Next base: position 91,985,088 of record NC_140769.1, read on the forward strand.
AGGTCAAAGAGATAAAATAAAAAAAAAATTAATTAGTTAATATGAAACCTAAAATGTTCTTTTATTACACAACTATTATTTAAGCCATCTAAATGGGCGCAATATTTTTATAATACTTTTATTTAATTTTCCAGTATATGTTATTGAAGCCATTCAAATCCCACTTGGGCATTTTCAAGCATATTAGTTGTTGAATATTATGTCTGACTGTAAACACACAGGCAAAGTATGTATAATTATTATGTAATCTAACCTATCTTTCCTTCAAATATTTCTTTAAAATTACAGGAGACAGGCATACATTTGAGCTTTGATTAACAGACTTAGTGTAGTCGCCATGATGGATAAGAAAACAGATGAATAATAGACCACCCATAATCACCAACATATATGCAAGAACATATAATGCAAGGATTTGAGAATAAAGATTGCTTATTAGCATAATAGTGCACTGAATATTAGATATAAAAATTATAGAACTGAAAGATTTGTCACGTATCATCTTTGCTTATTATTATATATATTGAAAATAAACAGTTTGCTTCTGCAACAAAATAAATATCGAGTGTCTTGAAATGTTTTGTATACCTGGAGCTTTACAGTTCAGTACATTATACAAAGAGCAGTATATATAATGATTATCAGGTCTGCACAGAAATTTTTAATCGAAAATTCTTTTGTATAGATTTAGTTGATATTTCGTATCTTGTGTACAGATTTAGTTGATATTTTGCAAGACATGGCAATATTTCAGACTTTTATTCTAATTACTGTGACAAAACAATCATTAGAAAATTATACACGTATGAAAATTATTAATATTACATTATGTAGCTTATATTAATAATTTTCATACGTGTATATGTAATATTTTGGCAGGCACAGGAATGACCAAAGCTTGACAATATAACTACATCATAGGCCAGGCATTGTTATGGCTGGATAGAAGGTTGCAAAATGACGACAAAGAAGGATTTAGCTTTTTAGATCCCACATCTTTATTCAATTCTCTCAGCAGATCATTTTGCCTTTAGATGAAATTCTCAAAATTATATATTCAATATTGATTTAAACTAAGTAAGATTAAATTTAGACTTTACGTCATATCTGCTTTAACAAAGGAAAGAACAAGATGGGAGGAGCAGCTGCAAGGTCTTGTAGCAGCGGTAGAAGAAAGCAGTCGGACGAGAAATGGCACGTATTCAGTATGTGTACTAGCGGTTATATAACATGCCAGAATGTTCTCGAAAGTACTGGTCTAGGATAAGATCCTGAAACTGCAGTAAGTTAATTATAGGTTGCATGCTCGCGCAGAGCAAAGCCACTGTATTTTCTATATTTTACATGTATATAATACATATTTTTTGTGTCTTGGTGAATACATTCTACCTCGCTGGCAGGTAACAGAAACTGACGATCAAAAGATTGATGAATATTTAATAATTTTGATGAGATTATCTAGGAAAGTAAAATAGTTTAAAACGTATTAAATATGGTTTTCCAGAAGGTTTCCTAGCATAGTTTTTAATCTCAGACTAAATGATACACATTATCTGGAAGTTCATATTGTGTCATAAAGTATGCTTTATTGTAATTAGTCTTAGATTGTAAAGTTAAATTTATGAAAATATGATGAGTTAAAAATGTATTGCAGATATTAAACTAGATTTTAATTATATGCAATTTTGAAATTTTAGAGATCTTGCTTCATGTAATTATTTTTAATGTTTTTATTAAATTCTTAATTAATGCTATTATGCATGCATTAGAAAGTGAAATGAAATAATACTTAGGGATATCATTTGGCTGCATTCTGTTGTTTCTCAGTTAAACTATTCTGCATTCAAAAAATTACTCAAGGATTCTCACGAATACCAGCTCAAACAGTTCCAAAGTATTTCTGCAAAATATACGTAATTACTTAAGAATTGTATCTTTTTGATAATATTATTTAGCCTTTACAAGTTACTGCCAAAATTATTTTGTAAATCAGAAATCTTTGAGGGGTTAGTGTGTCTCGCATAGTTACCCTGGTGCCACACTATAACACTGAAATTGATAGATGTATAATTGAATGTTTAATCAAAAATGTCTAATTCCTCTTTTATGATATTTCAATAATTGATACTACTGAAACAAGAAATATTAGTACATTAACATTTTCTTAATATTCATTGTGTATTTGTTATGATACATGTATTAATGTCATTACAAGTTAGCATTTGGTAATGTTTGTTTCAACAATTTAGGGTTTGATGAAGTGCCACAGAGATTATCGCTTAAAGAATGCCTGCAGGCCAACCACCAACACAAGATATTAAAAGAAGAATGAAAATGAAGATTTAACTATAAGGAAAAATCTGACTAATATTATTACTCATAACACTTAATTGTTTCATATTACTGTAAATTTATGCGAGTTTTCCTGTATTCTGTTTATTTTGCAACTTATGTTATTGTAAATTCATGTATGTTTTCATTCTTGCTCTGTCATGCATTTCATACTAATCGTTTGCTGTGCATATTAATTATATGTGTATATTACATCATTGAATTACTGTATTTGAATTTTAATAAACTTTTTTACCATTCAGTAGTACTTTTCCATAAAACCCTGAACATTCTAAACATCCCATATCACTAATCCTGGATTCTAAATAATACTTGAGTTTACTTAATTCATGTATTAATAACGAATTTGAAAAATAATACAATAATGACATATTTTGAGGTAAAATAAATACTGCTCAATTGGACATTTTAAAATGTTTTTCCTTTTAATAGAGGAACATTTTTTAAGGATTTAATTATTAGTATTTGAATATTGTATTAATATATGATTAATTAGTATATGAATATATTGTGTGTAATGAATAAGTAAGGCAGTGAATAAATTTTGAACAATAATTTCATGAGGAAATATGATCTGCCTGGGTTAAAAAATTAATCTTTAAATCCTATTTATGAGATTATATGGCTGAAATCTGTAGCCCAAAAGCAGTTAAAGCAACCCACCCCCAAAAAAGAAGACATTTTAAATAGTTTCTTCCAAAACTTGAAATATTTAAACATTACACGACCCTAAATTTCTAGTGAATTTAAAATACTCATTTCATTCAGTTCAGCTAGTGGCCATTATATGAAATTTTCCTATATTATTAAAATGTTCTTCATAATTTTGCAAGGTGAAGAGCACAAATGTTCTGCCCTCATAACTAATGATGATATAATAAGCATGAAGTAGACTTCAGCGTAAGGAATATGGAACTATATATTTTGCTCTTTGTTTATTAATTAGCTCACTTTTAAAAAATTCATATCATATAGTAAGTAGTATTCATAATTTTTCTCATTTTCTTAATATTTCATTGAAGTATTTAAATGTTAATTTAATTAGAAATACCTAATAATGTCAAATGCATATATTATTATACAGAATGGGATTCTGACCATAACACTCGGGCAAAGTGATATACATGTTAATTTTTCAACAAGTTTCTGCGTTATGCTTTTTACTCTCTACACAATGTTTAATTATTATTTTTTTTATTATTTGTAGGACCTTAGGTCCTACAAATAAAAAAAATAATAGTAATACCAGAAAGTGTGACTTTCTTATATTATCCAACAGGAGACCTATGTTCACATCTTATATTTTGAATTTACAGTTTTCTTTTGTAGATGACAGACACCATATATTCAAAAGAAATTAACATGCTGCTGGATATATGCATGTGTTTTTCATATTTACAGCTATTGCATGTGATGTTATGTAATCGGGTAAAAAATGAAAGAATTAAGTTTATTGACACCAAAACAAATGCATACTTCGATATAAAGGCTGCATAAAAATGAAAATGGCTAAATTAAAATAGTGAATTGAGGTTGTAGAGTTCTCATTTATTTTTATTAACCAGCTATTTTATGATAATTAACTTTTCTTTTTTCCTTTCCATTTTCCTGCCAGAATGCTGATTTTGAGTGTATTCGAATGAGGTGAATTCATTTCGTTACTTTTGATTTACGCCATAAATGCTGGCTGATTCTGTATGAACAAGCTGTGCACTCTGTTAATTTGTCCGAGTCCATAAAAGGGTTTTTTTTACACATATTCCAAACCTCTGTTGTAATTTCCAAAACATAACGAAAAGTCGCTAAAGTTTTCCAGAGTTCTCACACAGTATATATTACCAAAGTGGGTGAAACTCGTATAAGGTATAAGAAAGACCAAAAGGAGATTTATTAAATCAAGAAAAGTAATCGGTGGAAAAGGCATTTAATCTTAATAATGAAAACTCGAATTTTACACCAAATATTCAGACTTTTGTAACTGTTTTATATTTAATTAGCGAGAGTTAAAAATAAAAATTACCTTTATATTCATAACATAGGTTACATTCTGTTAATTTCTCATAAATAAACATAAAGAATACATTGACAAAATCATTGTACTAAGCTATTTTGGTAAAATAAAATCTACTATTTTCATTGTACTTCAAATTTAGGTTGTTTTCATGAAATTCTTTTATTATACTTGATAATCAATCTTCAAGTTCGAAAATAAGTTAACTGTAATTACATTTGTTTTATGATCAAATATTTTAATTTGGCATTTGAGCATTTCTTTTTCTGTTTGACATCTCTGCTCTGTTAAGGTTATAACCAGTTAAATTGTTACTGTGTCTCTGAAAAATCAACAGCATTCTTAAACACCATTTTAAAAATATTTCTGTGTGTAGTATTTTATCAGTGGAATTTTTCCTAAATAAATACAGAAGTTGTTATGAAAACATTTGAGAGTACATGTCTTGAAAGAAAAACAGTATTCGTAGTGTTTAGTCAATTATGATATATTAACAGCTATCATAGCTTTGCATGTATGTTGTATGCATTATACACATATATATGCATAAAGACCCAATTTTGGCAATAAGTAGAGCTGTTACAAAATAATCATGAAGTCTAATGGAACGTACTCGTCACACATACTGGGGGGGGAATCAAATTTATGTACGTATTTGCCACTCTTAAAGAATTTTTGGGGGGAATTACAAATGTACCAATTTCTTATTAATATATAATAATTTGTTAATATTAAAGAAAAATTTATTTCTTAACTTAACTAAGCCAGCTAAGTCATAGACCGAAATATGTGTTTCTGCAGATATTCAGAACTTCCAGAACTACGAATACATTCACAGTTACAAAATATGTAAAATATATTTCTTTTAAATGCTTGGAATATTTGGAAAAATATCTAAATTCAAAGAAATGGTAAAATACGTTTCACTTGCAGATTCTTTGTTATTTATTTGATTATATCACCATTAATAACAATGTTCACCCCCCCAGAATAAAAAATATATTATTTATGTACTGAAGTCTTGGTTTGTTTCCCTTGACAAGTCAATTAATCTATCATCAATGACAATAGCTACCTTTTAAATACTTTTAATTTTGGCACTTAAAATGTTTGCATTTCAAAATAATATTTCTATGCAGCTTTTAAATAATTTTGAATGCAACAGAAATCTAAATAACTTCAAATGCTGACTAAAATTCATTCCAATAATTCATCGCTTTAAATTTCTGTTCCTTGCAGATGATACAGGAAAAACCTTTTCTAATAATATATTTCTAATTCTACCAGGAATTATTGATAAATAACCCGATGAAAAAATTGATACAGGCATAGATGGAGGAGATGTAAATAATTATTACGAAATAATGTGAAGCAGTGTTTGCATTCAAAATGTAAGATGTTATACTTATGAAATTCTGCACTTCACTTTGGAACTGTATGAATTTTCGCTCATAAAAAGACTGAAATTTAGGATATATTAGTTACACTTTTAAGGAATAAGAACAATTCAGAATTTACCATACGTTACATTCGTACATACGCAAAGAAACACGGACATACGTAAAAAATATAGCAAGTGTTTGCAAATAACATTGAAGAAATTTTACAATTCCTTAATGCTGTTTACTTAATTCTTTTAAATAAGAAATAAAAGCGCGAATTAACAAACTAAGCGGGAAAATCCAGTTTACATTACTGAGAATTACAACATGTAAACAAATTGCATCTAAATAACGAATTATTAAACACAATATATGATAACAATTATTAAATGCACTGTTAGACAAATTAAAATGAAACATATATTAGAAAAATAAGCAAGTGCAATCGGTATGAACGTTAAAATAACTAATAAACAAAGTTCCACAACATTGCAGTTGTACACATCACTCGACCACACTCGACAGCCATTGAGATCACGAATGAGGTAGCGTAGGGTTGCTTTTAAGCGCCAATATTTCTTCCCGCGCCAAAGGTACACCATCAAGCATGCGCAGTAAGCGAAATTCGCTTAACACTGTTCAACTCAATGTGCGGTCTGCCATTACGCGCCCCGGAGAACCTTTACTTCTTCTCCTTAGATATTCTTTAGTAAAACCATGAAAACGCCTATGCAGCCAGCAGGTTCGCCAGGATCCATCCCAGTTCGAAGTATCAGTATTCAGTGACTTTACCATTCTGCCACTGGTGAACACTTTTTTTTTAATTTATATTAATTAGATATGTTATTAAAGAAATAAGAATTAAGATTTTAAAAAAATAAGCTTATTGCTTTTGAATCATGCATATTGTTAAGCAATCAATCATTCAGTTTGTTAAGAAATTACAAATTTATTAAATTTGAAAAATAAATTAAAGATGCTACGTTTTGCCCAATGGCAGCATTTTGAGAACTTTTTATGCGCAAGACGCGTATAAGATAACATGTTAAGTTTTGCGCAGTGGCAACACTTGCCAAGGAGAATAGATAACATACCCACAGTAAATAAAGTTAAAAAAAATGTTTCTATAATTTTCTAATTTAAGGTTCCGAAAAGAACGTTTCTAACGTCTAAAAGTTAAAATCTGTCTTAAAAACTTATGGTGCTATGTAAAAAATTCGGAAGACAATCGAACCTGAAGAAAAATTGAAGATAAATTTAAATCGTTAACGCACTGATCGTTTTCCAATCCTAGAAGTAAAATGAAAGTTTCAAATAAATTATCGTAGAATAAGTTTTAGATTTTAAGATCCAGCATAGGACTACTCGAAGGTTAAATGCAAGTAAGAGAAAACAAAGAGAAAAAGAAGTAATAATTAAAAGACTGTATGCTATTATTTTTTTTTTTTTTTTCTTTTTCCCATTGTTATAATCTGATGCTAGACCACTACTAAAAATAACAGTTACACACTTTTAAATAACTGAATTCATTAGTGACAAATTTGTCTGTTGATATAAAAAGATGATGATCTTAATATGGCATTCCGATGCTCGCACGTATTATTACTCTTTGTTACATCTTGATTACCCGTTATTATGACTACGTAACACCCATTATCATACTGTTGTCTTTTAAGAGAGTTACATTGCTCCAGCTATTATTGTCAATAGAGTCAATAATTTTTCTAACTGGTGAATAAGAATGATCCATCCTTTTGATTCATATAAAGAACTTTTACTCTAAGCAGTGGATGGTTTTTTTTATTTTTTTTTATTTTATTTTATTTTATTTTTTTATTTTAGCGAAAGCGTTTAAAATGAGCATAACGTTTGATTCACACTTTACCACAATTTAAAAATTTCTCCATCGGAGCTTCTAATAATAGAGCTTCTAATAATCTTCTAATATATTGGGGGGGGAGGAAATAAATTACGCTTTCTTTCTTGACTTATTATAATTCATTTATTTCAATTGCTACTTATAAGTGGAACCGATCTTTAAAATAATTTGTTTGTGCAGAAATATTTATTATTCATTTTAAACAGATATTATCAATATTTATTATTGTACGTAATGTTATAATAAGTTGTATTATTAGATTTTATTTTTCGTTTAAGAGGGACTACAAATTTTCTCAAACTTTTTGATATGGAAATCTAAGAAAAGATCCAAAATTAAACTATATGACAATTACTTAATGTTACTGAAGAGTGATTTATGCCCATACATTAAAAATAAAATTGTTGATGTATTAGATATGAGATTCTCAAATAAAAACATGCAATAAAACTATAAAGAAATGGTTTTCCCTCAATCAACCCACATTTTCTCCTACTAAACTGTAACAACCTTGATGCAATGTTTGCGTTGCCTCAGCCTGCTAACAAATGAAAAAAAAAAAAAAAAAAAAAAAAAAAAAAAAAAAACCCTACAGTTATATAAACTTAAATCTTGACGTCAAGATAATATACAGATTAAATTAGCAATTCAAAACAAAAATTAAAGCAACCTCTTTTCATATAAAATTTATTTTAGTCTTTCATAGATTTTATTAATTAAGCTTAGTAATCAATTATTGCCGCTTGGACGCTGAATATAAATAACATACCGAATATATTGTAAAAAGAAATGGCAACACTTCGGCTCAGATTAAGACTCTTTTCTTCACTTCTTATACCTCAGTCTTGGTTTAGCTGCATCATACATTCCATGGTAAAACTGACAATGAGAAACTTTTGTGCTGCCCCTTTGTCAAAACACATCTTTTAGAACTTTTACATCTTTTACTTACTTCTTTTAGAACATTTTTATAACTATAAGTACGACTACGAAAATATAAAGCCCGCATAAGAACTTTTTTATGAACATGACTGCTACTGCATCAGATTAGATATTTGCCGACTGCTACTGCATCATATTAGATATATCATACTAAATGCGCTGAATTTTCACATTAAATTTTTATGTTCTTATTTTTTCCTTAATAAAAATATTTTGAACTAAAAAGTAAATTTAATATTATCACATGTAACAGTAAAATATGTTACACTGTGACTGCTAACAATATTAAATCCAGTATTATTTCATTTTTTACATGGAAGTGAGTTCTTGCTAAATGAATATATATTAATTTAATATCAAGCATTTTATAGTTACGCAACATGCAATATAGCTGACTTAAATCCTTTGAAAAATAAATACAATATTCCGATATAAAAAGCAAAATCTCTAATTTCATAGTTTAAATGAGATATTTAAGAAATATTTGTTAATTGTGATTTTTGGTTAGCAAGAAAAGTATATCAGCATCACACGATGCTGCAAAAGAAATGACAAAATTACTTACATGCACTTTTGCTACCCTAAACAACAGCATTTTAATATAGAATAATCTTAAATTGGATTTGTTGCATCTGGCAATTTCCAAGGCATCCTTTGAACGTTCAAACAAGATTATCTCTTGTTTCCTTTTACCGGCTTCCTCTTTAGAACGATTTCTTCTCTATCATCTAATGCTAACTACTAACTATAAAGTGCATTTAGAAAAGACTAGAGATTGCGTTATTGAAAAATGTTCATCGGTAATCTTTTCTTACGAAATTCGTTACTGTTGAATTGAATTTGAAATTGAATATTAAATGTTGTAGCATTTCCTTCACAGCATATTCTTGTCAACGAGAAAGACATATTAGATTTAAACTAGCCTAGTTAAAAATTAGAAAGCATATATTATTTTCATTGAAAAATCAGATTTATGATGAATGTGCGAAACATCAATAACTTACATTTCCTTAACACGTCTGACCATTTCAATTATGAGAAAGCGATGCTTTTTTTAATTTTTTTAGACGTACTCTGCTGCGCATACGATATAAATATGCAATAAGTATTTTGTTATGAGTGTCACTTAATTTTTCATAATTTATCTCGGTGGGATAAAAAAAAATTCTGAAAATAAGTAAGCAAAACTAGTTAGAGAAATGGCAGTAGCCAGGAAATAACTTATCAATCGAGAAAGACCTAGACTAAGTGAAAATGTAGGAAAAATGTAGCATTAATTTTAAGTTTAGATGCATAACACTGCATGAAATAATTTTAAATGTGGACAATTTTTCTTACTTTAATACTAGGAAATCCACAATGAAAATAAAATTTTTATTCCTATTATTTTGATCAAGATCAATGAAAAAAATTCTAAAGAACATAGTTTCCTAACTTATAAATCAATATTATTAGTTTGAAAAAATAATTTTAAACAATGTTTTTGTATGGTTTCATGTTTGGACCACGGAGTGATAATTTTCAGTTTAGCTCAAGTAATTAATATGTATTAATATACATTAATTTTTTTTTACTTTAGCTTAAGTAATATGCATAAATGTACATGAATTATTCGTCACTTTAGCTAAATAATACGCATAAATATACGTGAAATGTTTTATGCCTTAGCTGAATTAACATATCCATGAAACGCCAGTGCATATATACGATTTTTTTAAGTCATTCTTTACTTATTCATTTAGGTTTTAAGTTTTTATTATTTTAGGCTTTTAGTTTTTCTGCTGAATTTATAATATACATATATATCAAAGATTGAATTAATGTAATTATATTAATATAGCTATATGGTGTTTTACATAACAATTAAACATAATGCATTTAATGCCATAGAAATAAAAAAAACAATATTTATAATGAATTGAAAATGTTTTTTGATATGAAAATAAATATCTTCAAAAAGAAGTATTGTGAAGTGTCAGCCATGGTCTGGGCATTTATGAGAAATTTTGTTATGCTGAACCGAGTTTTTTACTTCCATGCTCATCCCACAGAGCAATAAAGGTTCAGTTACAAGGCTTTATGACTGTTACCTTATAAGGTATTTGTTCCGCCTTCTTAGCGAGCCTTCGTGGTGTAGTGGTCTGCACGCTCAGCGCGTCATTGAGAGGTCAGCCGTTCGATTCCCGGCGAATGCACTGTTAATTTTTCATCTTGTCTGCTTCCAAAAATACTTAATGTCTCTACAATGGCGCCCGAACTAAAAGGGTGTTGAATGATGATCCTCCAGGATTTGGCGACTGGGTACCCTAAAAACCCCAGTCGCCCTTTAAAAGCGGGAATATATAAGGTATTTCTCCCGCCTTATTAGCGAGCCTTGGTGATGTAGTGGTCTGCATGCTCAGCGCTTAATTGAGAGGTCGGCGGTTCGATTCCCGGCAAAGACTTTGTAATTTTTCATCTTGCCTGCTTCCAAAAATGCCTAATATCTCTACAACCTAACTTAAATGCAGTATAAGAAATACCAGCTAAAAGACTTTACAGGTTAACGTTCATCCCCAGCTTTCATAATAACAAATTTCTGCTTTTTATTTTTATTAAAAAGTCTTAAATTTTATTGTAGAGTGATGCCAGTTTAAGAAAAGTAAAAAATTTAAATTCCATTAGCATTACGATACAGATTTTCAATGTGATAACATTATTATAAACAGTAAATCAGTAACATTACTATAAACAGTATTCCATTACTATATACAGATTTCAATGCGATTTAATATTTTCTCCAAAATATCACAGTACGGATTTTTAACATTATATGATCGTAAGATACAGAGGCAATATTATCATAACTATTAGTTAATTCTAAATCGTTTCTTTCATGCAAACCTACTAAGATCGTACTTTAGGAAAAATATCTAAAACAACCCTCTTATAAACTGGGATGTTAAACAATAAAAGTAATAAGAGTATAAAAATTATTTCAAGTGTGAATTAAGTGACAATAATCTTCTGCATGAAAGCGGGTAAAATAATAATAACACTGAAAAATTCAAAACGTGTTTTAACATCAACATCTCTTTAGGAATGATTCATAATACTGTTTATGAGATATTAAAATTCGTTGACTGCTGATATTTCATCTACTTTTATGAATTTTCAGTTTTACTTTATAACTACAGTTATTACAATTACCAATAATTCTTTTTTAGTTTCTTATAAAAAAATATATTCTTTATTTCCATTAGGTCATTGTTCTTCCGAAGCAGCGAAATATTAAAAATGGTTGAGCGCAAGACAAGCAATTTTTAAAGGATGCATTCTAACATAAACTGATCGCAAATAACGTGAGAAAAAAATATTTAATTATCAATACAAAACTCGCTATTAGGGTGTTCGACTTACCTGGCGGGAACCAAGAGATATGCCTTCAGGGACCTCCCAATTTTTCCTTGTTGTTATTCAAAGAATCTTCCAGTGTTCACATGAAGTTGTTCGCAAGTTCCGATACGAAGGCCAACCACTAATTAAAATAAAATTGACCACCAATAACTTTACAAGGTCGAAAACCAACACACAATCCACCGATAAATGTATCTCATGCGTTTGTTTTCCTTATTTTGGAAGTTATTTTAAGACAATTTTCTTTAGCCTTTCTCTCGCCACCGTAAAGGAAAAATAACAAGGGAAATAACGCCGAATTTTCCTTCACTTGCTTCGTTTTCTTCTGTTTTACTTCATTTTAAGTTCCTCGTTAATGCTCTAAAATTGCTTGTGATTATTGATAGAATTAACAAGAGTTTGTTTTAGGTTCATATTTCTCCCGAATCAATAGTTTCATATATTCAGAAGTAAGCTAAAAGAGCAAATTTTAAAAACTTGCACAAAGTTGAAAAAATAACAAATAATAAATGGTTTAAAAACACAGCAAATTATTTTTACGAAATAAAGTTTTCAACATGATATTAAAATTTCGATTTCTTTAATTTTTTTTTCCCCTGGTGTCTGAAATTGTTTCTAAAAAGAATTTAGGACCCACATGGCTTGCTGTACGGTAAAAAGAATGATACATTATTTATCGTTACTTCACATATGAGAAAAATTTTAGGATCTGATTATATACATCCAACTAGTTCGGCGAGTTATGCATTTATATAAATAAGTTTTATTTCATTTTTGAATTTTATGCATTCAGCCTATGGTTTTTAAGTTATCTAAAAAGTTGAACGCAGATCACGTTTGATAATAAACATCTCAGATTGGGACACTGAATTCGTTTCTTGCGGAATATAAATCTTTAATTCAGGTCATTGCACACTGCATAATAATTTAATCAAATACCATAATTAATGCAAGCGAGAGCTATCGGTCTAAAGGGACTGATACATTCGTGGAATACTTTCTAAGAGAAATAGGTTCCTATTCACGTAACAGATTATAAAAAATACAAAAATACTCATGCAGGCAGCTCATTCATTAGGATTTGAACCAGAGTGGAGTCATCAATTTTCGGCATTCTTATTTGTTCCGCAACTAAGCACTGCATCACTTACTAGACCAATATTTAGGAAAGAAAACCCTGAGCTGAATCCATTTAGAGTCCCGACTAAAACTGAAACATTAACCACCGCTGAATGAAACAAAAAATTAATAATTTACATAGCATTTAGAAAGTTTTAGCACTGAATTCATATAAAGTGTAGTTCATAAGAATTCAAGACGAGCAAACTAGTTTTTCCCTATTAAGCCTCCTGTATTTGTTTAATTGCATGCAACTCTTTGCGCATTCATGCAGCTTCTAGATTTTCTTTTAAAAGTCAACGCTTGGATATGTAATTCTTCCTGTTAATACGATTTCCTGAATTTCTGAGACACTCTCAAAATTTTGTGTTTTAAACAATTTAAAATATACAAAGTATTCTGCAGATTTAAATTTCTAGATGACCAAGATTAGTTACATTTCTGCTTGCAGTAAGCAGCTTGATGATATTTACATTCATTATGGATTTCTGTTAAATCCAGGTCTGTCTGACCCTGCTTCCTAAGAAATCCTCTCCGGGAGTTTATGGTCTGTGGCAACTGCATAAATAAGACATGAGGAAGATGGGAATTATTCCAAGATGTAATTACACCAAGTAAACTTCAAAAAGCTCTACTGTGAAAAACCCCATAACCACATTCTGGTTCTTCCCACAACAAAGTGTGGCATTAGATCCACGTTTTTGGGCATATATGCGTATACTTTGACATTCTCTTTTTTGAGGTCTTCGATAGCTTCAAAAGATCAACCTGAATTTTGATTTTTTGTTTTCGAAAGAAATGAGATGATGAAGAACATTATTATTCAGTTTCCCGTAATGGGATTTTTGGGTTTCTTCGGTATTTAAATACTCGTCTTTTGCAATCTTTTGTACTCTTGCTACATATTCCAGTAAAGAATTCCTTCTCTTCCAAAACGCACTGCTGTTGAAAGTTAATCTTCCCAACCTATTATACGAATGGCATGCCATTTGAAAAGACAAGGGTATTAAAATTTTTGTACTTTCACACAGACTAACGACTTCAACTCTGCCAGGTTATCGAATTTAAGAACTGTTATTATTGTGACTTATCTCACTTCCCTGACAGACAGTAACATCAGAGCAAGTCCGCGAAATTAATATTGGAAAGGAGTGCAAGATTGCGCCTTGAGCACCATACAAATGATAGTACGACTTTGCTCAGTTCCGCTCCCAATTTTGATGGAAAGCATCCGGGGGAGCAGCCCTCCCGTCAACCTCTCGAGAGGACTTTCGGCTGGCCGTATATTGAGAGTGCCCCCATGCCGCACAGACTCTATACATTCACAAATATCCATGCCTTCTCCGGGATTCCAACCCGGGCCCATCGGTTCGGCAGTAAGAATCACTAACCACTATCCCGGTTGGGCGACACCTAAGACCTTCTTCCCCATTGTTTGGAATAAGAAGAGTCAGAGATTCGGACACTTGCCAAATTTCAAATTTATTTTCTTATGAAGAAAAAAAACTTAATAAAACTATGAATAAATTCAGCAGTTTTTAATGTCTAATTAAATAAAAAAAAGTTTCATTCTGCAGTAGTTTCTGACAATGGCAATTTTCTCATTCAAAAAAGTTATCTTCTGATATCTTCCTTCCATAAAAATCAAATAGAAGGATACTGGTTTTAAAGGAATTTTTGAAGAAAGCTGAAATACTTAAAAATTAATTATTTTTATGAGATTTTTTTCAATTTTCATCCTGTAAAAAGCCTTAGAATGGGACAATTTTTTATGCAAACCATTTTATTTTGTTACTAAATTATTTATTCAACATATTCAAGATCTTTCTGAAAAGTAAATAACAAAATTCCGGATGCACTAAAGAAAAATGTAAGGATTACTTTTTAAAGACTATTTTGGTTATTAAAAACAAATCATAAACGTCTTTTGTTTTGTTTTATTTGATTTTATGTGTCTAAATCTAAAGTAAAATCTTCCTTCCATATTCCATATAAAGAAAGATTTTGCTTCCTGAAATCTCAAGTAAATACAATAGAACATAAACTACTTGAACTTCGATAAGCCGAAATCGAACCGAGTGTTAAAATATAGAATTCGAAATTAATGCCAACTTTTCTCAACAAATCGAATTTTTGATTATTCAATCGATTTTTCACTCTGCTCCTTTCAGTTTCGAATTATCAAAATTTGCTTCCATTCGACTATGGTTATAATAGCAGTTTTCTGCTGTTTTGAAGTTTAAAAGCTACACAAACTCTGTGAAAGTATATGAAGAAATATGATGAAATGCTAGATGCAACCTATATATTTTGAAGTGTCCACATTTATTTTTTAAAAGCTCTAATTTATGATTTTACAGTAATTGTTAATGAAAAGAATTATTTTTAACTATTTAAATTTATGTAAAAATTTTAAATTTTTGATATTTTATTTAAACTTCAAAAGCAAAACAATCTGCTCTCCTTTTTTAACATCCTTCAATCAATTATTTTGGTTTACCTTAAGAGGAGAAAATTGTGTAACTACAAAAGTAATGTAATGCTTGGAATTTTAATCGAGTGGAAGACGGGTTGAATTTTGGACGGGTGGAGACGGGCTGATTTGCAGATGCGTAAGCTTAAATTTGGTTTGGTTTATTTGATTACTAGCGGAAGTACTCGATACCAGTGAAGTTAGATTGAGAGTAATGCATCTAACAACGGAAAGAACGATACTGCTGTAATTCTTCTCTATAATAACGATGCAAAAAGTACGATTCATAGTCATACATTTTTCAATTTGATGCAATATGGAACCCAAATAAAAAATTTCGATAGAAAAATAAGCTAATTATGTCTCATTATATCAGCAACATAATAGCACGCAGTTTTTAATGATTTTCGTCTTTCTAATCAAATGGTCGTAGAAACTCAAGTTCCATCCAATATTTCACCTATATTCAATTTTAGTCGATTAAATGTGGCAAAAAATTTTTCATAATTGATCAGAAATCAATAATGCGAACAAACAAACACACAAACAGACATTCTTCATTATATGTATAGATTTCATAAAACTTGCAAATTTTTGATTAACAAATTCTACGATTTGAAAGCGAGAAGTAGCAACACTTTTCGAAATAAAGCATATTTATCTTCAACGCGCGAGACTGTTGCCACTCTGGAAAATGAGGGCGAAAATTTCAGAGCTTTTAATTAATATCTGTGATTTTAAAGGGTTTTTTTTTTTTTTTTTTTTTTTAAGTGAATGTTGACCTTTTCCAGAACTCAGAAAAGAATTGAAGAAAGTTTGGTGACGATAGCTATAGTAGTGATTCAGTTATTAGAGGACAAACACACAGACTTTCTTCTTTATATATATATAGATGTCAAAGCACTCGAGGACTGTCTGCTGAAAGGGAGACCTGTCTTTGTGGAGGACTTTCTAAGGGAAACTGGCTCATATACACGTTACACATGGAGAAAACCACGAAACCCGTCATGCAGCCAGCCTGTTCAGTGGGATTGGACCTCTGGACCAAACTACCATTGTTCCGCCACTTTACCGCTGGTGGGTCATGTAAACTTAAGATTCGGATTACATCTTATATGGTATAATTTAAACTCATCTAAATATTTTACTTCATTTTGAAATTTGTGTTTCAAGAAATTAAAAATAAGCTGATTAATCTGAATTTGAATAACATGTTATGTAATTTAATGTAAATTTTGGCAACGGTCGAGGCATATTCTTCGAAACGGCCGGGGCAGTCTCTGAAGATTTGGCAACAGCTGGGACATTCTTTGAAACGCCTTAGCATTAGTCCAGCTTTAGTCTCAAACGATCTCGAATTCTTTAAGTAGAAACATAATTTATCATCTTATTCTTTTGTTATGTTGTCATGTCTGAGCAGATGAGTCCAGTTTGGCAACTGCGAACTCTTTATATTTTCCGTTCCTTTTGAGTTATGATTCTCGCCTTTAGACAGTGTTCCATCATAATTGCATTTACTGCAGTGCCTATATAGGCAATATGAAATGTGAAGAAAGTTAACAGTAAAAACGAAATATCTAGGTTAATTGAGTGAATAGTTCGGTACTTGTAATAAGAATACAACGATATATGATCTCTGTCAATGTTTATTGATTGTGAAACTATTAATTTTGTTGTACAGAGTTCTTCACTATACTTACCAAAGTATAGTCTATTAAAATAAAGAATATATTATTATTGTTGTGACAAATTTTGCGTAAATATTTGATTATGAGAAAAGAATTAACATGAAAGGCTTTGTAAAAATTGCTAAAATATTATTGCTGCATTTAAAACTGTTAGAATAAATTTAGAATGGTCGGATACGATTCGCCACTAAAGAAAAAATGCTGAAATTTTTAATTACAAATTTAGAAAATATTAACAGTGAATTAAGTAACGAGTTTGAAATTAAAATTGAAATAACAAAGAAATAACTACTTTCTTGATTTCTTTCAAGTTTCTTCAAAATTCTTATTATCAAGAAAAAGATATAATTTTTTTAAACTACTTTAAAAAATACGCAAAATACAGAATGTTAAATTGATTCTTCGGAAAAAGCTAAAATAGCTCTCTTCCTGACGATTACAATGATGATACTGAGCAAATTACACTCAATGCAAAAGAATAATCGTCTCAGTATAAACTCTTGTTCTGTATAAACTTCAATAAAATTTCTTCAATGCGAACTAAATTTGTCCGTTACAAAATTAAGAAAACTGAATTCAGGTGTTCATCATAATAAATGTGGGACTCAAGAATTTTGCATTTTCGAAAAGGGTTGGTAAAACTTGTAACAACTAAGAAAATTATTTCTCTAAAACTAAACAAACTTCTACCTAAAATGAACCTAGTATTTCAGTTGTTAAAAGCTTTATTATTTAAAACAGGAAAGAAAGGAACCAGAATGAGCATTTTAAATAGTTTTTTTAACTTATTTTCAAGTAAATAAGCAGGCAACGTCAACGATTGAATATGTACTAATTTTATAGTACATATTCAATCGTTGTCTTAGAAATACAAAATGTTTAGCCTTAGATACTAATTTTATAGTCTTAGAAATACAAAAACATTTTACTGCTTACGTTAAATTTAAAACCAAATAAAAACAATATTTTAAACCGTTTTCAATTTTCAATATGTATAACTTTGTTCTATGTATAATACAAAGATAATAGAATAAAATTTTATATTGCATAGATGTTTATTCCCTTTCCATTTAAATAAATGTTCAATATCATAATAATGTTTTTTTAAGTGAAGAAGCAATTATAAATTGAATATAACAGTATATAATATTAAAAACAATTTTTTTTTTAAAAAGACTTCCGAAATATAGCGTAATTTTTTTTTTTTCTTTTTCTTAAAAAATGAAAAGTATCGAGAAACTCAAGAGCATTCGAATTAAGCGATAACATCTATGATCAAAGGATAACCGTAAGAAGCTTTTTAACTACAATCACCACGCCTGACATGTTTCAAGATTCATTATCGTTCTTGCTCTCTGTCCGCTCCCATTATCAGCAGTTACAAAAATAGCTATTCTAAAAAAAGATTCTGAAGACTTACTCCAGGACCACTTTTGTCAAATGCATTTAATTCCTAAAATTTGAAGTAAATTTCATAGTCTTTTACTTGTCATCGTGATTGCTGATCCGATGTTAAGTTATTGACTGTTTTATCGCTTCAAATGGCCCCAGTGAAAAACATATTGGATAGAATCGCTTTGAGGCTTTATTGTTTGCAGTATAAAATCAACTTCAACAAAGTTGCTTCTTCACTTTGTCTTCCTGATACTAGTTATTTTTGGACTGTTGATTTTACTTCTACATTTGTACGGAATTTTTTTTTTTTTTTTTTTTTTTTTTTTTTTTTTTAAGTATGCGAGCTCTAATTTTGGCATTTTTTAATTCATTTTTCGCATTGACTTTTCATACACCACGAAATATATTCATTTGTCAGGTTGAAACTTAAATTTCATGTCAGGTTACTACAAAGGTTTGGTTTGGTTTGGTTTATTGAGATTACGACAAAGCACACTAGGGCTATATGCCTAAGGGAACGGGTGTCTTCGTGGAAGACTTTTTAAGGGAAACTGGCTCGTTTACCGTTACACATGGGGAAAAACACGAAAACGCCCATGCAGCCAGTCCGTTCCCGGGATTCGAACCTCGGACCGAACTACCAGTGTTCAGCGACTTTACCGCTCGCCAGCTGGTGGGCTCGTTACTACAAAGGTGTCTTAAATTAAATTTAAATTAAATTTAAGTGTTTATACATCTGAATTACAGCAATGACAGTTACATTATATCTAGCGAGAATTTACTTATCATTGATACATACAAGTCAGAACTTAATATTTCTTAGAAGCGATGACGATAAGTTGAATTTTATTAATTATTAATGTCTTAATTTCAAAGTAATATGATTATGATGATAAAAAGTAGTAGAATATATCGTTCATCTGAGAAATTATGTTAGACTACTTGAATGCAGTAAAGCAAATGAGGGCTATCTGCTTAAACGTCTTTGGAGGACCGTTTCACCTGGAAAAGAACACGGATTACGACTCTTTTTTTTTTTTTTTTTTAATTGAAGCTTGCCATTCGACACTAAGCTAAACAAAGTTCTTTTTTAATCTAAAATATACTCTCCTTCATCCTCTGCTAGTTTTCAAAAGCTGTGAGGGCATTTTGTTCCATCAGCGTTTGCATAACACCCTGGTCGAATTCTACAGATCTTCCGGGAAGAGGCTCGTCTTCTTGGCTGCAGTTTCCGCCTTTCCGTTACATTTAACAAAGGAATACGTTTGTTATCCGATTCCCATATCCCATATACTTCATTAATATTACTGTTAATAACTATTTAATTGAACTCATGAAGCAAAATATGTCGAATATGCTTCTTTGCACTTCCGGTTTGAAAAAATAACTATTAAATTCGAATTGCATCCCTCAAAACTAAGAACAAAGTAAAACTATTACCTGCTCTTAGAGCACTTTGATGCAAGCCGTTTATTTTGACCCCTCTGTATTTCAGTTCAATTGAATAAACCGCATTATTTATGAGATACCCCAATACAAAACTGCGCACAGAATTTTTCACATGTATTCTTTGTAAATCATTCATTCTAAAATAAAATATGCTAAGAACTTTGTACAGAAATCTGCTAAAATTATAAATATGATTTATAAAAATGATAAAAGGTTTGCCACAGTATTAAAAATAGTATAGTATAATTTAGTGTAGTTAAAAACAGCACAATAGATTTAAAATGTATAGTTAATAAAAATAGTATATAGTTTGACGCAGTATAATGTTTAAATAAATGCTTCGATACATTAAGGTTTAACTTTTTTATTTCGCTGTAAGGATGCATCCTATTTTGTAGCCCGCATAATATTGGAGATATGTATTAGTAGTACGAATATAAAAACGAAATTGCTGGTTCATTTAGAGTGATTAAATTAACACACGAACGCAGAATAAATGCCCCTGAAGAAAGGAGAACGTGTTATAGTCTCACAAAATACGTTAAATTTTTTAAATTTAAAATGCCTAAGAAAAGTTAATTCTGCAGTTAAAAAGTATTACTTAAATACAGGCTTTATGCAATAAAAGCAAAGGGTCACATAACAAAGCAGTTAGATATGTAGAAAGAGTATATATGTAGAGTGCACTATTCAAGGAAAGTAAGATTGCATGTTATCGCATTTTAATCAATTCTTTTAATGCACTTTAGTAAGGAAGCAGCGTATATCTTTGAAACATAAACGCAATGATCAAATGTTTAACAGGAATAAATGAATTCCCTGAGCTACACCTACTTTTTCCCCGACTTTCTCAATGAATGCTAAAATCACGCTTCAGAGACTGAAATCAAACGTGTCACTGCATTTTGTAAAATTCACTTTCCATGCAAATTGTGTCACTAGTAGTTTTAGAAAGCAAAAGGCTACGAGTGATTCGGGATTTGAAACAGTCATGCGCGCAGAAGGAAATAGACGAATTTGGTATATCTAAGGTCATTGTCCTTTTTATCCAAGGAACCATTCAGTTTCTAAACAAGTAACACTGCATTCTTTTTTAAGAACATTAAATTCTCGACTATTTTATCTCATCAACTCATATTTGGATTTTTGTCAGCGTCAGTTTTTTTTCACTCTTTCTGTCTAATTTGGAACAAATTTTATAAATTGACTTAAGTTAGAAATTAAATGTTAATAAAAACGCAGTGTTCGAGAAGCACGTTATTTTGTAATTAAAATTAGATAAATTTGGTTTGGGCTGACCTTTATTTTTGAAAATTATTTTGTATTTCGAAAGAATATAATATAGGTCTTTACTCGTGAAACAACAAAATTACTCCACTTAAATTTGGTTCATGACAAGGAAAGGCTAATATGGGATTCTCTCGAAATGCATACGACTTTTTTCTATACAAAATATTAGGCTAACAATTAATTTTTGTTTGCATTTTAAAAAAAATTTTATCGGACATATCCGGAGTTATATTTTACTGAAAATTCTAGCATCTTTTAAGCACAAATTTTAATGCTTACATTACAGCGTTCAGCACTAGATTTTACTAAATAAATTACATGAGGGAATATGACAGGTGTTGAATTAACGTAAGAGAAGTAGTAAAGAGTGTCAGAATTTAAGATTGCGAAATAAACATTTTAACAATTCACATTTAAAGACTCTCTTTATCAATATATGTAATTAATAATAACTAAAGTGACATTTCTTATCCTCGGTACTGTAAAAAACGTAATCTTCTTAAAATTTTTTCATTTTCTGTAACATAAATTTTTTTCTTCAGAAGATTAATCGTTTGCCAAGGGGTTAAAAACAACTGAATTCTCATAATTTCTTTCCAGATTTAATTCCAGTGGTAGTCTGAGCTGATTTCGATTCTTCAGCGGAATTAACAAAGGTAAATATATATAGGAAATCCACCTCAAGTCTGGAGGCCATTCGAGGGCATAAGACAAGGAGTTCCTTAGTGCAAGGTATACCAAAAAAAAAAAAAAAATTCTAAGGATCTCACCAGATGACAGATCCAACTTGATTTGCGTTCCAGCTCATAGATCTAAGGTCTCAAACTAAGATAGAGAAGATGATCAGGCTATTACTGGCAATGAAGCGGCGGATTTGCGAAATCTGCAGCCAATGATTCCAGTAGACTGGAAAACCCAGTAAGTGTGCCACAGCTTATTTAAAAAAAAATATGCTTAATAGCCTTTAACAAGAATGGCAGAAAAGATACGAGAGAGAAACGCACAAAGAGAAAAAACTACAAAAAGTACTTTACGAAAGTTTCTTGCACAATTAAAACATACAGGCAGCGCACGAACTCATTTCTACACTGGCCGTGGCCCCTTCCCACATTATCTTAAGAGATTCGGCAAACGAGACTCAGAATTATGCGAATGTGGTGCGGTAGGTGATGCAGATCATTACCTATTCATCCGCCCACACACCGATAAATTGCATTTAAAAACACCAAGCAATGAATACTGGCCGCAATGGCGGAGAATACCTGTGGAAACAAGCAGGCGGAAACTAAGATAGAGGCGGTGATCAGACTATGTTCAGCAAGGTATTAAGAAATCCTCCCTGGAGAATTGGATCTTCGTAGCATAATTTCAATAGCAATTCAAAGTGGTGGGGAGAGGCCTTACAAAAGTGAAGTACATTGAACTGAAAATTCGCAAATAACGGAGGAGTAGATTACTGTATTATCTTTTAAAGTAAAAGCGAAGTAACTGAGCAGTAACAAAGTTATTCCCTTGACAAGTACTCCAACCATAATAGCAGTTGCAGCTATTCAAAGAAAATCAGCTCCAGGTACCAGAAAATTGAGTCACATAACTCCCTACCTTGTTTAAGCAACATAGTACTAAAACTGAAAATCAACATTAGAAAAATAGCTCGCCCTGTAGAATAGTAACTGGACTGTATAAGCAGAAAACTATTGTAATGTAAGCTTATTACTATCCATTTCGCATGTACTTGTTGAAAATAATGTAAAGCAGTTAAGAATGACATAGAAAATCCAGTTGATGTGTAACTGAATTATAATTTTTTATTTTGATTATCTAAGTAAAAGTATTGTAACTATGAAATCAGATAACGTTTAAATGTGCACATAACTATCATGATTATATCTAACTATCTCATGCAACTTGTACAAGATAATGTCTACAATTAACATATCTATACCTATACACAGACCTTGTACGCCCGTCTAATATTCATATTTTTATATGGAAGAAATAATCTCTTCTGCCAGGATGACTGTTAACACTGTAAAACTTTTACAACAAAGTCAGGTCAATGGTTATCTCAGGCGGCGCTCAGTGAAATTCGTTTCCGAGATGGCATTGGAATTGCGAAAATTAAGCTTTAATTCTCTTCAGATATGCCGAAGAAACACAAAGAGTTAATATGTGAGAGGTCTCGTAAATCCAGCTCACGTCCAGCGCTACATGAATTAATAGCCAACTTTGAGGCCATTCAACAAGTTACCAAAGGAGTGCTGAGTGGCATCCTTGCAATAAAGTATCACATCATTTCAGTTTTACCTGAATCTTTGCTTAACATAAAAAAGTAGTCTAAAGTTTCAGGAAGACAGTATTTGCCAGGCCTACCGAAGTACCTAAAGAATGTACAATATAAAGCTACGCAGCTCGATTGGGCTTGGCCATACGGACGGCGGAGCACCTGATATCTGGAAACCTAGTCTAGGTTGGTCAATCCGATTGCATTGAGCTTATGAAAGGAACTCTATGTGTGGGTGCGTGAGGAGAGCAATTCAATGCATCCATATATCCCTCATATGAATAAGAAAATATACGAGCTGTGTTTAACTGCCATTCAATGAGACTCCCTACTACGTCTGCAAATGTCTCTAATAAATGAATATTGCGTGAGCATCCTTTTTGATAAGTTTCAACCTTTCTAGCTCTGCGTTCATTCTGATATTTTTTCCCTGTTCTAACCAGACAATATGCAGCTATACATGTCTACAGATGAAAAATTACAGTTAGACATACAATAATCTGAATCTGGTATTCTCTAATGGGCCACTCATTTTATCAGATCGTTACTGAGTACATTTGAGACACCATGTAACGCGCTGTAGAACACAAAAATCCTACATTTCTAAGTAAAACAAATTTTTAAGAACCGTTGTGAAGATCAAGGCAGAACTTCCTACAAACAAGTTAGGTCTAGGGTTCTAGGAAGTGTTGATCAAGGCCACCTTGAGGGAAGATCGAGATGGCCATGATCAGGATGCAGTGCTCATTGCTAATAAAATACTTCCCCCTACTCCCTGAGTCCCTTCCAAGTCGTATTTCTGCAGTTCTAGGATCCCATGAAGGACGCTCTAAAATTAAACTTGTGTAACAATTTCTTTTGGCTGTTCAGTATATTTTTAAGTAGTAGCTTGCTGCTTGGCTGTTACTTAGCGAAGTAGATTAACGAAACTACAAAATTACTCTCATATAATAATCCAAATAATTTCTTGTCATAGAAATTATTCGACTTATTTAATGTACTTTCCTTAAAATTATCTAAATATGGATAAGAGCTTAATATATTAAAATAGTAAAGCAAAAACTTAGAGTATAGGCCATTTATCTTAGATCACTAACAAGCGCGATACATAACATTGCTATAGTTTGATGTACTTGAGTAATTCAGTAATTTCATTAAGAGCTAAACTGTCAGTTTTGTCTTCCCTTTCCTTCTTGTCTTGTAATTCCCCCCCCCTAAATACTATTTTTGAATCAGTCTTTTTTATTTTTACCATTATTATGTTCTTTGAAATTAAATAAGGAAAAGTGATCATTTTATGTTCAGAAAAAAAAGTACATAATTGATTAGGAAATTGCGTAATTGTTTTCAGGTAGATTTTCCTGAGAAAAATCACATGAATATTGTAAATATGACAAGTGTTTGAATCGAAATGTTTTGAACAATACTGGGAATTATTAAGGAACTGTAAAGCAATTTCTTTATGTGTTTTCACGTTTTTCAACAAATAAATGATAGTATCACAAAAAGTGCTGAAACAATATATAATATATTTTTGTATCTGAACTTAAGTGTTCGAACAATAAACACTAATTCATGTAGAGCTTTATCCTCATAATCAAACACTTTGTATACGCTTTGGTTTTTCTCATAACATCAGATAATCTACAGGAAAGATTTCAGCTATAAACAATAATTAAATTCATTATCATATAAAATTGCAGAAACTTCCGCATTTGTCTTTTTTTTAATTAAATAAAAGCTAATTTCTTTTCTGACAATCCCTTGCATTACAAAACAAATATAACTTTCTCTTTTTGATATTTTATCTCGTATGTATCTACATAAGGATAAAAAATACTCTGATTTCCCGGTTTTCTCTGGGAAAAATAAAAAACGCTTGACCCTAAATTTTGTGTCACATTCGCGCATAATCGTAAAGACATATTAATACACGCACAATACCATATGCATAGGATTTGTGGCCCACCAGCGGCCGAGCGGTAAAGTCGCTGAACACTGGTAGTTCGGTCCGAGGTTCGAATCCCTCGAACGGGCTGGCTGCATGGGTGTTTTCGTGGTTTTCCCCATGTGTAACGTGTATACTAGCCAGTTTCCCTTAGAAAGTCCTCCACGAAGGCATCCCTCCCCTTAGGCAGATAGCCCTAGTGTGCTTTGCCATAATTAAATACACACACACACATGCATAGGATTTGTGTCATCAATTCAAAATTAAATACACGCACAATACCATATACAAGTATCAATACACGCACGATACCATATGCATAGGATTTGTCTCATCAATTTAAAATTAAAAAAACGAAACAACAAATAATGTTTTAATATATATATTAACAATTAAATTCAATTTGATTATCGCCTAGGAAATGATAAGAAAATATAAAATTTTAATTAAAAATATTGAAATGAGAGATTAAAAGTGCAAAACGTATTAAAGGTAGTGCGTATTGTGAAAAGCAAGAGTAGTAATATGCATTAATTTAATGAAAAATTTTTAAATATAAAAATATTTAAAACATTAAAAATTTTACAAGAAAAATTGTTGTTGATTACATAGAAAGATCCTGACTTTTCTACTAATTATAAAAAAATAAAAAAATCTGCAGGTTTCAGACTTTAAGTTACGTCCAAAGGGGCGTTTTTTTTTAACGTTTCGTGTGTTACCTTTATTTATTAAATATCAAGTTCTTTGCACTTAAACCATTAAATTCATTTCAATAGTAATGTCGCAAAATAATTTTAAAATGAATCTATCTTTAGAATTTCCGATACACAGTTCCGTGCGCTAGAGATAAAATTTTTTTTTTTTTTTTTTTTTTTTTTTTTTCCCGTAGTGTTGCCATAGCTCGCTTTGAAATCCTTAAGTTTTTTAATTAAAAATTCGTTTTACAAAATATGAAAACGATAATAAAACAAATTCCAAATATGGGCTTCCACATGCCCATATTCTCAGTAAGATTACGTCATTCAAAATTCGATGACTCTCTATGTACCGTTGTTTTATCACAATGCGAGAAATATACATACATTTATGCAGATTTTTCGTTATTTAATTGCTTCGAATATAATTCAGAACTCTAACATTTGGTGGCAACAGTTTGAAAAGTAAAACGAGCATATATAGTGATTCAACGCAAAATCGCAAAACGAAAACTATAGTCCTTCAGGGACAAAGTGCCTTTGGACTAAAAAAATCCAAAATTTTTACCGAATTATATTCGGTAAAAATTGATCGAAATATTTCATTTTAAATCTGGAGATCATATTCAGTGGCCGTACAACTATTGAAGAGTGAAATGTTTGCATCTGTTCGTAACTACAAATTGTGTTTATAGTTAGGAACAAATGCAATGAACTGATTTTTTATGTTAGTTTGCAAAAAGTTTCGGATGTAATTAACTGACAACCATTTATATTCAGACTATCATGAAAAATACTGATCAGTATAAAGTTTTTCAAAAAGGAGATGTTCACAAAATTTTAATATTCTAGAAAATATTTCCAGGCTTTAATATTACCATGCAACCAATTCATGACATTTTATGCATAAATTAAAAGTATTTTTAGTTCGATGAATTTTTTTTTAGATTTTTAGATTATTATTCTGAAGTACTAAAACTTCGTGAGAATATTAATAATGTAGTTTTAGAGTTTGAAAACGTATAAATTACTTGTGTGAAAATTCTTTCGAAAGACTCCCACGCTAAGTATATCATTTAAGTGAAGAAATCCACCTCGAATTAATCTAATTTATTTATTCTCCAACTTTTAAAGGCAAGTAAAAAATGGTGTCAAATATCCAAGATTTTAAAATTAAATACCTAGATAATTTTTTGAGGTGCGGGAGTTTAAACTTTTTATTACTATTAGAGATGTTATTCGTTCGAAACTCATTTTTTTGCTCATATCAGTTTGGTGTCAGAATCACTTTTCAAATTGTTTCCACCAAATTTTACCGTCATGTATATTATTTAAAAAAATCTGATGTGTACACCACATGACTTCCTTGTACGGAATATTAAATTATACGCATTTTTTCTTGCATTTCATTTAAACTTACTGGATTGAATAAAATCTACTTCGCAAACAGCGCATAAACCACAAGAGAATAAATGCATTCTTTAAAATTCACTCTATTTGTTTACCATAGCGACACTCTGGCGCTCGGTTCACTTAACAGTATTATATTTCGTTCATATTATAACTCAGAATGCTCAAAATTTATATCATTTAAAGAATTATCTAATCGTTGCCACATGTTCTATTCAAATACTATAATAAATCTAGAACGATGCATAAAAGAAATTAAGCAAACAAAACAAAACAAAACAAAACAACAAGAAAAAAAAAAGTTTTTCACAGGCGATTGAGTATTTCTCATTCAATTAATTCAGTTCTCACTTCGCGACAAGGCAAAAATACATAAAAACTCAAAATATCTGTATTAAAAATTACGAAGTAAATCTTAAACACTTATTTCCTCGAAAAAATTCCAGAAAGGATTAAGCGTTATTTAATTCACAATAAGAAATGAAGGCGTTATCTTTGCTGTTGCGAAGCTAAATTTCTCTAGATTGGCAACAAATCCACTATCCTGCTGTTTCAAATGTAAACAAGCAATGGCCGCCATCAAAAAAATTATTAGGCTTAGCGGCACTTAAACAACTTTAAAATTGTTGATAATTCTAAAAATATTGCATACAGATTTACTAAAGGCATAAAAACCTTAACCGGAAGATAAGAACAACATAATTCAATCATTTTTAAAGCAAAAAATGTACAATTTACAAACATATAAGAGTAAAGAAACTGAGATCACCGAGCCGGGTAATGGATATAAATATAAATATATTTATATACGTTTGGTGCTGCCGATTGCAACCAAAATACGAGGTGCATATCTACATGTTATAGCAGTCCTATATACAAAATTTCAAAGTTCTGAGGCTACTCGTTTTTGAGTTATGCGAGATACGTACGTACGTACATACGTTCGTACAGACGCCACGAAAAATTCTCTTCAGAATTCATTTTAAAGCAGTTTTATAATTGTTTTGGAGGAAAAGAGTATTTTATTCTGTCCTTACGTACAGATATCACGCAGAAACATCGTTAAATTGCATTCGATAGCGGTCAAAATGGATATTTTCGTTGAAATATGCTGCCTGAAACTTTTCGCGATTACAATACTTCCTTTTTACTTCGTACAAGGAAGTAAAAATGAATAATGAAGAATCTGTACATATGTTCCTCGCGTTGTAGAAAAATGGCAGCACTTAGAGCCAAAAACTTTTGACTTCACTTGAACATGGGCATCTCGAAGGCCGAATTTCGAACTTGTTTTTTGATTTATTTCACACTTTGCGAGAATTAAGAGAATTTTTTTACTGACAAACTCAGCGATATAAAAGCGAGAAGTGGCAACACTCTTTTGGCATAAACCATACCTTTGCCGAACGGCGAAATGAAAAATATTTATCTTCAGTTTTAATCAAGAAACTGAAAGCAATGTGCTGCCACTACCGAAAATAAAATACTTTTATTTTCCACGCCCCAGCATTTTCGAATTCCGTAAATCGTAAGATATTTAACTTTTAGATTTATTCTAGAAGGTTACTAAGTAACAAACTAAGCAATAAAAGTAGTTATTTCTTACGAATACTTTTTCTACTTTTTATTATGATTGCTTTAAATAAAAATATACTAAAATAAGGAGTTATCTAATAATCAGAAATATTAAATATTTTAATGAAATTACGCTAGCTGCACTCATTAAAATCATTATACACTTTTTCTTGTGAGAACTATTTTAGGCGGCTAGCTGCTCGGGCACCAAGTTTTTAAAAAAATATTACAGCTAATATAAAAAACTGTATGTCGATACCTAACACTCAATCAGTAATTCTAAAAATATGCTGGTTTTGAATATTTTGTTATTTTGTGTTGAATTTTATGGGATATTTAATAAATAAAGTTAAACACACAAAAAATTAATTATAAAAAGACAAAAAGGGTTTTGTAAGTCATCTTGGTAAGAACTCTTATATGGTGATTTGAGAAGAGACTGAAAAAAAAAAAAAAAAAAGAAAGAAAGAAAAATTTATGCTTTTAACATTGTATCGGGAATTCTAAACATACACTGCTATGCTGCTTTGAAAAAATTTCTGATTTCGCTCTTGAACGATATGTGGCATAAGTGCAAAGAAAGCGATACTTAAATAATAATAATAAGTTAGCAAGAGTGAGTCCAAGTAGTGACCTGTCATGCTCATCGACAGCATAAAAACCCTAATAAACCCTCTCGTGCTAAGTTAAAAATCTAAATCCTTTCAGTTTTTTTTTTTTTTTTTTTTTTTTTTTTTTTTTCAGTGAACATTTAAAAAGTTAGATTACCTAATTTTTATAAAATTGATTTTTTTTTTTTAATTTAAGGAAGTCAAAATAAAAATATCTCCAACATTTAAAATATTCCAGCAATTGGACGTATATGTATGTCTAAGACCATTGGTTGCGACAATAAAGGCCGAGTATGAACTTCTGTGGGCAGAGTGCATATATATAATAATAAATATAATAATATACATAAATAAAAAAATCTGACAGGTTTCAGATTTTAAATTACGTCCAAATGGGCGTTTTCTTAACGTTTTTGTGTGTTACCTTTATTTATTAAATATCATGTTCTACGTACTCAAACTATAAAATTCAGTTCAACAGTAATATCTCAAATTAATTTTTAAATGAGCATATCTTTAGAATTTCCGATACAAAGTTTCGAGCGCTGGAGATAAAAAATTTTTTTTCGTACAGTGTTGCCATTGCTCGCTTTGAAATCGTTTATTTTTTTAATAAAAAATTCGTTGAAGTGTTACAAAATCTGAAATCGATAAAAAAAAACAAATTTCAAATTCAAATTAGGGCTTCCACATGCCCATATTTTATGGAAGATTACGTTATTTAAATTTTGATGGCTCTAGGTACCGTTGGTTTATCATAATGCGAGAAACATACATACATTTATGCAAATTCTTCATTAGTTTATTTCTTTAAATATAACACAGGGCAATAATATATGGTGGGAACGAGTTGAAAAGTGATACAGCCTTATATAGTTTTCGACGCAAAAGTGCTAAAACGAAATTAATAGTCCTTCAGGGCAAATTGGCCCTTTGGAATAATAAATGAGTCTGTTTGTGTGTGTGAATAAATCATTAACATTTACATAATTATTTAATAATTTTATTGAACAATTTTCATCTTCTGCTCTCTCTCTCTCTCTGAATACATATGTATAAGAATAGCAAAATAATTAAATAATCGTCTGACAATAAATGCAGTATGTATAATCTGAATCTGTTTGAAAAATGTCTTACTGGAGTTGAAAACATGAGGGAATTCTAAAGATAAGAGTCAGCCATTTTCGAACAGAGAAGCCTCCTGAATATATATATATACCAAGGAAACGTTTTTAAGAAAAAAATGTTAATTTATTGCTTTTGAACATATAGCTTAGCCACTGGTTTATGTACAAAACAATGACATAAGAAGTCGATGGATGAATCGCTGATGTTGATGCTCCTCCAAATATTATAGAATTTTCCTTGACTATCATCGCTGCTGTTCTCGCTTTGAGGAACATCAGTCAGAGCCACAAGTGCTTAGATCTTCTACGAGACTTCTCAATTTAATAATATCAGTGAATACGAGGATTATTGAATAAATCCCCAGTGCCGCCGAAAAAGATCATAAATCAATTTACCTTTATAGTGTTGCGAGGCCCCAACTTGTCAGCAACAGTGGTGACTGCTATGAACTTTAAATTACACAAACTCGTAAGAAGGGTTTAAATCCCTTATTATTCCACTTTAGAAATAACAGCTGCGTTCACTTGACGCTCACAAACTACGCCGACCCGGCGGTTTAACAAAACAGAAATGTGAAACTAAAAATAAATGACAGGATGAATAAATAACGAGATCACTACCTACGAGGATCTAAAATCGTAACTAACTTAACCGCGTTCTAAGATACAGCTGAGATTCAGCAAGCTTACTGATTAAGCAGTTGAAGATTCAACGAACTGCCGAAATAGGCACACAGGCCGAAACGTGCGGTTCTTAAATTTCTACCTAGCAACCTTCACGCTCGCGATTCAAGAAGCACACATACAATCTCGTTTCCCTTCTATTTAAACTCAACTTACTTCTGCTAAAATTTGAATATACTGCGCGTTCTACTACAATTTACATACTCTGGCATTGGCAATTCTAGGGTAAAGGCTTGACAGGAAAGATAGCTTAAAATAAATGTTAGTTAAAATAAATATAAACCCTACACCTTCATTATGCATTGATATTCTCTAAATATCAATCTCTGCAGTTTAACTCCTCAAATACACAGGTAACATTATTTTTTACAGGTTTATTACAGGTTTTATTGTTATTTTATGCAAGTAAAAATTCGCTTGCATTAGCATAATCACATAATCGTAAACTAATTGTAAATGGAAAAAATAGAGGCATCCTTCTGTTCACTTTCCAACTAAAAAAGAAATTAATATTTAAGCACTTTTTAAATTCATCAATGACATTGCCTAGAGCAGTGGTCTTCAGTCTGTGTTTCGCTGAACTTTGAAACGCCATACAATTTCTATAGACAACTAAAAATCAAATTTCAAAAGTAATTTTGAATAATAAGTTAATCACAAAACTAATCACCTGAAATAATTAATTAACTAATATTTATTTATTTCTTCATTGCTACTTAAGATACATTGAAAAAGATCTTTTTAATGAGTAAAATTGCATTGAAATAATAATATAGCGATTTTATTTTCATTTTTAAGAAAATGTTAACCCTAAAGCATCATAACCAGAGAAATTATCAAAGCCATCTTTGAAGCTAGATGGCATTTCAAATATGCATCTCAACAAAATATTTCAAAAGTATTATTCAGTTTACGTGCATACGCAAAGAAGACTTATTCCGTATTCCTTCTCCAATTTTTACTTATTTCTCGATAATTTTCTTATATTTTTAACTTTGCAATATGTTTATTCATGTTTGAGATCGATGAGGAATTTAAAATAAAACTGGAGCTTTCAGACTACAATGTAATAAAGCGTATTGTCATTGGAATGAGCAAGCATATTAAGACACAACTACATGTGCAGCATGGTATACCTACACAGCAATTTCTTTTCCAACAAGGAAATCTATTACAGTAATAATTTGATATTAAGCTATAAATTTTCTGATTAGAGGAAAGTTTTTGTTTGATCAGTTAAAAAGGCAGGTTTAGATATTGAACGGGAAAATATACTATTCTTTATTTATGCATGTCTGCATCAATTACGTCATCATTCTTGGAAACTTTCCTAACTCATGCTTAAGCTGCATCAAAGAATTCGTATTACACATCTTTCGGAAAATTATGTGTGAAACTGTTAGAAATGAGCATTTTCGGATTAAATGCCGCTGTGGCAGTCTAGACATCCGGTCGATTAGACGGAAAAGCGCCATTTTTTATTTCCTTACTTTGATAAAGAAAACATCGGCAGTTTGCCTTGAACTACTAACTGAATTGAAAAAAATTAATGAGAATAATAAAGAGAAAGGAAACAATCATAGAATTGCCAATAACAAGCTACCCTTAATAACTAAAAATAAATTATAATAAACAATAAACACGTCATTATTTTACAGAACTACATCGAATTACGAAGCAGAGTTATTTAAAGATAAACAAAAATTGCAATTTTTTTCTTTTAAGAATATACAGAAAGGCTTGCAATTTAGGTACTAAAATATTCAAGTCTTGCAATTTACGTAACCATTCATTAACAAGCGCTAATTACGTCTTCTTATTGTAACATCTAAACACACTTGCAAAAATAATCTTGTATTCTGGACTTCATATAACAATGAGATAACTGCTTATTCATCCAATTGGTATTTAAAGTTCGCTTGATGATATTATAAAGAATGAAAGGCAGATTGCTAATTTAATTTTGTGGCATAAAGGGAAAAAAACTGATCTGTAATTTGAAGTTATCGAATTTGACTCCGAGCAAACGCGGCTAATTTTTTAATGGTGTGATGCTTCTTTGGCGAAATGAAGCAACTCCAATGATGGAACACAGCAATAACTTTTATTTAACACTAAAAAAAATGGCGACATACAAACAAGAAGAGAAAACACATTCTAACATTTAAAAATAAATTACATTCTTCGTGCGAGAGTCGCACGTGGCACTCGAGTCTGGTTTCAAATATTGCCATTCACAAATAACTTAATGTTCATCTATTTAAATTATTTAAACTACAAGATTTTAATACTATTTAAAGCTGTTACAACCTCTCCCCCAACGGAGAGACTTTTTCCGAAGGGAAAAGTTCTGTAAAATTTGACAGTTTAATAAGCTCGGCTTGCTCATTTGCTTAAAGAGCAAAGGTTATTTCTCTTATAAATTTCTAAATTTCAGGCCAAAAAATTTTAAGTTTTAAACAATACTTTTACACTACATTTAAAAAGAAAGAAATGGAGAACGTTCAAATACATTAGTTGAGCATACATTAAACAATAAAATTAATTCTAAACGTGGTTACATACACTAAGAGTTACATTACTTAATTCTACTCAGAACATCTACGTTCTTGTGCAAAGATCCTTTGCGATGAATGACCTTAAAATTATAAGGTTGTAATGAGAGTGCCCAGCGCATCAATCTAGAGTTACATTTGGCGTTGGATTGTAGCCAGACCAAAGGATTATGATCAGTTTGAATCAAGAATTCTTGCTGACCATCCAGATAAAAATGCAGTTTCTTGATAGCGTAGATGATAGCAGCGCACTCCTTTTCAGTAGTACAATAATTCTTTTCAAACTTAGTAAATTTTTTGCTTATATACAAGATAGGATGTTCACGTTGTTCATCATCTAATTGGCATAGTACTATACCCATGCCATTGTCTGAGGCATCGGTTTGTATAATAAACCTTTTATCAAAATCGGGAGCATACAGAATTGGTTTCTTGCATAGCAACTCTTTTAAATTTTTAAAAGCTCTGTCACATATTTCAGACCATTGTATATTTCCTTTTTTTTGTTACCCCCTTCAAAGCGTCCGTGAGGGGTGAAGCAATTTCTGAAAATCTCGGTATGTACTGGCGATAATGCCCTACCAGTCCTAAGAAAGCACGTACTTCTGTTTTGGTTTTAGGTGTAGGATACTCCTTTACAGCCAGGATCTTTACTTCATCCGGGGTTCGTTGTCCTTGTCCCACAACATGACCTAGGTATCTCACTTGATCTTGTGCAAATTTACATTTTGATGGTTTTAGTCGTAAATTTGCTTTCTGTATTCTTTCTAGAACAGAAGTTAAGTTTTTAAGGTGCTCTTCCCAGTTTTCTGAGTAAATGGCAATGTCATCCAGGTATGGTACAGCGAAACCTTCGCATCCAGCCAGGACTTTAGTCATAACTTTGCTAAAAAAATATGGGGCAATTTTTAATCCAAAGGGTAAACGTAGAGGCCTGAAACTTCCAAAACTAGTTACAAACGTTGCATATCTTTGGGCTCTTTCTGTTAACGGAATTTGCCAGTAGCCTCTAGATAAATCTAATAGGGTAATATATTTTGCTTTTGCTACAGTTTCGATACGTTCTTCAATATTAGGCAAAGGATAGTATTCAGTTTTAGTAACAGCATTGAGTTTACGATAATCAATACAAGGCCGAGGATCCTTTGATGAAGATTCTATCAAAATCATGGGAGATGTATAGTCCGATTCTCCCGGCTCTATAATTTTAAGATCGAGCATTTTCTGTATTTCCTTTTTGAGAATTTCAGTCTGTCGGGGTGACAGTCTGTATGGCTTTATTTGTATTGGTTCGTTATTTAATAGCTCAATATCGTGACAAACTAAGTTTGTTAGTCCAGGATTATTTGAAAAACAACCAGAATATTTCCATAAAATCTTTCGTAAATCTTCTATTTGCTCGGATTTCAACCTTTTCTCGAGTTCATTCTCCTCTATGATGTCCGAGAAATTTAATATACTTGGATTGGAAGGTAAACGAGGAATGTCCATTTCTAAGTCTCCTTCCACTTCAGTTATCATATTAATCATTTCTGGTCTTTTGTAATATGGTTTAAGCATGTTAATGTGATATACTTGATTTGGCTCATTTTGTTCTTCGAAACTTACAATATAATTGGTTTCTGAAATTTTCTGCTCTATTTTTCCAGGTCCTTTCCACTGTACTTCTAGTTTATTTTGACGATTCGTTGATAAAACAAGAACTAAATCTCCTCTAGCAAATTCTCTTTTCACTGCGTTTCGATCGTACCATGTTTTCCTCCGTTGTTGAGCTTCTTTCATGTTTTCCACGGCAAGTTCTTGGCATTTCTTCATTCGATTAATAAGTTCGAAAACGTAACTGACAACATTATTACTTTCTTCAATCGGTTCTAGCCACTGCTCATAAAGTAAAGTGACTGGCGTTCGTAGGTTTTTGCCATGAACTAATTCTGCTGGTGTAAAACCAGTGCTTTCGTGTGTGACTGTTCTGAGAGCAAAAAGAACTGATGGTAGATAATTCTCCCAATCCGAAGTCGCTCCTATACATACGACTCTTAACACCCTTTTTAGCGTTCTATGGAATCGCTCAACGGGATTACTCTGCGGATGATACACAGAGCTTCTTACATGTTTAATGCCGAAACGCTCCAAAAATTCCTCTGTCAAAGCACTGACGAAAGAGGTCCCCTGATCTGTTTGGATCACTTTTGGGAAACCCATACGACTGAAAATCTGTAAGAAAGCATCAATCACAGATGGCGAAGAAATGTCTGTCACCGCTACAGCATCTGGATATTTGGACGACATACATAGAGCTGTAATAATATATTTTTTTCCAGTCTTCGAAATAGGTAGCGGACCAACGGCATCGGCATTTATTTTAGTGAATATTTCGGAAATTACTGGTACTAATGTCATTGGAGCCTTCTTTTTGTCATTTCCTTTTCCAGCGTGCTGACAAGCATCACAGGCTCTTACAAAATCTTCAGTTTCTTTGTAACACC
Source organism: Stegodyphus dumicola (assembly GCF_044657685.1). Taxonomy (NCBI): domain Eukaryota; kingdom Metazoa; phylum Arthropoda; class Arachnida; order Araneae; family Eresidae; genus Stegodyphus; species Stegodyphus dumicola. Next base: position 92,021,839 of record NC_140769.1, read on the forward strand.
TCGTCCAGTAAAAATATCTAGCAAGTCTGTCTTTGGTCAGACCCCAAATTTTTGACACCCAAATGACCAGAAGTTCCTTCGTGGCACATCTTTATAATTGACGGCTTGAGTTTTTCAGGTATAACGACAAGCTGTCTTTCAAAGCCCATTTTATCCGTCGTTTTTTTAACTAAAAGTTCTTTTCCTGTCAGACTATAGTTCTCATTTTTGCATGTACCTTCTTTAACTTCTTGGATGATTTTAGACAGTTCCTTATCAGCAAGCTGAAGTTGTGCAATTTCTTCTGAGTCAATTTTTACCAGTTTCATGAGAGCTTCATCTTCCGTATTTAGTTCCGGTAAATTATCTTCTTCTTCAAAAACATCTCTGGATGCTTTATTTTCTTCCTTCATCGGTTCCAAGAGCTTCTCTTCAGCTATTTCTCTTTTCCTTTGAGCTCTAGTAGAGACAGCATTAACCTGGTGAGGACAACTATCAGGCTCCTTTCCTTGTTTATTCAACAGTGTAAAAGTTCGATTGCCTAATAAATACCTTCCTTTGTCGAGTTCATTTCTAATAATGGCAGCCTTAGTTATTACTCGCCCAAGATCGCAATTTAGTTCGATCTCAGCCAATGATAAACAGGTTGGATTCAAGTCTAATGGCTGTTGCACCCACACATTTTCACCTGTCAGCATTTCTGGCGTGATGTATTTGCGACAAACTATATCAATACTAGCACCTGAATCCCTTAATATAGGAATTTTATGACCATTTACGTAACCCATACTAGTATAAGGTAATAGAAATTTATCCTCTGGTTTTGCACTAATTCTGTTAAGATTAGCAGGAGATTCAGTACTATTCTTAAGTTTTGGACATTGGGGCCTTAAATGTTGATAGGACCCACACTGATAGCATTGTGGCGTCTTTCGTTTTTCATATTTATCATCTGGACGTGGACTTCTAGGTCTATGAAACAAGCTTTGCGTATTAAATCCTGATGACATTTTGTTTTCAGTTTTATTTTTATTATCTGAACTCAATTTACCTTGAGTTAGTGCATTGTATCTTTCTTTCTGCCTATCCACTACAGGCTTTTTTTTAAAGTTTCCGCAAACGTTTTCATAGGCATCAAGTTTTTCAGATAATTTTTTAGATGAAATCATCTCTACCCACTCATCAAGAAAATGACCTCGAATTTCAGGAGGAACTCGACGCTTAAGTTGGTCAATCAGCATCAAATCTAGCAACTGATCAAAAGTCTTAACTCCCAGACCAGTCACCCATTCCTTGCAATAATTTTCTATTTCATAACGAACACTGTTTTCTTTATATTTCCTCAAAATAGCTCAATTCAATTACTTTAATTAATTAATGCAGTCAGGAATCACGAAATTAAATGCACTTTGTTAAGTACGTATACCTCAAAAATGAAATATTTAAATTATATGAAGTTCATTCTCTCTACCACATTAATTGTGATTAAAATAAGAATAATAACATAGAGCAATATATATATCTACCGTCTGCACAACTAAAATGAATATTAAATATAATATCAAATGCGGTAATAAAATAAGACAATTTATTATTAACAGGAAGTAATAATCTGGTATCACTAATATTGCGTTCAGTGATGAACTAATAAAGCAATTCTATATAAACATTAAGTAATAATCTGGTATCACTAATATTATGTTCAGTGATGAACTAATAAAATAAAAATACGCACGATTATTCGATCTTGGTCAGTGCCTCCAAAATAATTAAGACTGTGATGCTTCTTTGGCGAAATGAAGCAACTCCAATGATGGAACACAGCAATAACTTTTATTTAACACTAAAAAAAATGGCGACATACAAACAAGAAGAGAAAACACATTCTAACATTTAAAAATAAATTACATTCTTCGTGCGAGAGTCGCACGTGGCACTCGAGTCTGGTTTCAAATATTGCCATTCACAAATAACTTAATGTTCATCTATTTAAATTATTTAAACTACAAGATTTTAATACTATTTAAAGCTGTTACAATGGGAATTCTCCAAGAAAAATCCAAGAAACACATGAATTAACTTTTGAATTTTTGATGAATGCAGGAAAATTCCGTTTAATGAAAATTCTATGTGTTCCAATATCAGCTAGCCCGACCGAAGGAATAATACTTTTTCTCGTTTTAAGAGAACAATTAATCAATCAATGTGAAATTTGTGATGTTTTTTGAAATGTGAAAAGTTTTTTCCACAAGTTTTAGAGATAATTTTGTTTTAAATCCGGTAATACAATTAAAAGAAGATAAACAAAATGACTATTACATTAAATAAAGACTAATTACGCATCGGCAATGATGATATGTGTATAACACGTTTTTCAATAAAATAATAAAAATATTGCTCGTATTGTACGACGCGGAGTAAACAACTTATACTGAATTTTGTTTTAAACCTCAAAAACGGTATCGCTGTTGAATCAGCTGTTGAATTTATGAGACAAGTATATAGGAATAATTCTTAACTTTGTGCATTTCTGAATGATTCCAAAATGGTATGAAAACGACTGAAAATGAAGCTGATCCTGGGCTTCTGAAATTTGTTTCTAATAAGCAACTCATAGCAAAATCCAGAGAATAGTTATATATAAATTATTATTTTACTGCGATGATGATGGAGAATGAATTAATCAAGAGACAGTTCGTCACATTTTAATGGAGGATTTGAGCAATAAAAACATCGCTTCCCAGTTTAAGCTACATTTTTCATTTGATGACCAAAAATAGGATCACGTTTATTATGCAAAAAAGACATTCTTCAAACTTTTCAGAGAAATAAATATTTTTTTAATCAAACTGTTGCAGAGAATAATGTATGATGTTTTTGCTGTGCTCCCACAATTAAATTCTCATGTGTTTTGAATGGAAATCATCATTATCAAAGCGAAAAAATTCGTCTTCAGGAGTTAAACTTGAAGATCATGCTGGTGTGTTCCTGCAAGGGGATTATTCCTTGTGCAATTGCTTTCAGGGGATAAACTGCCATTCTAATTTTCAAGTATTTTGAAATATCTCCAGTTCCTCTTTTAAAGAAGCCAGCCTGAGTATTCATGAAGTGATAAGTGGTTCCATCTCCATGATAATGCATTGACTCAGTGTTTCTTAGCTGTACAAGAATTTCTAGATCCCCCCCCCCCAAAAAAAAAATTCTGAATGATTTCAGATTTTAAATTACGTCCAAAGGGGCTATTTTTTTAACGTTTTAAGTGTTACCTTTGTTTATTAATATCATGTTCTACGTACTTAAACCATAAAATTCATTTCAATAGCAATATCACAAAATAATTTTAAAATGAGTGTATCTTTAGAATTTCCGATACAGGGTCTCGTGCGCTGGAGATAATTTTTTTTTTCCCTGTACAGTGTTGCCATTGCTCGCTTTTAAATCGTTTAGTTTCTTAATCAAAAATTTGCTGAAGTGTTATAAAATATGAAACCGATAATAAAACAAATTTCAAATTTCAAATTAGAGCTTCCCCATGTCCATATTCAATGGAAGATTACGTTATTCAAATTTTGATGGCTCTAGGTACCGTTGTTTTATCACAGTGCGAGAAACATACATACATTCTTGCAGATTCTTCATTATTTAATTTTTTTAATTATAATACAGGGTGATAATATTTGATGCCGCAATTTGAAAAGTGATTCACCGTTTATAGTTTTCAACGCAAAATGCCAAAAAGAAATTAATGGTCCTTCAGGGCAAATTGCCCCTTTCGATTTAAAAAAAAAAAAAAAAAAAAAGTGTGTATGTTCAACCATACAACTTATTCGCTGGATCTGTTTCCTTGTAATTATTTACCTGTTCCCAAATCTGAAGCTTCTATTCAAGTGACAACTCTTTGAAAGTACTGAATGCTTCTAAAGGACTGTAACATGGTGTCTTCAGCATAGTCTCAGTTAGATCATGCTATATGTTGTATCCATTCAAAAGGGATGTATTTTGAATTTAAAAAATAAATAAATAAAATTTTTTTTTAATAAATCCCGTCTATGATTTAATTGTTAGAATGTGTTTTATTTTGCTTCACATGAGTAAGGTACCGCTTAATTGATTATATCAGTCGCAAGTGATGTCATACTCTCATTTAAATAAATAAGATCTAAATCTATAAAATTATTTTACTTTCATTGTGTTACTTTTAGTGAAACAGATTGTTTGAGAGCATTTCCTTTTAATCTAAATCGAAGCTATATTTTACGCTATTTATGATAAAATTACGCTGGAGATTTATTAAATATATTATATATTTGTAATTACTGTATAGCTTAATTTCCTTCTGCTTTCAATCTGAAACTGGGGTAATTATATTACAAATCAATTTCAAGCAATATTCAACATCATCAGTACATGACATTAAACTGACTGTAACTTAAATAATGACCCACTGCTTTAGAATTGACCCACTGCTCTGAACAGCAAAATAACAGCCATAATAAGTACTTATTTGAAAACTGTCATTCATATGCAGCTGGCTAAAGAATGCTTAACCTGAAGAAGATCTCAAAAATATACAGTCGAAAATAATTAATATTCTTGAGCATTTATTACAAAGAAATATCCCATTCAATAATCTTTCTGCAATTTATGTATAAAAATTCAATTATAACATTATACAGTGGTTTCTTCTGTGTATAGGTCAAGAAGTATTAAGAAGCGCACTGAATATACACTATCAGCAAATAATAATTTCCTCCAGACCTTTAAAACATATATTTAGAATTATAAACATATTCTCCCACAGGCTGAATATGTAGCTGAAAGCTGAATGTGGGTCAGCTCTTCTTCCGACGACGAACAAGAAAAAGAACAAACACTTCGTTCTATAAATACTATTTTCAAGAATGAAAAACGAAAAACATGTTTCGGATGAATGTAATCTCTCTAATACTGTGAAAATATTAACAAAATTTTAAAATATCGACCAATTTTAATTTCTTTAACCAGCTATTTATCATTTCCGTTCTTTTCATGCAGAATTTTTCCATCGAGAAATTTGTTGAAAATAAAGAATCTAATTTGGTCGCGTATAGCAACGGAGGAACTTTTCAGGATTTTAATCTGATGATGTCACAGAAAGTACGTACGTTAATATGTATTCCACAGAAATTAAATTTCATCAGACAAAAAAACAAAAGTAGAAAGAATTCTAATTTGTTTTTAATCTGAATACGAGCCCTAAGTTTCTGGAATCTCAAATCTGTCGAATACTTCATAGTAAGGGGGGACAAAAGGTAAAAAAAAAAAAAAAAAAAAAAAAAGCTTTCCTTGATATTAGGAATTTTTATTTAAACAAAGCATGAAATACGCAGTTAATGAGAAATTAGTTTAAGACCTCTTTTTAAAAATACATCTATATTCATTAAGATGATGCAAGTAAAATTTAATAAAGACGTCCGTAATTAAAACTTTTAAATCGTGATGCTCATTGTTTTCAGTATAATTTGGAAAAAAAGATAATAATCTGAGCAATTCTGAGTAACCTTAAGATGTTTTACACTTTTCTGAATGGTTTTAAAGCAAGTATATAGGATTGAGGATTATTTCAAGAATTAACATATGTTACCGGAAACAGCTAAGCATCGGATATTACAGTTTCCCAAAACAATTAAACATCATTTTTTTTTTTAATTTTTTATTTTAAGAGTTTACAAATGCATTTACACTGAGCACTTCTAACAAATGACGACATATTGGTGACCCAGGTACTAGATACATTACAAAAGTCGCCCTTATTTTATTTTATTTTCATTTATTTATTTAATGAATGAACACTTCTGTTAGACATCAACGATACTGCTTTCATAAGTTTTGAGCTTAGATTCTTTAATGATTTTTAAAGTTAAGATTCGAAAGATTAAAAAAAGGGTGGGAAGACTTCGAAATTTTGTCAAGAATCGTGGAATTTGCATGTCCCATCTCTAGAAGAAAGTGTCCTCAGTAATCGGATTACCAAACGAAAACCACAAAGCTGCAAAATCTCAATGCATTTGAAAATTTTCTATACGGAGAAAAATCGGATTGTTATTTTTACATTATAGTTCTGAATTCCGGATCGATATGTTAGTCAATGGATATTGCCCTGCCCCTTAAGTTCGTATCATGTATTCAAAACATAGAACTGAGCTGCTATTGTCGAGAATGTCGCAGAGAAATGCAATGTATCCATCTTAGTAATGTCGGCTCAGGCAAATATGAGTGGTTTCCTGCGATGAGTTCCCCGCCTGTAATCGCTAACCCGGAATAGTGCGGTGTCGATTTTCGATTCCGTAGAAATTCCGAATAGTTCTTAGATGAGTGAACACATAATCACAGTTTGTGACAGAATGTGCAGTGCGAAAAGCATAGTATGAATGCCCGAAAACACATAAAGAGTACGAGCGAGTCTAATACCTGGGCACTGTCAGACGTTGAAGTCGAAGAGTAAGTGAGCAATTCGTAACAGTAGTTAAATAGCAATTATTGACAAGGTAAAAAAAAGAAATCCCAGTATTTGCCAAAAGCAGTTTTTGAATGATCATGAGGTGTAAGTACAATACTAGTACATAACAATTATACATGAACAGAAATATATACATATCAATTAGAATAAGACAGAAGATAACATTATTGATTCAGGTGGCGAAGAACCGCAAGCGGCCTTTTACGATTATCTTGGCTTTCATAATTTAATATAGGAATTGTGCTGTGGCTTCATAATTTAATATAGGAATTGTGCTGTGGCTTCATAATTTAATATAGGAATTGTGGATAATCATAAAATAATGTTCTGCAATCTTAGCAATCTACATCTGAATTTCAGGAATTTTAAGCTCCCAGTGAATTGGCGTGTTCCCAATGAGCCATCGACAATTCACCGCCTGTCTGAGCACAACATTTTGGATAACTAGCAATTTTTGCATACTAGTTTTGCTAGTATAACCCCAAACAGGACAGGCATAAATGAGTATGGGAAGTAACAATACAGTACGTGAATCCGAAAAGGGCAAGGCTACAGCAGAGAAGCGGTGCAGTGTCATAAAGTGATTAAATATATGGTAGTAATAAAAAGAACTATATAGTACATAATAGTGTGGCAAGTAAAGTGAAGAATCTAAGGGAAATTAGAGTCACGAGAGAGGAGAACAGCGTAAGGACGGATGTTACTCTGTAACAGTAATGTTACTCTGTAAAGTATTTTATAGTCGAAAGTCTTGAAAAACTCAGATGTACACAATTGTTAGTCTCATACAAAAATTTCTGTTTGCTTTGCTCAGAAAATCTTCGATACTTTTCATTTTCAGATCTTCATGCAATTCTTAATTTGTAACACAAAAGTGGGGGTTCTTAATAAGTCTCAGGTGGGGATTTTGAAACTTTTTCAGTTTGATTATATTATTTTTCGACGCAGTTGCCCAAGCGGGCGACGCATAAGCAATAATGGTCCTAAGGATGATGATATCCAAGAGCCTCTTCTTTTTTAGGTCCAATGTGGAGTAATTTCCTATTAGAGGAATGAAGCTGTTCATAGCTGTGAATTGTATTGACTTGATCATTCCCGTTCAATTTTTCATTTAAGGTGATTTCCGGATATTTAGCTTTAGTGACTTGAGGGATCTCGACGTTAAAGAAACGTAAAGCTTTCTGCTGACAGGCACGTTTACCCGTTTTCTACTGATTATTAATAGTTGCGACTTATACGCGTTAATGGAAATACGCCACATGGTGCACCATTCTTCTATCGAAGGAATAACAGCTTGTAACTTCTTGACAGCACGATTGACATTTACAGATTTTACAGCGAAAGCTGTGTCGTCTGCGTAGCATCTCAAGAATTGATTAGTATCTTAGTGTGGCTTGGAGAAGTCTGCGACAAAGAATAAATAGAGAATGTGGCCAAGTATAGACTTTTGTGGAACCCCAGTGTTAATATTCCGAAGATCAGAGTGCTCATTACCAAATTGCACATCAAATTTTCTTCCTGTGATACATGGCATAATTAATTCGATGAGCTCTCTATGAAAACCAGTTTCAATGAGCTTGTAGATAATCCCCTCATGCCAAACGCGGTCGAAAGCTTTCGCCTAGTCCAGCATACGTAAGGCGATATTATTTCTATTATGCACAGCTGCACCGATAAACTCAGTGAGCCTGACCCGTTGCTTTGTGGTGGATAAACTTTTCCTGAACCCGAATCGTTCAAGGGGAAGCAAAATCATGTAGGGCTGCATTCTATTTAGTATTATGTGTTCATACATTCTGGCCAGTCCAGGTAATAGGCTTATAGGCCGGTATCGTCAGCTTTAGTAGTGTCCTTGCCCGTTTGGGAATACGTATAATCTCCGCTGTCTTCCATGTTTTAGAGAAATATGACTTCAAAACATTTTGAAAGAACAACTCTTCAGAACTATTTTCTTTGTCACATCATATGAAACAGCCAATCACCGGGGGCCGTTCTGGGGTTACCATGTAACGGAAAAACTAATTCTCCATTACAAATTGTGGTTGATATATGGGATTTGATGCTGATAGCTGATTAGTTGTAGAAAACGAACACCTTAACAATTTTTTGCGAAAGAAAAGAAAAATCGTTCGCCTTTGTTTCAGTGGTAAAGCAGATAAAAATGTCGTTTGAAGTAAGTGGATGTATGATACCAGCCTAAAAGACCATTCTTTGGTTTAAGCATGAAAATTTGAGTTTGTGAAAGGAAAGTATTTAAAGCCATTAGTACCATGAGGGAGGGAAAGAGGGGAAAAAAAGAATATGCGCTTTACTAGTTCTATGATAGTGCAGAACTCCTCTTGCGAAACTGATAATGGGGAAAGAGAAGTATGAGTTTCTCAAATGCTCTCTCTTGGGATGTTCAGTTTGAGGACAGAAGCTTGGTAACATCGGACTACCGCCGAAATTACAATATTGGTCATCCCATCCGAAGAACGCTTCGACTTTGGCATGGTGGTGAAGACGTAATTTTGTTTAACATTATATACGTATATAATAGCAAATCAAATAATAAAGTTATACATTTCTCAGTAGTTTTACTTCGTTCGAAATAAATGAGGTACCGAAGCATTTCTTAAGATATTAAGTTGTTAAAACATAAAAACTTATTGCGCTAATCCGTTAAAACTGACAGCAAGACCAAGGGCAAGAAACTGACAGGCAGCCATCTAGTAATTTCCACATCAATTCATTTCTACACATTATCACTTCTTCCCCGGTTCTATAACTCAGGACGTTATAACTGAAAAACAGGAATTTAATCTTTTACCTTAAAATGCTCCCTATTGAACGTATTCATAATAAAGAAGCATTTAAAGTATTTATTTTTTCGAATTTTGCATAAAAGCTCATTTATTTTAATTATCACTCAAGTAGAACTTTATAAATATTTCTATTTAGCAAAACAAAATATATTATTTGTCATCAGTACACGTTTTGTGTTTCTTGATGACACACCAAAGAATTTCAGCATAAAAGTAGTCAGTAATTACTTAATGGTATTGAAGAGATTAAATGCATGAATGTGCAGAATAAAAGATTTTAAAAAATCACTAATGAAAGCGTATATATGAGATAAATGTGTAGAGTTTCCAAACTAAACATTCCCACTGCTACCTCCTTAAAAATATATAGAGAGAGAATATTTTGTGTGACGGTTATATTTACCTTCATTACCATTGAAAACTATTAAAAAATACAGTTACAGATGTTTGCTTCTAGAAGGAAACATGCCCTTTACCACCCACTCCCAAAAAAGGAGGAAAACTAAAATATTTTTATTTTTAATGAAACAGAATTTTTTCTCTATTTTCCTCTAGCTGGCTAGGAATCAAATGGAAAATGCAAAACTTCAGAATTTAAAGAATGTTACAAATATTAATAATCAAGAAACTCTTTTTAGTTACATATCGACAAGCGTACAAAAAAAATCTATTTAACACACACATATTTATGTAATTAATTATATTTAATTTTAATGTGTAAAACTAATTTTGTCATTATGTATATGTTACCGGCAATGTATGCCACGCCGGTATTCTATAAAATGCTTAGGAATTTTATACAGTGTCTGGAGTTTTTAGGCAAAGTTTGAAATATGAGAATTACTACATACTTTAGGTAGGCATTCCATAGAATGACAAATGCTCTTTAGACAAAGTATGAAAAATAGGTCATGATAAGGCTATTATTTAAAAGACTTTCATTCCACAAAAATAAAAATGTTATTAAATAATGAAAGATTGAAATTAAAAAACTTTCATTCAAAATTCAAGTTCAGATGGTCTTGATACACCATAATAAATTTGTATTCTATATCTGGTTCAGACTGGAAATCAATAAGATCTGCCAGACAACGGGAATTAAATTGAGAAAAAATCAAAGTTTCACATGCTTTTTTTAATACCATTTTGTTTTTTAGGGCAGGACATACAAAGCGGATGTGCAATTCAATATCATTATGTGTAACGTTTTTCTTCTTGGTTGAAAGTTCTTTCCGTGTTCAATAGTCAAATGAGTTTCATAAAATATGTTCATAAAACGTGGCGCTCAAACAGGATAGTGGTTAGAGACTCTGACTGGGTACCGAAGGGCCCGGGTTCGTATACCGGAGAAAGCATAGATGTTGTAAATGGATTAATTTATGTCTGTGCTGCATAGGAGCACTCTAAATATGCAGAGAGCCAAAAGTCCTCTCAAGAGGTTGTTTGTAGGAGAAGAGGAGTAGGAATCCCTCGGAGCCATCCAAAGGGATGCTCTTTCTCAAAACTGTGTGCGGAACTAAACTAAAATCGAGCTATTACCTATGTGGTGCTCAAGGCTCTTGCCAACGATAGGCGCATTTGATTCCTTGCTATGATGAATGTCCTGGGCTTGTGCTTGTTAGGCAATTGAAATTGGTAACAACAACTATATAACTTAGTGTCCGAGACGTAATACTGTGCAGTACTGATGCCTTCTTTAACGGGATAGATGAGTTTACTTTTGTTTTCCACAAATATCACATCATAGCGATTCAGCAACCCAATAGTTTCAATAGTCCCGTGGTTCCTCCTTAGTAGTCATTCGGCCCTTTTTTTTTTTTTTTTTTTTTTTTAATTACGTCATTTATTAATTTCTAGTAAGTAGTTTCGGTTATTCGAAAGGAAATGGAGATGTATTCCATACTTTCCCAGTTTGTCATTTAAAACATTGTACAGAATGCCTAAGCAATGTGTGAAATATTTAACTGTTTCAAATATTATTGGCCAGCTTTTCGGCATCCTATAAAATGCCGGATTTCATTCTTTGCCAGTAACATATATTTATTTCTCTACAACTATTTATCTTCCCACATAGCTACTTTTAGGCCACCGATGACACGTTTGATAACATTCACTTTGAGATACACTTTTTATAATTATTGTTTAAAAGGTACATTTCTTTTGATTACATTTTAAAAAATAGCATGTACTTAAGGGCGTTTGCCAAGAGTGCTTCCTAAACTTCTTTTCAACATAAGTCTTATAATAGCAGTAAACACGTTTGATACACAATAGCAGATATGCATTTTTGCGTAATAAGGATACTATATCTTGAACTTCACTGAATTCTTTGCTTAATTTGCGTACGAATTCTTTGCTTTTATTTTATCGCTTTCAGCCCTTAGGTAAAACTTTCTTCTGTTATCAAAATTAATTGTTACATTCGAGTTATGTAACCTTGATAAGCATGATGTAGATTATCAATGTATTGATAATCTACATCCGTGATCGCCAATTAAAGTTAATCAAAGTCCGCCATGTCATAAAAATCACCGTGAAAAGACCAAAGTTACAAATTTTTTTATTTGCATTATTATTTAGATTTCTATGTAGCTAAAAATCGAAGGTTAATATTACAAGCCATTCCATTTACCTTTGGAAAGTTTACCGTGTAGCTTCGAAGGCAATTAATAGCTAATAAATCGCTATTAAATCGGAATCTAATCATTTGTTCTAGACTCAAATTTGTATGGAGCCATTTTTTCGCATTCTCTGAAGAAACTCACAAAATCATGCTTAATTTCTAAGATTCTTTTTGATTTACCTGCAAATTTCTCTGAGAGATATCATCATTTTGTATGGTTTCAAAACTAAATTATTCTTACTACACTAATTCATGCACTTTTGCAAAGCTGTTTTCTAACAAACTAACAAAGAAATATTTTACGCAAGGGGAAAATGTATTTATAATATTTTACAGGTTGTTTACACGATTTTAATGCAATTTTTATATTGTTAAGCATAATATTCTACTTCTGATGCATAGCAGCGTCAGCAGTACACCAAAATCAGGAATCTTACCTTCAACACTAATTCATACACTCATACAAAGTTGACTTCTCTAACAAATAAAAAAAAAATAGTGTCTTACTGTTACTAGACTAATTCATGCATTTTTACAAAATTAAGGTTTCTAACAAACAAAAAAAGAAATATTTTACGCGGTGGGAAAATGTATTTATAGTATTTTCAAGGTTGTTTACATGATTTCAAAGCAATGTTTATATTGTGAAGGATGACATTCTACTTCTGATGCATAGCGTTAGCACTACACTAAAACCATGAATCTACATTTTCTGTTTCTTCCGCTTAAGTGCGTAAATTGTCGCTGGAGTTTTACAGCATGTCCAGAACTGGAAGACGCTTATACTCTGGGATTTTTTCGTAGGAATTATTAAAACTTGCTTATTTCGAGTCGAGTGACCAGCCACATTAATGATAGGCTCAATAAATGAGTGATTGTTTGTGAGTGCCTCTGCACCGTCACTGATGAGTTAAAGTCAACTTTGTCACCAATAGTATCTTGAACATAATGACAATATGAATCGACTTCAGTTTGGATTGAAAGCACCCCCGAAAAGGGAATCCGAAAATTTCATGCACTTCTCTTTTTATCCCTAGTCTCAAAATGTTTGGAGTGAAAGATAAGAATCCCCGCCTTCACCAACGACGCTACTATCACAAGGGTTCCATGTCCTGCCTTGGGCTTGAGACCAGGCCCTTCATCACTGATATAAATACAGCAGACCATCATGCTGATAAGGCAGCAGCCAAAATCATAGAGCTGTTCCATTCCACCCAAAGCGTCAAACGTTTAAAAGCGTTTTTCTCGCTGAAATTCATTTGTAAATTGATGTTTCTACAATGAAATATTTTCATAAACGTTTTTTAGTTGAGTTCAAAACTTATTTATTGGCCGCCATTCTTTCAACAAAGCATTTACTTCTACACCAGTAATTAACGAATTCTGATACATGAAAGAGAGAAGTCAAGTTCCTTAAATAAGGTTAACGCCCAACTTTCCTTTTTTTTTTTTTTTTTTTTTTTTTTTTTTTATGCGGACACTATTTTCTCGAGCAAGAATGCACTCCATTCATTCGTTGCGCGGAAGTACACATTAAAACTGAACTGAATTGTTTAACATTCATCTGAGATCTTTCAGTACTGTAGGCCCGACACGTGCCAAAACTTTTTTCTTAATGTATTGCAAGAAACATCGAGTGCGGCATTCTAATACTGATCCTCGTTATTAAAAATTACTTTCCGATTTAACATATGCATCTCCTCCGGCGTTTATAGATCTGTCTGGAATATTTACAAACACTGCATGCCGAAGAACATTATTTACTCTAGTGAAAAAAATACTTGGCATTCTGGTATCTACGGCAATACGCATATTTAGGATTTCAACTCATTTTAGAAATCAATAAAAATTCTAATAATAACGCTTATTCTTCTGTATTATAGAGATAAACTAACTTCGTACATAGAGTGAAACTCAACTATCCGTCACTCTTTTAACTGTCAATCGAGACAATCCGATGGAGAGAAAGAACTCATCAAGAAACAAGGGGGTGGGGGAAATATTACAAAAAAAGTACGAAAAGTAAATTTTAATTTAAAACAGGTCATATTGTGCAATAAAAATGATTGTTCCATCGCTGTGTTTAGAATACGAAGTTAGAATGCTCTTTCAGACAATATGTATTGTAAAATAAAATTACACAGAAAGTAATGTTTCGTAAAAAAAAAAAAAAAAAAAAAAAAAAAAAAAGACCTCGCAAATTTGGCAACTAACGGCAATAAAAAAAGGAGGGGGAAACTGGCTTAAAGAATTTTTTGCATATCATTTTAATTCACAATTAACAATAAAAACCAAGCAGAAAAGTTGATTAATTTCTTTAATTCGATATCTCAGCAGGCAAAAGGATCTAGAGAGAAAGAAATACATTTGCATCAAGGCGACCTTGATGCAAAATATGTATTCCAGGGAAAAGTATTTCCTTTCCCTGCAGCTTCTCTTGCTCTACATTAATGATAAGGTCAATGGGAACTACAGAGGATATGGTCTACCAATATTGTGTTTGTCCTTGGCAGCGTTTTGTTCTTTCGTAAAGCTCTCACCTTTTTGAATTCTACTGTCCTTCAAAAAAATTGTTAGAAAGACTTTTCAGTTTTTAATTCTTTTTTAAATTTCTCTGAAATTTTTATATGTAATACATATAATGAAAAGAAGCAATTTGAGAAAACTGAAATTTTGACTAATTTCAACGAAAGAATTAAATTTCTTAAAAGTGTGGACAATACAGTTACGCTTCTTCCTTTATATTATGTCAAAAAAAAAAAAAAAGAAATTTATGGTCATTAAGTGAGTAAAAGTTTTTCTTCCAACATCTTAAAACGTAACCTAATTTCTGAATTAATTGGTTGCAAGCCTAGAAGTTTGCAAAATAATTGATTAAGTTTTTCCCCGTGGCAACGTATGGATCGATGGTTTTAAGTGAAGAAATGAATCTGGTTTTCAAAAGTCATTGTTGACGTTACAGCACATTGTTTAATAACAATTTTAGAAATCAAATGAGAATAATACAGAGCTGAAGGTACTATTTTCTTTCACCTTACAAAAGAAGCGATCTTCAGCGATTTCCCCGTGAAGAATTTGAAAAAGAAAATGCCCTAAGGATTAGAAAAACCGTAAAAATAACATATGTACATCTTATTAAATGGCTCCACACTAGCTTTCATCACTTTTTTTTTTTTTTTTTTTTCTTATCAATAAATTTCACATCCATTCTATAATTCTGAACGGTTAATTTCAAATTCAGTTAATTCTCTAACAATGGAGAAATGCCCTAATCTGTGTCAGATAGAAATCAAGATATTTGGGCTTTCATTCGATGTTCTTCATATGATAAAAAATAATAGTGTTAAAACACAATAATATCTCTGTCTAAAATATGCTTAAAATTGTCTCAGCTTTGTTTAGTGTTAGTGTTTATGTGTGTTAACTCCTAATTAGAGATGAGATGAATTCTCTCCCTTCTGTGAGCCCCTGCTTTGTTTTATATTCTTGAAGAATGTAAAAGATTTGAGCTGTAACTCAAACATCTTTTCTCAAATCGTATTGTATTGAGGATATGAACTTCAAGATTTAATTATCAACTTTACTTATTAAGTTTCATTAGCGTCTTTTTAATAAATATAGGCGCATTTTTTTAAAATATTTATTTATAATTTTTCATTAAACGCAAGTTTTAAATTCTTTTTTATTTAAAAATTTAACAGCAAAGAGTTTTTTCTTCTTATTATTAAAGGTTATATGTATACATATATATAAAGTAATAACTATAACTATTATAAATATAAAGCAGAGAAGTTTTAGTTATTTTAATTATGACAAAAATGTCTAAAATTAAGAATATTTATGCTAACAAAATTCCGATTCAGCTAATGAAGTCATCGTTTTGAATTTGAAATATTTATTGATCATAATCTACAAAAAGCAAAAAAAAAAAAAAAAAAAAGCGTTTGCGATATAATCGGCAGTTAAGCCAAATTTTATGAAAGGAATGCAAGAGATCTTCAAAATGATTTAAGAAATTCGCTAGAAGTTGGATTTAAAATTGCCGAATATTCAGCCTTAAGTGTGACTATTAGATAGCTATACGAAAGCATATAAAAAATTATCATGAATTTTTGTATAGGTGTAACAACGAAAGAAAACAAGTTGAGTAAGCCCTGCCACCAGAGAAGCCCACCAGTGGGTAAAGAGACTCACGCTACACACCACAGGTAATTTGCCCTTGTTTTAAGAACAAGAACCTCACTGGTTTCTTTTTTCGGTGACTGAATGGCCAGGCCCATGAGGTTCTCGTATTTTTCTCATGTGCAACGTGAATACGAGCTAGTTGTCCTTTAACAGTCTTCCATGAAGGCAGAAGGCAGTCCTAAGGCAGATAATTCTCTATTGCTTTCCCAAAATTAATTAGTTTTATTGTATAGTACAAAAGACCTAAGCATCATTTCAGTGTGGTATTTAATTTGTCGTGTTTTGCAAACATAACGATTAAATAAGGAATTCTGAAACTTTTATGGTTAACCAACCCCTTAAAATAATGCTTAATTTCTGATCGATTCCTCCATTGTTCTAATTAATAAATCTCTGTAGAAGTCTTCTTTAAAGAATCTTTAATCTTTAAAAAAAAGAGAGGCTTCCACAAAAAAAGTTTACAGAAATTAGTGCATCAGTAACAAATGTAATTTGAATTAGCATACTGTATACTGTGGTCCAAGATGGAAGCAACTGAAACATCATTTTCTTTGTTTTAGATACGGATCTCGCAACATTCTCGGGAATTAACAAAATATTTCATTTTTGATAACTCTTTTTCTTTATTCCGAAATCTGTGGCCACAACTATGCTACTTGAGAGTAGGTGATGGGAGTAGACCAATGACTGTGAATAAGGCTGAGGCATAATTTCAGTCTGCCATGTAGAATAGAACCCAAATAATACGGCAATTGGATTTTATGTAACCATATGTACATCTTGTAGCTCGAGCAATATTTCCTGTAATTTTCACTTAGGCTCTTCTTGCAGAAATACAGATGTTTGATTTGGAAATATATTTGCATATTACTTGCAAGGCTATGAATGTTCTTTGATCTGTTGCAGTCAGACGTGAGCACGATATTTTATATTTCGCAGCAGCTCGCTTTTACCACCGCAATTCCACAAAAATCAAGTGCAGACAAATGCAGTTTAGCAGGAACTATGACCGAAGCCTTTTCCAAGGACCACAAGGCAAAGAATGCTGTTATATTGGTTACAATAGCCTATTCATTTCCCAGTCTTTCGGGAATAGATTCTCATCAAAAGTGAGACATAAACTCACTATCAAATCTCTGAATTAAGACTTTGGAAGCATAGAATGGGAGCATCTGGCATCCTTACGGACCAAAAAGTTTAAGAGTCGAATTGTTTGGCAGCAAAATACTACTCTGAAATCAGAAAAAAATGTGTTAGTCAGTTTCCTGGTAACAAAAGCAAAAGTTTATGCAGCTGGATTGTTTAGAAGCTACTGTCATATGTCATCATCCAAGGCTGTTGACAACATTTATTTACTTTTCTATGATGATGCTTCCCCGTATAATGGCTGTTTGATTCGAAAATGGTTGTTCGGTTCAAAAATATTCAAGATGACTAAGGTATCCAATCAATGGTCATAGAGACTAGGAAACCGCATTTTACGAGATGGTCATTAAACAATTTGATTTAAGCTTAGGAAATGTTAAAATCATTACTTTATGAAAATTAACGTTGCTATCATGATACCTAAAGTAAAATAAATTTGATTATTAACTTGATAATCCATGTAAACTCTGTTTTGGGACGTCCTACACATGTAAAATAGCTCCATTATAATGTAGCAAATTTAATAAACTAAGCAAAGCATTGGGAAGAGATGTGGTAAAGAACTTCTGATACTATTATCATGGCTGATTGTGAACTGGTGAACTGGTATTTGATTCCGTTCCGATCTCTATTCAATTTAATTTCACCATTTCCTTGGAGATAGAAGTCAAATAATTTTAAAGATATGTATATAAGATAAACAGATTGAAGCCTAAGATTCAGAAAATAACATGTGTTTTACATTTAGTTTAGCTAGAAGAACAAACTCGCTCTAAATTACTACGTCAGTGGCAAATCAAAATATATCCCAATCTTACAGCAAAAACCTTTTTCTTTAGATTATACTTCGCATTATTTCGATTTTTATCATTACGAAAACCGCCACATTGCGTCCAACGCAATCACACGTCTTTCCATGTTTTATTGCAACAGTTTCATTTCTTAAAATGATCTTATAATTTTAGTTTAAATAAAAGCTCTCAGTAGCAAAAAAATTCAATCAGATTACCTTTTTGTAAAATGTTTCAGAAAATCACGGAAAAACGAATAATAGACCTAATTTGCGAAACGAAACTTCTTCCTGCTATTGTTTATAAATTATTCAGAGATCTTTTATCATCCTGATTACAGTTACGGAACGATCGGTAGTTTCTTAGGAATACGCAAAATTCTTTGTTTTCGGAAATCAGATTTTATTTGATACCGGTAGCTTAAAATAGATTTTAAAGTCTATGTAAAAGATACTTCCTTGTGTTTCTACTTAAATTCATGCATAATATAATAAAATTTATTATCGTGTTACTATAGAATTATCTTCACTGAAGCTTATTCACCAGTTTTCTTTTGCAGTTCACAACGGTTGAATAAAATGTGGGGGCAGCATGTCCATAGTTCCAATAACATCTGCGTACAAACTTACTTAATAATACATACAAACACTTGTTACCTCCCATTAAAATCACCTGCTATGTCTACCATTTTTTGCCAAATTTTTGGAAGGCATCGTACACTATCGGCGCGTCCATTCCTGTTGATGTCCTGCAGCGACCGCCTTAAAGAATGGATAACCTTATCTGTACTGTTGTAATGGATCTTTCGCAACAGTTCTTTCATTTAATAAAGCACATGTGAAATACGACAAAGATTGTAAATGTATTAAGTATCGGTTTAATACATTCTTTCCCACACAAGAGTCTGGCTTTGAAACAAAAGTATGCTTGATAGCTAATTAGCGTATCAAATGGATAAAATATAATATACAAAGAAAAGAATATAATGGGAAAGAACAGTTGAACTGCTGAATGAAAACTGCGAGATCTTGAAAATTTTGCACCGCAATATTTTCCGAGAGAGCATCCTATTTGTCAATATTTTTAATAAACTAAACTCAGTGACGAAAACAGCCTTAATGGGCCAAGGCCTGCAGTGCCCCGAAATCTGCTTTCTTGACCGTGGGCCCCGGGGTGCGTAAGCATATGCCCTGAACAAGTGGTCAGCTTGGTCGCAGGACCCCCCAGCGCTTAGTCCCCAAGCGAACTTGGTACTCATTTTATCGACCCAAGGGATGGAAATCAAGAGATGAAAGGCTGGATCGACCTTGCCCAGCCCGGGGTTCGAACCTTGGACCTGTGGTGCTGCTGCGCGATGCGCTAGCCACAATATTTTTAATAACCTTTGCTATATTAATTGCTGTATGAAGGTGTGACTAGAAGCAAGATCAAGAGACTCAAATTTTGCTTAAGGTGTATTTATGTAAGAAATGAGCATTAAATTACAGTGGAATGCATTTCTAAATATAAATTATAAAATAATAATAATAATAATAATAATAAATAAATAAATAAAATCTGAGAGTTTTCAGGTTTTATATTACGCGCAAAGTGGCTTTTTCTTATTGAGTTACCTTTATTTAATAAATACCATGTCCTTTGCACTTAAACCATAAAATTCAATTCAACAGCAATATCATAAAATAATTTAAAAAGAGCATATCTTTGAAATTTCCGATACACAGTCTCGCGCGCTGGAGATTTTTTTTTTTTTTCCCTAAGTAAATTTGTTGCCACTGCTCACTTTAAAATTGTTGAGTTTGTTAATCAAAAATTCGTTAAAGTTTTACTAAATATGACATAGATAATAAAGCAAATTACAAATTTGGGCTTCCAGATGCCTATATTCGGGTGGAGGATTACGTTATTCCAAATTTGATGGCTCTAGGTAATGTTGTTTTATTGCAATGCGAGAATGCAGATTCTTCATTATAGAATTTCTTAAAATATAATACAGGACTCTATTGGTGGCAACAATTTGAAAAGTGATACGTTGTTTATAGTGATTCGTCTCAAAATGCCAAAACGAAATTAACAGCCCTTCTGGGCTACTAATAAATTTCTAAATATAAATTATCGATTGTGTGTCTGATTTCACGCCAAATACGCTATATATATTGATATTTAATAGAACATCCATCAGTAATTGTAACAAAAGGCGGAAATATAATGCACCTAAATTGCAGCATAATATTTCCAATCGACTGGGTTAAACCAAGTGCGAGGTCGAGTTTCCATCCAGCAATGCGTGATATGTGAAATTTCGCACTATTTTATTCTTCGGATCCAGTGCACTGAATATTTAATTCAGCCTTGATTTAAAATATAATGCTGTTCATGCAAAAAATTTTCGAATGTGTTTTGCTAAATAACTGCAATTCAGGCTGTTTCGTATAGTATAATATCTAACTGGAAGCATATGACTACGAGAAACGATTGCGAAAATAAAAGCCCGGTAAGGACTTTTATGCCGGTTAAGAAGGTGGGCATATACATATCAAGAATATATATATATATATTTACAATAAAAAAGGCAGGCGCACAACTAGATTTTATAGCAGTTCCATATACCAAATTTTAACGTTCTGCGGCTAATCATTTATGAATTATTATTACTTATTTTCCTGACGTCTGTAGATACGTCACAAATCCTTTTGAATTCCTTTCAAATCCACTTTACAATCTGTTTAGGAAAATTGTCCTTTATTCTGTCCGTACGTACAGGCGTTAAACAAAAAAATCCTCCAAATGCATTTGGAAACGGTCATAATAGATATTTCCGCTTTAATATGATATACGAAACTTTTCGAGATTACAATACTTCCTTTGCTTCGCACAAGAAAGTAAAAAAGGTTGTTTCTCGATTATTAATACATTTTATCTTCAACAAGGCTAGGTCTGAAGAAAATTGTAGGAAATTTAATGAACAGAATCAAGAAATGATCTTTGATTAATAATAAAGCGCCGCGAAAAGCAAAAGCCCCCATGGGCAATACGCGCCTAGCGAGTCCTCGTCCCTCAGTTTAATAAAGTGAGAGACTATTAGTTATTCGCCGCGGATTTCCTGATGTGTATACACTTTCATATTATTTCCTTTCGACAGCATAGATTGATATGCAGTAGTTCTGATCACGCTCGTTTCTTATTGACCGAGTACCGAAACCAGCTTTTTGGATTCTTTACGTGTGCAAATTTACGCTTGCGCTAACAGCAAAAAAGTTGATACAGATAATTTTAGTAAACATACCTATTGCTTAGAAATATAATATGCACAAAATCTGACTTAATCCTCTGTTTATGTTCCCTAATGAGGCTTTGTGTCAAGGGTAGTCTATAGTTAAATGCAGGGTATTTTTTTTATTTATTGCGTTCTTTGCCATGAGGCACTGCACGGAAAGGAAGGGGTGCCCCGCGGAGGTATTTTTAAGGGAACTGGCTTGTATCCACGTTACACATGTGGAAAACCAAGACAACGGCCATGCAGGCAACCCGTTCATCTTAACTCGAAATCCGGCCCGAACTACCAGTGTTCAGCAGCTTTTTCCGCTCGGCCGCTGGTGCGCCTAACGTTAGGGCCAAAAGTTGCAAGGGGATTAATGCAATAGCATTTTCTAAGAAAATGCATTTTATTTACTTGTAAAGGAAACATCATAAGTATACAGCGAATATTTAAAAAATTTACATATAATATATATTTAAAATTAGCGAATATTTAAAATTGCGAATATTTAAAAAAATTTACCCAGTAATGTAAGGAAAATAATAGTACACAACTGAATAGCTTGATGCTATTAAAAGCTTTTCTTAAATAAAACTAGAAAATTTTTCTATTCCATTCAAAATGTTGCTTTCTTGAATATTAGAAAAATAAATGAATATAGCTAAACGTCATAGAATATCTAAAATTAAGGATATCATCATTAAAATGACAAGACGTCTCGCAGCAGAGAACAGCCTTATATTTTAAATGCAGTGTCTTTAAGAATTCCTCATATAATTTTTAACATAAAATAATTTACCAAATACAATAAGAATAATAATAGTAATACATTGCTAGTGGGGTTAACATCTTTTTTTTACCTCTTCAAAAGCCTATAAAACTCGGAAACAATTATTGATAGCTTAAATTCAATGACTATATCGCATGGGGGGGGGAAGAAGCGTCAATTTTCTGCTACAGTTTGTAATTAATGCATTACTAGAGTTTTAACAGAACAGCTTTTTCACTATGTATTTACGCAAATACATTCATTTTCTATACACTTTTATTAATTTTTATGAAAGTAAATAACTTAATTAATATAAATATTATAATTCTTTTATCGAACTCTAAAACTGTCAATTGCTATATATCTATCTGACTTCAAAGTTTTCAATTCGGCACATCTTCTGCCACATTTCTGCCGCCAAGACTTAACAATCGAGCAATGTTTACTGTTAAAATTCTTAACTTTGCGTAACCACGTGCAACTACGATAATGGTAAACAATCATCCTGAGAAAGAATTGTAAACACTTGAGAATCAATTTGAACTGTAAATATATTTGTATATAGAGAATAAAAACATTTTATTACTTACTGATAAATATAAGAAAATACTTCTACTTCTTCTAAACAGACAACCGCTAGCAAAGCAGGAAGAAAGCGACTGCCATGTCCGTATTCCACGACAGTTGTGTGCCGTTCACGAGTTTTTATTTTTCAAATTCACCAGGCTTACTCTGAAACCGGTTTGACCCCTTCTTACAAAGTTGAAAATCCCTTCAATATCGAGATGCGTTTCCCTCATTTGAGACTTCCAGTTTTGTTGACCTTCCAATTTGAAGCAGATAAACGCGAAGTGGTAGGGCTTTTTATTTCCGCTGTCTTGTCATTCTCGCTCTTTCTCTGGCGTAATATCCTTTTTGATTACACAACGTGTTTTTTTTTTTTTTTTTTTCATCTTATTGATTATTTTCTCCCAGTTGATAAAAGTCAGAGATCGAATGGATCATTGGTTGAAAGATTATTGATTAGCTATACCCATTGCCATTCAAAATAACATCGGAATGCAAGCCAAAAATAGTCGGAAAATATTTTTAAGTACAGTATGAAATAGTTATTCGTTTAATATGAGTTATAATTAATTTTTTAATCTTTATTATTCTTAAAATCTATATCTTAATCGCAAATAGAAACTTACAATAATATGACTTCAAAATAATGTAATAAGCTAAAATATACTTTTAAATATTTAGACAAGGTCATCTTAAGTTTCGTCTCAAACATTGAATTAAAAATTGCATCATTTTAGGAAGATTAGGGACCACGTGCGGAAGTATCCATATGCTTATTACTACTCATATTTACTTGTTGCCAAAGTTACGTTTAGATTGCTGTTATAATTTTAAATCCTAATTTTAGTCTGAAATACATGGATGAATGAGTCGATATTTGTACAGAAGGTTTTTACAATTTATATTAAGAACGTCGGCTGTATTTAGTATTTGCCTGGTATCCAGACCATCAGTTTAGTCAAAGATTTGATCTTTAAACAAAAATTCATACATAATTTTCTTGAATTTTATTCACGTTTTGTCTGGCGCATAATTATCCTCGAGGTTTTGTGCCATTAAAAAAATTAACCAATCATACATAATTTAATATACAAACGGAGCTATATCTCGCAATAGTTTTTAAACAAGCGGGGGGGGGAGAAAGAAAATCTGAAAGGATTCAGATATTAAACTTTGCACCGGAGGATTTGTTGTCCAGCTAGTGTCGTTTTACAAAAATATTAATTATTTCTAATTAGACTTATCATGATTAAAAGGCATTTTTATTTAACTCCATCAGATTTAAAAAGTAGAAAGAATATTCTTAAGAGCTGCGTTTATTGCTTTTTAATATCTTAATTTACTGCACAGATAGAGATATATTAAATATGAAAGTTAAATATCATATGATTTACTGAATGGTAACACGTTGGTGAGTGGAGATAATAAGTATTCTACTTACAGCAGTAGCAACGCATTGCTTTCAAAATGCGAATTTGTGAATTGAAACTAAAAGATAAATATCTAACATTTTGCCGAATGGCAACAATTTGGCAGGTCCAAGGGAAAAAGGCTTTATTTTCCTCCTTTTTTATTTCGAACAGTGTTGGCATTCGTCACTTTCAAATTGCTGAGTTTGTTAAACAAAAATTCCTTACATTTGTACAAAATAGGGGTAAAAATTCGAAATTCAAAATTCGGGCTTTGAGCTGCGGATGTTTGGGTGGAGAACTAACTATGTGTATAAGATATTCAGTGTCCCTAGGTTTTTGGTGGCTCATTTTCTACAGTTCGAGGACCATACATACGTACATACATTCATACATACAAATTCTTCCTCAGTTATTATATAAAAAAATAATAATACATCGCGATAACATTTGGTAGCAACAAATTGAAAAGTGATTCGGACACGATGAAAGTGATACGGACAAAAAGTGACTTTCGAGACAAACCAGCATTTCGTTTCCCCCCCCCCTCTCTCTCTCTCTTTTTTTTTTTTTTTTTTTTTTTTTTTTTAACAGTTGGATTTGGTTTCCAGTGAATAAGCCGGCTACATGGAGTTTTCGTGCTTTTCATCCTGTATTAACGTGTGAATACAATCCTTGGAATGTCGTCAACGAAGACATCCTCTTTAAGTCTACTTTGCTACAATCAGTTAAACAACAATGTTTACTAACGCCCGAGTGAGTAAAACTGCTAAACTCTGATAAATCCCAGCGCATTAATCAGCTGCAAGGAATTTTTTTCCTTGTAAAAAATGAATACCTGACAATTTCTCTTACAAACATCGCCACAAAAGCACCTATCTTGTTAGGAATACAATCCTTGTCTGCATTGTCCTATTAAATTAAACGACGATTAAACAATAGATAGAAGCAGTTATCTTTAGATTTTTCTCTTGCTTTTGCAACTAATCATTTATTAATGTAGAATTCGATTTAAATTTGGACATTCAAACACTTGAAATGCATAATAATGCGATAACAAATATTTCAATAATGGCTTCTGAAATAAACTGATACATCCTTCAGTCTAATACTAAATCCGGACGTATACGTGCCTTCACTATACGAAGGTACAGCATTTATTAAACCGAAATTGTATAAAAGAAACAGTTACCATTGCTTTTTAAGAGGAAACATTTTTTAAAAGGAAAAACCTGAAAATCTAAAATAAAGAAACCCAAACAAGAAAAAGGGGGGAAGAAAGAAAAGAAAAGAAAATACAAAAAACACATAACATGGGGGAAAATGAAAACGAAGTGACAGATACTGTTTCTGTTTAAATATGAGCAGAAATAACATACCTGTGATGAAGAATATAACTCATGCTTTTAAAAAAAAATCTGTAGGCCAAATAGATATTTACTGCACGCACGTGATTAATTAAACGATAATTATATAACGCAAGCAATAACACAAAACTGCACATATAGATTTGAGTATAGATGCCATACTCAAAAGGGAAAAATAGGAATTTGAATTCAAGAATAAAATTTGCGCCTAAAACACAAGAAAATGTCAACCAAGAAAGCTAATAAAAGTGATTGACCGTAGGTATTTACCACAAATTGTGAAAGAAAGCTTCTTTTCTGTGGAGAGGGATCTCACATAGCGCAACACGTTTGCTCAGCCTAGTTTCAGAAAAGGAATGTTTGTTATGGCTAAGTATGAATTCATAGAGTGAATGAGGTTTAGTAAACCAATTACTGTTCGTAATTACTTTTACCTTAATGTTTGCAGGCTACATATTTGCGGAAGATTACTAATGTACACATTTGTTTAGATTTAATATCTTTTTAAAATTATGTATTGTAGTAAATTAGCTCTTTATATTATTTAAATCAGTGAAACAGAATTTAGAAAAGCATAATTAAATTTAAAATAAGCTCCATTTTGCGTGATGTGAAAAAAACAATTTAATAAATTTTCGAATAATCAGAGATCCAGGTGACTGTAGTTTTACTGTAATTTTATCTTCTAGACTTAAGAAGATAATAAGCAAACCCGTCGGAAGGCTCAAAACAGTCCAAATGATAGTGGTTTATTAGGTTGAGCCATCGGAAATTGTGACAAATGCAAGAGTAGCAAGAATATCAGTGCAAAGAAAAAGAAGAAAACCATTTATTAACGTTTAATTTGTTGTGTAAGTCTACAACTTCTATATCAGTTTGTCTTAGTGTCAAGAATAGAGAATTGTCGTTTTCTATGGCTAATGAGGAAGGCTAAGTAAAGCAGCAGGTTTGATTGCTTAGATGCCCACAGTGGTAAAACGTTGACTTACTTTTAAACAGTAGTAATTCAACCCGGGTACAATCCTCCTGCGGTGTCGCTTAATGTACTGGTAGAGATGTGTTATCTAGGATGATATCCACTTTCAGTCGGTTAAAGTTGAGCCGAAAAGGAAAAGAGGGGACTTTTAGCCGAAAATTTTCCTTCCCTCCTAAGGAAACAGATGCAAATTACCGGACACCTAGCTAATTTGGCCGGGACTTGGCAGTTTTCCTCGTCTCCAATTTATTCATGCACACAACTATCCTCGAATGCCCTTCCATCATTCACTTGTGCGATTACCTAGGCAATTGCCTAGGCGGGGTTCCTCTCCTGCCCTCCTCTCAGGTAAAGAGCATAGTGAACTTTTTTTATTCAACTCTGGATCTTTAAACCCGTAACGTTTCTTTAGCTAATGCTTATTAATTATTTCATATCTCTTAACGATGATGTGGAGGTAATTGCTTATCTAAGGTACTCCGTGACCCAACGCCTTGGCCCTTGGTCTGAATGTCCTTGTTTCCTTAGTCTGGTACCACATTTGGCGAAAACTTCTTAAATTTGGCGTACTAATGGACAGCACTTCTTTCCCCTATAGAGCAGTTGAACAACGATGAAATAGGATTCATATGAATTTGATCATGTTTAAAATAAATTATAATTTAAAATAAAAGTCTATAGCAGAAGGACTTTCATTTTAATTTTAAATCAGAGTATAATGAAATGTAAGCAGAAATATATAATAACATATATTTCTGCTTATATTTCAAGCACGAAATAACCCAACAATGGAAAAGTAAAATTCATATAAATTTGAGATTGATTAAAACTAAGCTGTAATTTAAACGTAAAAAGAAAACAAAAATCATTTACATTAAACCGAGATTCAGCAATACCTTGCATTGCTTGGCTAATCGGTTCCGCCGTTATCCCATATTGTTTGAAATCGGACCAACTGAAAAATTAAATGCACAGAAAAAATGATAAAATATTCTCCAAAAAATCTTTTTTTTTTTTTTTTTTTTTTAATGTTTTTCAACAAACAAAACACAATACAAATTTAAATGTCTTTACTATGAATAATTTTTAAAAGTGCATGTTTGTCGCAATTCACTTTTTATTGTATAAAATTTTCAGTTACCGATGTTTGGAGCTGTTTCTTTGGCCTTTTTACTTCAGACATTTCTCTGTAGCAAAGAATTATATCGTTTATCGTTCGGCGAAATGTAAAGCTACGATCAGCTTAGGAATCTCTTCCCATTTCATGCTTTGACAAATTTTCCATCATTCTAATAATTTTTTAATTCAAGAACGAAAGGCGTGAGCATATAGGCACATATATAAACTACAGGGGTATTAAAAATAACTTTACATACTATTTCCTCAGAATTTATTTTTATTTTACTCAATTAAAATTTAATTTGTTTTGCAATTTTTAATGCTGACTACAGTGAATAAAGACTAATCGAAGTCAGGCTATGTGATAAATTTTGTAAATTCTAAAAGCAATGAGTTTTTTTCAACTAATTCGAAATTTTTATCTTTGACATATTATTTAAAAAGTAATAAACAACTGAAAAGCTCCCAAATTTTATTTTTAAAGGACGGTAACTAGATTTTTAAATTGCTGAAATAAAACTTTATACCAGGCATTTTAAAAATTATTTCACTGATACGTGGGATGAATTCTAATTATTATTTAAAAATAAAACGAAATATCTAGCCTTATGGCAAATCGATAAATTTTTTAATCATTTAACTCACTCTTATATTCGATGTTCGCACTTTAAACATACACATTCAGTATTAGAAAGTAATTAAAGTTACGAAGATATTAAAAGTAATAAAAAAAGAATAGTTATGCAAATTGAATTATAATGTAATATAGTAATTTAGAAGAATAATCCGTATTCCTTTTTCACGGGAACAGCTATTTAAAAATAATGTACAGTAAAAAAACTTGCTTAACTAATTATGCAAAACATTCGAATACGGTGAGAAAGGCCACTCGAAAGAGTTCTTAACAATAATATTAAAAATTCTAACTGCCGTAGATTAAATCAAAATTGCAAAAGGAAACATTTTTAGTCTCTTCCAATTAAGTTTATTTCAACACTTAGTTTTTAAACACGATCAAATCTATATAAATTGCATTGTATACTGAGTAATTTCGTTTAAAATATGTTCAAACGGAGAAAACGCAAGCATACTATTCTATTCTGTAGAAGTTAGCGCTGTTAATTAATATATTAAATTTAGCAAACGGTCGCCAGATGTAAACCAATTGAAGACATCGGACTTAAGAAAATGTTAACAACGGAATATGGTAGGCGAAGTGTGAGGTCATGCCTAAATGGGGAGCGTTTATATACTTGCTTTATTTGCTACTTTGTTTCCCCTTCTGTACGGAAGGAAGAAATTTTGGCCATCCTCCTGGAAATCTTAATTTCGAATTTTATGTTTCATATTTTGTAACACTTTAATAAATTTTGGATTAACGAACCCAACGATTTGAAAGCGAGCAGTGGCAACATTGTATGGAATAAAACATTTTTATCTCCAGCACACGAGACTGTATATCAGAAATTCTAAAGGTATGTTGTTTTTATGATTTTGCTGTTCAACTGAATTTTATGTGGCATAAGTGCGAAGAACATGGTATTTAATTGATAAATTTAACATGCAAAACATTAATAATATTTATTTATTTATTATTATTCCGCCTGCTCCACCCCTCAATGGCCACTACAGCTCAGTCATGTTATTCTGATCGTTGCTACAGCAACCTAATTTGGCTGTTTATCTTTTCAACCTTATTATAGATAAACAGATTTAACAATAGTTATTACTTTTGTTGGGTGCTCCAACTTACAATTTTTTTGGGAATGTTAGTATAAAATTAGCAAAATGGGTTAGTTAGCTTAGAGATATTTACATATATATATGAGTTGAGGCTTGCCTTTACATTTCGTCAGGTGCTTAGACTTGGTTATCTGCTATGATTATATTTCTCTTAGAATAGACATACTCTATGATAGTTCT
Organism: Stegodyphus dumicola; assembly: GCF_044657685.1. Taxonomy (NCBI): domain Eukaryota; kingdom Metazoa; phylum Arthropoda; class Arachnida; order Araneae; family Eresidae; genus Stegodyphus; species Stegodyphus dumicola. The sequence continues at coordinate 92,051,255 of NC_140769.1, forward strand.
GACGCCCCGCTGTCCGTAGTAATCTTGAAGAAGATCTTTGAGGCTATATGATCCCTGGAGCTGAGGAAGGAAGGCTCTGATGGGAGAAGTGAGTGAGTGGACAGTCGTGGATGTAATGTGAAACGTCTGCTGAAGAAGCTGAAGCACCGCAGGCGCATTTTACGTTTCGACGGCAGAACCTGCTGAGGTACGCGGGAAATCTTCCATGATTTGTGGAAGCTTGTTGTGGATAGAAATCCGTTTTCAGCGTTTTAGTAGAAACCACGGGAAAGATGGAGAGGTGTATCGACCGGTGTCTGAGTCGTCCCAGGGAGCTTGCCAGATGGACATGAAGGCGCAGAAGATCTTGTGTTTGGCAGCGACTACGGAAAATGGTATCTCTGAGTCGATGAATAAAGAGTCGGCCCTTTCGTTACCTTGGGTACCTTGATGACTACGTACCCAGTATAGAGACACTTGCCTGGAAGAAGATAGGGTAATAAGCATTTTTTTAATGAAGAGATGTGGAAGGCTTGTGTGCTCTCTTGTTCAGTGCCTGTAGGACGCTCATGCTGTCCGTGTAGAAGCTGATGGGTGAAAAATGGTGTTGCCTGCCCAGAGAGCTGCCTTCTTTAAAGCGAAGGACTCAGCCTGGAAAACCGAGACGTGGTCGCTAAGTCTGAACCGTGCTGAGTGAATTTCTGTATTGTTCTAGAAAGCGCCATAGGCTGCACCTACTTTCTCTGAAACTTTAGAGCCATCAGAAAAGATTTCTAAGTGCTGTCCTTTTGGTAGATGTTTAAGCCATTTTATAACTTTCGTGAGAGGTGGACGAGAGTATAGTGGCAATGTGGTTCTAAGGAGCGCTGGTCTATGAATGAGGAGTCATCGAGCTGGAAGAAGCGTCACCATCGAGATAGATAAGGCCTGCGCTCTAAAACGAAACTGGCTTGTGACGTCACGGTTAAGGGACCCTCAGCAAACTTTTTGTTGGCTTTTATAAGTTGTAATTTTTTATTCATTATGCTTTAAGAATTGAATTTATGTTTACTTTTGACATCTGAAGCATCATCTCTTGTAATAATTACTAACACTAGTAATATAAAAATTTTCAGCAAAATTTATGATTATTTATTTTAATTGGAAACTAATTTTATATGAAATGACTGTCCTAAGGGGTTAGAAGCATAACACTTATTTCATTACATAATATGTAGAATATCAAATGCAGAGTAAATTTGATTCTTGACAGAGTACTGTGTTCTTAAATTTAAATATCAATGTTTTTTGCAAATCATTAAATATCATTTTATCTTGATGAAACTTAAATGCATATGTTTAGCTAATATAGCTTCTGTTCACTTTTATATATGTTATTATCATGCAATCAGTTTGTTTAAAATTTGTTATGCAATATAAATCTTTCTGAGACTAATAGAAAAGTTTCTAAAGTAATGTATGTAAGATTCATATTAAGGTAATTAAATTGCGAAACTGCAAAATGGAATTTTAAAAATGTACAGTTATTGAAGAAGCAGTAGTAATTGAATTCATATGTAGACATACTTGTTTTCATTGTATTTCAATTCAATGCAATTTTGAAAACATTTTTTTTAATTATCTTTTAAATTACAATCTTTAATTTGAGTACGTGGCACCACCAAAAGCTATGTAAGTTAAGTTAAAAAAATTGCTTACATTATACAGAAATGTTTTGAACATGATGTTAGGATTTATATTTTCTTTTCATATGGATATTAATAGAAAAAATATTTTCAGAATAGAGATAACGCTTATAGTTAAATAGGTATGATGTAAATATTTACAAGAAATTTCAGTTTCTAAAAGTTTTTTAAGTATTTCGTATATTTTTTAAATATTTTCAAAAAAATTGTGTATAACTTTATTTAAAAAACTTGCTTCCTGTCTTATTTGGAATTTTAATATTGATAGTCTTCAGAGCTATGTAATAAACATTATCTCAATTTAACTACAGATTCTGTCAAATAATTATGTAGCATTAAGAGGAAAACATTAACTGTAATACAGATTAACATACAATATGTAAGTAAGAAATAATTTTAAGACTAGACTATTTAGTAATTTATTACATTCAGAAAAATTTTCTGACTGATATAAGGCATTTAAATGTTAGTCTAAATATTAAGTAGTCTCTTGCATTCGTTTGATGTTTTATAATCCTGCTACATTAATATGATAGATATAAAAAATATGCAATAATTATAGAATGAGAGATAACATGTGTTCCCACTGGCAAACATTTTGTTAAAGTAGTGGGTGAAACAAAAAAAAATTTGATGCGGTGATGAGAATCAACGAGAGACACAAAGACAGTGCAGGAAAATCAAAGTAAAAAGTTTAGCTACTTGAATTTTAAAACCAATTTTTCTTCAAAGAAATGATTTGCTTTTAAAAGCACCACACCATTCTCAAATAATTTTGTTTTGAAAATAAATACCAACAAAAGAAAATGAAAATATTTCATATTCGTATAAGCTTTGTAAAACATTATATTGCCGCTTGTAATTTTGTTTTAGACAGATTTTATAATATGAGATACCAATTTTATAGAATAGGTTTAGAAAAACGGGTGTTTAGCAAGGAAGCTAAACAGCGCGAAGACCGGTCCCCTAGCAGTGACGTAGTAACTCAGCGCGCAGGCCTTATCTATCTCGATGGTGACGGAAGAAGTCCTTAAAATGAACTAACCTATAAGTACCACACTCGATTTCTGCTTTGAGATCTAAGGGGAGAATTTCTGCAGGGATCTGAAGAGCTGCTGTGGATGTGGTAGTGATTTTGAGAAGGGTTCTGCGTTGAATTTGAAGTAGCTTCTGACGAACCCTAACCGTGCCAGTCATCCAGATGGGGGAGCCGTAAAGGATCATCCTTTCAATGCCCCGCAGATATAGTTCTTTCAAAAGTTTTCCTTTTAGATTCCATTAATCTGTGACAATGCGATTTAAGCTATTAATAAGATTGCAGGTTTTATTTCGTATCATCGTTAAGTGAGGTATCCAGGTGAGTTTTCTATCAAGTAAGAATCCTAGGTATTTTAAAGTACCTTCATTTTGTAGTGCATGGCCCTGCCATTTAATACGGAGTGGGCTGTTTACAAGTTTATTACCCCTTTGGAAAGGTGATCATTTTTGTCTTATCGATGCTGAATTTAAGTTTGAGCTTGAGGCTCCAGTCAGTGATAAGATCTAACGCCTTTTTCGCTTTGTTTTCTATTTCAGTGCGATTACCTCTTTGAATGATTAGGATAAAATCGTCAGCGTAGGCCTGGATTTGTGCATTTCCTTCGAAATTTAAATCTAATGCAGTATTCGCAATGAGATTACACAATATTGGGCCAATACTGGACCCTCGAGGAGCGCCTCTGTAGTAATCGTGAGTGACACGGACCCCGTCTCGCTGGTAAGTGACTTTACGATTGTGAAGACCATAGTTATCTTCATAGTTCTTGTGTAGAATTTTGGAGTCTCACAAAAGTTTCGTAAATATTATGGGGTCCTGGGGCTCGCAAAAGAATCTTGGTGATAAAAGGGGGTCGGAATTGAAAATAGTTTAAGAAACCTGATCTAGACGGCCAGTTAAATCTCCGTGTTCATATGAAAGCCCACCCCGTCGTCGACTTTGTGCCCCCAGGAATAGTGATCCCATGTAGCCAGGTGTATAAGAGCCAGTTTCCCTTAGAAAGTCCTCCACGAAGGCATCCCTCCCCTTAGGCAGATAGCCCTCGTGTGCTTTACCATAACTAAATACAATACACCATGTAGCCAGTTCAGCAAAGTGGCAGTACAGACTTCAAAATTTAAAAGTCCATCGCTTGTGGTTTCGGCCCCCATAGGCTTGCGGCAAGCGATAACGAAACCGAGCCTCTGACAGATTGCCACTTCCTTCCAAATAGGAAGGTGAGAGGCTAATCCGTGTAGTGCCTTAAATCAGATGTTGGCGGTAGAGCCGGTCTAAGCAAGGTTGAAGAGAAGAGCTAGTTCATTCTTTTGAGTGACCCCCCTCTCTGACGTGATCCTCGTAAAGGGAATTATCATAAAGCAGTTTGACGTCATTATGATGCATCGCTCTTTTTTTTTGCGTAACAACTGCAGTTCGATTGTTCTGCGAAAAGATTTTCTAGTGCGTATACATCCGAAATTAAAAGTAATCATATATATGCAAAATTAATCTTGGATTGATATTAAGTTTTCAGAAAATTAAAGCGAGAGCGCAGTTTTCTGTAAAATCATCGCCAAGCTGATTTTTGACTAAGTTAAATATAAAGAAGAAGGCAAACAGAAAATTAAATATAAATCTGTAGTTTGAACTTTTCTAAATTATTCTAGCACTTCTCTAAATTACTCTGGCATTATCTCTAAAAATAGCTAAATATATGCACGATTGTGCGCTCTTTGCACAGAAATGGTATCGATTTTGCTTTTATATGTATACCAAAGAGTTTTGATTCTGACTTTGCATGTATACAAGTGAGCTTCGAATTTGTTTGGTTTATTTAATTATAGCAAAGCGCTCAAGGACTATCTGCCTAAGAGAAGTTTGCCTTCGTAGAAGGATTTTTGAGGAAAACTGGCTCGTATACACGTTACACACATCGGTAAAACCATGAAAGCGTCCATGCAGCTAGCCCGTTCGCCCAGATTTGGGACCCAGACCGAACTACCAGGGTTCTGTGACTTTACTGGTAAGAACGCAAGAACATGAGAACGAAAGTAAGTCTCTGTACAACTGACTATTCTCATCTCCCATATTCGATTTGCATCAGCGGCAGTCAACCTTTTTATACCTACCGCCCACTTTGTAGGTATTAAAATTTACTTACCGCCTACCGGTTTCGCAGTAACTTAGTTTAGCTTAAATTCAAAATAATGTTTTTGAGTGGAGACTTAGTAAAAATATATATAGTTAAATTTATCCATTTATTTATACTTTGCTTGTATTTATAAGAGACAGAAAATTTATGTCCCGCGTAGTTAGCCGGGACATCGGTTCCAGAGAAACTGTTTCGGCTAGGAAACCTTCAAAACGGTAGAAGTCCGTCTCCCGGAAAAATTTCTCCTTGGTTTGGTTTGGTTTGTTTAATTACGGCAAAGCACACTAGGGCTATCTGCCTAAGGGGAGGTATGCCTCCGTGGCGGACTTTCTAAGGAAAATTTATCCTAACCTCACGCTTTGTTGAGATGGGATAATCCCATTAAACGTGCTATAGTTACATAACAACGCCTGAAAAAAGTGTCACAGCTTTATAAATATATCGAAACATCCGAGAGCTGGACTTTCATCATCGGATGGACAAAGACCTCTTCCGCCCATCATTGAAGCTGAAATCGTCCTCTAGTGGGAGGTAGAAACCAAGTTGACTATCCCTAGTTTACACTGCTTCAAAGCGTCTGCAGGGGCTCTTTCCGCTGGAAGTCGCTAACATTGAACGCATTTGAGGTATTTATCTTAGTATTTAATTATGTTAAGCCTGTTGTAACTAGAATCGGTGAGGGTGACATAAACAATATTCTCTTTCTATTGTAAATCGCGAGTAACTCAAACCACTGAATCAGTGACCAGGTAACCTACAGCATAACCAGGGTGATCACTTCCAGTGCTTTCGGGAACAAAAAGTTTACTGTTCTCAGACAAGCTCTCATTCTGGTCCGAGCACGGGAAGGTTCTCCTAGCACAACTGTCGGTTTTACCAACTTGATTTTATTTTTCTTGTACGATCAGCCGATAGAATATAAAAGGTTGTTCACCGGTCTTAAGTGACCAAAGAGCGGTAAAAAGGCCTTAGTGCGATTTTATTGACCTTCGCATTTATTTTTCCCTGACGACTGGACTGATTTAAGGACTTGATCATCATGTCACTGGTCAAACTATTCTTCGCCCGTTATGCGGAATTAACTTCTAAGGAGAAGGAATCATCTTTTACTGAGGATGAAAGGGTTGATCTGGAGTCTGAACTCTGCACGTGGCTCTGAACTAGGTTTAGCGCAAGCCGGTTCTAACCAGTTCCCATCTGATGAAATTGGTTACCACCATGCTAATGTCTCCCAACACGATATGGAGTGGATTATTGTTACCAAAAGCACGAAGCGTACTCTGAGTGATACGGAATCGTACCCAACTGAGGTGAAAAACAAATTTGATGTTCTTGCCAACGTAAATGATGATGACTCCGCACCCGCTGCTGTACAGTACACGCACAGTACCAGACTCGAAGGTGACGTTAGTTTGAGACAAAAACCCAAACCGAAGGCTCCCAAAAGTTCAAAAATCTAACCTAGTCAGGACTTAGGTAACATAATTACACATTGATTTCTGAGTTGGCGGCCAGCATCCACGTAATTGTGGAGCCATCTCGTAAAGAAAGTGAGAAACAGGCTGCAGCGAGTAGGTCTCAAACCGAAAACGCAGCGCGACCAATCAGTTACCAGATAAGGTCACGTGCCCGACTGGGCGAACTGACGCTCATATTCCCGAGGCTGGCGCAACTCAAACGAACTGAGGTTGTCGAACGAACTGGGGAAAAGGTTACAAACTGGGGTTGTCGGAACACCAATCATAATGGTAAGGTTCTGAATGAACTCATAGGAAATCATCCAGTTGGAATCTTTGTGCCTTACGCACCCAAATTTAGGCCGCATATCGCAAGATACACTCTAGACATCTTAGACATAGTTTTGTCTAACATCAGCAGAAATATGGTTTTGGAAGTGCAGGACGGTCCTAGCTCCGACCACAGCCCAGCAGAGTGGCTACTCTAGGGGTCAGGAGCACAAATTATTCTACTACGAAAACTTACACTGACTGGGATGATGTATCATAATGTAGTGAAGAAGCGACTCTCTAGACTTGGAGTACTGAAAACCCCCACAGATATTAATAAGACTATTGACTTTTTCATTTCATGCCTAAACGACTCGTACTACAAAGCTACTAAAGTCACTCAAAGAACTGAAAAGATTGCTAACCTTCCCATATTCATTAAGGTTCTTAAAGCTGAGAGAAATATACTACGCAGATGTTATTATATTATTACTTGGTATCCGACCACTAAACTAGAACTTAATAGGATCAGTAAGCGTATCAGAAAGGAAATTCAGGAATTTAAAAAAGAAAGCTGGAATGATAAAATTGCAGAGCTTGAGATGGATTGCTACTCCTTTTGGCGTTTCACAAAAATGTTAAAGAGCCCACACCAGTCTGATAGACCAGTACTGGCGAATGCAGTCACAGCTTACTCTGACACTGACAAATTTCAAGTTTTTGCCAATCACCTAGAGCAATTTACCCCTAATATGACGCCTTGCAATAATCAGTTTATTCAGAATGTTTACAACGAGGTTAATGAATGGCTCCGAATTCCTACTGCACTCAACGCAAGTGGACTTACGACTCCAAACGAAGTGACAAAAATTATTTCCAAATTAAATCTCAAGAAGGACCCAAGAATAGACGGGGTTACCTAACATCATGATCAGAAATTTTCCCAAAAGTGGAATTACAAGGCTCACTGGAATTTTTAACGCCTGTATCTCGTTAAGTTACTTCCCAGAAAGCTGGAAATATGCCAAGATATTTTTGCTCCCAAAACCTGCAAAAGATATTACAAAAGCTGAAAATCACAAGCCGATTAGTCTGCTTTCTAACCTTGCTAAGATATTCGAGAGAATCATTCTTTAACAAGTTTCAACCTTATTTACAGTTACTACCTGATGAGCAGTATGGTTTCATGAGGGAATTATCCACAGCAAAGCAACTCATCAGACTAGTAGAATTTATTGGCTCGGCGTTACATCACAAGAGCTGCACTGTATTACACATGCTGGACGTGGCAAAGTATTTAACCACGTCTGGCATGAGGGTTTAATCTATAAGCTGATTAAAATGAGTCTACCTAGAGAGTTTATTCTGCTCACTCACTCCTACATTACCAACAGATATTTCACAGCGAGCTGCAAGCAAAGTCACTCAGGTTACAAGGCTATTTCAGCTGGTGTCCCCCAGGGGTCCTGTTTAGGACCTGTCCTTTATCTGTTCTATGTGGTGGACTTCCCAAGGACCAAATTCAATAGAAATATACTGTTGGCCTGCTACGCGGACGATACCGCGGTCGCAGTCGTCAAGTCCATCAATTCAAAAGAGCCATTAGCGTTCTTCAAGATATTGTGTTTGATATTGAGGAATGGTGTTCTAACTGGAGAATTTCCACTAACGCTGCTAAGTCGCAACTGCTCATAATACGCAGAAAGAAGCTGAAAATCACAGTTCAGCCACTCTACCTCTTCGGACAAAGAGTTCCACAGGTAAATAATGCAAAGTATTTGGGCGTGTACATCAATCAGCGACTTATTTGGAGCACCCGCATAAGTTATATTACAAATAAGACGAAATGAGTAGCCCAGCAGCTAAATATCCTCCTTGGAAGGTGTTCAAATCTGGACTTACGCAGAAAGAAGCAGATTTACATTTCTATACTGAGACCGATTATGTGCTTTGCCTCTCCCGTTTGCACGACAGCTAAAAGCAATGAAATTCAGAAGTTGCAGGTTACGCAAAATAAGATATTGCGTACTATTACCGACGCACGAAACAGGCTGTTGCACGACGACCTGCAAATAGAGTACATAAATAAATACCTGCGCAGGCTTAATAGCAAATTCTTTGACAAAGGTGTAAATTACACTGCAGGAGAATTAAATGCTTCTTCTGAACTACATTTGTATACCAGAGGATGTCAACATAAGACCATTCACTACACACCGCATGAAAGACCATAATTTTGTCACCTAAGGCACTTACTTAATTGTACATCTCATTGTAAATACCACGCATTTACATTTTCGCATTAATTTTATTGTTTTTTCGCATTTATTCTGGTTGGCATTGCTCTTCCCTTTAGTTGTACATTAGTATATTCAATCAGTTTAAAGCTCACTTGTCTACAAAGGGAGTGTCATGTGTCGATGATATGAATTGCGTTTTTACATGGCCCGATGAGCCCTCTTTCCTCCCTTTCTCCGACTTCCCGGCTGGAATTTTTTCGTTCGTAGTTTATAATCTGATCGCCTTAGGGATTAGTTGAGCATAGCTTATAAAGGCCACTAAACTACATAAGCATCAGGAAGTCGCATTTAAGCAACAAGATCTCATGAATTCATTGCACTTCTGGAGAAAAAGGCTTTACTCTGTACGGGGAGTTAGGCGTTTCTTTCCCTAAAACTCTCGACCTTCATGTATTAGAAGTCGGAACCGATTTTTAAGCTATGCTTAATACTAAAATAAAATTTTAAGGGATCAAATGATTTTTCTGCTGAAATAGTGGTTCAGTTTCATAAAAGAGACCCCTTATTTATAGTTTCTGGTACGCTCCGGCTAGAATTAAGATTTACACTAACAAAAAATATCTTCCAGCTTTCAACTATCAATTTTTTCTCAAAATAATATATATGAATCCATTCGCCTAGAAATATATATTAAAAAATAGCTGTTAATATTTTACAGGCAAAGAGTTAAAATATCGTAAAAAATAAGGAAATTTGGAAATACATTCTTATTTGTAATATTCATAATTTTCAAAAATTTAGTTCTGTGAGATACATACATGCATACGTACGTACAGACGTCAAGAAAAAAATGCCTTTTGAATTCATTTTAAATCCATTTTACAATATGTTTTGAAAAAAAAAAAAAAAAACTTTCATTTTGTTTGTATGACACACACACATACACAAAAATCGTCCATATGGATTCGGGAATATCAAAATGGACATTTTCGTTGAAATATGAAACCCGACATTTCTCTTGATTGCAATACTGCCTTTACTTCATACAAGGAAGCAAAAAAAAGTAGCATAGGCCCACAATGTTTTTTTTTTTTTTTTTTTTTTTTTTTTTGGAAGATTTTTGTCATGAAATTAGATAATATTTCCTTGTCGCTACGCCCGATCGTTTCGTTTCCTCTTGTATCTAACATGTCTAAGACATTAAGAAAGATATAAGTATGGCCCCTAGAAAGCGTGGTAAGTCTTTAATTGGTTTCGGTTTATACGAATACGGCAAAGTCTCGAAAGCTATCTGCCTAAAGGAAGGAATGCCTTCGTAGAGTACTTTCCAATGGATCGTTTCATTTATTTAATTACGGCAAAGCACACTAGGGCTATCTGCCTAAGGGGAGGGATGCCTTCGTGGAGGACTTTCTAAGGGAAACTGGCTCGTATACCCATTGCACATGGGGAAAACCACGAAAACGCCCATGCAGCCAGCCCGTTCGCGGGATTCGAACCTCGGACCGAACTACCAGTGTTCAGCGACTTTACCGCTCGGCCGCTGGAGGGCTCCTTTCCAATGGAAACTGGCTGGTGTATACGTTACACATGGGGAAAACCACGAAAACGCCCATGCTGCTAGCCCATTCACGGGTTTCGAGCCTCGGACCGATCAACCAGTGCTCAGCTTGGCTGCTGGCGGGTCTAAATCTTTAACTGAAAAGCACCAGTTTAAGTACTATCATATTTTAGAAGAAAGAAAAGGAGAATAAATTCTAGTCATTAGTAACATATTTGTCATTTCAAACTAGACTAATGATGACTTATACTACTGGCAAATTCTATATTTGGTCCTTTTAAAAGATGTCGGTTAGAAATTCCCGAAAATTTCAATTATTAGTTATATTTAGTTAGATTATGATTATAAACGTAACATTCTACATAACACACACACAGCTTTTATTCAATTTCAATTGCTTTAGAGAAATAGTACAAAAACCAATGCGAATTCGCGGGTATGTAAAATATTTTGATTAAAAGAAGAGACAAATGATATTGGATTTTTTTTAGCTCTTCTATTTACCAATATAAGAGAAAAAAACTGCAACTTGAAATAATAACGCGCAAAAATTTAGTAGCATAATCTAATATAAACTTACCTCAAAGTTCATTAATCCAAAAAAACTCTGTAGAGAGTTTTAAGTTGCTTGCTGCATACTATCGTACTTTTTACCTGTAAAATATATAAATGCAAGATATGAGCGAAAGCTATAGTAGCTTACCGCTCCGCTTCATAGACGACAATTTTAATAATTATGTGTAACCTTCGTCATGTCTCGTCGCATGTACATCCTGTATTCAATTGTGCTTAAAAAAAGTGGTTTTGTAGAAATGTAATGCAGGTAAACAATATTATAATATCTTTTTCAAACTTAATTAGTTGACTTGGCTGTAACATCATAAATTATTTTACCAATCTGTAATTTTAAAATTGATACATAAAATGATTACATATGTTTGCAAATTTAACAGAATAAATTAATCTAAATTAGGAAAACAAATCTGCTCAAGTAAAGGCAGTTTCACAATAGGCAACTGTCTTTTCGAAAAAAAATTAGTCGTAAGCTACTTACCAAATTTAAAACATGTAATGCATTTAAGCCGCCTTGGGCAATGGACGACGAAAGGTATGTGGGAAGATGAGATTGCTTTATTAACATAAAACAAACTCCACTTTCAAAAATATCCGACAGCTCTATTCAACAGAAATTTCTTCAATAGTGAGACTCACAAATTTCTACTTGTGAAGCGCAATTTTCTAATGAAAGGCTGAAAACAGAGGAAGAAAATATATGTTTTAACACGTTGGTTTGCACATGATTTTAGGAGATATTCATTTTTATAAAAATAATATTATTAACCGAAGAAAAGTAATTGCTAAATCGGAGATAATTTGAAAGTGGTTTCATACATTACATGCCAGACAAATAAAAGAAAACCCATCAAATCAAAGATATCGTTAAGTGGCAAGCAGAGCTGGACAGTAATTTTAAAAATCGATTCCAAGTAAGCAGAAAATGTCATAATCCGTAAAGTATGAAAAATAATTAATTTAAATACTGCTTTTATAGCTGTTTCCAGCTAAAGGATATTCGCAGGTAACTACGCTTTAATATGTTAAGACAGTAATTCCAAGCATTCAATGCGGAAATATTCTACACCAAGCCCTTCGAAGATGCGTATCTCGATGAAGTAGTTTCAAAAAGAAAATCTCTTTGTCTCCAGTGATGGTAATAAGAGATATTTACATAAATGTAAATGTCGTATCCAAGGTCATTGCTTTGGACAACGAGCTTCGGTTCATAGGCTAGTAAATATGGGATAAAAACGTGACCAAAATAATCGGGTCAAGCCAATGATTAGATATTGCTGTTTTCATTAATCCTAAACCAATAAAGAAGGTTTCTTAGCACTGAATGCTCAGAGTTTCTGAAAAGGTGCTCAGAGTTTCCCACAGCTAAAACAGCAATAAATAACCATATTCAATAACGCAACGCTGTTTCACGATTTCCAAAATATCAGATCGCTGTTTCCATAGCTCCCAGCATTCTGATCAAGGAAAGAAAATACAAATCGATTATATGAATAATTAAAATTAGCTATTTTATACCTATTTCATTGATTATATTTAATAATTGTGGGTATCGGCATTTTTGGTTTCAATCACTGTTTGCTCGCATTTTTATTGGAATCATGTGAAAAATATATTGTCTATGTTATCGCTAAAGTTGCGAAATCAATTTCTCTGCAGATCATCTAGCTAATCTGCAGATTAACTACGGTGATCAGTTAAGGTGTGGAAAATTGTTTCATTTCTCAAATTACCTAGGAAATGTGCAAATTACCTAGATAAAGTGCACATTACCTACTAGGCACTTATTAAAATGAATATAAGATATTTGCTGGAACAACAGCAACGTTTCTTGTACGTTTTAACCAGCCACCACTTACACTTTTAAACTGTTGATCGGGCAGAGTTTCAGAAATTGTTAATGCAAATCTAAATTTACCACAAATAGGTGTGCTTGTGGCAAAATCCATTTGCTATGTAATTCAAAGTATCACTAATCTTTAGATTGCATTAAATTATTGATCATAATTTTATCATATGTTTTGCAGATTTCATTTCTTTAATTGTAATAATAATTTAAGGAGTTTTATTATTTGTATCATAGTTTTTTAATTGATTGATTCTATCAACTAATTTGTTGGTTGTTTGATTGTATTAACTTGATTTTTTAGATATTGAAAAATAAATAAATAACATTATGTTAATTCAAGAGCACAGAAACGCTGCTGTTGTTCCAGTGAACATCTTATATTATCACTTTAACAATCGCCTAGGGGCAATGTGCAAATTAATATTGCCTGATAATGTGCAAAGTAGAAGGAGTTTGAACTTTAACAATACGAAAGCCGTTAATGTGCACATTACCTATGTAAAATGCGGAAAACTTTTGATTCCGCACTTTAACAGAGCAAATAAATTAATCTGCGGATTAGCTAGACAATGTATACGATGACTTTCGAACTTTAGCGATAGCATACATATTATGGTCAATATTTTGTATATATATGTGTATATATATAATATTAATAGTTAATTAATTACCCCTGACGAGTTTAATTGGAGCAATAAACAAAGAGTAATTAATTTACAGTTTGTTTTTCGTGTTTTCTTTTTTAATTTAATGTTTATTTTTAAGATTAAGATTTATTTTCAAGATACAATTGGCTAATACTTTGTTAAAATTCAGCAGCGTCAGTTTTCTTTTATATGACAGTATATCTATATATTGGTAAAAATCTGTAAGATAAGAGAACAACAAGTAAAATTTATTGATGCTTTAACGTCAAAGCAGACATACCAAATATAGCGAAACGCCGAATACGTGTTTTAGGCGAAATCAGAAGTAAGTGGAAACATCCAGAATCGAAGTTGTAGCAGGCGCCAAAAACAATAATTTCCTAATACAGTCAAAAGTCGTTAATCCGGACTCGTCGGGAGTTCGGCGATTCCGGATTATCGATTTTTCCGGATTATAGATCATCAGTTTAAATCTCGTAAGATGGCATGCAGAAATTCTAAAATTAAAAATATGAAACCGTAATTTATGAAATAAAGAACAATTATGATCTAAAGGGTATCAAAATTTACAAAAAAAAGCTTAATATTTATTTGTTTACTTTATTAAACATTTCTTTCAATGTAAGTTGTTTAACTTACTTCGTCTTATGTGATAATACTTTCTCTTTAATTCTATAAACAGACATAATTTCTTGTTCACTTACAAAGTTACGCTGCTCAAGTCCCGTAATTGCCGTGCCGAGAATACCGACTAACTTGTCGATCGAATTTTTTTCGTTTTCTTTAACCTCTCTGTCACCTTCTTCATGTCTTTATCCATTTTTTGCAGCAATTCCACTTTTTGTTTGATGGACATCGAAATATACTTTCGTTTTGTAGATCCTTTGTGAGCTCCAGCATCGGAAATTCTATTTGACATAATCGAAAGTTCAAGTTTACTTTTATAAAATTGCTCTTACAGTCTGCAAAAGCGGATCCAATTCGACGATTTAAGGAACAACGCAATCATCAACATTAACTGAAATAGATAATTAGATAATTTTAGCTTATACCGTCCGTTATACATAAAACGCGCACGCGAAAACGTATTCTGTGCTTGCGCACACGCATATGCGCAGTCGTAAAGGTCTTACGCGCACGCGTAAACGCCTATGCGCATGTGTCGATGCGGCGCATGCGCAGAAAGTTTTTAGCTTTGAGGTCCGGATTATAGATCATTCCGGATTATGGGTGCCCGATTTAACGACTTTTGACTGTATCCATTTGCGACTTTATTAAAACCTCACCATAACGTTTGGAATGTGGCTCAAGATGAATAAATCATTTTTCAATCAGATAGCAGAGCAGTGGATAAATTCAATTACAGGTTTAAAAATAATGAGCTCGAAATTCGTACAGAGGAAAGTTACTTTGTTGAAGAACTCTTTTTGTTTCGTTTCCTGAAGTAATATCGCATGCAATATCTGAGAATTAAATAAACAAGTAAAAAAACAAACCGCTGTCATAAAAACTTCGCGCAAACATTAGACTGCTAGCAACGTCGCCATGGCGCCTGCTATATCTGCCTGTTCAAGATAATTCAAAAGCCCTTCTGTAATCGATTGATAGGACAGATGACCATTTTGATTTCGACCCAGGATCTAATTCCGAAAAAGGCCCACCAGCTGCCGAGCGGTATAGTCGCTGAATACTGGTAGTTCGGTCCGAGTTTCGAATCCCGCGAACGGGCTGGCTGCATGGGCGTTTTCGTGGTTTTCCCCATGTGTAACGTGTATACGAGCCAGTTTCCCTTAAAAAGTCCTCCACGAAGGCATCCCTCCCCTTACGCAGATAGCCCTCGAAGCTTTGCCATAATCACACACACACACAAATTCCGAAAAACAGGGCTTACTACGTGAGAGTTTCATGATTTTCCGCATGCGTAATGTAAACAGGAGTTAGTTTTCCTTAAAATATCCTTCACGAAGGCAACATTTTCCTGAGGCAAAAAAACATAATATGGCTTTGCCCAAGTAGTGGCATAAGTTCTTAGAAAGTTTCCTTTTAGCGATCAAAATCTTTATTAGTTTTTTATGCATTACCAGAATTGAGTAGTTAATGCCAAAAGATTTCCTTCCTTTTAAATGTATAAAACACGCATTTGCTTCTCAAAGAAATTAATATTTAAAATTAAAAGTATTTCATGTACCTGGATTTCATCCTGTATTTTCATATGCGAACTGAAAGAAGGTAAAACAATTTTATATCTATCATTGCAACTAATTTATTCTCAAAACTACATTTTTCACGACTCGGAGGTGCGACTCAGGATATAAATAACGGGTACTTATATATTCTTTCGTCGACGGTGAAATTATCGCCAAGCAGGCGTAATTTAGAGTCGGTTATGAGTGAGGGTGACATAACAACACACTCATAACATCCTGCTTTCGTTTGATGGAACCCTGATTAATTCTCAAGAAACCACGTCTTGTTTTTATGAGGAAGACTATAAATTAACTATTACTGTTGTACTTTTTCTTGAATTTTGAAAAAAAAAAAAAAAAAAAAAAAAAAAAAAACGATAAAACTTTGGACCCTACTTTTTACAACCAACAAGCAATGGTTATTTGTAAAATTAGGGGCTTCTGCCATAAACAAGGGGTGTATTAATGAACACGATAGCTTTAGCTGAATGTGGCCTACACAACAGTAATTACACAAGGGAAGTTTGTATTCATAGCGTTCTAAGCAGAACTTTCTGTAAAACTGGATGGCCTAATAAAATAGAAGAAATCGAAGAAAATCTTTTTACGAAGAGCAAAAATGAAATGGGTAGAATACTGATTTCTTATTAAATAAAGAGGCAATAATTCCTTCTGAATTCCACAAGCGTGAATGAATAACTTTTACGTGACTGTACTTTAACTTCTGGCGGGGATCTCTTTTAGCTTTCACGGTTTGAAGATGGTAGCCAACTTTCACGGTAGGTGGGATAACATGTAAGTACCCAAGAATTAAAAAAAAATAATGGAACAAATTTCAAAGTGTGCTAGAACCTGCAGAAAGAAATCTTTTTTAAGCAAAGAATGCATGATCACACGTTAAGCAAGTAGGCGCTAAAGGGCATTTTCTGCTGCCTCTTGCAACGCAGAGACAGGCAATAATGTTCACTTTTTCATTTGTATGTTTTTTAAATTACTAATAACTATACATCAATCATGAATCAGATAATATAGCCGCAATCCGGAATGTGATGTGTACGGATCAGCGAAGTAAAAGTCATTGAAGATGCATAGCATAATCAAATCTGGTGTTGAGAGTCTCTCTGACGGGATGCAGAAGAAATGAAATAGCTATAGTGTTGAATGCTACAACGAAATCTTCTCTATCAATCTACGCAAAAGAAAAAGAGACAGAAGAACAGGGTCAATGGTTTAACTTGCCCAAACGGAACACTTTACGAGCATTGCTTTTATTATTATTTTAACCACCTTTTAAATTCTGCTTTTTCTACCTTTAAAATTCCTTGATCAGTATTCCTTTTATAATTATGTAGCTGAAAAACTTTTATGTATGAATTTGTGCAAGAAGGAGCAACGAACAGAATTGATCGCAAAATACTTTTTGAAATCAGAAATGTTCTTTGACATTCTAAAATTTTTAGACAATTAGGTTAACGTTATATTGCCTTGCATTTATCAACCATGCAACTAGGTTAAGTGTTGCCGTTGCTAGAAATATTTGTAATTTATTTTGTGAGCAAAATTCTTTTAGCTATGGGCATTACAATTCATGAGGGCTAAGAATATCATTTTTATTACGAACAAAGAGCAAAATAACACACGCACAGCTCAAAAAATTAATTGTTATTTGAGTCACGAGTTTTAAAAATTAATTTTCTCAACTCCGACTGACTGACTGTTTTTGACACGTCAACCGGTTATTTCTCAACTGTAACTCTTGATTAATAAACTTCGTGGTCATAGACATAGACTCTTACTTTCTGAAACGCAAACGTAAGCAGAGCGGAAAAGCAAAAAAAAAAAAAAAAAAAAAAAAAAGGTGTTCCATGAAGGTTGGATAGTTTAGTTACCTTGCAACTTAGTAACGTCTGACAGGATATTCTCAGTCTTTTGTCGGTTTGCTTAACATCTTTTCATAAGAATTTGCAGCAATAATTTGTGAAATATAGTTGTTCCTTATATTCTTAACGTCAAACCTTAATAATAGTGTTGCATCACAAAGAAAGTGTTACAACATCTAGCTAGCAAAATTTGATTGTTATTTATAGAAAAGTTTTTACAGTGGTCTTAGAGATGCATTTGGAATTTGGAGGCTATTGGAAAAAAAATCATAAGAAAGTCTTGCTTTAAAATAGCATGCGACGAGATTTCTAAATAATTTGAAATCGCTTTGTAATTAGTAAATGATTTCTCCTAAACTGTCTGCTTCCACAAAATTTGTGAATTCCCGAATTAGCATTTAATCTATTTTGAAAATCCCTTTTAGAAATTCTCGAAATTCTTTTAAAAATACGTTGTAAATTAAAAACCTGCCTTAATAAGGAGAAAAGAATAATACGAAATAAAAACCGAAAAAAAAAATTAGTTGTTTTAAATTTGTTTTTAATCAGATTTATGCTGAAAAAAAGTCACAGCATTTAAAAAAATTACTGGTAATTTTTATTAAAATAATCTTTCGATACACACGTTGTATTTGTTTATCAATAAGACTTCTCTAAGGAATGGAATAATACTTTAAATTAAAATGATCAAACAGCGTATCTGTATCCTGACCAACGTTCAACCCTTCTTTTCAGTCCTCAATGATCTACGATGAGTAGTTTCTTTAATGTGTTAAATTCTTATTTATATTTTGCATTTACTCGAGTTTATTTCCCAAATGTATTCCACGCCTAGCAGAATTTCAAGGAGTTTCGCACTGTTAATAAAATGTAAGTCTGATTCATCGCAGCGGCATTTTAACATTTCCTGTACTGATCTATCCGGGCCGCTTATTGACAAGTGCGCATCAGTATCGCCACTGAGGGAGGGATTTCAATAATGGACCAATCAGCTTCTATTGCTGAATCTAGTATTTTCTTATCTCAGTGCTTGCATTCCTTTGTTTTTGAAAGTGTAAGATCCAAAATATACATTGTGAATGATCTGATTGTACCTATTGTTAACATTAAAAGTTTCTACGAATAGATTAAAAATATTCGTTGTAAATAAGATACATCCAAACACACTAAATATGTAGGAATTCAAATGAGGAAAAATTCACTTAATAAACTGTGCATTGGCTATTATTATAGACATTGACTATTATTATAGATATAATTTTCATATCGACTGCAAAAAAATTGCTAAGGCATCTAAAATTTACATATATAATTATGCTTGTATTTGATCTAACTTCGCATTGAAAATTTTCATAAGAAATCCACAATGCATTAATTATTTCTTACAAGAAATTGCGTGGCAAAACATTTGCAACCATCTTGCTTAAAGCGCGGCATTCAACATGCTATCAGTTTTTCAACCAATTAATTCATCAGTTCCCATCCTTTTCTTCTTCTTTCAACCAGCATAAGACAAAAAATCAAATGCAAAAATCGTATTAGGAAAAACTGGCAAAATGCAAGAGACCAAGGCTCAAAACGCAACTGAACGCTTTTCAACGTGACATCAAAAAGGACATCAGTAACTTCAAGACGCAACGCTGGCGAAACTTCCTCAACTCTCTCGCAACTGAAGACAATTCTCTTTTTGATACTGCAAAGAAATTTAAGAAACCCTTCAAGCAAATTCCGTCACTTCATGGTACCAACGGAAGGATTTATTCAGACGAAGATAAAGCTAATACCTTTTCAGATGTACGAGTACTATAAGAAACGTTTACTCCCAATACTACCCTCTACGACAGCAATCATACCTCCAAAGTTAATGATACTGTTAATACCTTCTTAAAAATCCCAGGTCCTTTGAGCTTTGCATTCCTTGCCACGTCTAAGCTGGCTACCGATTATATTAGCTCCTTAAAACCCAAAAAAGCTCCAGGTGTTGATGGTATTTCTACCAAACCGTTGAAACATCTTCCTATCAATGCCATCACTTGTCTTACTAAGATAATCAACTCTATCATCAAATTCTCTTGCATTCCTAATATATGGAAACATGCCATCATCGTCGTCTTCCCAAAACCGCATCGAAATTCAACGTTTTCCCAGAACTACCACCCAATCAGCCTTCTCAGTCAATTTTCTAAAATAGCTGAAAACGTTATTCTATATCATCTTAATGAAATTATTCCAGAGCCTACATTATATCCTACATTCCAGAAGAACAGTTTGGCTTACATCATCTTCACAGTACTGATCACCAGCTGCTTCGTGTCATCAACTATATTACTGACGGTTTCAATTGTAAGTTCCCTACTGGAGCCATTTCCCTTGATATTGCGAAAGCTTTTGATAGGGTATGGCACCGGGTACTTATATACAAACTTATCAAGTTAAACTTCCTCGATCATTGTACTAGACTTATTGCTTTCTATCTCCAAGACAGAATCTTTGCAGTGAAATTTGGCAGTTCTGTTTCTTCTACGAGAAAAAGTTTTGCTTGAGTGCTCCCCTCCACTTTCTCTATATTTGTATAACATTTACATTTACGATATTCCTAAAGGCCCACAAATTACCATTGCTCTTTTCGCTGATGATACTGCAATTATGACCCAAGCTTCTACTGTTACTGTTGTCCAGCTCCTTCTTCAACATTACCTCAATCATCTAGAAAATTGGTTCATTCTTTGGAGGATTGCAGTTAATACCGAAAAATCAAAAGCAATAATTTTTCGCAAAGGCCAAACAAATTTCACTCCACCTAGATCTCTTCTGTTTGATGAAGAAATTGACTGGGTTGACGAAGTTAAATATCTAGGAGTCATTCTTGATAAAAAAAATTGACTTTTCAGAAACATCTCAGGGAAATTGTGAAAAAAATTAATATCCCGCTTACAACTGCAACTATGCGGATATGTCCGCTTCTAATAAACTCCTCTTATATAAATCTATACTTCGACCAGCATTACTCTATGCTAGTGCTGTCTGGGGCCACGCTGCCAAAACTGACCTTCAACACATCCAAATTCTTCAAAACAAAGCAATCAGAGAGATTATCAACGCACCATGGTTCATTCCAAATTCGTATATCCACCGTGATCTCAAAGTAGATACAATTCAAGATTATATTCAAAAACTTCCCAGAAATTTCTTTTATTCAGTTCTGACTATTCCTAACAACTGCATCAACTCTCTTAGATGTTCTTCAGTTCACTGATTTGGACCTTCGACCAAAAAGTCACCTTTTTCGTCGACCGATGGCGGCCACCTCACTTTTACTTTCGTCTTTTTGTTTTACTGATGTTCTTCACGTGATACAGAGTAAAAGAAGATGCTGCTTTCTGAAACTCAAATTCATTATATGTTCTTAGTAGCACGGCAAAGGTCATGTAAAATGCCAGAAATATTACCAGAAGCCCATTGTTCCATTCTAGAAGCCACTCCCTTGGTGATGTGCACTTACGAAATATGCATCCGGGGTGCAAACATGTGCATTTGCAGTATTATCTGCGATTAATACTTCCAGTTATATTTTCTTCTTAGGGTCATTAAACTTTTGTAGTTGGATTCTTGCCGCTCCTAATAATTTTTCCTCTGGATCGCGATTCCCAAAACTATAAACAATTAAATTCTGTTTTCTTATAACTGAAAGCCACTAACGATTTCGGGATAAAGCTTTGGAAAGGCACTGAAGCATTATTAAATAATACTCTGATAATTTTTTATCTACAGTACGTTATTACTTTCTTGTGCGAAGTAAAAAGGAAGTATTGTAATCGCGAAAAGTTTCAGGCATCATATTTCAACAAAATTATCCATTTTGACCGCTATCAAGCGCTATCGTGTTTGAATAGACCATGTGGCAAAGATTAGATAATTCTTCAAATGATATAAATTTTGTGCATTCTGAGTTATAATTTGAACGAAATGTAACGCTGCTAAGTGAACCTAGAGTCAGAGTGTCTCTAAATATATTGAATTTTAAAGATGTGCTTTATACTATTGTGGTTTATGCGCTATCGACGAAGTAGATTTAATTCAATCAATAAGTTTAAATGAAATGCAAGAAAAAAATGCGTATAATTTAATATTCCGTACAAGGGAATCATGTGGTGTACACATCAGATTTTTTTCTCACGGGGCACTTTTGTAAGAAAATTGAATGTGATCCCTTTACCTTTGCAATGTGATACAGGTGAAACTGTTATTTTAGGTTATTAACGTTTTCCTTCGGTGAACTTTCCGTTTGTATTTTTTTTAACAAATGCTCTCATAATAATTATTATTAGGCTTAACATTTTTTACATGGATTTAATTTTGATCTACAGTTAACCCTCAAATATGATTTTATGTAGCATTTAAAACAACGACCTTCGATCTTTAACTTGCTTCTTTTTTCAGAAAGCGAAAGAACATCGCAATGAAATGAATCGTGTTTAAGATCACAGAATACACAATTAAATTTTATACTGGTTAAAAAGGCAACTGTCGTTGTTCTTGAGTCCGTATTTCATGGAAGATTGGTCTCTTAAGTCTCAAGCAGGCAGCTGTCGGTTGAATAATACATTTAAATCCTTTTTTTTTTTTTTTTCCCCAGTTTATTGCATCCTTAAAAAAGTAGCTAGAAACTGTCACATTTTTAGATCTCTTTGAACGTAAGTTTCATGACATTCCATTTCAATTTTTAAGAACTTAACTAATTTCAAAACGTCAGATTATTTTTTGATTTCCTTTACTAAAACTATCTCTCCCGGAATCAATTTCATTAAAACCTGACACAGTAGATAACCAAATATATTTAATGCATCTGATGAGTAATAACTTCCTGTAACTACATTAAAAATTGGATATTACAGTTTCTGTTGTTGTGATGACTTATCTCACTTGTTCCATGGTATCATCTGAACAGGCCCGGGAAATTCATCTTGGCAAGGAGTGCAAGATTGGGCTTGCCTCTTCGCAAGAGCCTGACAGTACGACTTTGCTCAGTTCCACCTCACTCCCGAATTTTGATGGAGAGCACCCCGGGAGAACGGACCCAAGGGTCCCCTACCACCAACCTCTGAAGAGGATTTTTGGCTTGCCGCATATTTGCAGTGGCTCCATGCCGCACAGGCACACATTTACAATCCATGTCTTTTGCAGGATTCGAACGCGGGTTCTTCGGTAGGATAGTCTGCGTCCACTATCCCGGGGTTGGGCGGCTGTTATAACTTTTCCTTCATGATATAATTTTCAAAGAGCTACGATATCACACTTGCGCTTCACTGGATCTAAGCTTAGCAATTTCACCATATGACTATTAATTACGATGTCGTTTCTTTCGAAACGTGTATTTAGCAAAGCTTTTATTGTAACTTTCACTCATTAGAGCAAATCCGTTAACTGCATTGAGCGTAAATCCTTCTAACAAACTTTGCAGGTATGAAAATCTTTCAACGTCTTATATACTTTCGTTTCCGTGAATGGAATTTTAATACTGATTCCAAAATTCAAGCCACATCCTTACATTGCCGTAATACTTTGAGATACTCAATTTCGGAAGCTTCACTAGTTTTGATTAAGAAAATAACATTAGTTCTACTACTGAAAGCATCTTCCGAGCCGTTAACGCTTTGATCTGATTTAGTGTTTTGTTTCAAATACCTGGAGACTTTCGATTTTCATTTAATTATTTTTCTCGAATATTCTTTGCTACTTATTATTTTGGTTTCAAATTGTTTCTGTGTAATCAAAGACTGTATTCTAGTATTTACTTTGTTTTACTTAGCACTTTTATCGGGCAACTGTTCATTCAGTTCCTTTAGTTCATCAGTTATTTCTTCTGTTCCTAACTGCTCGTTTCTAAGAACAGTTTCTATTTTTGTTATAATTTTAGCCGTAAGACATCGAACCATTGCTCGTTTTTTCCTTAACCATTCAAGCTCCATAATCAAAAAAATAATTCTCACGTACTCTCAAAATGAAAGCTTACTTCAAGCTCCAAGTTACAGGCGTAAAAAGTGTTCAATTCTCTCATAGCTTGGTTCTAGCCTAATAGAAATCGGCAGAATTCATGAATAAATGAGCCATGACTATAATTTATAAAGCTTAGTTCAAACACAACAATAAAGCATTTATTACTATAGATGATTACTGAGATGCTTTACCAGAAGCACTGTAAAGCAATATCATTCGTAGTTATCACTTTTTCACAATGCGAAGAACATGTCTGCATGCATACATATTACATACATACATACATATTTTTCATTATTTAATTTTAGATATATGTCTACGATCAAGGGTTTCGGAAATAAAGGCCGAGTAAAGACCCTTGTGGTCATGTTATATATTTTCAGTAACGCATAAAGTAACCTTTCATTGTCTTTGCTTGTTAGTGTGGTTTTCCTTTTTCTTTCATTATTTCTATGCGCTGAAAGAAAATAATTCACTGTAAGGACTGGGATTATGCTTCTAAATCATTTTGACTTTTTTTTTTTTTTTGCATTCTACCAGTGGAGCAGCGAGCATAACTGGCGCCCGGGGCAAAATACTTTTTGATGCCCCCCCCCGAATAAAAAAAACAGTGATATGATGAAAATCTTGCTTGGAGACCGTTTGGCACCCCTCTGCGAGCGGCGCCCGGGTATCATTCACCCCCTTCCCCTCCTTGCTACGGCTCACCAGCGGCCGAGCGGTAACGTCGCTGAACACTGGTAGTTCGGTCCGAGATTCGAATCCCGCGAACGGGCTGGCTTCATGGTTGTTTTCGTGGTTTTCCCATGTGTAACATGTATACGAGCCAGTTCCCCTTAAAAAGTCCTCCACGAAGGCATCCGTCCCTTAAGGCAGATAGCCCTTGAGTGCTTTGCCTTAATCTAATAAACTAATAAACCTCCTTGCTGCGCTACTGCCTTCTACTTTATTCACACTGCAGTGGTATTACACTACTATAGAAACTTACTAAATATTATTAAAAATTGCCAAAGTATAAATTAATTTTTGTGTGCTTTTTATTAAAAACAGTTATGAACAAAATTATTATCTCTCAATAAAAAGTGCTGTGAGTCACAAATTTTCGTTGCTTCAAAACTCTATTGTTTTCTTGCATTCACCTCTCCTAAAAGATTTGAATATATTTTATGCCGTAATTACTTTTAAATACCGAAAATTCATAAATTCAATTAATCAAAACTCAATACATTGATAATAATAACTGAGTTCAGAGGCCGAAATATTGAATCGCAGGTGTAAAGTTTTTAACTATTTTTATTTAAATTGTATACGTGTGGGAGCTTTCTGTCGTAATTTAGAGATTTTCATAAATTAAATTAATAAAAATTCAGTATATTAATAATAATAACTGAGTTCAGAGGCCGAAATGTTGAATTATAGGTGTAAAGTTTTTAACTACTTTTATTTAAATTGTATAAGAGTATGAGCTTTCTGTAGTGTTTTAGAATTTTTATAGAAAATTATTAATCTGCAACTTTTCTCAGTTTGTACAATATATGCAAATATTGTTCAAATTGAATTGCATGTTTGTCAGATTTGAAAAGAAAAGTGTAACAGTACTCAAAAATACAATCTCGAGTTACAAGTGTAAGTGCACTCGCAGTCGGCAGGATTCGAACCTGTGCCGGAAGCTCCCAATGGATTTCAAGTCCATCGCCACTCGGCCACGACTGCTCAAAAACGCTTGATAATATTGCTATAGAAAAGAAATGCTTCGTAAATTTCCTTTATTATTTATACTGTTTATTTCTAATTATTTTATTTGTCATCAATAAAGCTAAAATATGATGGACAAATATAGCCTAAATTTTTCGGTAAAAATGTAGATCTGAATTTTGTTTGTTTCGAACGATACCTCGCAGATGGCAGCACATTCTAATAATGAAATGATCGAAAAGAACTGACAGACAGACGAAGTAGACAGATGTTTTGTTTTGCACCTGCTAAGTCTTTCTGCACCGATGGGCGAAAAATCAAGCACAGGTGCGAAGGGAAGGTATATAGAAAGGGGGGCAATTTCGTATTTAAGGAGAGTAAAAAGAACCTTCGTACATTTTGTACGAGTTCAAAAGGCCAGATAGAAAAGATGGGACAAAATAAAATTTAAAATAAATGGCCCAAAAATAATAGAGGGGGGGAAAAGGGCCTTTAGAAAGAAAAGGAAAAGAAGTAGAAAATATCCTAAAATACGATTGTGTCCATGAGTGTAGTTAAAAGGAGTTCATTTGCAAAAATTAGTGTCTTTAAGAAGCAAACATTAGCTAAGTTAAAAATAAATAAATAAATAAAAATAAAATAAATGAATTCCTACATGGTAATGTGTAGGCCCTTATCTTGAAACCTAACTAGAAAAGACATATATCATCACAGAGATGTACATAATATTTTAACTAAAGTAACATTAACTATTACCGTTCCCAAAAAATTCATGTATATTTCAGAAAAACAGTAATTGACAAAATCGTAAATCCATACACAGTGTGAGAGCATATCAGCAAAAATTAATTATACAGTTTAATTTTCTTAAATATTAGTTAAATATAAAATTAATTTATTAATTTAACCTTTGTAATTTATTATAGTACAAGTTTAACAAATTCCGTCACACTGTATTTATATTTGCTCATAATTCTAAGTTTGCTCATAATTATACCTGGAAAAAAAAAGTCGGGGATCTTAGTTACAAAAATCACAATCTATACTCATCGATGGTCAAGAGATCCCCATTTTTTCCCTCTCAAGAAATTCCTAAGCACGAAGAGGGGGGCCTCCGAAGGGTGTGAATTGCTGATAAGAACGGACTACTGATAAGGAATGTGACGTCTCTACGGAATAGTTACGAAGAAAAAAACCACATGACTTGCTACTATTACTAACTATTGTATAATGCTAGAATCTTATGAAAATAATAAATAAAGAAATTTAATGGCACTTTAGTGATAGAGAATAAGATATTGTATAGAGAACAGAATGTTACTTATCTGAATATTACGTGTCAGGGACTCTTTTGGATTTCTCGTGTTGATAGTGAACAGCTAACAAAACACCTGAAGTTTCGAAGAAGCGAAGTTTCCTTTTTCAATTTGATGAATGAGACACTGCATAGGAAAGGTGCATTAAACATTTACTGAAACACTTATTTAAAAATTTCGGAGCTATGTTTAGACACTGCTTCCAGCTTTCGTGATCGCAGCGCCAGCTCCCTGCGCGCCTTATGCGCATTATGAAAAAGCATCGAAAAGAACTCTACAACCACTAGTATTTTATCTTTTTTTTATCAAAAGTTATGGCATCTTTTGAGAATGTTTTAGTTAACTTGCCATAAGCACAAACACATTATTTTTAAAAAGTCTTTAAAATGCTGCCATTAATTAGAAATACGATTACTTCTAAAACTGCACATATTATTTTACTCTTTGTTACGTCAGACTTATCAGACAAATAGATGATTGGCGGAGAAGCAGGGCTTAATTTCTAAAATTAGAAGTGCCGGAGCCCATAAGCAAAGAGGAACAAGAGTAAATAAATAAATAAAATGACTATTAAACTCATTAATAATTTTTAAATTAAATAGTTAATTACTATCAAATTAATTAATGGCTATTTAATTAATGTTTATAAAGGTGCGTTTCGGCTAGAATTATGATTTATTACAAAAACTAAGAAGCTCCGGAGCCGGCCTAATTTAAGCTCTGATAGTAGGAGGGGAGTTCTTTTATCATCACAAAAATTAAATATAACTTAAAGTATAATTGATGAAAATTCAGATAATTCTAAAAACAGGACGAAACAGAATGAGGGCGTGAGGGTATGACTGGGTGGAAACAAAAAAAAATGAGGTAAATCTTGGTGAGAAAGAACGTTTTCTTTGATCGCAGCTCTCTGCTGATATAATTACAGCCATCAAGCAGATGTGTGTCAGTGGGAAAATGAGTCCTGGATCTGACTT
This sequence comes from Stegodyphus dumicola, assembly GCF_044657685.1. Lineage (NCBI taxonomy): Eukaryota > Metazoa > Arthropoda > Arachnida > Araneae > Eresidae > Stegodyphus > Stegodyphus dumicola. The sequence continues at coordinate 92,078,734 of NC_140769.1, forward strand.
CCTAAGGATAAATGTAAAGTTGCTGGTTACGCTTTTCGCCCCCCCCCCATATTTGGTTACATTAGTGGATACTGGGGGAAGACGATGTATAGGACGTGCTTGAGCAGTTTATCTCAGTATTTCACTTTTCACTCTTATTGTACTCGCTGTCACTTAACGCACATTTAAGAACACAAATTTTCCTTCCTGTGAGGATAACTAACTGTAACAATCGATAGCAATACACTAGATACGATGGCATGGCGAGAAATTTACGCGTTCTCAAACAAACTCTCCTAAATTTATTGCCTTCTTAAAGGGAACAGTTTCCGCATGTAAGTGAGGGGACTTTACTTGAACGTCTCATGTTCTCATAAGTTCGTATTTCTAGGGAAATAGAGTATTGCAAGGTCTGCTTATTGTTAAACTAAAATATTAGGAATTCTTAATTTTTTCCTTTGAAATTGTGGTTCAGTTTTATAAAAAGAAGTATCGGAGCTCATCTTATCTAGGGCTCCGGCTAGAATTGTAATTTATCTTTAAAATTAAGAAGTACCGGAGCCGGGCTCCGGTGGGCTCCGGCGCAATTTAAGCACTGAGGAGAAGAAAGACAAATGGATGATTGGCGGAGAAGGATTAAGATCAGGGCATAAAATTCTAAAATATGAAGTGCCGGAATAATTAAATATGCATAACCATGAGGCAGGTCCGGCTTAGGGGTCTCTCAACCAAAGAATATGTATTGTTAAAGGAAAGCTTCGCAGCAGCAGGAGTGGCTCCCTCCGAACGAAAAGGGATACAACTGCGCATGCGTAAAATAGCAGCCGCCAAAAAGCGCCAAAGCTCGAAGCTGATGTCGAAGTTCGAACAGGTTCGACGGTCACGTTTATCAAGAGTTTAAAGCTGTGTGACTTCATTTTTTCCCTTTATATTGACAGATATAAAATCAGACATCAAACTGCGATGTAGATAATACAAGTTCAACTAGTAAAACAAAAAAAAAAAAAAAAAGCTGGAAAATTCGAGTTTAAATTATCGCGAAAAGTCAAAGTACGATTCATCTTAACCCGTATTCCTCAATTTCCTGCACACGTGCACGATAAAAAAAAAGTTCGTTCTTTACAGGCAAAAGTTTTGTAAAGTTACAGAAATCAAAAAGTTACACAAGAATTTCCTGTAATGGTACTATTTAACTTTGCTTATCGGGAATTTTCTTTTCTTCAGAAAGGTCTTTTTGCTAATCAATTGAAAGGTATACTTCTTTTCTGTAGAACTAGAGTTGTTTTTCTGTAATCGTCTAGTGATTTTAGATTAACATACAGCAGTTTCATCTTCATATCGGCTTCGAATTCTTCACTGCAGGTGTTGATAAGAATTTCATGAGTTTTCGGCCAATCCACTACTCTCTGCTAGAAGACTATTGGGGGTGGAGTTTCCTCTCTCTCGGCTCCTCCTTCTTCCATATTTTTTACTTTGCTTAACTGTTCGAATCGGTTTTCTTTCGTTACCTCTCCACTGGTGCTTCATTTTCAGTTACTTTCGCGGCTTTCTTAGGAGTAATCCATTCTTGTTCCTTAATCTTTGTTCTGCTTTCATTTATCCGCTCTGAACAGAATAATCTCGTGAATGCTTCCACATCCATATCACCCTTTGCTCTTTCATAAAAGTGACTGCAAATAGCGTCAAATCCAAATTTCGCGATCTGGTAAGGATTTCTTCTTCTGCACCTGTCTGGAATTTTGGGGTGTCCTTAGCTTTCTCCATCGATGAAATTTCTGGTGTCCATTCATCAGTAGCTTCTCCTTTCGATGTTTGACTCTCTTTTATCCTTGCAAGGGTTAACATCTTTCTTCTTACTTGGTTGTCTGCTTTCCGTATCTGACATAGTTTTCTCCTTTTTTGCTTTACTTTGCTTGTCTTTTGCCGTAAGAATAAAATCTTATTTCTTCAGTGGATAAGTCTTGTTAGATTTGAACGAACTCTCGCTTCGGTAGTCCTCTTCATCAGAACTATCGAAGGGTATTCTGCAAAACGACATTTTACCCACCCGAAGGTAACTAATCAATCGAAGGTAAAATCAGAGACCGCCTACGCGACTGGGTCAGTATCCAAAAATCTCAAGTGTAACCACAGCACAACCTACTAGCTTGGAGTCACAGCTCAGAAAAATGCCATACGGTACGAACTTTTTATACCATTTATTTACAGTGCCATCTAGCGGCTGGGCGTTTGCGTTCCAACCATATATGACGAATATTGCTCGTATAGCTGCCTTCTGTCACCCCTCAAAGTTTTGCTTACTTGTTCAGATTCACCCTGTATAATTATTAATGAATGAATGCAGAACATTTAATAAGTTAGATGATGCAAAAATGACCGTTTATGAGAGAGGCATGAAAAATATAAAAGCTCCCATGGGCTCGAACAGTTAATCTGCACTCCATAAAACTAAGCGCTATCCTATGTTCACATCGTAAGAAGGGAGATAAAATTGAAAACATCTAAAAAGAAGAAGGAAATTTTCTACATTTAAAAAATTGTGCAGGAGAGATGATGATGTAAACAAATAGTTATGTATATAGATCTAACGTGTTAAACACATGTGGTGCATAGAGTATGAAAAAGTAATCTTCTGGAATAATTTCCTGGTTTAAGATATCAACAAAATTTGCAGCATGATTTTTTCTCGGCATGACAGCAGAAATTTTCCTTTAGCTTATTGAGGTAGTTTTTAACGTAATCAGGCTTTTAAGTCTTTGTGCAGTTTCTTGTTCCTAAGAAACCAAAGGGGCTCCGGTAATAAGGTGCAGAAATTTATTTTGAAAAATTTGAAGCCTGTTAATTTCTTTTTTGTTTCCCATAGAATCCTTTTAGTCGCCAGCCCACCAGTAAAGTCGCTGAACACTGGTAGTTCGGTCCGAGGTTCGAATCCCGCGAACGGGCTGGCTGCATGGGCGTTTTCGTGGTTTTCCCCATGTGTAACGTGTATATGAGCCAGTTTCCCGTAGAAAGTCCTCCACGAAGGCATCCCTCCTCTTAGGCAGATAGCCATAGTGTGCTTTGCCATAATTAAATACACCAAAACCTTTTAGTCGCCAATCTCATGATACATGAAACTCGGTGTGAAGCAGACCCCAGCCAACGACGCCAGCGATGCAAAATATGCAAAAGCGCAACTAGACTCTGCTCCCTTTAGTTAATTTCATCGAGCTAATATTTTCTGCCTTTGGTTTCTTGCATTTGAAATGAAACAGGATTTTTTTTTTTAATGAATAGTCACAGAACTAATATTTAAAAATTATGTTACGTAGCTTACTTGCTGTCAATATTTTTTTCCTATCATAATCGTCATCGCATTAAAAATTTTAATAATGGAGCTCTCGTCTGTTGGAGAGAGAGTATTCGCCGCTGAATGTATTCAGAAAAAGCGTATTCGAAAAGTTAGTGACTATGGTATTTAAATCAGATTTTTATTTTCCTCTCTTTTATTATATTAACATAGGAATTTTCATTGTAGGGTCGAGTCGAATACTTAGTTAAATGGAAAGGCTGGAGTACGAGGTGAGATTAACATTTATTTTTTAATGTATATTTTATACGAGTATTAATTTTTAATTGAATGATTAGAAAGTGTTATATTTGCTTAAGAGTTCGTACGTTTCTATGTATAATTTTTCTGGGTATTTTTGCTGTATTTGAATTTGTAAAGTCCAAAATTAATCTGTATATGTATTTTTGAGCTGTATCTGAAGGTATAATCAAAACGGCCCTCTAAACTCACTGTATGACCATTAGCTTCGTAAAAAAGAGTAGAAAGAAGCTTGGTACTCTTCTGTTATCAGGACCGGGTTAAGAAATGTATGTATACATGCATGTATGTATGATGAATGAGTTAATGCATGCATTTATAATATGTAAGTACGTATGTCTGACTGTGTTTACGTACACAAGCATGAACACATCCATGCATACATATATATATTTCTAAATCTGGTTCCAATAACCAAAGAATGGAAATCCAATCGAAATGGTATGTTTTTTTCTGTAGTATTTTTAGCTGTCATTTCAAAATCATTCATTTAGCCTTTTCATGTAAATTGATGAGATTTCAAATTTATTGTAAGCCTAAAGCTTTTCTTTTGAATGCCATATTTTGATAGTATAGTGGGATTATATCTTTTTTCTTTCGATAAAATATTGATTCAAGTTAGTTGATTAAAATATGTTTTATGTTGTAGTAAAAGTTATATAGATATGGCCAAAATTAATTACAATTTTTACCGATTATTTAAAGTTATATACCTTATAGAAACAAGGATGGGTTTTCCAAAATACTGAAAAGAAAATTTATTTGAAGTGAAAACATGAATGAGATCATATTTAAGACACAATAACACGCCGACTGAGATCATATTTGTTTCAAGGATTTTACATAAAAATATGTTTTTATTTTTTCTCAGAAACTAATTCATTAATTGTAAAACCAAACATTAAAGTTATAAAGAACTCTCTAATAAATACAATAAGTAAATTTGGGGAAAAACATTGAAAACTGTGGGAGAAGAATGACATTTTAATTGTTAAACTTTTCTTCAAAAAATTTTAATTAAAAAAAAATACTGGCCAAAAAAGTATTTAAAAAAATCTGAAAGGTTTCAGATTTTAAATTACGTCCAAAGGAGCCTTTTTTTTTTACATTTTGTGTGTTACCTTTATTTATTAAATATCATGTTCTTTGCAATTAACCGTAACATCCAGTTCAACAGCAATATTGCAAAATAATTTTAAAACGAACATATCTTTAGAACTCCTGATACACAGTCTCATACGCTGGAGATAAAAAATCCCCCTTCCCCCGTGAAGTGTTGCCATTGTTCACTTTGAAATTGTTAAGTTTGTTAATAAAAAATTCCTGAAAGTTTTACAAAATATGTAATAGTTAATATCCAGATGCCCATATTAGGGTGGAAATGCACGTTATTCAAAATTGGATGGCTCTAGGTACCGTCGTATTATCACAATGTGAGAAACGTACAGTACAAAGTCTGTAATCCGGACTTGTCGGGACTTCGGCGATTAGGGATTTTTCCGGATTATAAATCATCAATTTAAATCTGGCAAGATAGCTTGCAGAAATTATGCAATTAAAAATATGAAACCGTAATTTATGAAATAAAGAGCAATTATGATATAAAGGATATCAGAATTTACAAAAAGAAAATCTTAGTATTTATTTGTTTACTTTATTAAACATTTCTTTCAGTGTAAGTTGTTTAAGTTGCTTCATTGGTTGATCTTTAAATTGGGGTAACTTGGCGATTTTTTGACGAAAATTTGGCGACCAACTCTCCTACAGCAACCCTCTATTTTTTTTTCCCGCCACCATTTTGTCTTCACGATGTAAAGACATGTTTCTTTCCTTTTTATCTACTGAACACTTCTTCCAACAATCTACTACCCGAATTACACTTATGCCAGAAATTTTATCTAACAAAACTGCTTAATCATGACAAATATTCACTGCAAAATTGGGAAAAAGTGCACAATACCATACTACTTACGCGTTTTTCAAAATAACACATACACATAGACCATGTACACGTCGACTTATTTTTACTTAAAAAAACATCCCAGAATTACACAAAAATGGCATTGCGCACACGCTTCACTATATCCATGTACACTGCTTTTTTCTCATAAATTAGAAAAATTTCACGAAAATACATGACAATTTTCTTAATCTTTAAACCCGGTAAAAAGAACATATATGAAATTACCTGATCGCGAAAAAGTATATACCCTTTCCAAATATGAACATTTCCACATATAAAATAAATAAAATATCCAAAAACTTTTACCTCTAAATCATCTATTATATTATAAATGTCACCAACGAATTCATACCGCAAGCATTACAAATACTTAGTGTCAAATATTTAAATTATTTCCATGCGCGTTTACTTCAACTAAAACGTATACCAAATTCCTACAAACATAAAATTCACAAAATAACTATCATTTAATTAAAATATCACTAAACCATGTACACGTCGACTTATTTTTACTTAAAAAAAAAATCCCAGAATTGCACAAAAATGGCATTGCACACACTCTTCACCATATCCATGTACACTCCTTTTTTCTCATAAATTAGAAAAGTTTCACGAAAATGCATGACAATTTTCTGAATCTTGAAACCCGTTAAAAAGAACATACATGAAATTACCTTGTTCATGCGATGCGTGCGTTGTTATACAACAATTTCAAATTAACTAGAAGTGGACTGTACTAAATATTTTATTCGACAACTTTAATCAAAATGCGTGCCATCTTTCAAGCGATGACTTACTACTAATAACAACAGCAATAAAAAATAAAACTGAGTAAGCGTTTACAGGGTTGCTGTAATGAACATCTGTAATGCCAAGAAGAGAAAAAATGACGTAATCTTACAGTTAAATAGTCTTAATGACTTAACATACCCCCCGGCATTGAAGGGTTACTTCAATAGTTTCGTGCGATAATACTCATAATAACCTACAAAATTGTACAATTACTACCTTATACAATAATGCAATACGAATAATATCTCTTAATTCAATATAATAATATTCAGTTTTCAATACAAAATTTTATACACAATACAATGTACAATACAAGTTTTATAATAATAAGCTAACACTTAACTAACTTTGGAAGCTTCTTCTTGGGGTAAAATTGCAATTTTTGTAATTTCACGCTTAATGATTCCCTTTGCTGTCTGTATTTCTACTACTCTAACCTTACCGTCAACTCCAGGAAAAATTCTTGTAATGCGCCCTAACACCCATCTACAAACAGGAAGCTCATCCTCCTTAACTAGGACTAGCATACCTATTTTAATATTCGTTTGTTCTACCTTCCATTTTGAACGCTGTTGTAGTGTGTTTAAATAGTCCCTATGCCAACGATTCCATATCAACTGGACAAATCTGGTAGTTCGTTTCCATCTTGAGAGTCTGTTTTCAGGTATATCAATTAATTCGGGTTCTACTATAGCATTCAAGGGTCTTCCAATGAGAAAATGACCGGGTGTTAATGCCTCTAAATCATTTACATCGGAAGATAAGGGAGTAATAGGGCGAGAATTTAAAACAGACTCTATCTGAGTTACTACAGTTAATAACTCCTCGAAAGTCAACCTTGCATTACCTACAATCCGCTTTAAGTGATATTTCACGGATTTTATTCCAGATTCCCATAGTCCACCAAAATTAGGTGTCCGTAGGGGAATAAACTTCCATACTATTCCTTCTTCACCTAAATAATCTGCTAATTTTTTGTCAGGATTTCTAATTAAATTGTTAATTCTTTGCAATTCGGCATTTGCGCCAACGAAGTTTTTTGCGTTGTCTGAGAAAATGATTGAGCATTTTCCGCGCCTAGCAATAAATCTCTTTAAGGTGGCAATAAATGCGTCAGTGGTGAGATCACTCACTAGTTCGAGATGCACTGCCTTTGTTATAAGGCAAATGAAAAGAGCTAAATATACCTTATGAAGAGTTCCTTTCCTCTGTCCCTTGTACCTAATAAGAAATGGACCGCAAAAATCGGTGCCGACATGATTAAAGGGTGAGATTGGATTTACGCGCTCTGCAGGTAATGACCCCATAATTTGTTCGATAGTGACTGGTTTATTTTTACTACAAATTATACATTCATGGGTAATCTTTCTAGTTAAATTCCTACCTTGTAATGGTCAAAATTTCTGTCTCATAAAACACAATAATGCTTGCGAACCTACGTGTAAATATTTCTGATGATAATGCTCAGCAATCAGCTTAGTTAGTTTGCATTTAACAGGCAAAATTATTTGATGTTTTTGTGAAAACATTACATTGGCCCCTTGTAATCGGCTTCCTACTCTCATTACATTATTTGCATCCAAAAAAGGGTTCAAAGAAAGTAAATTACTTTTATTATTAACGGGTTTACCTTGTGCAAGGGAGTTGTAATCTGAATAAAAACTACATTTTTGAACCTCTCTTACTAAAAAGGATTCTGCCTCATTTAACTCCTTTGAACTTACTCCTCCTGTTCTTCTCTGTGCTCCTTTCTGTTTTGCACGCCTAGAGTTCCAAATGAACCTGAAAATATAACTAACAACACGTAATAATTTTAAATAATTGTTAGTGATATCTAGGACATTATCAATAAATTTTGAAGGCAAAGTGCATAAACAAGCAATGTCAGTTCTTTTTCTCAGTTCATTAGAAAATGTCTTTGTTTTTTCTAATTGTTCAAAGTCAATGTTCTTGTTAGGTATGACACCCTCACTCAAGAATGGAGGACCTTTCCACCACAGATCAGCATCATGCAGCTTGTCAAAATTCTGTCCTCGGGAAATAAGGTCTGCTGGGTTCTCCTCTGAACGCACATAATTCCACTGGCATGTATGTGTTAGCTCTTGGATCTGCAACACTCGATTAGCAACAAAAGTTTTTAGTACATGCGGAGGATTCTGAAGCCATGCTAACACTATGGTTGAGTCACACCACAGACATATTTTACTGATGTCCAATTTCAATAAAGGCACCACCTTTGCAACAAGCTGTGCTAGCAGTACAGCTGCGCAGAGTTCCAGTCGAGGTACTGTCAGCGGTTTTAGTGGAGCTACTCTGGACTTGCTGCAAAGCAAATGTGAAGATAAATTATTGTCACTTCTACAGCGTAAATAGATGGCTACTCCGTATGCGTGTTCTGATGCATCTGAAAATCCATGAATTTGTATATCAGAAAAACTATCCTGTAAAATATATCTACTGACTTTCAAATTGTTGATAGATTGCATTGAATCAATAAAAAGTTGCCAATCCTTAATTATCCTTTCGGGTAGCGGATCGTTCCAATCAAGCTTCAATAACCAAAGTCTTTGGATGAAGATTTTTGCTTTTGTTATACCTGGACCAAGCAGTCCTAATGGATCATAAATGCGAACAATATCAGACAATACTGTTCTCTTTGTGTAAGTATTTGGTTTCTTGATGGTTGATTTGTACGAAAAACAATCTATCCTTGGATTCCATAATAATCCTAAAGTTTTGATGCTCTGATCGTCATCGAAATTACTGAAAGAATATTCCTCTTGTCCATCCGGAAACTGCAAAAGATCAGGATGATTAGCACACGATCTGTGCAGGCGCATTCCTCCACGTGATAATAGGTTAATCAATTGCGACTGTAATTCTTTAGCCTCTATTAGAGTATGAGCTCCTGTGAGTACGTCATCGACATAAATATCCCTTTGTACTATTGGCGCTGCTAACGAAAAATTATTTTTCTCGTCTTCTGCTAATTGATTAAGTATGCGTGTTGCTAGATATGGTGCGTTGGAAGTACCGTAAGTTATAGTCTTCAGTCTATAGACCTTAACTGGTTCTTCTTCACTACTCTTCCATAAGATGCGTAATAAATCTCTTTGATGTTCTTTAATGAAAATCTGACGATACATTTTTACAATGCTGTGAAGGCAATTTTATGCGTTCGAAATCTGCAAATAATATCAAATAGTTCGTCTTGAACTAACCCTCCATTCAGCAGAATATCGTTTAACAAAATTCCAGTAGTCGTAGGAGCAGTGGCATCGAACACTACCCTAAGTTTAGTGCTAGGTTTCTCGGGTCTGAAAACCCCATGATGAGGAAGATAATATGAGAAACTAGAGCTATCCCCTTCATCAATTTCTTCGGAATGGCCTAATTTATTATATTCCTTAATGAAATCGTCGTATAAGTGTTTCATTGCGGGATTGCGAGTGAAGCGTTTAAGTAGATAATTCAGTCTTTTGCTAGCGTTTTCTCTCGATTCCCCTAAAAGGCTAAGTCCTTCCTCCTTAATTGGCATTTCCACTACATATCTGCCATTATCTTGCCTCGTGTGTGTACGAAGAAAGTGCTGTTCACAAAATTCCTCTTCCTGACTTTTCACTTTTTTTGCTTCATTAATACCTTCAATCTCCCAAAACCTTCTCATGTTGTCAGATAAATTATTCCCATTTTCCACAAACCCACAATAATTATCAACACTGCCTTGCTGCGGCATGCGCACTGACCCGCTAACAATGTATCCAAAAACCGACTGATGGAGAATCAGGTCTTGCATATTTATTCTATTTGTTCCCAGTAAATCAAAAAATATTTCGTTAGATAATAAAACATGTATTTGACCAGGTTTATAAAACTCTGGATCAGCTAAACCAATGAGTTGCAACTGCTTAACATCAGGAATGTTTATATATCTAGCAGGCGTTACGCGAGTTATTTTTGGAACAACAAAAAATTGTAAGGTACGAATAAAATCTCTAGTAGCGTTAGCGATGGTTGCTATAGCTTTTTCCTTAACACCCATAACTGTACCATTGATACCTGAAATAGAAGCGTTTATTTTTCTTTTCTTTAAATTCAATAACTCAGCACCTTCTTTAGTAATGACATTATTTTGAGAACCGGAATCCAGCAAGGCTCTCAGCGAGATAAATTTTCCATCATTACCCTTAACGAAAATAATTGCAGTTGAAAGTAGAACTTGTTTATTAAAAGAACTGGAAATATTCAGCGCAGTACCGTTAATGGACTTTGCTTGGTTGGTTTCATTAGTGTCACTAACCTTTTGGCTGTTTGCCATTGGAGTAAATGTATCAACATTTGGAGAAAGATTACTGCTTAATTTATTAGTCTTGTTTGTGATTTGATTCGATGTGCCATTTGCTTTATCGAAATTTTCTTCATTTCGATCAAAATGTAAGAGCGAATTGTGAAATTTCTGACATTTTCTGCATGTATTAGAACTTTTACAGTCCTTGATTGTGTGGACAGAAGATAAACAATTGAAACATAGTTTTTTTGTCTTTACAAATTCCAATCGTTTCTTGACTGTTAGATTTAAGAATTGTGCACATTTCAACAATAAATGATCAGCTTTACAATAAGGACAATTTTTTGAATTTTCCGAAAGTGATGTAAGAGCTTTGGTATTAAATGAACGTTTCGATTCCTCATGCGGAGGTTTGTAATGTGATAGGGTGCGAGCGTGTTCCTTCAAAAAACATGTCAGTTGTTTAACCGTTCCTATCTCGTCTTTTTTAAGTGACCTTTCCCACCAACACCGAGTATTTCTATCCAACTTTTCAACTAATAAATAAACAATTAACGTGTCTGAAAATTCTTCCACCTTTTGCTCCAATGCTTCCAAGGATCGTAAACATTCATGCACCTTATCGATAAATTTTAAAAGTGACGAAGTAGAATCACTCGTTTGAGGTATAGAAATTAATTTCTTTATGATAGAATTGATCAAATCTTTTTTGTTGCAATAGCGATCAACCAACAGATTCCATGCTATGTCATAATTCGAATCTGAAATTGGAATGGACTGAATAATATTTAAAGCGTCTGCCTTACACGAACTCTTTAAATATTGCAATTTTTGCGCATTAGTTAATTTGCTATTTTTATGCACAGCTGCGGAAAATAAATCCTCAAATTCAATCCATTCTTCGATTTTCCCACTAAATATTGGAAGAGACAATTTAGGCAATTTTATATCCGAAACAATTATGTCTTTACTCGAACCGTTTTCATTTGAGCAGCTATTCCTTTAAGAACGGATCTCAGAAATTTTTCTTTTAATTTTCAAATGAATTTCATCGAGATTATCTACTACATTTTCCTTTTCCTTAATGAATTCGTCAGTGTCCTTTTCTTCACAATGTACAAATAAAGAATCGAAAATGTTACTTAATTCCTTTTTAAATTCTAATATTTTTGATTCGTATAACTCCAATAAGGAAATATCTGCTTCATCCACTGTAGAATTTACCTTATTTTCAAACTTTCTGATACTTCATTTTAAACTTTTTTTGTTAGCTTTAATCGCTTTCAATTCACTCATCATGAACAAATAAATAATTTATCACTTACCGTGATTGCAGATTTCTCGACAGCAACACCGGAAATGAACGATGACACAGTATCCAATCTTAATTGCGTAATCCACACGAAAACGAAAGCATTCCAAACACTCTATATGAAGTTATCCGTAATACAACCAAACGAAAGTATTCCAAATGTTCTAAAAGGTTAATTTTAGCAACGATGTCTTTTACCTGTGGCTCGGCGGGCCATAAAGTGTTCATGCGATGCGTGCGTTGTTATACAACAATTTCAAATTAACTAGAAGTGGACTGTACTAAATATTTTATTCGACAACTTTAATCAAAATGCGTGCCATCTTTCAAGCGATGACTTACTACTAATAACAACAGCAATAAAAAATAAAACTGAGTAAGCGTTTACAGGGTTGCTGTAATGAACATCTGTAATGCCAAGAAGAGAAAAAATGACGTAATCTTACAGTTAAATAGTCTTAATGACTTAACATACCTAATAACAAAAAAGTATATACCCTTTCCAAATATGAACATTTTCACGTATAAAATAAATAAAATATCCAAAAACTTTTACCTCTAAATCATCTATTATATTATAAATGTCACCAACGAATTCATACCGCAAGCATTACAAATACTTAGTGTCAAATATTTAAATTATTTCCATGCACGTTTACTTCAACTAAAACGTATACCAAATTCCTACAAACATAAAATTCACAAAATAACTATCATTTAATTAAAATATCACTAAACCATGTACACGTCGACTTATTTTTACTTAGAAAAAAAATCCCAGAATTGCACAAAAATGGCATTGCACACATTCTTCACCATATCCATGTACACTCCTTTTTTCTCATAAATTAGAAAAATTTCACGAAAATGCATGACAATTTTCTGAATCTTTAAACCCGTTAAAAAGAACGGCTGATCTTTAGAATATGGTAACTGGTAGTTTGGCGACATTTTGGAGGCGATAAAGGTTACTACCTGGGACTTTGGTAATAATGTGAGCAGTACTCAGTTCCGATTACGCATTATTTTGTGTGAGGGAAATGAGAGATCATGGGATATGTCATGTGATATTAATGGACGAATTACGGTTCTTTAATCGGAAAAGGGGGGAAATTGGAAAAATCTGGAAATTTTGTATTTCGCTTTATTCTGTGTTGTGTGAAACAATGTTCGTTAATTTTTGGATTCCATGGCCCTAACTAAAGTGAATTCGAAATGGGTATTTAGTGGGATTGAAAGGGGTAGTAATAAGTGTTTCTTTAAGGTTGTGCGAGATAGAAGTAAAGATGTTTTGTCAAGTTATTTATTTTACTTGGTACTTTGCTGTGAACTATAAGTATGATTTTAAAGATCCTGAAACAGAAATAAGAAAAGTTTATCGGACACGTAATCAAGATTCTGAAGAAGATTAGGTAAGTTAGTATTTTTAATTATTTGAGGATATTATTTTTATGCGTTCTTCTAAATGTAAGGAAGTAAAGTAATTTGGTATTATTGGGAAAATTGTTATTAGCAATGATTTAGTTTAAAGTAATTAGGATGGTAAGCTAATTTTTATTAATTTAATGTATGTGCTTATTTATATTTTAAGTAGTGTTTTTGAATTTAATTATATTTTAATTAAATGATAGTTATTTTGTGAATTTTATGTTTGTAGGAATTTGGTATACGTTTTAGTTGAAGTAAACGCGCATGGAAATAATTTAAATATTTGACACTAAGTATTTGTAATGTTTGCGGAATGAATTCATTGGTGAAGTTTATAATATAATAGATAATTTAGAGGTAAAAGTTTTTGGATATTTTATTTATTGTATACGTGGAAATGTTCATATTTAGAAAGGGTATATACTTTTTCGTTATTAGGTAATTTCATATATGTTCTTTTTAACGGGTTTAAAGATTCAGAAAATTGTCATGCATTTTCGTGAAATTTTTCTAATTTATGAGAAAAAAGGAGTGTACATGGATATGGTGAAGAGTGTGTGCAATGCCATTTTTGTGCAATTCTGGGATTTTTTTTTTAAGTAAAAATAAGTCGACGTGTACATGGTTTAGTGATATTTTAATTAAATGATAGTTATTTTGTGAATTTTATGTTTGTAGGAATTTGGTATACGTTTTAGTTGAAGTAAACGCGCATGGAAATAATTTAAATATTTGACACTAAGTATTTGTAATGCTTGCGGTATGAATTTGTTGGTGACGTTTATAATATAATAGATGATTTAGAGGTAAAAGTTTTTGGATATTTTATTTATTGTATACGTGGAAATGTTCATATTTGGAAAGGGTATATACTTTTTTGCGATCAGGTAATTTTATATATGTTCATTTTACCGGGTTTAAAGATTTAGAAAATTGTCATGTATTTTCGTGAAATTTTTCTAATTTATGAGAAAAAAGCAGTGTACATGGATATAGTGAAGAGTGTGCGCAATGCCATTTTTGTGTAATTCTGGGATGTTTTTTTAAGTAAAAATAAGTCGACGTGTACATGGTTTATGTGTTATTTTGAAAAACGCGTAAGGAGTATGGTATTGTGCACTTTTTCCCAATTTTGCAGTGAATATTTGTCATGATTAAGCAGTTTTGTTAGATAAGATTTCTAGCATAAGTGTAATTCAGCTAGTAGATTGTTGGAAGAAGTGTTCAGTAGATAAAAAGAAAAGAAACATGTCTTTACTTTGTGAAGACGAAATGGCGGTGGGGAAAAAAATAAAAAAATAGAGGGTTGCTGTAGGAGAGTTGGTCGCCAAATTTTCGCCAAAAAATTGCCGAGTTACCAGAATGTAAAGATCAATCAGAACGGCTGTAAAATATCCAAAAACGTTTACCTCTAAATTATCTATTATATTATAAACGTCACCAACGAATTCATACCGCAAACATTACAAATACTTAGTGTCACATATTTAAATTATTTCCATGTACGTTTACTTCAACTAAAACATATACCAAATTCCTACAAACATAAAATTCACAAAATAACTATCATTTAATTAAAATATAATTAAATTCAAAAACACTACTTAAAATATAAATAAGCACATACATTAAATTAATAAAAATTAGCTTACAATCCTAATTACTTTACACTAAATCATTGCTAATAACAATTTTCCCAATAATACCAAATTACTTTACTTCCATCTTACATTTAGAATAATGCATAAAAATAATATCCTTAAATAATTAAAAATACTAACTTACCTAATCTTCTTCAAAATCTTGATTACGTGTCCGATAAACTTTTCTTATTTCCTCCGCTAAATAAAAAGCGAGCGTATGTGCTCCTGTTTCAGGATCTTTAAAATCATACTTATAGTTCACAGCAAGGTACCAGGTAAAATAAATAACTTAATAAATCATCTTTACTTCTATCTCGCACAACTTTAAAGAAACACTTATTACTACCCCTTTCAATCCCACTAAATATCCATTTCGAATTCACTTTAGTTAGGGCCATGGGATCCAAATATTAACGAACACTGTTTCACACAACACAGAATAAAGCCAAATACAAAATTTCCAGATTTTTTCCCAATTTCCCCCCTTTTTCGATTAAAGAACCATAATTCGTTCATTAATATCACATGACATATCCCATGATCTCTCATTTCCCTCACACAAAATAATGCGTAATCAGAACTGAGTACTGCTCACATTACTACCAAAGTCCCAGGTAGTAACCTTTATCGCCTCCAAAATGTTGCCAAACTACCAGTTACCATATTCTAAAGATCAGCCGCTTCATTTTTTGTGCTAATATTTTCTCTTTAATTCTATAAACAGACATAATTCCTTGTTCAGTTACAAAGTTCCACTGTTCAAGTCCTGTAATTGCTGTGTCGAGAATACCAACTTACTTGTCAATCGAAATTTTTTCGTTTTCAGTAATAATTCTCTGTCACTTTCTTCACTCTCAGAAGTGAACATGCATATGGGAAGCACGTATTAAACACACATGCGTAAAGCATACAAAGAAAAAAAAAAGTTTGTGTTGTTGATGTCCGGGTTATAGATCATTCCGGATAATGGACGTCCGGACTACAGACTTTGTACTGTATACACATTTATGCAGACTTTTCGTTATTTAGTTTCTTTAAATATAATACAAGGTGATAATATTTGGTGGCAACAATTTGAAAAGTGATTCGCCGTTTATAATTTTCAATGCAAAATGCCAAAACGAAATTAGTAGTTCTTCAGCGCAAATTGCCCGTTTGGACTAAAAACTTTTTTTCAGTTTAGAATCATCTTATCTTATAAAACCATTCAATAATATTCAGAAAAAGTAGATGGAAGTTCTTAAATAAAAAATAAAAATCATTCAAAATGTACTGAGTCCCCTTCAAGACGATATGCGCGTCTTTAGTTTTAATTTGAAAGGTATTTCTGGAATATGCAGCGTCAGATAACATTGTGTGTACTTGTTTACAAATTTCTGTATTTCGAATGGTTCCGTCTATTTTTTATTTTATTTTATTTTTTGACGATATCGTATCCCCAACTATCTATCAACGCGATTGTTTCACTGACACTCCAGGGAGCAGTCAGTTGCACATCAGCCATGTTGTTAGTTAAAATTAACTGAACGGCAAAATCGCTAAGAAATCTCCCCATTTGCCCTGTTTCAGAGAGGTAGGAATATTCTACAAAGTTCTACCTCTAATTTGGCGAGGCAGTTAATACTTGTTCGCCATGTGAATGGGACACGTTGGAAGAAATTGTTTCCGCTATGGTCGAATCTGCTCTTGTGAACAGGGCTCATGTGGAAATAGCAACCAGTTGAAATGAAATTTCAGGTACAGTCAAAAGTCGTTAATTTGGACACCCATAATCCGGAATGATCTATAATCTGTACCTCAAAGCTACAAACTTTCTGTGCATGCGTCGCGCTGATGCATGCGCGCAAGACCTTTACTGCTGCGAATATGCGTGTGCGCATGCGCAAAATACGTTTACGAATGCCCATTTAATGTATAATGGACGGTATAAACTAAGCTAAAATTATCTAATTCAGTTAATGTTGCAGATTGTGTTGTTCCTTAATCTTCAAATTGGATCTTGCTTATTATTTTTTGCAGACTGTTAGAGCAATTTTATAAAAGTAAGCTTGAACTTTCGATTATGTCAAATAGAATTTCTGATATATATTTACTTATGTGTAAAGGATCTACAAAGCGAAAGTATGTTTCGAAGTCCATTAAACAAAAAGTGGAATTGCTGCAAAAAATGGATAAAGGCATATCTTTTGTTTATCTAACCATTCCAAAATCTGTTTATAAATTTCATGCTGCTCTGAGGCGAGGGAGGGGGACGCCTCGGCGCGCGATGAATTAATTGGAAGTTGATCTGTCAGCACTATCCTTATCTTCAGAGCAGATGTTTTTATTTTATTTGGCTTATAATTCCTTACTAAATGTAGTATTTCATCTCGATGTACTCTGTCTTTGATATGATTTAAATCAAATCCCTCGTCATTATAATTCGCTTCCGATAGTGAAGAAAGTGACACAGATGTTATTTGAAAACGAAAAAATTTCGATTGACAAATTAGTTGGTATTCTCGACACAGCAGTTATAGGACTTGAACAGCAGAACTTCGTAACTGAACAAGAAATTATGTCTGTTTATAGAATTAAAGAGAAAGTATTATCACATAAAAAACGAAGCAACTTAAACAACTTACATTGAAAGAAATGTTTAATAAAGTAAACAAATAAATATTAAGCTTTTTTTTTTTTTTTTTTTTTTTTTTTTTTGTAATTTTGATACCCTTTAGATCATAATTGTTCTTTATTTCATAAATTACGGTTTCATATTTTTAATTTTATAATTTCTGCATGCCATCTTACCAGATTTAAACTGATGATCTATGATCCGGAATCGCCGAAGTCCCGACGAGTCCGGATTAATGACTTTTGACTGTATTGGTATTTGAAGATATGTGCTTGAGATTGTGACAATGTAAGACAATAGAGCTCTCACAATTATCATTACAATGGAGCAAACTCAAAATTTTCAAGTGGCAACTCACACTTTTTCTGCGCAAATTGATCATCGTACTGAAAAGCCATAAATGGTATTGGAATGCTGCATGTATTATGAAAACTGCCAGCACAAAACATTTGCAAGGAAGACCATTGTAAAGCACTAATGCAGCATAGTGAGGAGGTGCATTCGTTACAGGGATAGGTGGTAAAAGCACCAATCACAGAACACCATGTGCAAAGTAATTCTTGTGGAATATCTTAAGTAGTATGGGAAGACTGTTTTACCCATCAGGTGTTCGAATGTGCCAACATGATGTTACTGCCAGAGAAATGAGATGAACTGATAAAGCTGTTTTATCCAAATGAGAAAAAAGTTGCTGAAACAGTGTAAGTTTTTTGTTAAGACAAGGCCTATGTTTTGTAAAAACTACATTATTTGTTACAAAAATTTTTTAAAAACTAGATGCACATGTGATAGACCATGATCCGCACGATTATGTGTTCCTTTTGAAGTTGTTGGCGGGAGTACAGAATACAATTAATGCAGATCAATTATATAATGCAAGATGTATTGTCTGCAGTGTGAATGTACTGAAAACCACAGTCCTCAAATTTTCTCTTCTTTTCTGTGAATATTTCCTTATTGATTCCAGTGCATTCAGATGTTACAACCTGGAGATTAATAACAGTGTGTCCATTTTGCAAATCTTTTCCTCATAAGATATGATGAAGATAGCAGGTAGCCATTATGGATATGATGGAAGAATGAAGCACATTTCTCCTTAACTGAAACATAATATCCAAGAACTGCATCCACTTGACTGACAGACATCTTCACAATGTGGCATAAAAACCTGTATGTAAAGTTAAAAGTGACTGTGTGATGCAGCATGGCAAGCACATTAGTTCTTTGTCCATACTTCTAAGATATTACTTCCACAGGTATGAAAACGTGCTTCATCACAAGTGCTCTATATACAACAATGTTGCGGGATTATGTTATTCCAGAATTTCAGCATTGAAATTTCATTAATGACATTGTATGGATGCAAGATAGTGCTTCTCCGCGCATCGGCACATGTGCTCGACAACTGCTGCAAGAGCACTCTGGAGATAGCATGATGAATCAGCACAATTAATTCATATTGAAGCTAAATTGCATTAAAAAAGAACATGCTGTCAGTTTAATGGTATTACAAAGGTGTTGTGTATTTTAAGTTGCTTCTAAACAACCAAATGATCAAATGAGGTGTTTATTGCCAACAACTTCTGAAATCGGAAGGAGCAATCAAAGAGAAAAGGCCAGAATAGGCAAATCATAAAGAAATCGCTCTCCACCACGATAGTAAAAGGCCTTGCGCATCTTTTTCTGGAGTGAATTATTGGAATTGATTACGAAGTGATATTACATTCCCCATATAGCCTGACCTCCTTGCACCATCAGATTATCATTTATTTCAAAGTTAACAGAATTTTTTTAAACAGTAAAAATTTCACTAAAACAGTGAACTCAAATTGCTTTTAGTTGAGTTTTTGTTGACATAGACATAGACTTCTGTGAGCATGAAGTTATGAATTTACCAGAAAGATGGCGAAAGGTCATTGAAGTGCATTAAAATATGAACAAAGCAAATTAAATTAAGAAACTCCTATTATCAGTTATGGTAAGACCAGATTTTAATATTGTTCTTGTTATTAGTATCAAATGAGCTAATCTTTTAAAAAGGGCCCATGAGTGCCCAAGCAGTAAAATTGCTGGACACTAGCAGTTGAGCACATGTTCTAATCCTGGTGAATGAGCTGGCTGCATGAGAGTTCTTGTGGTTTTCTTTTCAAGAGAATATAAACCAGTTTCTTTTTAAATGTCCTCCACAAAGGCAGCCTCTTCTTAGGCAGATAGCCCTCGTTGTTTACCCCTAATTAAATAACCTAACTCTTCTTTTTACTGTCACTTATTATGTAAAGCATTTTTATTCATTTAACTTTGCATTAATTTTCATTAAAAATCAGCATACAGCAGCAGAGAGTTAAAAATGAAATGCTCCCCAGGTTTTATTAAAGTATGCAGATTTGTTATTTGAGAAAATGTTTCATTAACACATAAGTTGTTGGGTGCTTTGCGTCAGTGCGTTATGGCAGGAGCGGGCGATTTTTTGAAAAATCCTCGCGAATTTTGTTGTTATGTAAAATCACTATAAATTGAAAACTACTTTGAATTTTTTAATGAAACTGATTTTCTCAACTTAAAATGTATTCTTCATTGTTATTATGAAAGATATGCACTTTTTGTATAAATGAATATAGAATATACAGTTGAAAGTACACACACAAAAAAAAAAAAAAAAATTTATATTTTTCATCAATATTAATTATTACCGAAATTTTTCAATAAATAAAAAACTTAATGAAGTAAATAATGAACACTAATAATATTTTATAGTATGATAGCTCTCAAAACATTTACCTCTGTGATTCCGCAAAATTGACACATAAAACAAGTTTCACATGGCACTTTTTGAGATGCACACACTCGACATTGTCTTTGTGCAAATTTTTTCTTTCCGGTTCCAACAATTTTTTCCAGAACATGTTTTTTCATATCCATTGACAATCTTCCTGGTTGATCTTGTTTAGGTGCCCTTTTCCTGAAAGTGGATGGTCGTGGCTCCTGATTGCTATCTTTGGTTCGTAATGAATCAGTAAGCCAATGCAAAACTACTTCATATAAAAATTTCTTATATTTAACTTTGTTGCTTTTTGTTGAATTGTAGACAACAAAGGAATTGCACAATCCACAATTTATCATATACATTGTTATTTGTTTTTTCCATTTCATCTTCTTTCGTATTATTGAATAGTAAGACAAATACTGATCGGCATGGGTGACACCTTTCATAAAATTGTTGTAATCAATTAATGCATTTGGTATAGTTTTTTTTTTTGGTGTGTTGTTCTGTCAATTTTATGACTCTCTTTCATTTCCGCCGGATGTATAGACAAAATAAGGCCCACTTCTTTCTTTGAATGCCAGATTTGAAATAAAATATCCCCTTTACGGCAAAAGATTCTCTGTCCTTTTTCTTAGATTTGTCTTTTTTAAACACTCCAGTAAACAGCTATTTTTTCTGGTGGTTCCACATACTCTAATTTTTTCACAAAAGGGCTTAAGTGTTATCAACACTATTATAATAATTATCCATATACAGATGGTGGCAGACATCTGTATATGGAGATACTTATCTGTATTGTCTTCTATCGGCCATGACCCCCTGACCTGAATAAATTGCAAAATTACAGATGTACCCTGTATCGCTCTCACTTAACATTCTCACTAGTATGCTGTATTTTATGAGTTTTCCCACATTATAAACCCTGAAAAATAACCATCCTCTCCAAGGTATAATGCCTTCATCCAAGGATTCTTGTTGTTTAGGTTTGTATATGTTCATTAATTTTGGGAGAAATTAATCAATTATGAGCCTGACGTTGGTCAATCGGTCTGATTCTTTGTTGATGTTCTCGTTATTGTTATGATGCCAAGCCTTCCATAGTTGCCAAAATCAAACCCTAGACATTGTTTTTGCAAAGAATGGTGTTTGTGTGCAAGGATCTGTGGTCCAGTACTCGTCTCTTTTATCTTTTCGAACTTGCCTCCAAGAAAATAATTAGTTTCAAAAATTTTTTCATTTCTGATATTGTGATAGCCTTCTGTTTCACACTTTTTTAGGTATTTTGAAATTATTTATATTTTGGTAATAATTCTTATTCGATTCTTCTACAAAATGTGTGAACAAGTATAATAAACAAGTTCAACGCGTAGGTTTTGGATTCGGGAAAAGTATCAATATTTATTCCAGGGCGACCTAAAAACTTCTCTTAAGATCGGCGGATTATCAGTCGATGACCATTCTTCTTCATGTTTGTCAGAACTTAATTCAGTCTGATATGGAGTTCAACGGTTAAATCTTTGAGGTCGTGGAATAATGTCTTCATCGTCACTCTCGTTCTCACCCTGCCTATCAAAATCACTATCACACGAATAATCTGACAAATTGTCTGCACAAATTTCCTGGTCGCATTCGTATCTCATTTTATCAGTATTTAGAATATTTATATATAAAAAAACAACTATACCACTTCCACTGGAAAAACAATTACTGAAAGAGTTCAATAACAAATTTGACTCAATTATAAAAAATACAAAATATCACTATAAACTCATGATTTTTGAAAATAATATAGGTTTGCAATGTTGAAAATACCATTCTTTCTAAGGAGAGACTTCTAAACACTGAGAACTACTCGAATTCACTAAAAATAAAACGATTCAAAATTCGTAAATTTGCATGTATAATGTGTTGTGATGAGCTCATTTATCGCTATTATTTATGACCTTACCGTCCGATACCTAATCTATTGTGGGAATGTTTATACCTGCGTAGTACTGTGAATAAATAGGCAGCATAACAAATATACACACTTGTAGTAACTCGTATTAGCTACGTTTTCCGCGTTCTGCCACCAGTCCATAAAAAACGTATTACGTGTCCGCCCTTTGTGCACAGTTGACAAAAAATGTAATTTTACATGTCTCGACTACAATGTGTTAAAATGCAATTTACAAGGTCACTATTAAAATTTTGAGAATGAAAGTTATTGTTCATTTGGATAGTATTGTTAATCTCTTGTCAAATTTTCACAACTTATTCTTTATTTTGGTGCAGATACAACACATGGGAACCAGAAGAAAATATTCTTGATGTCCGTTTATTGGAAGCATTTGAAGCCAGGTAATTACTGTTCACCACAATTTAATGTTGATAAGTTTTCCTTCACGTAAATTTTTTCCATTAAGAAACATTATAGTAAAGTCTCATATAACTGGTACTAAAATTATATAAAATCTACAAATCCTCAAAACCATGCACTTCCTTTTATATTTAAATTAATTTTTTGTTTATAGTTTCATTCTCTCTAAATAAAAATGTAATTTATATTGGAAAGAAGTGATCGCAAAGTACTGTATATGTGGCAATCAGGAGGCTGTTCTTAATTTATTGCTCACAGCTGTTGAGTGCTTTTAGTGTTAAGCAGAGGTTTGCTTGAGGTGACATCTATGGATCAGATCAGAAATGCAGTGTAAGAGGTCAAGTTGGCTTCGAGAACACAACCTGAGGCTGTGACATGGGAGCGATGGCCCAGAAGCCACTGGTGATTGATTGTGTGCAGCTGTTCAGTGCTTTTGCTGTTAATCAGAGGCTTGCTCATGACGACATCTACGAGTCAGATAAAAAGTGCGATGCAAGATGCTACGTTGGCTTCTGGGGCAGAACTTGAGACTGTGACATGGGAGCAGAATCCCTTTGTGCACAGGATTCAAGAGTTCTAACTCTCAACATTGTGAGTATTGAGTGGCTCATATGCCGTATATATAAGGTTTATCTGTTTCTTAGCCTTGCTAAAAAGGAACTCGAAATTTTACTCTGTAGTATGAGAATATATCATAACACATTTATTTTTCTTTAATCCGTACTTTCACCAGAGACATCCATTCAGATTACAATTATAATATTTTTAGTGTTTGTGATAAGGAGCACACCTTGCATCTGCATTACTGCCAATAAATATGGACACCCCAAGGAGAAGTTTTTGTAGAAATACAGGAAGAACAGAGACCATCTGTTGAATGTTAGTGTTTAAAGTCTTGAAATATGAGGGTTGAAACTTTAATAGTGGCAACACAGCTGAAAAAACACTACGCAACAAAACCAAAGAATATCGCGTATACCACACGTGAATTGCATACCTACCTTACCTCTCAGCAAAAAGACTCGTCCTGCCTACATCACGCGCATACAGAGTGATGCGAAGAATGGATCCTTATATTAGCTCGTGGTCTAAAGTAAGTGTTGTCAGGATGTTTTCAAAACAAGAACAACGATGTTGGATAAAAATTGAATGTGCCAGAGGTTGTACAGCACGACAGTGTCATCAAGGGCTTCAAGAAGCTTGCGGGGAATCTGCATTGCCTTACAGAACCGTAGCAAGATGGGTGAAAGCATTCAATGAAGGACGCGAAAGCGTGGCAGACGTGCTGTGGCCAGGTCGTCCGAGTGTCAGCGATGCAGACGTGCAAGCTGTTGCCCCACTAATGGACAGTGATCGCCGCAAAACGATTCGTCAGCTTGCCCGACAAACAGGATTAGTGCATACGACTGTGCTGCACATTCTGAAGGAATGCCTGTCCATGAGAAAAATTGCTTCATGATGGGTTCCGCATCAATTGACGGAAATGCAGAAATGGCTACGATACGATGCTGCCTGAACCCACCTGGAGCGCTATGAGCGCGTAGGAGATGCTTTTTTACGCCGTATCATTACGCTTGATGAGACTTGGGCCCGATCATACCAACCAGAACTGAAATGCTAATCAAACGAATACCGTCATCACGGGTCACCATGACGTTTGAAGTTTCGTCAGAACCCCAGCAATGTGAAAGTGATGGTGATTCTTGTGTACGACTGTGATGGTGTCATCCTAATGCGTACCGTTCCCTCACAGCAGACTGTCACTGCGCAGTATTACTGCTCATTTTTGGAGCACTATCTCCGACCAGCTTTGAGAAAAAAACGGCGACACTTTCTGCAGAGTGCTCCTCTCACTTTGCATGACAATGCTCGGCCGCATGCAGCGCAAGCTGTGACTGATTTATTCAAGCGATGGGGCTGGGAAGTGCTTTACCATCCACCATACTCCCCAGATCTAAGCCCTTGTGACTATGACTTAATTCCTAAGATGAAGGAACCACTTCGTGGCACTCGCTTCCAAACTGTTCCTGAGATTTTTGCGGCAGTAGACCGGTCCATTCAAACTATTAACAAAATAGGTGCTGCTACAGGTATTCTGTGACTTCCACATCGTTGGAAACGCGTTGTACACAATGCTGGCAATTATATTGAAGGACTGTAAAACATGGTGACATGAATCACTTTTGTATTCCTTGCAAATAAATAGTTGCCACTATTAAAGTTCCAACCCTCGTAAAAGAACAATTATGTGTATTATCACTCATTAATGTTCCGTTATATGTCTGCATACATGCCTGCATTTTTTATTCCAGTCTCAATAACAGAAGTGTACACGAATTTCTTTTGTTTTCAAATGGCGGGCTCAAGCCACTTATAGGCATTGACCACTACTAAGGTCAGAAGCGGTGGCCTGTTTCTAGAGTGTCAGTCTAGTAACTCTCATAAACTAGTAAACTCCAGAAAGACTACAGAGGAATAATCTTCATATCTTAAACAGTGTGTGTCTACAGTTAGAAGTCAAAAGAAAGGTATAAATAGTTCTTTTATTTTAACACACACACACACAAAAAAAAAAAAAAAAAAAAAACATTGTGACCCGACTTGGATTTACACAAGCCAACACTTCCGGTGTAACTTAAACAAAGAATTAAAGGATCTCTAAGGAAAAGAATGAAAGCTTCCATAGACGCAATGTAAACCTGTTTCGCCTCTGCGCCGCTATATCGAGGAGCCACGGCTATGCAGTGAAACAGCAGCGCAGGGTGGAATTTAAATAGCGCAGTCCAAGGAGATAGTAATTTTTTTTACTTTGAAATTCCTCAAAATATTTTATTTTCATACATTTCAGATAAATTGTGTAGCTGATCTTTTATCTTCTAATCTTTAATTGTCTAGATGTTTCGCATAGAACATCCTAAAATTCAATTGCAAAATAAATGAAAATAAGATGAATAAATAAATAATTTTTATTATTTTTATATTCCTTATTTTTTCCCCTTAACCCTTCTTTCTGTAAACTCACATAATTGTTATTCTTTTGATACAATATCTAGCATTAATTTATAACTAACATCAGAATTAATAGAAAACAAAATTAACTACTGCCGTGATGTTAGATTTCTAACAAATCTGCAATTAAAATATGCAAAATAATTTTAAGCATCTTCACAAATACCAAGAAATTTTTTAGACAATTATTTGGAATGACCATTATGAAAACAATGAGCAAATTTTGCAGCCAAGAACCAAAAGCATTTCACTTAAATTAACAAATACAAAATTACACTTAAAAGGCCTTTTAAAGAATTTCACATAAATTATTAAAATAAGTGATTTCATTATTTTTTCATAAAATATTTAATACTTCTTACATCTATTAATATAAGATTAAATACTGAACTTGAAAATAAAACCTTCCAGATGTTATTAAAACCTGGGAAGAAATTTTATAAATAATCCACTGGATCAAATAAATATTGTTGCAGCTCATCCTGATGAAGATTATTTCAAATTATGAAATTAGAAATTGATTTTTTTAAATAGCAATTACAAAAATGACTATTTTCCATCTTCACTATACATATAATAATTCTAAAAATGCTGTAGCTTGGATTTTACATAATTTTAATTTTGCAAAAATCTATTTAATCTTGAATTATTCAACCAATGAGTACATTTAATTCTGTAAGCTTAAAAAAGAAAAAACACATACCATACAATTCATAATAAATTTTTATAACTCCATATTTAAAATTTTACAAGCAAAATTTGCATAATAACTAACTGAAACAAAAAAAAATAATTAAAAACAATTATAAGTACCCCTAAATAAATTGAAAACACTGAATTCATTATAATTATCTGACCTCAACTTAAAAAAAAACCAGAAATTTTAATTATTTGGAATGACCATTATGAAAACCAAGAGTCAAAAGCATTTCACTTAAATTAACAAATACAATATTACATTTAAAAAGTCTTATAAAAGTTGCACATAAATTTCTAAAATAACTAATTTCATTCTTTTTGTTCATAAAATATTCAATACTTCTCACATTTATTAATATAAGATTAAATACTTAACTTGAAAATCAAACCTATAGGTATTAAGAAGTTTTGTAAATAATCCACTGAATCAAATAAATATTGTTGCAGCTCATCCTGATGAAGATTGTTTCAAATTATGAAATTATAAATTAATTCTTTTAAATAGCAATTACAAGAAATGCCTATTTTCCACCTTCACTATACATATAATAATTTTAAAAATGCTGTATGCTTGGATTTTACATAATTTTAATTTTGCCAAAAAATCTCTTTAATCCAGAATTATTCCACCAATGAGTACATTTAATTCTGTAAGCTTAAAAAAGGGGAAAAAAAAAAAAAAAAACATATCATACGATACATAATTAATTTTTATGAATCCATATTTAAAATTTTACAAGCAAAATTTGCATATAACAAACTGAAACAGAAAACAAAATTAAAGAACAATTAAAAGCACCTCTAAATAAATTGAAAACACTGAAATACATTATGAATATCTGACCACAATTAAAAAAATTAACATAAAAATCAATACATAATAATAAATATAACTCAAAAGTAATTACTAAACATAATAAAAATATAAACAAATTTTTCAGAAATTTAAAACAATCTGTGAGATCTTTTCCAAAACTTAAAATTTTAGTAACAGTCAATATTTCGACTAATAACCGTCAATTTTGTTGCACAGCATTCTTTGAGCATAACATGACAGGCGATCCAAACCATCAATTTTGTTGCACAGTATTCTTTGAGCATAACATGACAGGTGGTCCACTATTATTGATGAGTTATTTCTTAGATGGTGCTATTGTTAAGCATATTGAAATAATAACAGTAAACACTGTAGATACCTGTTTGTTCAAATTTTGTTGGCATTGCACAGGAATGTAAATATCGCATCTTTGGTGAACAGTAATCGTGATCTTTGAAATGTGACAAACATATTTGTGCAGTTTTATACAAATCAGTAGGTGATTTATTTAACAAGTCTTGATTACTGTATGCGGCTGCCCATTGTTTTGATCTATAAAAATGAAAAACATTAATTTTATATTTTAAATTTCAATAAATCCATTTTCAGTGTTAGTAGAAAAATAGCAAACTAAAAACATTAGTTACACAATCTTGAGAAGGGTTATATATTTTTTAAGAACAAACATTAAATTATAATTTAAGGAAAAATTCATGTATATAATATGATTTATTACATTTCTGACATATTTATACTAATTCTCTATTATTTTGATCTATGAAAACAAAAAAACAATGTTATTTTCTTTAATTAAAAGAACCTCTTTTCAGTGTTATTAGAAATTTAACCTTGTTAAAAATTCCTTTTACATTAGTAACAAATTCTGAAATGATTTCATTTCATCTAATTTTATTTTGATGTACGGAAACCAATAATTTTGCAGTTATTGTGTTAAATTGTAGTTACCGGTCATAGTATCTAGTTAAACAATTTAGCATTTCTTTGTACAGTTTTGTTAACAATATGATTAAAAAAGGATAAGGCACCAATAAAAAGTACACATTGTTCGTAAAGTGCATCTTTAAAATGTTTCCTTCCTTATTCACACCAATATGTAGTGGTTCCCTAAAGTGTTCGTACACTTATGAGTTTCAGTGAAATAGTGCTGTGAGAATTTTTTAATATCTATAAATTTATCTTAGCAAAACTCTATAAAAGTATTATAAGAATGCAGTAAAACTTTTGGGGAGAATAACAAAAAAGTTACCTCGCAAAAATCTTCGTGCACTTTAAAGAAATCTGCAGACACTATTACGAAATATTGCAGTTAAATTTCTGTCAGTTTTTGTAGGATATTCTGCAGCATTCAAGCTTGTAATACATAAATTACAAAAATTATCTTCTAAAATATTAAAAGAAAAAAATTTTTTTAAAAATTTGGTTTTATTCAAAATCATTTCGAGATATGAGAAAATATTGGGCTTTATAATCAAATTCAATTCCGGGCTACAGCGCATTTTTTACAAGTTTTTAAAGTGTATAAACACTTTTGGGAGCAACTGTATCACAAGCACAGTTATCTTGGATATTTACAGAACACTGAACTATTTGTCTATGATGAGGAACACTTAATGGAAAAAACAAGCTATTTATTTAAATTATTCCAAATACATGAAATATTTGCTTCTCTATCAAAAATTGAGATATATATATATATTAATAATAATCAAAGCTTAGTTTCTTTTAAACTTAGAAATGGTTTACCTAATAGGATCCTTAGGAAATCTGAAGAATATTTTGTCTGGTGTTTTTTGAGACGTTGTCCCACAAACACAACAGCGATACCAGGATTTGGGTTGTTTGCTAAGTAAAAGACAGAGTGAGTTAGTCTGTTTTTCACCACACCACATCAAATATTGAGAGAAATCAAAATTATATTTTTATAATAATGAATATAAATTTTTCAAAAATAATCATGAAATACGAAAAATTGTATATAACTATCAATATACTAAATTAAAAATAATCTTCAGTGGCCACTAATATTAAATAAGTTTATAAATTTTCTCAGATAAACTATTTAGTAATCTATAGCATAAATGTAAAGCTGAAGCATAATACAATTTATTAATAAAATTAATTTATGCAATCATACATGCCATTAGCTGCCGCATTATTATAAATGGCAAATTTATTCGTGATCGCTCATTTTGTCGTAATGCTAAAATGCAAAGTTAATATATTAAGAATGAAAATCTAGCTGCTGTGTTATACAATGAGACATAATATTTTTGGAGCTTGGAAATCAAAATTAATGTACTATACAAAATCAATTTTTAAAATGTATGATAGGCTTTCGAATTAAAAAAAGCAAGCTTACCTCACAGAAAGAGAATCGGGTGAATTCCGGTGATCGTCCTTGCGAAACATCCATCTTATGATCTGCTTAAATAACTAGAGAAAAGAACTGAAAAAAACTTTCAAAGAACCTCTTCAAACAATGCGGTAAAAGATTGCTAATATGGTTGACGACATGCCAGTTTCTTGCCTGCTATTTCGCCCCTTTAAAATAAGCTTCAGGGACATACACAGTGTCTCTTCAGTCTGACGGAGCCACATTTGCCTCGGGAAACCTTTACTTCTTCTCCTTAGAGATTCTTTGACTTAAATACATAATGTTAAACGAATTCAAATGTACTAGTTAGCCTAATGGCTCACAGGATAATTTAAACGCACAGGAAAGACTCTAATTTGTAGAAAACTGATCAGACAAGCCAAATGGCTAGAAGCACTCAGTCCCACAAAATCAAACTGCTAATAGTCACGGTAGAACATGGCTTGAAATAAGCAGAACATGCTCTAAAAATAACTTGTGTAAGCTTCACTTAAATAGCACTTCTTTCTGAAAAAAGAGTGAAAAGAGAGTGACAGGAAAGCACTAAAAATTAACTATTAGTTAAAAGTAAATGGATAAAACCTCACATGTTTATTATGGATGCACCTAACTGGTGGGTGACTGTTCTATGAAGAGATGGACAAATTACATCCTGTGCCTTCTCTGGATTTCGAACACAGGCCCTCTAGTACGACAGTCAAGTGTCACTAACCATCAGGGAGGCTGTCAGTGCCAAATGTTTTTGAAAAAAAAAATATTTTATTTGTTATGCTTTACTGAAAATTCTGTTGTTAGTTATTTAATCAAGATAAACTTTATAAGTATAGATAAAAGTCTTAAAATGATTTATCATTTTTTTAGGATGTACTTAAATTTAATTCATAATTTTTAAATTCTTGTACTTGACATACTTTTATATAGTTAAAAGGAAGATTTAGATCTGTAATTTATATATGTTTTCTTGAAATGTATAGTAAATTTCATATTCCTTTTACATATTTTTATACATCGATGCTTTTCTATTATGTACCTGCGATGCATTTTGGCAGGCCTTTTTAAGTGTAAATATTTTCTAGTTATAAGAATAGGTCATAGATGGCACATACATGCATACACATAGTACTTTTCTGTTATACACCCACCCACATGCCGATA
Organism: Stegodyphus dumicola; assembly: GCF_044657685.1. Taxonomy (NCBI): domain Eukaryota; kingdom Metazoa; phylum Arthropoda; class Arachnida; order Araneae; family Eresidae; genus Stegodyphus; species Stegodyphus dumicola. The sequence goes on from NC_140769.1 coordinate 92,109,540, forward strand.
TGTATGGCAGATGCATTACGGAAAGGTACCTCTGCATCTGTTGACAGATTAAGGAATATGTATCATATTTTATTATGCAGATGTTTATATTGATAGTTTACTTATATATTATTGAAAGAGTAATGCATTGAGACAAAGCTTTCAGATATTTGAAATAAGAGGGAACATGAGTTAAATATTTCTCTGTGTTTATTTGGTAGTTAATAAACTTTTTTTATACATTATGTCTCTTTTAATGCATATTTATTTATATCCTGTTTATATTAAATACTTTTATCTGTTCAATTTTTTTTAGTCAGAGCAAAGACCACACAAGCCCACGCAAAGGCCATCGTGGAAAAAGGGAACGAATGGTGTGTACTTAATTCTTTACATTAATTTTTTCTAAAAATATTGAAGAATTTATCACTATTTGAAAACAATTCCTGCTTTAATTAAAATGTGTCTTTTATACCTTCCACATTATATACCAGTTTACAAAATTAAATAATAACAAAAAATTCAGTGTTATTTTTATTATGTATGGAAAGAAAGTTCTACATCTTTATGTAGATTGAGATATTTTATGCTACTTGCATGTCACTGAATTGTACAGTAAAACTTTTTGAGGGAATGTGTATATAATTAAAAATCTGATGTGGACACGACATGACTTGTATGACCCATTAAATTATACACATTTTTTTGCTGCATTTCATTTGAACTTATTTCCTCGAATTTTATTAGAGAGATATATCTTACTTAACCAATTTATGCTCACTTTGCTGTAAGGCAGAAATGCATAAAAACTCAAAACATCTTCAATAAAAACTATAAAACACAGAAAAACATATAACACCAAATACAGTTAAAAAGCTAAAAACAGTTTTAAAAAAATTTACTTTCAAAAATTAGACTTTTTGTGTAAAAACAACCAGTGGGCAGGAAGGCAAAATTTTAGTGTACAAAACTGAAAGTTAACTTTTGCTCCCACCTAGCAAAAAGACACTGAATTTGGTACACCAACTGCTTAATTCACTACTCAACTAATAGTTTCAAATGAAAACAAATGGCGGAGTGGTTAGGCCTAGTGCCAGGAGCCTGGTTAGGCCTTTGGTATCTTGGGCTATTTTCCATGTAGATTCATCCATTGTTGTGTTTATGGGTTTCAAAAGACAAGTGTTTTTTGCAGTTAGTCATATTTTAGGGTGCCCCTTGGATTATCGGCAAGTTGCTTCATTTATTTCCAAATTGTTATTTCATTTATGGTAAGCTGAGTAGTTGAATGTTGTGGAAACCCTATTATGACATGATTGGTTATGTGATTGCGGTGAATTTGACTGATGGGAAAATATTTTTAAGGGCTTAATTCTGCATTGGATGTCAGTTAGGAAGTATGTTGCTTATTTTGTGCTGTATACAGTAAAATGGCTGTATGTGATGAGATTAATGTATGATTTGGAACAAAAGGAAGAAAAAGTTAATTGACTGGTGTGTAAATGAAGGTTTAGTAGTAGAAAAAAACGTGTATGGTTGAACGTAAAGATCGTTCAAATGGCTTTGAATGGGTTTGTCACAAGAAAGGTTCATGCAAGAAATGCCATTGACAATCCGGCACTATGGAGGACATTTTTTACTCTTATTTTTATGAATTTATGTGGTGACGGCAGTATGCATATTCTAGTTCAGATAATTTTAGAAAGTTTTTGGATGCTGTTAAGGAATTTTGTGTGCTACAGACTGTAGGCACAGAAATTTCTAAATATGACAAGTCTATATTTTCTTTTTGTAGTGCATATATGTGATAACATGTATTTCCTTTTTTATGTTATTTCATTGTGTGATTTAAAATGCAGTTTATTGAGCTTGGAATGGCTACAAATTTTGTTCAGTTTTGGGGATGAGTAACTTCGTTTTAAAATTATATGATGTCATCATTCTCCTGATTTTTTTTAAGTGAAAATAGATTGATGTGTATCTGCACAAAATCAAGGGAGTGCACAATGCCGAGTTTGTGCAATTCTCTGATGTTTTTTTAAGTGAAAATAGATCGATGTGTACATGGACAACAAGTTTGTGCAATTCTTTGACTTGTTATTTTGGTTTTGTGTAGCAACCATCTTGAAATTGTATCTTGCTGGCCAATTGCTAATTTTCACCAAGGGGCATCCTGAAATATATTTTTACCTTTCTTGCCTTCATATAGTTTTGCTGCTAGTTCATTGAGAAATTCAGATATTGTTTGCGGAAAATGTTCATTATAAGGAAGGTGTTTTCTGATACAAACAGTTCATACTTCATGTCTCTACATTATCTTTGTATATACCAGCAGCTGCTTTGATGGTTTTTGGATGTGGCACTTCTTTCAGCTGTAACTGATTTTGTGATTTTATGTGTTTCACATCTCACAATGAAGGCTAGCTCTGAAAAGTTACACGATAAATACGTCTACCCAATGTTACATCGGTTATTCCTAAAATGAAGACATAATATGGCACATAACAAAATGCAATTTAATTACATGAAAACCTACATTAAACATACATTTTTCTGACTACGTACTAAGGAAATTATATCTCATTGCTACATTCTAAATTTTTCAAACATAACAGCTCATTACGTGATATCAGTCTTGACTTATTCGGTTTGGTGAGTGAAATGATGCCATTCGTAACATATCCTCCCTCCTTTTGAGTTGCTGGATAGCTATTTTAAGCAGTCACTTAAATTTAGTCTCTGTGGTGTCTTGAGAGCATGACCAGATCGGGTCATAATCTTTGGAGACTTTCTGGAATTGTCATTATCTGGATCCAGCAATTATGCTGGCCAATCATTTGAAGAAGAAACTTCTCTAGGAACAGGCTTCATGGGCAAGTCTTGACTGTCAATCTCTGGAAATAATTCGATAACTGGTTCAAGGCCAGTCTAAGCACTTTTTGAAATGATATCCTGATAGGACAATGTCGCTGACTTGTATACAATATATTTGAAGATTTTGTTGAGGCATCTGGATGAGTTGCTCTAAATATTAATTTCTAAAGCATTATCTCACACGTTCTGTTAACTTATCATAATACTTTATTCTTTTCCTCAAACTGTTACCATCAACCTCAGCAATATCTGCAACTTCTGAGTTCAGTCTGTTGATTAAGAACACAGCTGGAGTTAATGGAATCAGATCTTTGGTGTCTTCTGATAATTATGTAAAAGATAAAGAATTCGACTCTTTCACAGTCACATATTATTGTCACTAACTCTTCGTAAGTTATAACAACTTTTCTTAAAGATCTTCTAAGGAGCTTTTTCACAGTTCTAACATGTCAGTCCTACTAGCCTGCCATGGGAGGGAGAAACTTCTAAATAATATGTTGAACCTCAGCTAATCGATTTATTTTCTCCCAGTCTTTCTTTTAAGTAATTTGTAAGCACCTTTATTTTTGGATACAAATTTACTATATACATTGTTCTCACAATTTCTTAAATTCACGCACCCTCAAGAAATAATCTGCTGAGCCTTTTCAATAAATGTTTCTTGTTTTCTCGCGTCTAAAACACTTGTGACACAGTTATCTGCATAAGAACTAAAAACGAAGATTCTAATTTTTAAGCAATTTCTTCTAATTCAAATGACATATTTGAATTAAAAACTGCAAACACGAAATTTGGTCTGCCGGTAGAAATGAACTCGATGTGACACCGAACACTACTTTACAATGTCTGTAGACAATTTCCTCATTTTCAGAAGGATAGAAAAACTAAAAAATATCATCATTCAAGCACTATAGCCAACTATAAAAACACTTTCAGCTAAAAGTGCAATCAGATAACTTTGAAATCTATCAACAACATCAGGAATGAGCTCTATCAAATTAGGTCCTTTATATAAAAGATCATTTAAAGAACATTTTCCACTCTTTCTAGCAAATACTTCAAATATGGGTCTAATTTTTGTTTTTGTGCTATTGCCTTTAAAGATTGGCTGGTGAAATAGAAAATGAACATTTTCGGTGTCATCTGTAACCCTTTCAGTAACACCCAATTTCTCCCATTTCTGAAATACATGTTTATATTCATCCAAAATTAATTTAGCTCCTGTGCTGTGGCACATTCCTTGGTGAAGCTTCCAAATTACTTCTTTATTAGAAGTTAATTCCCTAATTTCTGATTTAAAAGGCAAGCACACTTCGTATCTACCATCCGGTAGGACTTTAAAACGATTTTTAAAATTCTCTACTACCCTAGCATACTCCATGTTTTTCTTTTTATTTTCAACAAGGTCTGAAATCCCAATAGTTTCAAACCTTCATAATTCACTGACTGATATGTTATTCGCTTGCAAAGCTATAACATTACAAATCAGGTCCTTACTTTTTTCATTTGAGAAGTATTACATTTCCCCATCAAAACATTTCCTAAGTCAGTATTTAGCAAATACAAACCACAGTTCAATTTCACAGACTGCTCTATAAGAATAGCACCAATTGCATTGGCTCGTAGCAAGAAATTAATTTCTGTCTCTGGCAATTTCAGATCTTATAAATAAATTTCTTTCTCTTTCAATTCATTCAAAACATAAGTATCAGTGACCTTAGGCACTGTGTTGCAAATTTTTGTTCCGAAAATGCTTCCATTTGAAAGGAGGAAGATTCTTCGCTTAAAGAGCAACTCGGCAAATTATAATCACCTAACTGTTTGTTCTCTTTCTCTTCTTCCAATCAAGCCATGTATCACCTTGACTTTTCGCTGTTGCTTTAAGTTTAATACAGTACAAAGTCCGTAATCCGGACTCGTCAGGACTTCGGCGATTCTGGATTAGTTTTTCCGGATTATAGATCATCAATTTAAATCTGGTTAGATGGCATGCAGAAATTATACAATTAAAAATATCAAACTGTAATTTATGAAATAAAGAGCAATTATGATCTGAAGGGTATCAAAATTTACAAAAAAAAAAAAAAAAAAAAGCTTAATATTTATTTGTTTACTTTATTAAACATTTCTTTCACTGTAAGTTGTTTAAGTTGCTTCATTTTTTGTGCTAATACTTTCTCTTTAATTCTCTAAGCAGACATAATTTCTTGTTCAGTTATAAAGTTCCACTGTTCAAGTCCTGTAATTACTGTGTCTAGAAAACCAACTAACTTGTCAATCGAAATTTTTTCGTTTTCAATAACCTGTCACTTTCTTCACTATCGGAAGTGGTATTTTCTGGATCTAGAACCATACTGCAGATTTTCCCGTCCGTTAATTGATTGATGATTGGGGCATTGTCGTCGCAATGAAAAACTTCTGTTATATCATCTTCATTTATTACCGCTTCTCCACATTTCTTTACAAAATACAATATCTGGAAAATTTCACCTTTAGTTTGCGATGACCGAAAACCTTCAAATTCGGGGCTATCATCTTCATCGTCCTCACCATGAAATATGGTAGTTGGCCATAAATTATGCCAAGCATTTTTTAACATATATGGAGACACTTCCTCCCACGATCTTGCAATGCTCCACACAGCAGATTTTATGCTAAAAAATTTCAAAAAGTCCTGAATAGTCTTGCCATTGTTCAAGAAATGTAACATAGATTTTTAAAATGCTACTTTATATTTGCATTTCAGCATGTGCACTATTCCCATATCCATAGGCTGAATAATAGACGTACAATTTGGAGAGAAGAATAATACGGATACATTATGTTTTACTAAATCTTTAAGTGAAGTATGCCCCAAACATTTGTCAACAATCAGGACTATTTTTGAGTTATCAGGTATGCCAACCGAATTCAAATGTCGCCGAGCTTCGGGTATAAAATGATTTTCAAACCAATCATTCATTAACACTTGTGTCGTCCATGCTCTTTTGTTTGCATGATATATAATGGGGAAAATCGTTACTCCTTTAAATGCTCGAGGTCTTGCATGTTTTCCGATTACGAAAAGTTTGCACTTGTGTGTTCCTGTAGCATTTACGCACGCTAAAATTGTTAGTCTCACTTTGGAATCTTTGACACCAGTTGGAGCCTTTTCTGGAGAGGTTGCCGAGGTATTTCACGGTACATATTGCCAGAAAAGACCAGTTTCATCAGCGTTGCAAATTCGTTCTGGAGATAATTGTTCACTAGTAATGAGTTCAATGAATTCATCTGCAAATTATTCAGTGGCTTCAGTATCAGCTGAAGCTTTTTCACCTGAAATTTTTAATTGTCTTATACCGTAGCATTTTTTAAATTTCGTTAACCAAACTGTCGAATATATGCACTCAGTGTTTATTTCTTCATGAAATATTTTGGCTTGAGCCATTAGCATTGGACCTGTTAATGGCACAGACTGTGTATGATATATGGAAAAATAAAGAAAAGCTATTGGAATTTTACAGCAACAGTAATTCTAATACCGGAAATCTTTACATGAGGCGAAATCGGCAAGTCTTGATGCTGTCTTGTACTAGTGGTTCCAGCAGCGACAGAGTGATAGGGTACCAATTTCAGGACTGGTCCTAAAAGGGGAAACAGATTCATGCTGATTTAAAAATAGAGGAGCCTGATGTAAATGAATAATATAATATAATCAATTTATATATGTAATAATAATTTAATGCATATAATAAATTGTTGTAATAATGTATACAATAATTTAATTAAATGTATCTAATACGTCTTATTTATTTTGCGCTTTTAGTCTGAGTATTATGATTTATCTTTTGTGTCCTGAAATCTGCAAAATCCTGAAATCCGCACAACCTCTGGTCCCAAGCTCTGCGGATTTCTGGACTTCTACTGTACCTTCAAAATAAAAAATTCTTAAAACTAAAATTTTTTTATGTGTATACTGTGTGTTGTCGCCAATAAAGTCTGCTTGGCGAGATTTGCGCCGCCGAAATGGAAAAGTACCAAAGTTTCCTTTTAGTACCTCATTCTTCTAGCAGTAAAACAGTCTTTAGTAGGTCTCACAAAGAAGACAGCTGAAATTTTGCTTACCTGAACTATTGTAAGAGGTGCTTACCAAAGCTGTTTCAGTAAGGAGCTCAACAGATGGTTTATCAACATATGCTGTTTCCTTACCAACTAAATTGTTGCTGAAACTTGAATACAGATGTCAATAATTTTTTCATTTTTAACTTCTTGTCTCATAAAATACATCAATTTTTCTGAGGAACGTTCTTCTAATGCACTTGCTTCGCTTGGATTTTTTTTCTTTCCAGAGCAATTAGAATATCTTCAGGCAAGCATGATTCCACTAGAGGGGTTAAAAGATCAATGTATTTTTCCTGTGTTCACTCGTATTTTTTTTTCCTCTAATTCATCATACAATGCTGATAGGTTCGCATGACTGCCTCACATGTTCAGAAACAGCACTTTTCATGACCTTATTCAATAAATCTCACATGTAAATTTGAACAATCAAATCCTCTTGTCCAAAACATTCCTGAAGTTGACCAATCGCTTTTGGATAATTCATGGCCATAGCTAGGAAACTTTCAACCACTCTTGCTGCTTTTGAATTTGAGATTATCGCTTGATGCGAATACTGGAATTTATTCTCTTCAGGAATGCCCTTATCTTCATGAATCATGGAAAGTTGACTCCAGAATATTAAATATTCTTTTGCATCACCACAAAATTTCTTCAGTTTAGTCTTCGACTCTTCAACTTCTTTTTCTCAGAAATAGTTTCTCCAGATGATTTAACATTTGATATGGTTTTCTTGCTTGATGATTGTTCAATTCTGCAATACAATTCCAAAAATTTAATTACAATAAGAGTCAGATTCAGAATCTTCTTAAAATTCTTTTTCATTATCCCTACCTTTTAATAGCTGTAGACAGCTCTTTTTGGCATTTTTCAAAATGTGTAAATTTACCCTTTAGCTGAGACTCCGAAACTGAAATTATTTTCACATTGAGAGCTTCTTTAAGTAACTATCTTCAGTTTTGTTCACACACACACTGTAAACATTGCTCTCAACGTTTTTTGCTGGTTTTTCAAATGTTTTGCATCCATTATTTCTTATTAATTACTATTACTAATTACGGAGATCGCCCCGCTTATGGCCACTAGAGTATTTTATGCTATGTGTCTCACAATGAAAGCTAGCTCTGAAAAATAACCCAATAAATAGCGTCTACTCAATGTTATTTCGATAACTCCTGAAATGAAGAAATAGTATGACATATAACAAAATATAATTTAATTACATAAAAACCTACGTTGAACATACAAACATTGTTCTGACTACATATGGTTAATAAGAAAATTACATCTCTTTGCTGTGTTCTAATGATTTCAAATGCAACAGTTCATCATGCAACGTCTTTGACTCATGAAGTTTGGCGATTGAAATGATGCCATTTGCAATATTATGTATGCAGATTTTGGTAGTGTCTGGCTTATGGTCTCACCCTCGTCGTCAGTTGCTATAATCTTTTTTTCACAAAATTATAGAAGTTTTAGATGCTTTGCTGATATTGAAGAGCTTCAGAAAGTGATAACTTCCTTTCTTAGCAAACGGCGTGGGGGAAGTGTATGATGAGGGTATGCAGGGCATGATTTATCCAAGGGCAAATGGAGCATGTGCCCTGGTCCTCCACTTTCAGAACACCTCTAAATTGTACAATATTTAAAATATATAAACTTTCATATATTTTTCAGTTTTAGAACTACACTGAAAAAATTAGAGGGATAGCCTTTGTATGTTTTGCCTTAGGATCTAGTTTTGAAAATCAGGCTGTGGCCATATACAGAAACTTGTCACTTGTATGAGAAGTGTAGTAGTGCAGTCGAAGCTTATTAGAAAGAATAACTCAAGATATATATTTCTGAAATAAAATGGTATAATTTGTAGCTGATGGTAAAGAGAAAGGTATTGTTGTTTCTGTCAGGATTGCCATGCTACCTGAAGAACCGGGAAAAGTTGGAGAATTTCATACGGCAATCCCCCAAAAAGTGATTTTTGCGCCAACGTCGGAAGTGACGACTGTCTTGGTGAATTATGTATCGTCTGCAGAAAAGACATTTTTAAATGCCGATTGGGCAGATTCTAATCTCAATCCTGAGTGGAGAAAACTCTTACTATATTTGTAAAATGTAATGGTTTGGAGATTATATGTATATATATACACTTGTGTGCAAAAATTAAGGACGAAGTCGAAAAATTAGCATATCAGCTGAACGAAGAGGCAGAGCGGACAGAAAGACCAATCAGGAGATTAAGTAAGGTGATGTACGGTAGCACATGTGCAGACATGCAGGTAGACGTAATGGGGGAGTGGCTGAGTAGTATAAAGCATGTTGTCGGTGTAAGATCAGTATTTCTCCCAAAGAGATTGCACGCCGTATAGCAGTTAAAATCACACCGAGTTGCTGCCTCAGCGAGAAATGGCGAATAATCAATCTGTTAGACGACATCTGGATGCTTTTACTCGAGGTCGAATCATTGGGAAGTTGGAGGAAGGCCGCAGTGTGACAAGTGTGGCTGCAGAGTTCAGAATTGCTCACAGCATCGTTTCACGACTTTGGAGACAATTTCAAACTACAGGAACAGCTATCCGGGGGTTTAGTAGTGGTCGTCCACGAGGAACCACACCCGCAGATGACCGGTATATTGTCTTACAGTCTAGAAGAAACAGGCGGCAGACAGCGGGAGAAATCGCTATACACACGACACAGGCGACTGGACGACTGATATTGCGTTTTACCGTGGCCAGAAGACTGCACGGTGGTGGTCTGTTTGCACCATGCCCTGTACGGTGTGTACCTCTAACGCCTGCCCATCGGAGAAGGCGTTCTCTGTGGTGCCGGGAACACCGGAATTGGAGAGACAATGAATGGGGACGAGTACTCTTCAGTCTGAGTAGCGATTCTCATCGTATACTCATCTGCGGAGAGCGGGGAAGCCGCAATCATCCCTCAAACATCATTGAAAGGGACAGGTATGGAGGTGGCGGTGTTCTCGTTTGGGGAGGCATCATGCTTGGTAGTCGTACAGACCTTCACATCTTCGACACAGGTTCAGTAAACGGGATTATTGTAACGAGATTCTTCTTCCATATGTGCATCTTTTTAGAGGTGCTATGGGTCCGCAGTTCCTTTTCATGGACGACAATGCACCATGTCATCACACAGTAGCTGCCAAACAGCTCTTAGAGAGTGAGGATATTGAACGTATGTATTGGCCGGCACGATCTCCGGATCTCAATCCCATCGAGCATGTATGGGATTTTCTAGGCAGACGCTTGGCAGCTCGTACCTTACCACCAGTAACGATTCCGGAGCTTCGATTGCCGCTGCAAGACGAATGGGCAGCAATGCCTCAACAACTCATTGACACCCTCATTCTCAGCATGGGCAGACGCTGTGAAACCTGCCTTGCAGTCAGGGGAGATCATATCCCCTATTAAAGACCGGATGTTTCTTGCTGGACACCCATCACAGTGATGTTTTGGCCTTCAGTCGCATTGCGCTCCATGCTACTGTTTCAATAAAGCTTCTTTTTATCCCTCTGATTTCTCTTTTAGTAAGTGTTGCTTACATTAATCATGTCCTTACGTATTGGGGATCTTACGGTATTAAATGTGTTGATTTGGAAAGCTTTTGTACAAAGTTATATTGAAAAAACCGTCTCGTCCTTAATTTTTGCACACCAGTGTATTATACCCTTTTACTATTATATACATATATCCTTTATCTAAAGTCATAAGTAATTGGCAAATTTTTGCATTTTCAAGTGGTACCATAATTAACTTACCCTCAGCACAGCCAACGTGCACTATGCGGATGGCCTGAAATTTTCTTGAAACACACCTGGAAAACCTGAAAAAGTCAGGGAATTTCATTCTCCTGTTTGAGTGGCAACCCTGTTCTGTGGACATCAAGTTGAGAGGGCTTTTTTCATGGAAACAGAAACAGCAGCTTTAGCAGAATGAACAACAAGTAAGAAATGGGCAGTTTTTTTAAATCCCTGTAGGTCCTTTTTAGATTTTCTTTTCTTAAGCCCTAATTTCACCAAGGGAAGGAAGACTGATTAAAGAAAGACAGTTCTTGCATTATTGCTCATCATCTTTAAAACTCGGAAAAGAAAGCATGAATAAATTGCCCAGTGATTTAGCAATGGTGTAAAATGCAAACTAGATGAGATGAATACTAGCCACTGAGAACCACACGAAAGAATTTTGAATTTAATGCAGTAAAAATATCTTTAACTACTATTTAAATGATGAAATCTTAAAATTTTTTTAAACTAATTTTTATTTAAAATTTTATAATTTGCAAGGGATGTGAGAAATTTATGCACATTTTGTATAGAGATGTATGTCATATTCCATACATGTTATGCACATGATTTGTTCTCGAAACATAAGATGTAACAACTGATTTTAGTTTTGCTCTAGGGAATTAAGGTTGCAGTGGTATGCTTTTGTGTTGATTGGAAAAAAAAATAATAATTATTATTTTATATATTTTTGAATTTTCTAATTTTATTTTCAAATTCAAAATTTAAAAAAATCTTATAAATTTAAACTGTCAAAAAATGGGACTTTCTCAGACATGATAATTCTTTAATCTGTTATTATTTCAGTGACACCATAACTTTTGCAAGTTCAGATATGTAATCACATAAACTAATTAAAGTCTAATTCCTTTCAATTTCCATTAGGGCCCCCTTCCGAATTCTTTTGCAATATTGCGACTAAACAATTTTTGTCACCCTATGACCCGTAAGGTTGCAGTTTCACAGTGGTATTTGAAGGAAAGAAAAACCTTAACACTTTTATACTTCTCTTGATATCTTGAGGGTGAGCAATGTAGTTGTTTATCACTAGATCAGTTTTTCATTTCTGTGCAATCATGTATTGTATCTTAAAATTTTTAACCACTTTACAAAAATGTGTGAGGTCATTCATGATTTCTTGTTGAAATTATAATTACTTCCAGTGATTTAATACCTGTAAAACATATTGGATTTTTACTTTTTCCTATAAGTAAAGGTTTCAGTTTTTCATTTTTTTCATATTTGCACGTAGCAGTACAATAAACTAAATTTGCTTTGCTTGCCTCCAAAATGTTTTTTTTTTTTCCTTTGTTAATGTTTTCTGTAGTTAACATTAATAAAAATAAGCCAGTTTTATTGGCATTGAAATTATCTTTTGGCTTGCACTATGCTATTTCTTTTAGTTTTTGGTCTTTCCATATGACAGTCATCTTCATTAATATCTTTGTGTATGCCAATTAACAATTTTTGCAACTACTCCATCTCTTTTTTTTTTTGAATTTCTCCACCCACCTATTGCTTGCATGAAATTCACTTTGTTCATTTCATCAGTCTGTAGCTTGCTTTTGCAGTACCAAAAAATTTACCTGATACTGATGCATTTTTTCTATCAATTTGTGCAGCCATTTTAGCATTACTTCATCAGTGTCTTCATATACTCACTTAAATTAATGAAATCAAAGCTTGATGAAATTTTCCAGAATTATCAACAAACTACAGTCAAAAGTCTTTAATCCGGACTCGTCGGGACTTCAGCGATTCCAGGTTATCGGTTTTTCCGGATTATAGATCATTAGTTAAAATCTGGTAAGATGGCATGCAGAAATGATACAATTAAAAATATGAAACCATAATTTATGAAATAAAGAGCAATTATGATTTAAAGGGTATCAAAATTTACAAAAAAAAAAAAAAAAAAAAAAGCTTTATATTTATTTGTTTACTTTATTAAACATTTCTTTCAAGCGCACATGCGTAAAATATACATTATGCATAGTCGAAATTAGAAAATTGCAACCAGAAAACTATTTGATGTGTATTCGTGATATTTATAATGACGAGGAATTTGATTTAAATCATATCAAAGATGGAGTACATTGAGATGAAATACTACATTTAGTAAGGAATTATAAGCCGAATAAAATAAAAACATCTGCCCTGAAGATAAGGATAGTGCTGACGGATCAACTTCCAGTTCATGCCCCCCCCCAGAGCAGCGTGAAATTGATAAACATATTTCGGAATGATTAGAGAATCAAAGGATATGCCTTTATCCATTTTTTGCAGCAATTCCACTTTTTGTTTGATGGACATCGAAACATGCTTTCGCTTTGTAGATGCTTTGGTAGCTCCAGAATCGGAAATTCTTTTTGACATAATCAAAAGTTCAAACTTACTTTTATAAAATTGCTGTAACAGTCTGCAAAAAATAATAAGCCGGATCCAATTAGGAGATTAAGGAACAATGCAATCTGCAACATTAACTGAAATAGATAATTAGATAATTTTAGCCTAGCTTATACCGTCCGTTATACATTAAATGCGCATGCATAAACTTATTATGCGCATGTGTAGACGCGTATGCGCATGCGCAGAAAGTTTGTAGCTTTGAGGTCTCGATTATAGATCATTCCGGATTATGGACGTCCGGATTAAAGACTTTTGACTGTATTTTGCAAAATCCTGAATTTTACCACAATGTCTTTTATTCTTTACACCTTTATCCACTTCATTGAGAATCAGTATTTTTTGTCTAAATGTTAGACACTTTTGTTTCAACATTTTTATCATTCAATACACAGCTAACTTTAAAATGGATTTGCAGCATAAATCCATGAAAAGCAAAAATAAAAATAACATGCAGCTGTTGCTTAACCTTAAACTGGTTTGCAAAACAGGATTGGTTGGGAATTTTCTACAACAGGTTGAATAAATACTTTCTCATTCTAGAATGCCCCTTCCTCTCGTAAAAAATGGAATGTAACAACAGATTATGTAGACGATAATTTTACCCTTTTTTAAGGTAATAAAGATGATTTAAATAAAGTTCTTCCAACAATGAATTCTATTGATCCTGCTATTCAGTTCACTTTTGAACTTGAGACTTGCAATTCTCTTCCGTTTCTCGACATTCTGGTCACACGTAACACATCCAACTTCAGTACAGTCAAAAGTCGTTAATACGGACTTGTCGGGACTTTGGTGATTCCGGATTATTGATTTTTCCGGATTATAGATCATCAGTTTAAATCTCGTAAGATGGCATGCAGAAATTCTAAAATTAAAAATATGAAACCGTAATTTGTGAAATAAAGAACAATTATGATCTAAAGGGTATCAAAATTTACAAAAAAAAAAAAAAAAGCTTAATATTTATTTGTTTACTTTATTAAACATTTCTTTCAATGTAAGTGTTTAAGTTGCTTTGTTTTATGTGATAATACTTTCTCTTTAATTCTATAAACAGACATAATTTCTTGTTCAGTTACAAAGTTCCTCTTTTCAAGTCTCGTTAATTGCTGTTCCGAGAATACCGACTAACTTGTCAATCGAAATTTTTTCGTTTTCACTAACCTCTCTGTCACATTCTTCATGTCTTTATCCATTTTTTGCAGCAATTCCACTTTCTGTTTGAAGGACATCGAAACATACTTTCGTTTTGTACGATCCTTTGGGAGCTCCAGAATCGGAAATTCTATTTGACATAATCGAAAGTTCAAGTTTACTTTTATAGTATTGCTCTTACAGTCTGCAAAAAATAATAAGCCGGATCTAATTCGAAAATTAAGGAACAATGCAACGCAATCATCAACATTAACTGAAATAGATAATTTTAGCTTATACCGTTCGTTATACATAAAACGCGCGCGCGAAAACGTATTCTGCGCTTGCGCACACGCAAATGCGCAGTCGTAAGAGGTCTTACACGCACGCGTAAACACCTATGCGCATGTGTCAACGCGGCGCATGCGCAGAAAGTTTTTAGCTTTGAGGTCCGGATTATGGGTGTCCGAATTAACGACTTTTGACTGTACTACGGTTTACCGTAAACCTTCATCGGTTTGCCTTCCACCACACTTTAAATCATGCCATCCGACTAAACAAAAGTTAGCTTCATTTTATTCTTATGTTTTCCGTGCTCTTCAGGTTTGCTCCTCCAAACCAGCCCTTGATGAAGAACTAAATTATTTAAAAGCAGTAGCTATTGACAGGGGCTTTTCACCCAACATTATTAATCAAGCAGTTAAAAAATTCTCATGGCAACACACTAAAAGGCACACTCTTGTTTTAGGAGATTATAAAAATTCTGTTGTTATTCCCATCTTTCTATCAATTAGCTATAAAGTTGCACATATTTTTCAGAAATTTAACTTTCGAGTTGTTTATTCTCTCATCAATAAAATTCCGAGTTCCGTACTCAAGGACCCCATTCCGGATATGAATTCTTGGGGTATTTATAGGATTCCTTGCCAGTGTGGTTTGATTTACATTGGCCAAACTAGGAGAGCCTTAAAACTTCGCGTCAAGGAACATGAGACATATGTTAGAAAAAAGGAAACTTAGAAGTCTTTGTTGCTCAACATTGTTGGTCCGAAAATCACACTTTCAATTTTTCTGCTGCCAAAATTATTCAAAAAACATCTTCCATTGGAGAACTGGATTTTCTAGAGGCATTTCACATTCAAAAAAATCTTTCTGTTCTAGTTAACGATCCTAATTCCAATCCATCTTTGCCTTCGGCCTTTAAAGAAATTATGTTTTAGTTCTGGTTTCACCAACTGATGGTGCCACTTGCTTATTCTTGTCCAGGCTTTCTTATCTAATCATTATTTCCTATCTTATTCATTTGCGGTTTTGCAGCTGAGGATGGTGGATCGGTAAAACCATCGAAACTAGTCCTGTGAAAATTTTGAAAATATAACGCTGATTTTTGTTGTTTGACTTCTGAATTAGATAATAAGCTACCTGTTTTTCTTCATGAGCACGGCTGTGCGCATGTTCATGTCACAGCAAATGAGTAGACAATTTAAAGCAGTAAGGTAAATAATAAAAAAAAAAAATCCATTAAAAAATTTCATTAAATAAGGAGAGTGCACTTTGCTATTGAGTTTTTATAGAAGGAAATTCATACCTCCGGCAGAATCCCGGAGAAATTTTCACTAAATAGCGGTATTTGTAAAAAGAGTATTCTATATGAATAAAGATTTGACTGTAATAGCTAATCATATAATTTTTAGCTTACTTTTTTTATAAACAACAAAGTCACAGCACAACGTGCAAAAATGACTGTATATTTGGTTTGCTGAAAAAGCATTTTTTCTTATTTTTCTATTGCTATACCCTGAAAAAGTTGCCTATCAGCTAGCTATGTAAAATGAAATAAAATGTTTTCATCCAACAATATTTCTTCCATTCACACATCACACTCAGAATTTTTAAAAAATAGTGAAATTTAGCTATCTTTTGCCAATTTTTTAGAATTGCGGAACTACTACTATTGAAATATATTTGCTTGCAATGTGAATTTAGGATCATGGGGAACATGAAAACAATTTAAAAACTGTAATTTCAAGTTATTTATTTGCATAAAAAGATCAAAAACATTGTTTTTTGTAAAAATAGCAGTATTTTGCAATTTCTGATAATTTTACTTTTCTGTTTTCAGTAAACAGGCAGTGAACATATTTACCATTTTATTTTTGTTATTCAAAAGAGTGCACCTCAAAATTTGTTTTTTGGGGAACATTTTAGCATAATACATCGTAATAGGAGAGTTGTCCTAATCAAGCCGTCTCTTAGCACCACACATTTATTAGATGCTTCAATCACAAGTTTGACACACCATTCTACAGCAGGGGTGTAGTTTGTGGGGAAGGTTGAAAATTGGGTTAAGCAATGTGCCAGTCTTTCATAAAGTTTTGATGTCCTCAACCATAGTATTCCTTAATAGTAAAGGCAAAGATATATTTCAACTATCCCATCATTTCATGTTGGCATAATCTGTTGCTTCTGAGTTTTGGCATAATGAAGTGTAGAATAGTTCTTCTCTTGGAAAGTGATCAAGCTTTCAACAGTCCACATAGCTCTAGTTCTCTGACATGTCTTTTTTCATCGGTAATCATTGCAAGTATCAAATTTTCAGAATGAGGAAGGAAAGAATGAAGTCTGCACTGGTTTGATGACTTGCAGTAAATTTAGAGTAGATATTGTGATGTTTTGATGATTTCAAAAAGTTCTCTTTAGACAATCTGTGAAATTTTGGCTGGTTTCAGTTTTAGAAGCATGTAACTATAGGAGAAAGAAGAAGAAGCGTGTAACAATTCAGAAGAAAATATATCAACTGCCTAATTTCATCGGTATGTTTTTCTAAGCTCGTGTAAAGTCTGACACGTCAATTTGCGATCATTTTGAGTATGAATACAAAACCAGGATCAGGATTTGCTAAATTTTCTAAAATTGTACCTGACCTGACTTAATATCAACAGAAGTATCATGTAAGTGAAATTGATCCTTTCTCAACACTTTTCTGTCAAATTAAGGAAGGATTAACTTAACAAATGAACCAGTGGAAGCTTTTCTGATTCAGTCCACTGAAGGACTTGGGCTCTATGGTATCATCATCCAAGAGATGTGAGATAGGTGATGGAACTGCAGCTTGTTAAAGTGTAGGAGACATAGCCCACTGCAATGGTTTCCTAATGTGCAAGTTGATCAGATGTATAATACAATTTTTCAAATCAGTATTATTTACAATTCCATTGCTTCCTATCACATCAAGTTCTTCAAGAGAAATTTTGTGTACTTAATTGGGAAATTATGATAGAAGCTATATCTTTAGTAAGTCATGTTGAAGGAGAAACATGGCCAATTTATTCTGTTATGTTTTCCAGTTCTTTGAATACACTCTGAATTTTTTTTTATTATTATTTTATTTTTATCCTTTCTTCCATCAAAGTGCAGACCATGTAGTGTTTCCTATATCAACTGATTCTGCAAGCCATTTGTATTATTAACAGTTTTTCCTCTTCTTATTTTGTTTTTGTCAGCAATGTGAGAAGTGTCTGAATTAGTTGTCACATACATAGTTACATAATGTTTGCAATATATACAATGTTTACAGTTATGCAATGTAATATAATACTGGATAATGCTAATCAAAATTTAAAAAGTTTGTAGCAAAAATTACCAAATATTGCTGTCTTATAAAAAAAAACTGCATTTTTTAGCTTCATGCACTAACAGTAAATAATTTGAAATTATGAATTTAATTTTTTTTTCATATTGCTCATGCTTCAAAATTCACATTAAAAGCTATATCATTTTGATAGTTAATAGAAAAAATTGACCAAAAGCATAAAAAATTTCAAAACTTTGAGTGCGAGGTGCAACTGCAAGATGTAATTTTATTTGAGAAAATTGTTTTTCATTTTGCTTAGTTATGTGATAGAAAATGTTTTTAAAAGTGTGTTTTTTTTTCGGGGGGGGGGGCATTTTTTATTGTATATATTGTAATTTCACTTTGAAATGAAATGTATTAATTGCACCATTTAAGAACCTGTATATAGCTTCATTTGATTCATAAGAACTGACCGACTTCTCTGCAGAATTTTCTTTTCATTAACATTGTTTTTTATTTTGATTACTTGTTATTTTATACTGTGGCATGCATACGGGTTTGTTACAAAATGAATGCACAAGTCCGATGAAAAAGGAACAAAATTTATTATTATCACAACAAATAATGCTTAAATTTCCTCAGTTATTCATGCAGTATTACAAAATCTCACAGTAGTTATCTTTTAACTATTCAAACGTTCAAAAGAACTTAATTCAAAACAGCTAAAGAAAGCTAATCCGCGAATTCGCTACAATCACCAAGAGCAGTTTTCTAAACAAACTGTTAAATTAAACTGTTCACACTGTGAAAATTTTGTAAATATAATGCTGATTTTTGTTGTTTGACTTCTGAGTTAGAGCTTTTCACACTGTGAAAATTTTGTAAATATAACGTTGATTTTTGTTGTTTGACTTCTGAATTAGAGCTATGCCGTCAGATGTAGAATGCAATTCATTATTTTTAAAGTCTAAGGAAAAATTGTATTTCCTTAGAAAGTCCAATCCGAGTATGCAAGAATCAGTAATCTCTGCTACATATGCCATGGGATGGTAAGCGGCACTTCCAAACGTGATGGTAATGTTTACTTTTCCGTCAGTGTCGATCTTCTCACCGGACACAGTTTGGAGGGTAACGCGGGGCAGCGTCCAGATAAGTTGTTGTAAGATCCTAGGTGTTGAGCCAAATCTTTTCAGATGATGGTAACGTTGGCTCCTATATCTATCGTCATATTGCAGGGAACTCCATTAATATGTCCTATTATGAAAATTCCATTACTGCCACCTCTCGCTGCAGAAATCTGAAGCTCCAGGGTTCGTAGCGGTCCTTACAAGTGCTTATAAGTCCTTATATTTGAAAATAAAATATAAAGGCCCTTACAGGTGCTTACTTTTTCTTTAAAGCCCTTATTTTTTTGCTTTTAGTGCTTTTTTAATCCTTTTTTTTAATGAACGCGCATTTTTTCCCCGTACCAAAGCCGAAACTAAATAAACAACTTTTCTTCCTTAATGCAACGTCAGACGGTGAATCATACTCCCGGAAATTGCTCCCCCCCCCTTCTCTGCATTAACGTAACCTATGGTGTGCGCGAGAATACAGACAGGTGCACGTCGTTCTATTGGTCAAAGAATTGGGAAAACGGTAGAAAATTCCGGTACATTTGGTATTCTTTTCCTCCCACCCAAATATTTGTGTTTATATTATGAGCATATGCATGAATATTTATAATAATATAGTTGCAGTAACTGCTGAAGTATAGATAAACTTCCAAAAAGGGGTGTGTTTTTACACAGATTAGCTTTCTAAAGAATAATATTCGGAATGGCTTAAATAAAAGGAAAGTAATCAAATAGTCAAACTATTTTTTTTTTTTTTTCCAATACATTATACAGTACGGAGGTTGGGAGGTTCTCCCCTTTCTCCGCAAAATCTCTAATATTGAAGCAGCGGACTTTTTTTTTTTGTCACTGTCCAATCTGGATTGAATAGGACTAAAAGTTTTGCGTCTACCAACCCAAGCAAAGATTGATTCTATTCCGGAAATTTAACTCGGTCTGTTGCAAATTAGAATCAGAAACACCCCAGATTAGTTAAGTGTCTTTCTTTTCCTTTATTTAGTTCTTTATTCTCCGAATACCGGCAGCTGTTGATTCTGATTGCGTAATATCGCACGTGGAAGAATTACGCCACACGTATTGCGCAATAACGTTTGCGGTATTTTGCAGAGATAAATAATTTTGATGTTCAGTCTGAGATTTGTTTATGAACACTTAAAAAGTTTTACTGTGCTTTCTAAGCAGAATATTTCTCAGTTCCTTTGGTGTATTTTTATATGATGCACATATCGAAATGTTAAAATCATTTATTTAGCCGAGAAATCTAAAGAACGGCTACAGTCTCCCCCACTCCTCTTTTTCCAGTTACTATCCGTAATATTCGGCAATTTCCGAGTATGCGGGTTAATTAAGCTTTTACAGTTAAAGGATGACTGCACGAAGAAATTTCCCGTCTTCTGATTTCAGAAATGTGCCTCTTTTTTACTTAAATTACTTTGCTTGGAATACATGTTAAGGGAAAACTGTTATGCAATGAAAATTTAGAAAATGTTCAGAATTTTGATTTAAGTTAAATTTATTTAACTATTATTATGAGTGGAAAAATAAATTGTATTTATTATTAAGTGCCAAACGAATACAATTAATATGGCTTATTATTATTTATTTTCTATATTTTGAACTGAAATTTCATCATTAAATCTTGTAATATAGTTTAGTTCTGCATAGTTTTTTTTTTTCCTCTCATTGTAAACTAATTCTGTAAATTGAACTGTCATTTAAAATTAAAAAAAAAAAAGTTAATTGGTTTCCATGGTTGAGGTAATGCTCATTCTCTTAATAAATATTGCATTGTTCATATTTTAAATTATAAGTCTAATTTTTAAGGTTATGCAGTTGTGTATAATGTAATTAGACAGGTGCTTATTTTTTCCTTAAAATGTGCTTGAAAAGTGCTTATAGGTGCTTATTTTTTTAACTAAAATGTGGCTATGAACCCTGAGCTCTTTAAACTGGGGCTTTTCGTTATCTGGCACCCCCCACGAGATGGCCACTAATTAGTTTCCCTGCTGCTTGCTAGGAACATCCATGCCCTCGGATGTTCTGTAGTTCTGCCGTATGTGTCCTTCAGCTCCACAGTTCCAACATTTTAAGCTCGGTTTCTTGTCATTGATATTTCTTCTCAAGGCATTGAGTTATCTGGTTATATTGTCTAGACGAAAACAGTAACTTGATCCCTTGGCTCCTGGACATGAGCAGCTCTAATTGCGTGGCGGTCTTTACGAGTTGCTTGTTGAGCTGCCTCGAATTTCATGGCATACACTAGAGCGCTTTTTAAACCTTTAACATCTGCCATTCGTAGAGCCTTCTGTATTTCGTGATCCCGGATGCCATAGATAAAATACTGCAGGGACAGGATTTCCCTCGTTTCTCTCGGGCACTCCGTAAAGGTGAGGTGGGACAGCCTTTCAGCATCTGTGTCGAGCTCCTGGAGTGATTCTGTGGGCTTTTGTTGATTCGATTTTAGTAGTAGTCTACTAAACTATCTACCTGCTGTAGTCTTTTAAACATTTCTCACCAAAGCGCAGCTCCAATGCACCCGATAGAGCTTCGAAGTCAAGTCTCTGGTTTTTGGGAAGAGTCTGAAGGATATCCACCGCGTTTGCTCTCAGAGAAGCGGCAAGATGACAGGCCTTAGCTTCGTGATCCCATCCATTTGCTTCTGCCACTATAGAAAACTGTGTCTTATATACTTGCCAAGATGTCTTCCCATCATATGTAGATAGCTTCAGACAGTAACGAGACAGCAGGCATAGATAGAAATTTAAAACCTTCAGAATTGTTTTCTGCTGTCGCTATGCATTTCTTTAGGCTGTCAACTTCTTTGGCGACGGCAGCAGAAACCCTATCATCAATTTGTTTTTGGACGGCAGAAACTCTTCCTTCTATTCACTGCTCCACAGCAGAAACTGTATCTTGTATTTGATGTTTTACAGAAGAAACTCTGTAATCGATTTGTTGTTCTACGGCCGAAACACTCTCTTCTATTTGTTCTTT
The DNA here is from genome assembly GCF_044657685.1 of Stegodyphus dumicola. Taxonomy (NCBI): domain Eukaryota; kingdom Metazoa; phylum Arthropoda; class Arachnida; order Araneae; family Eresidae; genus Stegodyphus; species Stegodyphus dumicola. The sequence goes on from NC_140769.1 coordinate 92,131,510, forward strand.
GACAGAAGAAACATTTTCTTCATTTTCCCCAAATTTTTTTTTCAACCGCTTCTATTCTGCCTTCCATAGCTTCAAATTTATTTTCTATTATGCATGTAATTTCTCTTTTCATCTCTTCTTGACCTGTTTCAATCTTTTGTTGTCCTGCTTCAATCGTTTCCTGACTGGATTTCATCTCCTCTTTAACAGAATCTTTCATCTTTTCCTGACTAGCATCCATCTTTTCTTTCATTTCTTCTTTAAATGATGCTTGGCCAGCTTCCATCTTTTCTTGGAACGCAGCAAAAGCACTGATGAGCTGCCTCAATTGTTCTTCCATCGCTCTTGTTATTGGCATTCAAATCCCACTTCTGACACCAAAAATTGTTCCGTGTGTACGGGTTCGTTACCAAATGAATGCACAAGTCCGATGAAAAAGGAACAAAATTTATTACTATCACAACAAATAATGCTTAAATTTCTTCAGATATTCGTGCAGTATTACTAAATCTCACAATAGTTATCTTTTAACTACTCAAACGTTCAAAAGAACTTAATTCAAAACAGCTAAAGAAAGCTAATCCACAAATTCGCTACAATCAACAAGAGCAGTTTTCTAAACAAACTCTTAAAACAACAACAAACTAACTAACTAATCGAATTGAGAGGTTTTCCTCCTTTTTACACGAGCTTTTAAAATGCGCGAGAATTTTCTAGTACTTTCTTGAAATCAAAAAGAGATATTTATTAAATGTTAAATGCACGTGCTCTTGTATTTTCAATTTTCCGGCTTAGCTTTCTTTTAATATTCGTCACGTGCTGCACTGCATGGGGAATAAAACAATTTAATTTATAATTCAACTAACATTAGCTATTTAAATACCAAATCTGTAACAATCTGTATATTTTTTATTACCTATTATGTAGGTATTCTATTTGCTGTGTATATTTTAATTTTATCCATGATTTACAATTGCTATATTGAACTCTGTGTTTTGAAGGTACAAAATAAAATTATAATAAATAACATTTAATACTGATACATTTAAGACTGCATGTCAGGATACCGAGAGTAATTTGATGTAATCAAATGAAATTCTATTTATACTTTTAGTATGAATTGCATTAGATTTGTGTAATGCAATTGTAACTATTGTGCCAAAAAAGAAAAGAAAAAAAATTAGATTTTTTTTTTTTTTTTTTCTATTTTATGCTTTATAAAATCAGTTAAATTTCTTGCAGGTAAATTAGAGTAAATATCTGTAATGATGTAATACAATTGTAACTATTATGCCAGAAAAGAAAATTCAGATCCAATTAATGCTTCATAAAATCGGTTAAATTTTTTTGCAGGTAAATTAGTATAAATATCTGGTATGGTGTATTGTGTTCCATGTAAAATATATGTGTTAAAAACAGTATGTGTGTAAATAAATAGATAGATATGTATATATTTTTAAAATTTTCTTTATTTGCAGATCTAAAAGTAATAAATATAAGCATAATTACTTTTAGTATAACTCATATAACATTAGAAATAACACTGGAAAACATTTCCTATGAGTTTTGTGAATTTATTCAGTGTCAATTTTCTTTGTCCTGATCATTTTTCATCCCTCCCCCTTGATTGGAGGGTGACCATAAAAATCTATCGTCAAAATATTATAGCTAACTACTTAATCGAAATGTAGAATGTGCCCATAGTGTTTCCATACCCAAAGTATAATAAACTCATTTTTCAGCAATATGTTACTGTTTTTAGTTGAATAAGACTTGGAGGATGAGTTGTGTCTATCCCATAGATCAAAAATTCATTTTGAGACATCAAACACAGTTCAGTCCTATTCAGATATTCCAATTATTACAAACATAAACACATTCTATGATTGTAAACAAAAAGAACAGTACTTGTTTTAACCAGCATAATGGTTTATTAGAGCTTCTATTGAATAATGTTGTATTTTTTCTTGTGTTTCTTCTGTGAGCATTTGTCTAGGTATGTGTTATCTGTGAGGGTTTTTATCAAGTTTAATGTTATTCCTGTAGACTTTTTTTGTGAAGGGGTTTCTTCTATAAGGATGAGGGCTTTTATTATATGGAATGTTATTCCTCTAGACTTTCATTGCTAAGGCATTTCTTCTATAGGTTTTTTGTTTGTTAGAGTTTTTAATGCGAAATCATTTACTTTCAAAGTATTCATCCATAAGGTACAGCTGAGGAGACCAACCATTATCATATGTTAGGGTATGGTCTGGGGTTACAGGCTATTAAAGTGCCTATTTGGACATACAAGACCTCATTTCTATACTGCTCGGGCCCAGAATCTGTTTTCATTGATTTTTCATACAGATATTGCATACTTTATTTGCATAAAGCAGGTACCCCTTTCTCTGCATGTCATGCCATTTAGCTTTTATGAAAGACTTACTTTAGTACCTTTTTTAATTTGTAAAAGAAATCTGAAATTGATTTTCACTTTTATGAAGAAAAGTTAGAAGATATTGATTCTTTATTTTGTACAGTAATTTAAAAAAAGTACAGTCAAAAGTCTTTAATCCGGACTCGTCGGGACTTCGGCGATTGCGGATTATCGGTTTTTCCGGATTATAGATCATCACTTTAAATCTGGTAAGATGGCGTGCAGAAATTATAAAATTAAAAGTATGAAACCGTAATTTATAAAATAAAGAGCATTTATGATCTAAATGGTATCAAAGTTTACAAAAAAAAAGCTTAATATTTATTTGTTTACTTTATCAAACATTTCTTTCAACGTGCGCATGCGTAAAGCATACATTACGCACAGTCGAAATTAGAAAATTGCAACCAGAAAACTATGTGATGTGTATTCATGATATTTATAATGACGATGAATTTGATTTAAATTATATCAAAGATGGATTACTACATTTAGTAAGGAATTATAAGCCGAATAAAATAAAAAGATAAGGATAGTGCTGACAGATCAACTTCCAGTTCATTGCGCGCCGCGACGTTTCTCCCCACCCCCACAGGAGCAGCATTAAATTGATAAACAGATTTCGGAATGATTAGAAAAACAAAGGATATGCCTTTATCCATTTTTTTGCAGCAATTCCACTTTTGTTTGATGGACATCGAAACATGCTTTCGCTTTGTATATCCTTTGGCAGCTCCAGAATCGGAAATTCTTTTTGACAGATTCGAAAGTTCAAGCTTACTTTTATAAAATTGATCTAACAGTCTGTAAAAAATAATAAGCCGGATCCAATTCAAAGATTAAGGAATAACGCAATCTGCAGCATTAACTGAAATAGATAATTAGATAATTTTAGCTTAGCTTATACCATCCATTATACATTAAACACGCATGCGTAAATGCATGCGCGTTACGCTTATGCAAACGCGCATGCGTAAACGCATTAATGCATTTACGCATGCGCAGAGAGGTCCAGATTAACGACTTTTGATTGTATAACTTTAGTTAAAAGGAGGATATGTATTTAAAATAGTTTTGTGAAATACATTGATTCCTACAAAGAACTATATAGCTAGGGGGGAGGAAAACATTAATACACATGAAGTGTACTGGATATTTTATGTCTTTAAACAACCTAAATTTTAATAGTTAGTAAACTTGATTTTTAATTCTGTTGCAGACAGAGGAACATTTGATGTAGGATATTTTACATAGGTACTTTGGGATTATCCTGTCAACCTGTAAACGCTCATGAAAATGCGCAAATCCTTTGGTATCATCATAATGAAAAGTAATTTCCAAAATAATCATTCTAAACACATTAAATTTGTCAAATAATAATTTAAAAAAATGTGTAATAATACATACTATAAGAAGAATCAAAACAAAATAAAAACCTATCTATCTCTCTCTCTCTCTCTATATATATATACAGTCAAAAGTCGTTAATTCGGACACCCATAATCCGGAATGATCTATAATCCGGACCTCAAAGCTAAAATCTTTCTGCGCATGCGCCGCGTTGACGCATGCGCATAGGCGTTTACGCGTGCGTGCAAGACCTTTACGACTGCGCATATGCGTCTGCGCAAGCGCAGAATACGTTTTCTCGTTCGCGTTTAATGTATAACGGACGGTATAAGCTAAAATTATCTAATTATCTATTTCAGTTAATGTTGACGATTGCGTTGTTCCTTAATCTTCGAATTGGATCCGGCTTATTATTTTTTGCAGACTGTAAGAGCAATTTTATAATATACCATTTAAAGTAAGCTTGAACTTTCGATTATGTCAAATAGAATTTCCGATGCTGGAGCTCCCAAAGCATCTACAAAACGAAAGTATGTTTCGATGTCCATCAAACAAAAAGTGGAATTGCTACAAAAAATGGATAAAGACATATTCTTTGTTTATCTAACCGTTCCGAAATCTCTTTATCAATTTCACGCTGCTCTGCGCGGAAGGGGGGGGGAATGTTGCGGCGCGTGGTGAACTGGAAGTTGATCTGTCAGCACGATCGTTATCTTCAGGGCAGATGTTTTTATTTTATTCCGCTTATAATTCCTTACTAAATGTAGTATTTTATCTCGATGTACTCCGTCTTTGATATGATTTAAATCAAATTCCTCGTCATTATAAATATCACGAATACAAATCAAATAGTTTTCTGGTTGCAATTTTCTAATTTCGGCTATGCGTAATGTATGCTTTACGCATGCGCGCGTTGGAAGAAATGTTTAATAAAGTAAACAAATAAATATTAAGCTTCTTTTTTTGTAAATTTTGATACCCTTTAGATCATAATTGCTCATTATTTTATAAATTACGGTTTCATATTTTTAATTTTATAATTTCTGCATGCCATCTTACCAGATTTAAACTGATGATCTATAATCCGGAAAAATCGATAATCCGGGATCGTCGAAGTTCCGACGAGTCCGGATTAAAGACTTTTGAATGTATATATATATATATATATATTTATATTTATAATTACACAGTGAAATTATTCTTGAATCTAACTATATATATTATTATAAATCATTTCGGCTGCCAAATATCCTTGATAGCTTTTAAAGCACAAACAAACAAGTGATTATCCTCCGCCACATAAAATCGTTTAAAAGCTAATCCAAGTGTTTTCGGGTAGTTCCACAGTGTTTCATTATTCTCCATTTTGCCAAACCCCATAATCGTTCTGTATTTTGTGTATGTGTACCAGTTTCAGAATCCACAAAATTATATCGGTGATTCACTTTAGTGTTGAAATCCCACTGCTTCCAGTTCATCAGTTTAGTAACTTTTCCACGAATCTGAGAAAATTGTAGTACCTTCTGCAGTGTTGTTCCGAATTTCAGCAATTAGAGTTAACTGCATTTTGCTTGGGAACCTATACGATGAAGCACTTGTTGGTCTCTCTGCAGAGTCTCCCAAATACCCATTGTTCTGAAAGAATACGACCGACTTGGTTTTTGCGCTTTGTAAAAAGACTTCGTTCAGATCTCCTATTTGTTTCGAATCATGTTGTAGAAGGCTATGAGTGCACACTTCCCTCATATAACTGTTCAAATCAACAATGTTTTTCCTGTTAAATCCAGCTGTTTTTCTCCTCATTCAGTTGATGTTAATTCTTGCAACCAGCAGTAAATAAATCAGAGGTCAGTCAGAAACAGGAGTTTTGAACCCTCCAACCATGTGCCTTTTCGAATAGCTACTTGTTTATCACACCCCTTTACATAGCCATTGCATATCAGTTTTGATATACAATGCCATATCATGGCCATTAACGCACATTTTCTTAGAAGAAATGATTCCATACTCTTGAAAATATGCCACTGCACTTTCTTTGGTGCTAGGCAAATTCCAAATTCAAATCATTTTGCACTGGGGTAAAAAAAAAAAAAAAAAAAAAAAAAAAAAAAAAAACAGTATATTTCAATGCTCTAAAGAAAAACTAACTCGCATAGTTAAGGATACATTGTTATTTGCAGTAACTGGTGCAGAAATTACCATTTGGCAATAATATTGGGTTTGGCAAAAATGGCTGACAGGATAATCTCAAACTACCCTTACATATATGCAAGATAAATATCTGTTTCATAGATTCCTGCATTTCCGCCAGGTCAGCTTAACATACCATCATCAACGCTTCAATCTCTAAGCCTTCTAGTGTATATGCTACCTTCTTAATTTAAGATGAAACTTCACTGTGATCATTCTTGATTTTAAGTGTGTTATTTTAGAATTATATATTTATTTAGTATGCCTTTTTCTTCCCCCTTTTTCGAGGGATGGAAAGTACTGAAAGATGTTTTCTACATAAATTAGTGGTATATTTTTGTTTTGTTTTATGCCTTAGTGGTTTACAAAATGTTTCACAGAAATGCTTTACCTCCATAAGGTGGAGAAAACTAATCAAAAAAAGCAAATCAATATCATGAAATATATTTCATTGGATGTTGGTGAAAATTTGTGTCCCAGGTTTTCTACACACAAAAGTAGCATATTGAAATTCAGTGTAATTTATTACCCATACCAACATTTGAGCTGTATTATATTATAGCAACAATTTCTTTAGTGCTGCTCCTTAGAATGAGTGGAACGATACAATGCATTGGTCATCTTGCTTTACAGGCCATTTTCATGCAGTGTTCAGTATGCAAAAACCTTCTTATTTATGTACATGTGGTTATTGTGAAGTCATTTCCAAGTTGCCATGCTGTGACAATTTAATCTCAGAAACAAAACAAACAGGTAGTTCTTTTGATAATGTTGACTCTCTTAAAAACTAAATATTTCTATTGTTAAGATCTTACCTTTATATTGAGATAATATTTTGTGGAATACTTATGGACTCGACTGTGGATGACCAAGTTCCAGTTTCCCAAAGACTCACCATTCCAGAATTTTTCCAAATATTCTTATTGAAAGTATCAAACCCAAACTTTTTACTGATTAACTTACTATGTAAGAATTTGCAATATGTTCTCAATAAGTAGTCATTGAAAAAAATTAAAATATATTCAAAACATATTCTTTGTATGTATGTCTGCAACATATGTTTTAAATATCTTTGTTTAACACAGCCAGGATAATAATAGTACAAATTCATAGATTTAAATAAGCAGTTAAGTAAATGATGAAGAGAACTATTTACCTCTTTTGAAGTTATTTAAATGGTCTTAAAGCTTAAATTCTATTCCTATATGTGCATTTATGGTTGCGCAAGTACACTGGTTTCCAAAAATCATAAAAATAGAATTGTCTCATTCAAAAATAAGCTAATCTCTATAAAATTTTAATATGTATGTTGTCAAATAAGAGTTGCTGACTAAAACTGTAATATGACTAACTAGTGGCCCACCAGCGGCCGAGCGGTAAAGTCGCTGAACACTGGTAGTTCGGTCTGAGGTTTGAATCCCGTGAACGGGCTGGCCGCATGGGCGTTTTCATGTTTTTCCCCATGTGTAACGTATATACGAGACAGTTTCCCTTAGAAAGTCCTCCACGAAGGCATCGCTCCCCTTAGACAGATAGCCCTCGAGGCTTTGCCATAATCACACACACACACAACAAACTAGTGGCGCTGCAATTAGTACAGGAAATCTGCGAGGAGCATAAAATTGCATGTTTGAGTGCTGGCCTGTAGATTTCGCTGTGATCCTGAGATAAGAAATGTGAGATAGCCAAAGCCTGCAAATTTCGCTGTGGTTCTGAGATAGCCAATTTGTAACAATGACCTCCAGGCATCATTTGCCTGAAGAACTGCGATGGAGAGCTGGGGGAGACTAGAGGTAGAATAAAGTCAGACAGAAGTGACCAGATATCTAAGTGGGAATCTTTTTGTGGTTCATAGACTTTGGCAATGATTTCTAAACCACAGATTCTGCATCCAGGAGGTTACCCAAGGACAGCCAACCGCTATGATTAGCGTCAGTGACTGATATTTATTGTTACATGCACGAAGGAATAGAACTGCAACTCTGACTCAGTTCAGAGCCTTCCTTGCTGCAGCTATCGAAAGGTTGGTGTCGAACGTCAACCATGCGTAGAAGTCTTCACAAAGGAGGTCTGTATGCGAGGTGACTAGCCATTTGCATATCGATCATATCACATCATAAAAATTAATGTTTGAGGTGGGCACTTCAACATGTCCACTGAAAGAGCTGATCAATGGAGCACTGTTCTCTTTTCAAATGAATCTAGGTTTAGGATAGGATTTTAGACATTGCAGCTCAAAAAGTTTAGAAGAGTTTGAAGGGAAGAGTTATAGACCCACAATTTTAGAAGATTGCAGAAAAATGTGACAAAATGAAAAATGTCTTCATGGTATTAATAAGTAATGGGTGTATTTTACGATGAATTTCTTACTTTTTGGAGAACATCTGGAAGAACAATGAAAACATAATATTTTAACGTTTTACTTCTGATACTAGAATCTTTTTCTTAACATGTTTATCTTTCTTTATTTTCTCTACTTTTCACTAGACACAAACATGGAAAATATAAAAAGTGCTTCTAATCTTATCACATGGATAGGCATTATAGAAAAAGAAATTGAAACTGACAAATTAAGAGATTTATCTAATATGTCTTAATGTATCATATACAGTTCTGGCGCTAAGTAATTTCCCACCTGATGCAATCTCTGTGGATCCTAAATTCTGCTGCTTAGAGCCTATCTACATTCTTCTTCCAATACCTACTCTAAATTGTAAAAGTTTTGCCATTTCTAGATTTTATTGCTCAGTGTGTCACTGAATTCTAAAAATTCTGCCACACAGCTCTGTAACTGGCTGTTACCATATTCACCAAAGAGCCATTACATTATGACCACCCTCCATCTATAAATATGGGGTTGTCAAGGAACAAAACCACTGCACGTTCGCAGCTGATATTTTAGTATATGGCGCTGCTATGCATTGTTTTTTCAAACATAGCGCGATTAGCGACATAATGGTAAAAGCAGCTGATTTATCAGGCTTCAGTAAAAGGCAAATTGTTATGGCTCGGCGACTGAGAACATCACTATCAAAAACAGTGTGTGTAGTGTACTGTTCATGTGCAGTTGTTGGGAGCATATATTGAAAGTGGTGTATGGGTGGTAAAATGACAAATCGACGGCCAGCAGTGTGTCATCGATGGCACATTGGATCCAGAGGAAAGCGGAAATTACTACGCATTGCTTACTAAAGAACTACAACAGCTGAAATCACCACCAGCTACAGCAGTGGCGACCCAGACAATGTTTCTCAACACACTGTGCAAGGTACATTGCTTTGGGCTTATGCAGCTGGAGGCTAAAGTATGTCCCTGCACTAACGGCACGTCATTGCTAGCTGTGTCTGCAATGTACCAAGAAATATCAGAATTGGAGATTAGAAGAATAGAAGAAATTTTTATGGTCCTACGAATCATGTCCATCACATCAACGGGCGCATGCTAATATGCTGATTTCCAAACGAAACGCAGTCTCCCGGATGCACAGTTGGATGGAGAGAAGCAAGTGGCTGGGGTATTATGATGTGGGCAATGTTTTCATGGAGCCCATTTGAACCAGTAACACCTATAGAACAATCCCTGATGTCTCTGTGCTACGTGAACATTGTTGCAGACCAGGCTCACCCATTTATGACAACAGTATTCTCTGGCAGGGGATGTTATTTACCGACAGGATAATGCATCATGTCATAAGGGTGGAATCATCAGGGAGTGGTTTGAGGAAATTTCCAGTGACAAGTCATGTCTTGGCCTCCAAATTCACCTGACATTAATCCAATAGGGTATTTGTGATCCCACCTGGAAAACCAAATTCTTGCTGCCCCACTGCCCCTTCGCAATGTGTTGGAATTGTGAGACCATTTGGTGAGCGCTTGGTACCAGATACCTCAGACTGTGTGTCAGCACCTCGTGGAGTCAATACTATGCTGGTTTACTAATACAGCCAGGTTTGAGGGCTAGAGGTGGTCCTGCATATTATTAACAGGGTGGTCATAATGTTCAGTGTGTATTTCTTCTGGATGTTCATATTACTAAAAAAAAAAAGTAATACTTGTTTCTATACATTCTAAAGACGTTTAGTTTTTTCTTTTTTTCTTTTTTTTTTTTTTTAATCTTTAATTAAATCTAAAAATTCTAAACCGAGAGAGAAATGTGTTGGGGAAAGAAACTGAATACATAAAGGGAAAAAAATATTCTACAAAGATTGTACAGTTGTTAATATGTAAATTACCCAGTTTATAATTGTAGCCTTTACTATAATATCTCATTTCTATTTTCTTCTCAGAATGGAAATCACTTGGACAGTTTTTAAACTAAAGTTTTTGGAGTGTAAGACAGAGTGTGTTTCTGACCTCTGCTTGCTTGCTGCATTAGTTCCTCTCAGCTCTAATAATTTGTAAATATTCATCTTTTCATTATTGCTGCCAACATTTGAATTTTTTGCAAAGATAGAGTTACTGAGGCAGCTTAAATTAAAATTAAATTGTATAATGTGACCACTAGTCCACACTTCTATTTTGAATTTGACACTTCTTGCTTAATTACATCACCATGAGCTGTAATTGATTTTTTTAGCATAAGAACATGCCTTTATGTTTTAAGTCCTTTTTTAAATAAGAGGCTTATTTAAACCTTTGTCTGACTTTGTAGTTACCATGAGACATGGCGATAATTAGCTTCACGTCGTCTGTCAGGGGGTTTTGGACTATTACCCTTTTATCAGATCAAGTAAACCCTCATAGGTACATGGGGAGAGGTTCATAAGTTATGAGATAAAGCATGCAGAAACTAGAGAACATTGGTTTGCATATTGAAACAAATTCATAATTGTTAGAAAAGATGCTTAAAGAGAAGGAAATCGCTATAAATTAGCCAAAATATCTGTGAAGGCTTCAAATTAAAAAGACTCATAAATATTTTCTTGAGTGTTGTTGCTACAAAATATTAATGTTTTGTAGCTTTTAATGTGTAATTACCCTAATATCATTTAAGAATCAATGTCATAAATTACATGTATTTTAAACTGTAAAATTTTATTAAATTGGGATTTCAATAGGACCTTTTTTAACAAATGTTTAACAAAAAATGAATAAAATTTAATGGTGGCCATGTAAATCCATAATGACTAAAGTTATCGAACTACCTAATTTAATTATTTATAACTAACTGCTTACCCTTTAAAATTATCTCTGCATATTAAAGTGAATTATTGCCTTTCATTAATCCTTACTGTGGTCACAAGATAAAACATAAAAATGTAAAAATTTATGTAAAATATATTCTTTACATCTAGTGAAACAAATAATACGAAACAACTCATCACCTCTTGTGCTTTAGTGGGTGATTAGAACCTTAAAGTACATTAACTGGGTTACAACCATGGAATCTACACGAAGCTACAGCACTAACTGCATCAGACAGAGCCCAACTAACTTTCAAAATTTGCCAACCATGCCTACATCATGCCTTTCAGGTTTGTTCTGATCAGCAGGTCTCTCTCTAGGCAAGCAGGAGCAGTGACAGCAGCCGGTGTTTTGCTATGAAACATGCTGGTTAAGATTTTACTTCTCATTTTAACCTATGTCGCTTGACATAAAATCTACCTACTATTTACTAAACCTCTAGACTGAGCAAATATGTGACAAAATGAGAATTTAAAAAAGTATAAAAAAAATCATAATGTATGTAAATAAAATGCCACTTATCTTCTTTCAAATATGTCCAACTATTACAAGTGTAAAATATTTAATGCTATTTGATAAATTATAAAAAAAGTTTATCATTCTTCATAAAGTTTATTATTCTCAAACTTATTAATAATTGTGTTTAATTAAGTTGTGTTTAATAATACTGCATCCAACTTATGGATCTCTTTATTTTTATATTTTAGGATGGTATTACTAAAGTGAAATTCAGGATAGATAATATTTTTGATTGAATTTATTCAGTTCCCATTTCCTCGCATAGGTCCTTAATTTTTTTCATTAATGGTCATTAAAAGTAATTTTCGTGTGCAGAAATGTGTACGAACCCTGTTTGAGTAATCATCATTTTTGTGTTTTTTCCTTTATGATAACCAGTGTATTATCACACAAACTCTAATTTTGACTGAATGAGACTCCAAGTAAGTGAACTTGTCTAACTAATTAAATGCTGTAAAATCACCATTCCAGTATAGCTTGGAATAGATATATGATATTATGTTGATTAATTTTCAAGGTTTTTAGCATTTCTTATTACTTAGAAAATGAAAAGTTTTTTCATTATCAGTTGTATCACACACACTTTCACACTTTTTACAAAAAATTCTTAGTCTTTGTTTTATTTGAATTTCACATTGTTTGTTTAAAACTGATTGCTTTCATATCATCAATCTTGATAATGCATACTGAATCAGTAAACCGTCAGTTTTTTTTTAAATATTTTTCTGCGTACATTTCAAGTGAAAATATTTATCTTGGATGCTTTTTTCAGTCAACTATGATTTTATCTATTATTTATAGCTCTTTTGTGTAGTATTTAATTGATGTTAACTCAATATTAACGTAATAGTTGCCATAAAGCGAAAATAAATGATTGGGTGGCAGTTGAATATGTTATGCAGTTTCATTTGAATTAATTTCCAGCATACATTCTGATAATCTGTGTATATTTATTAATATTACACTTCCTTAATGTAATGTCTATCTTTATATATAACTCTTTGATAAAAAATTATTTCATTCTTGATTATTTACATCATAACCTTTCAAAAATTGGACACCTTCAATTTTATTATTAAATAAATCCTTGAAGCTCGTAGTTATTAGTGCAAATGTGTATTACCTGTATCTGGTTATGCACTTGTAAGTGCAAATGTGTAACCTGTGCAAATCTCAATTACCTGTACACTGCAAATTCTACAAAGAATTTGAGCGAATTGTCTATTACAAAGCTTAGGAAATATATGCAAAAAGGTATAGAAAAAAGAAAAGCAATGACAATTGAAAATTTGTACAGCTTACACAGAGTAGAGGCTCCTGCTGCTACCAGTGGAGGAGGAGTTTATTGGAACAAAAATAATTCTCACATGGCCAGATGAGGCTTGAGTGTATGTAAATGGTGCATTGCAGTTGATTTTTGGCCCCAGTAGATGAATAGTTTCATCTTGCAGGATTTAAGGAAATTTTCTAACTAAACACAGAACATGTGTATGAGTTGTGAAAGGAAATTGGTGATAAAAATGTTGGCAAGTTATTTGTTGACAGAAGGTAAACCTTACAACCAATTTTAAGTTTGGGTATATAAGTTCTCTTCTGTCATATCTGTAAGCAGTAATTTTCAAGATTTATGCTTATATTCAGGAATAACTGCTTGTTTGAGAGTTTGAAGAAGGGTATAATATTTTGATAGCCTTTATTTTGTAGTGAACATAATAGTTGCCCGCAATAAAAGGAGCATTTCTTTTCTAATGTTAAAATCTGATTTAAAAAAAAATTCAAAATCTAGTTGAATATATATCTTCAAAATATATTGGTTACAAATTATTTATGACATCTGTATATTTGAATTGAGGCCTGGTGGCACAGTGGCTGGTGTGTCGTGCAGCGGCACCACAGGTCCAGGACTCTATTCCCAGGCTGGGCAAGGTTGACTCAGCCTTTCATCCCTTGAGTGGGTCGATAAAACGAGTACCAAGTTTGCTTAGAGACTAAACACTGGGGATCCTGTGACAAGCTGACCACTTGTTTGGAAAATATACTCACACACCCTCGAGCCCACAGTCAGGAAAGCAGATATCGGGACATTGCTGGCCATGGCCCACTAGGGCTGTTGCGCCATGGAGTTTAGTTTTAATTTAGTGTATTTGAATTAGCTTTATAATTAATTGGGATGGATTTCATATTTTTGAACTGCATTTCCATTTCCTTTTCTAAATGACTAAGAGTTCCAATCCTTTTTTAATTCTGTTCGTTTTAGTACTGAGCAAAATTCAGCTGTTGTTTAAATGGAGTTCTAATTAGTGCATGTTTTTTATTTAAATGCCATGGTTTTTATCTCTTCCTTTTGTGTTTCTATTGATTTTTCTTTAAATGATTATAGCAGAAATTAATGTATTCACACTTTTTAAAATTCAACCATTCTCGTTATTTTAATATTTTAAAATTTTAGTTTTATGTACTGAATTTTAGAACATTTAGAAACAGATGAAAACAGCTTTGGGAATTTGGAAAACCTGCTTGTCACAATCAAGTAAATTTTAGGCAAATGTATTTTTGGATTCTAAGGCGTTTTGATGGATAAATTCAAAACAAGAAATATTGCTGCAAATATAATGCTTATCAGGCTTCGTAAAAGGCACGATGTTAGATGAGAAGAATGATAGATAATTAAATAAAAGTGTTTGCGCACCTTTGGCACAGTAATGCAACTTCATTTGGTATGAACTTCTAGTCTTTTCTTCAGATATAAGTAACAAATAATTTGGATTTTAAAATTTTGTAGTGGAATGGTGTTTTTTTAATTGTATTTATATAATTCCAGTGTATTTAACAGATTTACAAATATATAGCTTATTTCTTTAAGAGACATTAACATGTTTGAATTTAAAGAAAAATGTTGATGATATGTTTGTTTTGTATGATACATTTGTTTAATATGTTTATAAAATATTTGTCTTGTAAACTATTGTACATCTATTTTAAAGAATTTTAATTTATTAGGGATACGATGCTGGTCATTATAATGTTGGAATTGCCCATAGTGATAATCATATCCCAGTAGAAGAAAACTCTACTAATTCATTGGATCAAGATGCACTTGATTCAGGAGACAGACAAATGCATTTAAATGACTCTTGGCAACAGGGTAGTAGTAATGAACAACAATCTGGAAGCCTTTTGGTTAGTATACCTCTACCAATTGTTAATGCAACTGGAAATTCAGAACCTCCTCTAAAGGTTCCAAAAATCAATAACTTGCATTCTGCATCAGAAAATACATGGGACAATTGTCCATCCTCTCCCAGTAGTCCTGAATGGCACATTCCAACTTCAAATTCATCTTCACCTTCTGAGTGTGCTGGTGAAAATGAGGGACCAGATGTGAATAATGTTATTTCTCAAGATAATGTGCAGTCTAGTTCTGAATCGTCTAACTGTAGTCTTTCACGAACTAGTTTTACAGCTGAAGAGAAAGAACCTGAAGTTCAGAAATCTTTGAAAATTGAATCTAATGAGAAAGCTATCTCTATAAAGCCAGCTGAAGACAGTGAATCTTTTCTAAGTAGCGGCAAAGATGAATGCTCTATAGATGCAACTGATGGCATTTCAATTAATCGACTGCAAAAAAATTCAAATGAAAATATTGTAGATGAATCCATTAATGCAGCTGCTGGTGGTGATGTTTTTGATGGATCGGTGACTGCTGCAAATGGTGAGTCAATATCTGAAGTAGACCCAATACCTGATACACCTGCTCTTTCTGATGACTTTTGGAAGAAACAGAATCCTTTAGTTGACCATGTGTTGATTACAGATGTGACTACTAATCTCCTTACTGTCACTGTTCGTGAATGTGATACAAGTTGTGGCTTTTTCAAGGATAGACCTAACCCAGACATAACTAATAACTCTCCTAAATCTAATGAAGGCCACACATTATAAGTCACTTTATTTAGTTCAGCATTTATTATAATTAATTATCTATAGACAATCAAAGTGGCATTTAAACTTTGTAATATAAATGGTATTTTATATATGATTTTGGGATGTTGAAATGCATTTGAGTCATGCCATAATCAAGTTATTATGTGTACAAAATGTAATTTTTTTTAACCTTTCGCAGATTTTATTCAAAAATAGTTTTGTTGAATCATTTTATAAAATTATTTTATTGTTTTTTTAAATTAGAATATTGGCTGTTTAATATTAATTTATATTAAAGTTTTTTGTTATAAAGTCTACTTTGAATTAGAACAACATTTGCCATTAAAAAAAGAAAAAAACTCAGTAAAGCTCAAGAAGCATTTTGTATGAAAATATGCTTATACTTTGCTGAGAGTTTTTAATTGTGTTTTGAAGAAAATAATTCTTGAATAATAAAATAATCATATTTAGAATTGTATGTAAGATTGTCTTACATTGCTCATTAAGTCTGTGTTTGAAACATTTATGCAAATGAAATAGCTGATAGCTTTCTAAATATACCATGATGGCATTTGATATTATAGGGTTTATTTGAAAATCTGGTATCCCTAATGTATTTTGGGCAGTATTTCCTGACACTAAAGTGTTAATGTTTCATTGCTTGTCAAAATTATAGGGTAATATAAAAAAATTCTAACTGATTTAAGTTTTCATTAATGGCAATTGATGTAATTGTTTGTTAATTTTCTGCTACTAATTGCAAAATTAGATTTCTGAACATTGATTAATGCATGAAATATGCAAATTAGCAATTAACAATGTGTTGCAGAGTTGGTGCATATTGGAATTCAGGTGTGTAGTGTTGTTAAGTAAATGTTTTTGACAGCATTATGTCTCAGAAACATCATTTTAATGAAGGGCAAAAGAGACAGTTATAAAGTGTTAGCAGGTGACCTAACTTTACTCGTTAAGATTGGCACACATTATTATTAAATTAGGTTTATTAATGAACTAATTATTTTTATGTTTACTCCAGTTATATGCTGGGAATCAGTACACATTTATCATATTCATTTGTGTTCTTCTGTCTCTCTCGCCCTTCTTAATTTTGCACCCTCCGATGACAGCTTTCTTACAATGTCATCTGTTGGCACATTTTTGGCTATTCTGATGTGGCAATCATCCTGATTTTCCAAAGGAGGTACAAATTTATTCTCCAATTACTACGAATTTCTACATTAAATTCGTAATTTTAATTTTAATTTATTAGGGATTTTAATTTATTAGGGAATTTCTACATTAAATTCGTAATACACATTATCTAACATATATATTAATTACATTTACATTAATTTTGCAATGCACAATACACATTACTGATACATTAAAAATACAAATTATGCTAAAAATTGGCATGATAATGAATATATTTAAATTCACATGTATTGCTTTATTGTACTTGGATAATAATGGAAATTCTCTCTAAATTATTACTAAATAGATAATAAATTTGAAAATAATACTGATTCATGATCAGTCCTAAAATAATCACAAGTTAATATAAAGAAGGGCAATTTTTCAGTTTCAAATGTTCAGTAAGTTTGTCAAAGTTGCTTGAGGCCTTGTCATTAATACATGCATATAGATGTATAAAATCAAAGTTCTTACCTTATCATAGCAAAATTTACCATCATTAATCCTTAGAAACAGATCTTCATGGATTTCATTGAGGAGTTGAGCTTAATAGCTGATCAGTGTCTTGGTTATCATCATCATCAAAACTGGGCTCACGCTTCCATGGTTTTAGTTGACTTACATGAGCTGTGGTAGTGAAATAGTACCCTCCATCTTTTGCTTATAGTTATGTTATTCTGTAAGCATTACCAGGCAATATTTCTGTTGTTACAAATAGTCCTCAGTGTTTTGCTTTGTTGATCTGTGGCTTCAGGAACACATCTCATCACATTTTTCCTTGTTCAAACATTTAGTGTACGACATCGATTTCTATCATATCCCTCTTTCATTTTCATTTGTTGCTCTTCAATCCTTTCTCATGCTTTTTCTTGGATTTCGTGCAAGTTTTTCCATGTATCTGCATCTTCATCTGCTAACTTCCTAAGGATACCATTATTAAATCTGGATGAATATCCATGAAACATTTCAAATGGTGCCTTATTTGTTGTTTTATTTACCATGTTACTCAGATTTTGTTCTGTCTCTCTTTTTTTTTTTCCCCCACCCCCTTTGAATCTCAGTTTCTGTGGTCTGGATCTAACAGGCTTGTCATTATCATTCCTAAAATTGTACTGTTGACATGCTCTGCTATACCCATTGGCTTGGAAATGTCTGGTAGAATTCAAAGTGTGATGAATTCCTTTGTCTATACAATATTGTTTAAAATGATAAGGAGTAAAACAAAATCTTCTATCACTTATTATTCTTTCTAGTAGACCAGAATCATTAACTAAATCCTTCAAAGACTTCAAAACATTTTTTGCACTTGTATTTTTAACTGCATTAATTTTTGCAAACCTTGTACTATTACCAGTCATCACTAACAGTTCTTAATTACCTCTTGAACTCTTTACAAAAGGACCCAAATGATCTGTATGAATAATATCAAAAGGCCGTTTACCTTTTATAGGATGTAACAATCCTTGCTACTTGTCTCCTGTCACTTTATTCATGAGGCATTCAATACATGCTGATGTGTATTTTACATATCGTTTCATGCCTGGAAACCAATACAATTCTTTAATTTTGCTAAGTGTTCTGTCCACAGAAAAGTGACCAAATGAATCGTGGAATTTCACTACTCCACTTTTCTTCATGCTTTTAGGGATCACACAGAGAAGTCTCTCTTTTCCATCCATCATGGTTTTTCAAAACAGCTTGTGTCTTTTTATACATGTAATTTCTGATTATTTGCTTTTCCTCTGTAGTTCGTTCATCTTGTTTCTTCTTGAAAATGTCAATAATTTTTTTCAGTTCTTGGTCAGCATGTTGTATTGCAAGTATTTGCTTTTCTTCGGTTAAGGCCTCATAAACTTCAAAATTTTCAGTTATACTCATCATCAGCTTCTAATACTGGACCCCTACTCAAAGTATCAGCATGAGTCAGGTGTTTACCTGGCCTATGTTTTCTCTTGAAATCGTATTCTTGAATTAAACTACACAAACAAGCTATTTGAAGATTCGTACTTTTCTTCGTATTCATATACATCAGAACTTGGCAGTCAGTAATAATTGTAAATCTTCTGTCATGATTGCAGTTAACTCCAGTTTGCTAGAATGATACTTTTGCTCTTCTTCTGTTGTTTTCTTACTAACACAGTAAACAAGATGCTATTTTACATCTTCATCACATTGCATTAGCATCCCACTCAAACCTTCACCACTTGCAATACAATGTACTTCAGTATCTGCATGCAGTTGATAGTGAGTTAATATGAGCTTTTCAGTCAGTTGTTTCTTTAATAGTTTAAAGGACTTCTTTTGTTCCTGCTTCCATTTCAAGTCTTAATTCTTCTGTGTCCATCTGGTCAATCTCTTTTTATTGCATACTTCATAAGGCACAAATATTATGAAAAATCTAGTTAGACGCAGGATTCTTCGTACTTTAAAGCTTCTTTGGTCCTTCAAATCTTCTTTCATTTTTGGAATTCTGTTATGGCTTTTATTTTCCAAGAGCCTGGTTTGATACCTTCTTGTTTTATAATAAAGCACAATATACTACTTTTCTCCCAAATTTGCATTTAGGTAATTTCAAGATCATCTCTTCCCAAGATTTTGCTAGCAAATCATTAAAATATGCAATGCCTCAATATTCAGTAGGGGGCCTAGGATATGTGACATAGGCACTTAAACTCGGCATGCGCATTTGCTAATCTGAAGATCATCCTTTCGAACTGTCCTGTTTCATCTGGGGTAATGAATGCTGTCTTTAATTTAGCTTCTTCACTTAGTGGTATTTGGAAATAACCATGGTCTAAATCCATAGTAATATAAATTTTACATCCTTCTAAACATTCTAAAAGATCATCTATTCAAGGAAAAAGGAATTTATCTTTTATTGTCCAATTCTTAAGTCTCTGTGATCAACCACCAGATGATGTTCTCCTGTTTTCTTTTTTGCTAATATTACTGGACTAGCATAATGGAATTTAGTTTTGGAAACTATCCCATTAGTTTTCCATTCCTTAACAATTTCTAGTATCACATTACGATCAGCTGCATTCATTTCATAGGGACAGGAAGATAATCCTGTCAATTTCTTTAATATCCATTTTTATCTCAGCTGTGCAATCTTTTTCATTTAAACTAAGAGCAAAGCTATCCATAAACTCATTTAATAACCTGAAAATATCAGTTCTTTTGCTGTCTGTAGTTGTCTCATCAAATTTTCATCATCTGTCTTTATTGGTTGAATATTTTGAGAAATAGAATATATGTAGATTTGTTCTTCATTTTTGTGTATCTTTAATCCAGATTCGTCAGGACTTCGGCGATTCCGGATTAGGGGTTTGTCCGGATTATAGATCATCAATTTAAATCTGGTAAGATTGCATGCAGAAATTATAAAATTAAAAATATGAAACCGTAATTTACGAAATAAAGAGCAATTATGATCTAAAGGGTATCAAAATTAAACACAAAAACAAAGCTTAATATTTATTTGTTTACTTTATTAAACATTTCTTTCAATGTAAGTTGTTTAAGTTGCTTTGTTTTATGTGCTAATACTTTCTCTTTAATTCTATAAACATAATTTCTTGTTCAGTTATAAAGTTCCACTGTTCATGTCCTGTAATTGCTGTGCCGAGAATACCGACTAACTTGTCAATCGAAATTTTTCACTAACTTCTCTGTCACTTTCTTCATGCCTGTATCCATTTTTTGCAGTAATTCCACTTTTTGTTTGATGGACATCGAAACATGCTTTCACTTTGTAGATCCTTTGGCAGCTCCAGAATCGGAAACTCTTTTTGACATAATCGAAAGTTCAAGCTTACTTTTTATAAAATTGCTCTAACAGTCTGCAAAAAATAATAAGCTGGCTCCAATTAGAAGATTAAGGAACAATGCAATGTGCAACATTAACTTAAATAGAAAATTTTAGCCTAGCTTATACTGTCCGTTATACATTAAAGTTGCATGTGTAAACGTATTATGCGCATGCATATGCATCGAGCATCTCTGGTGTCAGAATGTTTAGAAGCAGGAGATATTATTTGAATGGGTTGGCTAGCTTATTTACAAGACTTGAATCTGATTGAGCATGTGTAGGATGTCTTAAGTCGGCAAGCTGCAGGCACCAAATGACTCCGCAGACCTATCAGGAACTGAAAAGTATCCTTCCAGAAGAGTGACATCAATTTCACAAGATCTTGATCAACAAATTGGTAAACTGTATGAAGTCAAGTTGAAAGGTTTGTCAGATGTACCATATATCATATAGAACAATTTGTTACAAAACAGGGAAGATAGTTTTTCGGTCATTTTTAAATTTCTGTAGATGTACTTATTCAAAATTATTTATAACTTGAACTCAATATTTTGAAATTAATTAACTGTTAAACACAGTGTTGCACGTGGTTGCGGCTGTGTGCAACAACAAACTATGCGTATTGGAATTTGCCAGTGCTTTTAAGGATGAATTCATAACATGCCATAAGAGCCAATTTTTGATAACAAAACATTTAATCACATCACAATGTTAAAACTTAATTACTACAGTCGATAAACAATCACGTTGGAGGAAAACGAGCGACCAACTGCACCGACGACGAGACGTGACTGTGTGTCGCCGAAAACCACCTTCGGTTACAGGTAGTGATAACGGCGCACGGTTGGCGAGTACAACACATGTTTACAGAGTCGCCACAGTACTCCCCCTCCAGTGGCAACGAATTAAAGGTACCGAGGGTTAAATCGGACTCTACGTACGGAACGTGTATACTGAGGAGCACTTGTTTTCTGGGATCCAGGCACAGGAACTGACGTAGTAGCAGATGTTGGTATAGACCCAATAGATGAAGGTGCCTTCGAAGGAGGTGGGACTGATGTACCAGTCTTGACAGTTTGTGGTGCTAAGATAAAGGCTGGTTTGAGACGATCAAGGCTCACCACTGTCTCTTTGTCGCCGATAGTTCTTGGATGTGCGACTTAGAACTAGGTGTGGGCCTGTATAGGTAGGTTCCAAGGACTTTTTTGATGCATCACACCGTAAGAACACATGTGAGGATGTAGCGAGTTCTTTAGGCACAAACACAGGTCTTGAAGAATGTATGCTTGTGGGCTTAGGGTATAATGCAGCCATGGTTTCACGCAATTGTTTGAGGAATGCATGGGGCTGGACATTGGGTGAGTTTTTTTGCGGGATTTATAAAATCTCCCGGTAAACGTAAATTGGTACCATAAACCATTTCAGCACTTGAAGAACCCAGGTCCTCTTTGATAGCCGTTCTGAGTCCTAACAACACAGTAGGAAGGATACCAACCCAGTGAATAGCAGTATGGCATCTAACGCCTGTTTAAGAAAGCGATGGAACCTCTCAACAGGTCCATTGGAATTCGGGTGGTATGGTGATGTACGGATCTTTTTAGTTCCCAAGAATTTTGTTAATGCAGTAAATAATTGAGATTCGAACTGCCGTCCTTGGTCCGTGGTAACGTACTCGGGTACCCCAAACCGTGAAATCCATACAGAAAAAAGGGTTTTCGCCACAGTGTCGGCTGACATATCTACAATAGGGATAGCCTCTGGCCAATGTGTGTATCTGTCGACACACGTAAGAAGATATGTATAACCTAGTGATGGGTCCAACCAAATCGATATGTACGTGGCTAAAGCGAGCAGATGGTAACTCAAAGCGTTGACATAGAGTTCGAGTGTGCCTGTGAATTTTTTATTTTTGACAGTCTGTACATGACTTCGCCCATGCAGCGATGTCCTTCTGCATACCAGGCCATACAAAACGCTGTTGAATTAACGTGCGAGAAGCACGGATGCCAGGATGGGATAAATTATGGAGGCCGCTAAAAATACCATGCCGGAATTTCAGTGGAATGTATGGCCGCACCACATTACCTTGCACATCGCAGTACAGTGGAAGATCTGGTTCTAACTGCATAGGTACTAAATTAAGTCCATGAGAAGACTTGTCAGACAAAAGATGTTGCAATTCTGGGTCCTGTTTCTGGCATTCAGCAATGGCGGAGAAATCTGTTGTTGATGGCAACTGAACCTCTTCAATTCTGGACGGAGCATCAGCAACTGTATTTTGAGGGCCTTCTACATGCATAAATCGGTTGTAAACTGCGCTATGTAATCAAGATGACGTATTTGCCTGGGAGAAGCCTTGTCAGGCTTTTGTCGAAAAACGAAAATTAGCGGCTTGTGGTCGGTATAGATAGAAAACACACGACCTTCTACCATATGACGAAAATGTTTAACAGCCTCTTAAGCACTAAGAAGTTCGCGGTCGTACGTGCTGTATTTTGATTACGCTGCAGAAAATTTTTTCGAGAAGAAAGCCAGGGGCTTCCATGCTCCGTCTACCAGTTGCAGCAAAACTGCACCCATGGCCGTATTAGACGCGTCAACCATTAATGCTAAAGGGTGCTTAGAAGGATAGCTAAGAGCTGTTGCCGACGCTAAGTCATTCTTACATTGTACAAAGGCTGTACGGGCATCATCAGACCAAATAATTGGCCGCGTATCTTTCTTTTTACTCCCAACCAAATATGTGTGCAAAGGTGCCTGCTTCTCAGCGGCATGAGGAAGAAAGCGACGATAAAAATTTAACATGGCCAGAAAACGACGCAGCTCCTGAACAGTTTTTGGCTCTGGGAAATTTTGAATTGCAGTGACTCTGTCACTAAGTGGGCGAACGCCCTCCGAAGAAACTTCGTGACTAAGAAATGACACTTTAGATTTCCCGAAAACACATTTTGATGGATTAATGACTACACCATAAGACTGAAATCGGCCAAGGACTATGCAAAAGTGTTCAAGGTGCTGGGTTTCAGTTGTCGAGGCTACCAGAATGTCATCGAAATATGGGACACAAAAATCTAAATCTCGAAGGACTTCATTAATGAAGTGCTGAAATATTTGTGCAGCGTTACATAACCCAAAAGTCATGACAGGAAATTCGAATAATCCAAAAGGTGTTATTACAGCAGTTTTTGGTATATCAGGTGGATTGACAGGGATCTGATGGTAAGCACGAGTCAAATCTAACGTAGAAAAAATATTTTTGCCTTCCAAGACTTGCATGCAGTCCTGAATATGAGGAACCGGATATCTATCAGGCAAAGTAACTGAATTAAGATGTCGATAATCCCCACAAGGACGCCAGTCGCCGTTTTTCTTACGGACCATGTGGAGTGGACTGGCCCATGAACTTTTAGATGGCCGACAGATTCCTTGCTCAAGCATGTATTTAAATTCTTCTTTTGCAGCCTTTAATTTCTCTGGAGGCAACCGCCGTGCTTTGGCAAAGATTGGTGGTCCAGTAGTCTGTATGACGTGTACAATACCGTGGTCAGCAGTCGGTTTGCCAGTTACTGAGCGGATGACGATAGGGTATTGCTCAAGTAGTTTAGGAGTAGTAAAGTTTAGTAAAGGAGAATTACCAGAAATTAATTTAATTCCAAAATTAGTGGCATTTCCAATGCTACCTACCGTGGACAATTGTGTGATGGAGTCAAGTAAGCGTCGATTTTAATGTCGACCAACAGAGAAAATTTTTGCAGAAAGTCTGCACCAATTATTGGGTGCGAAACTGCAGCGATGACAAATGGCCATTGAAATTTGCGATGCAATCCTAGATCCAAAGACATTAATATTTCTCCATATGTTGCAATTTTTGACCCGTTAGCTGCAAATAAGTTAAATTTTCCAGGCGGCCGTTTGGATTCGGCAAAAGAAGGAGGTACAACCGAAATGTCAGCACCTGTATCAACAAGAAAACGTCTGCCTGATGGTTTATCTGTTACGAACAATTGACTAATGCACGGGCCGTTGTCACTCATGGCTTCGAGTGACGGCCCCTTCAGTTTAAAGAGGTCTTCTGAAATTTGCATGGTGTACACTTCGCTTTATCACCGAATCGGCTGTGATCAAAACAAATGTCTGATTGAGTACCAGAATGAGCGCGTTGGTATTCCCTATTATTTCGGTTCCGGGACTTTGATCTACCGCGCGGATGATACTGAGATCGTGTCTGTAGGGCTGCGACCTGCAATGATAATTCCTGGATTTGTTGTTGAAGAGATGAAATATCAACACTGGGATGCTGAACTTGACAGATTGCTTGTGGTTGGAGAACATCATGAATTTTGTCTGCCATCTGGGCCAGTTGGAGTAGGTTCTCGTTACTGGAGGCAAGAATAGCTTGGATATTGTTCGGGAGACGATTGAGCCACAATGATTGTAAAACATTGAACTTAAAATTGTCACCCGCAAGCTTCTGCATTTTTGACAATAACTGGGATAGGCGCATATCACCAAGTTGCAAATCTTGTAATAATTGCTTTAGTTTGGTGTTTTCAGACTCCTCATAAACTGAAATTAATTTATTTTTCAATTCCTCGTATTTATTATCCGAGGGTGGTTTCAGAACAATCTCGCGTACTGACTGAAGAACCTCGGTGTCGAGGGCGGAAATTGCAGTATAAAATTTCGTATCATCGCGTGTTGTACCCCGAGCTTGAATTGTGCATCTAATTGAAAAAACCAAAGGTTGGGGTCACGTACACGTGAAGAAACACAAAACAATTAATGTTAGGACCTGGGTTCAAATGAATATAGGAAAAACTCACCCGCTTGACGAATACATATGAATCCATGTGCGGAATAAAAGGTAAAAAATATCACCTTGATGTACAGAAATTATCCACTCGCTTGATGTTGGAACACTATCACTAATGGAAGATGAAGGTAATCCGCATGTCTGAAAGATGATCACAAATATAAACATGAAGGTAATCCACATGGCTGTAATATGATGAAACTGATGCACGATCAATTAGACACAATAAGTAATCCAATACACATAAGTAAAAAATATTGGTTCAGCTGCATTTCGCACATTATTACAATGTCTTGTTTAAGCACAAAATTTCTGCTGTACTCTAAATTTCGACGATTCATTTGGCTTAAGCCTCACCGTCCTGAAGTCACCATTTGTTGCACGTGGTTGCGGCTGTGTGCAACAACAAACTATGCGTATTGGAATTTGCCAGTGCTTTTAAGGATGAATTCATAACATGCCATAAGAGCCAATTTTTGATAACAAAAACATTTAATCACATCACAATATTAAAACTTAATTACTACAGTAGATAGACAATCACGTTGGAGGAAAACGAGCGACCAACCGCACCGACGACGAGACGTGACTGTGTGTCGCCGAAAACCACCTTCAGTTACAGTTAGTGATAACGGCGCGCGGTTGGCGAGTACAACACATGTTTACAGAGTCGCCACAACAGTAATTTGCTTTAAATATTGTTTTTATATGAATTGTTAGTCATTTTTGTGATAATTGTTAAATTTTATTTCTGTTAATATCCTTTAATTTTGGAGTAATTTCAATAATTGCATTATGTTAAGTCACAAAAAATATCATTTTAAGTACTTGTTTTTTTTTCGGGGGGGGGGGGGAGACTTTAATTTGTTTATACCAAAACTAGTCAGCTTCTCCTTGCATGTAAGCTACTTTTCTTTGCTAAACTATCAATGCAAGGGAAAAGTATAAAATAATAATATAATAATAATTTTAATTTTTGTTATAAATGGTACAACATATAGTATTATAGTTGCAAATTAATCATATTATAAAGACAAAAGCTTTGAAATTTAGTAACTAAAAATTATTATAATGATATATTTAGCTTTAATTTAAGCAGGTTATTCAGAGTTGGAATTGTATGAAGAACGAGTCTTAAACATTGGTGTCTTTGGTTAAAAAAGTTATTTTGAAATCTATGTAGTATTGGAAAATATATATTTAGCCAAAATATGTAGAATCAGGCAGACATTATTTGTTGGGCTACCATTCAGTACTTCGCTGTGGTATTCCAAATATAGTTTTGAGCATCAAGTGTAAGTCATTGTGAACTCTTGATTTCCAGTTCTAGATTCATATTTAAGAAAAAGAATCTCATTGGCATAATTATTTTTTTCTTTTTCGTGTTTGTGAGGAGGGATACTACTTGAAGAAAGAAAAGCTATAATTTAAAGTCCATTAATAAAATGTTGGAATCATTCTGAAAATCTTTTAAAGAATTAGTTTGAATCGAATTCGATCAGGCTGTATTTGTAAATATTTAGCAATGTTCATAAAATACTTATATGAATGATTATTTTATAATTTCTAAAATTCTATGTCTCCTAAGAAAACTTTCCATATCTTATACTAATTTTAAAAATCTTGTAAGACCTTTAAGTAAACCGGTTCACATTAGATGGTTACAGAAAGTTTTTATCATCATTCTCAGTTCCTAATCAATAAATAAATCTGTAAAAGGCGTTGTGTGGTGCTGTTAATAAAATTTACTATTTTAATGATAAATTCTATGACAATGCGTTTGCTTAGTCTGCTTGAATATAAATTTGTGTTTTATGATACAGTGGTATGCTAAGAGAACTAAATAATTTTCTTTGTTATGACATATAGCAATAAAACCATTAGTCATTAGTGCATTGTCAATTATATATACATTAAATTTCTCAATTTATCTTGTTAGTGTATATCTTAATGTTTGGTAATATTCTTTTTATTATTAGAAATAATAATAATAACTTCCTGTAACCGTAAAAGGAAAAGATTTATTAATCTGATCATCTTCAGTGTACATCCCTTTTTTATATTTGCCTAGAAATTGGCATGCTTAGATGTAAAGTTACTGTAGCTGTTTGTTTTTGAGGGCTTGTTTTTAGATGCAAAGAAATGTTATGTTTAAATCTTTATTTGTTTATCTGTGCGTGTGTCATAATCATTTCTGTTCTCATTTTTAAAAATGGAGTGCATTAATTATTATTTATTTTTTTTCCCCCCAAATAGGTACAGTTGAATTCCATATTAAATGAAGACATTTATCCTCACTTATTATAAAAAGAGTAATCATATTTCCGTATGTCATAATAATAATGCTATTTATTTGTTTTTATGCATGTGATTAACTTTAAAACTTAAAATAAATATGCTTAAAAAATATTACTTTCCTAAAATTATATTTTTTTTATTCAAATCTTTTCATTTTCTCCTAAATATTGCAGAGTTTTCAAAAATAAATAGGAAATGATAGTCGGAATTTGAAAATTTTCCCAAACAATAAGTAAATTAAGAAAGGTGGAGTTAAAAGTTTTAAATTAGAGTGCATAAGAAGTAAAGTTATCTAAAAGTATTTAAATAGATAAATAAAATATAAAATGTGAAACCAGATACAAATAATATTAAAATACACATAGCCAAAATAGTATGGGTATGTTGTATGGGTGTAACCTAATTGAAATAATAGAAATATTTATTAGAAAATTTTAAATGCCATGAAAAAACATTCAAATCATAAATTTCAGAGACGAGTTCTAAATATTTTAGTATTGTAGAACAAAAGTTTGGCAATCTGGCATTTGAGGAGATTCTGGATTATCAGATTAAAATTGGAAAATTCTGCAAACTTTTTTTTTCCAACGTTTCGTTAGTTTCAGAAGCTTCATTATTGAATGTAATGAAGAATGAAAAAATTGTGTATTGGGATTCTGCAAGCATAATTGTGTAGAGACAGACATTAGGTATTTTTTTGAAAGCAGGAAAGATGAAAAATGAGTAATGCCCTGACTGGGACTCGAACCACTGACATCTCGAATATGTGCCAAGTGTGCTGACCACTATACCACAAAGGCATGCTAAGAAGGCGGGAGAAATACCTTACAACTGAATCAAACTTTTGATAAATTAATTCACAGTTTAATTATATAAAAGCCCTTTTTGCTTTAAACCACCATTATATCTAGTGCATGAAGTCTTTTCATGTAATATTTCTCTTGCTTCATAGATTCTGCTGCTACGAAGGCCAGGCTTTTCAGAATTATTTTTAAGCAAGTATAAAGTGGGTTATAATATCACTAATATAATTTTGATGAATTTTTAAAGTCACATGTTTCTATTTCATTCCCTTATCAACTTTTTTTTTGGGGGGGGGTGTTTTGAAAAACATTTAAAATAAAGATAAAGAATGCTAATACAAATTCCATATTTACCTGCATTCCCCACTTTTTTCACAATTTTTTTCGTATAAAATTGAGAGGAGAAAATTATCGAAATAATTTAATATCTGAAGAATGTTGTTGAAGCAAGAAAATTACAGGTGAAAAGTATTCAAGAATAACTACCAGTAATTATCACAATATTATTTGTTTAAAATAAGCCTACATTCTAGTAAGAATACATAGTAATATTAGCATTACCAATATCTAATAAGATATCATCATCTCTATTATTGTTATTCACTGCTACTCCCTTAGGCCTCAAACCATTTAATGCTACTGCAACTGCTCTCTGTGTCGTTTGAAACAGCTTGCAGTTCCTCAACATCTAGCCGTCTGCATCCACACCCAAAATCCACGAGGAAATTAATTCGGAAGACGAAAATAATCACTATATGGACGAATCCATTTTAAAATTTAGGAAAGCTGACTTGCCTTGAGAAAGAGGGAAAGTTACCGTTAATACTTAAAAGAATTTTTTTTTCCCCCCAGAATCTTGTGCAGAGGAAAAGTTTGCAAGGAAGTACGTTGTGTGAATGTGAAATTTTTAATAAAGGATAAAGAAAGGTCACAATAAATAAGCTTTAAGTAAAAAATTATTTGGTGAAGACAAAAAACCTAAACCTGTGGAGCTTTTTTGAAAATAGCTGATTGAATTGCTAGTTGTAGCATTTTATCAGATTGTTTATTGGTGAAAGAAATGCTTCAACTAGCATTTTGTTATGCTGCTGTGTATGGTGGAAATGTTGACGAAACAAGTATCGATTATCAGATGTGCTGAATCTTTGGATGACGGATTATAGGACTTCCTGTACTTTTTCTGTGCCAGTGATATTTGTACAAATATTTTAATATTTTGTACATATCTAGACGTACATAAATAACATTATGTAACTGAAACAACAATCGTCGTCTGAAGAGAGAAAATCAGCTCAGCCTTGCTGAAAATGAGGGATGACTGCAAAATGATGCTGAACATGTCTCTCTGGCTTTCTGTTCCGAGTTTGCTGTGACGTTTAGTGATAGAATTTTCTTTATTAGTGAATTTTGCTCTTATACTAAAAAAAGCTACGCGGCATCTTGATTTTATCAGGCAGGAGAATGGAATTAAGATTTCTAGGAAAAGTCCTGACTACTGCTCCCTTTTTCGAGCAGAACTCATTGCCGTTGAGGTGGCCTTGAATTAGGTTTGGTTTGGTTTACTTAATTATGGCAAAGTACACCAGGGCTATCTGCCTAAGGAAGGCTTTCTAAGAAAAAATGGCTCGTATACACGTTACACATGGGAAAAACCACGAAAACGTCCATGCAGCTAGCCCGTTCGCAGTATTTGAACCTCGGACTGAACTACCAGTGTTCAGCGACTTTACCGCTCGGCCGCTGGTGGGCCCTTGAGTTAGGTCAATGAGGGAGTCAATACTGACGTCTGCATTCTGAGCGATAGCTGAAGCTTTGTACAGTGTTCGTCTGAGGGGTGGAAACATGGAGAGAGACGACCTGGCGCTGCCCTAAGAGAGGCAAGCAATAGATTTGAAGAAATGGCTCTAGCTAGGCTGTGCACTGGTTATTTGTTGCTTTACGTCTTGTGTCGAGCATTAAAGTCTATCCCTTTTGCCCGAAATGTAGCTTGACCCAAGCCACTCCTGCCCATATTTTGTCATGCTTTGGTTGCCTGAGGAGCCAGCTCCTCTCCTGTTCTGGAATTGTTCTTCGGGGATTTGAAATCCACGAGTTCATAGACCTGATCTGATATTGCGGTCGATTGGGTGGGATATGAACAAACAAACATATTTTTTATGTAATATATGTAAAGCTAGCAACTGACTTAAAAATACGCTACAATTGATTGGTTGGGCAGCTTTGGAATTCTTAGTGAAATATCTTTTATATGGTTTTAAATGAGAACCATATAAACATGTATGTTTTTCACAGGTACAAGTAATTTTTTTTTTTTTTTTTTTTTTTTTTTTTTCAAATTCTTGAAATTTTTCAGTTACAAATTATATTATATAACTTCAGTTATTCAGTATAGGACTCAAATTCCATTTAGAGATTCTTTGTTTGCAGACATCTCTTTATGCCACTACATTTTTTACAAAAGACCTAAATTAGTACATAATATTTTTATTTATGTAGATGTAGGTTAGTGAAAGTAATCTGAAGAGGATTTTAAGTTGTATGGAGTTAGTGACAAGTCAAAGCATTCTGTATTTGCTTTGTGCTGCGAATATATAATTAAAAAAAAGTATGATTTAAATTATGAGAAAGCACTGAGGTTTAGGGAAGTTTTGCAAGATGGTTTGATTACCTGCTGTGTCTTTAAGTAATAAAATGTTTTATGTTCAAGTCTACCGTATCAGCTGAACATAAACTCTCTCTGCTGCAGAGGTATCCTTGTGTCTCACAACCAAATCTTGACTAATTGTCAGCTTCATGGCCCATTGTCATTGCTTCCGTGCTGAAGTCTTTTATATTTGGAAAGGCGAAAGAATAGTTCTATGTATAGAATATTCCAATTAAATGCAATATATATTTATTGTATAGTTCTTTCTGTTAATATTATTTTAAGTTTTGAAAACAGTTCGTACGAATTGATAGATGTTTTTTAGAGACTTGAGAAGAATTCGAAAACTTTTTCACGTATAAATTAATAGTAATTTCTCCTTCAATTTTACACCATTTAGACTCGGAGTCAGTAATTTCACAGTATTTTGATAATATAGACGAAACGCGTGTACACCATATTTCTTAGCTGACCATAATCAGAGAAGTTCACTCTCCCTTATTTTCCCCCTCAAGAGAAATTGTTTGCGTTACCTTTCTCCGTACCTCTTTTTTTTTTTTTTTTTTTTTTTAAATCAATTATTGAAAAGGAGACAATTTTTATCATTCATGCCATATACAGTGGGTGATCTGTTAACGAACGTAATCTGTTACAAGACTATGTTCGCTATCCGAATTATTCGTTAATCGATCATCGATTTACCATAGATTTTTTTGTGAAATCGATTAATTCGTTCTGGAGACCCTAAAAATTAAATTAAAATAAAGGATGTATAATTTCTTAGTAAGTTTATTAAAAAATAGTACATACATATAGTCGTGCATATTAATCAGTCCTTTTTATTTTTTGTTTATGGAGAGTTAAAAACATGTCCAATGTCTATTGCTTTTCTCTCTTTTTCACGATTTTCCGGAAGTGATTAATAGCATTATCTCTGTAAAGATCCCCAACCCTACTGACATCGGCTTGGTTTGGGTGCCATTCTAAGACCATTGCTCTAACATCCTCCCACTTCTTCAAAAGATCTTTAATGGCAGATGTCGGCATTGGACCTCTTTCGTCTTCCTCTTGTTCAGAAGGAAACGCATTTTGCTGTGTTTCTTGGTATTCTTCATTCAACATTTGTTGGAGTTTTTCTGTCGTCAGTTCATCTCCATGTTCCATTATGAGCTCTCCTATGTCATCCTCGTTCACCTCCAATTCCAGATTTCTAGCAGTTCTCAAAATTCCATCCATAATTTCAGGGGTGTCTCCTTGAACGAAGGATGGATACAGCTTTCGCCAAGAAGAAATCAACTGTCACTGCTTGACATCTGACCACGTCTTTTGAATATTACGAATAGCTTCAAGAATGTCAATTTTTTTTTTCCAAAACGTTTTCAAAGTCATTGTTGTGGAGATTTGGCATGCTTCAAAACACCGGCGAAACAGCGCACGAATGTACAATTTCTTGTAACCCGCGATAACCTCCAGATCCATTGGCTGAAGCAGCTAAGTCTTATTCGGAGGTAGAAACTGAAATGTCAGACAGGGAAAGTCTGTCAGAAAATTATCTTCAATGTTCTTTGGGTGACCTGGTGCATTGTCCGATAGCAGCAGTGCTTTCAGTGGCAAGTCATTGGTATCAAGGTAGTCCTTGATGCTCGGGACACAAACTTCAAACAGCCATTTTTTGAAGAGTCTGCGTGACCCATGCAATTGGATCTCCACATTGCTGGCAGTCTTCTCTTGATTATGGAATTTTTTTAATGCTCTATGATTCTCAGAGTGATAAACGAGAAGTGGTTTAAGCTTCATATCACCACTAGCGTTAACTCCTAAAAGTAACGTCAACCGGTCTTTCATGGGTTTATGCCCCGGAACGCTTTTCTCATGTTTCGTGATGTAGGTACGGTTCGGCATGCGCTTCCAAAACAAACCAGTTTCATCACATTTTTGTTGGGGACGATACCCTTCTGTTTCAATGAATTCTTCGAATTTGAGACAATACTTCTCAGCTTCTTTAACTGCACGAGCAGTCTCACCATGAATTAATACATGTTTGATTCCAGACCTCCTTTTAAACTTTACAAACCATCCAGTGGTAGCCTTGAATTCTAACTCGGATGACGAACTTTGAGTTTCTTCTTTCAGTTTCTCAAATATTTATCTAGCCTACTTTTGAATTATAGCCATACTAATTACATCTCTTTTCATTTCCCGTTCATTTATCCAAACTAAAAGCAACCTCTCCATTTTTTCATAGATGTGATTTTACTTACTCCTTTAGCTGCTCGAGTCTTCTTGATGATATCTTTCTTAGCTAAGATTGTGCATACTGTAGACCTGTTCAAGCCATACTGTCTCGCAACATCAGCCATCTTCTGTCCACTCTCTACTTTGGCTATAATCTCTTGCTTGGTTTTTATGGTGAGCACAGTTCTTGACACTTCACTCTTTTCAGACCCATAATCAGATTTTCATTTATTTTTTTTTTAATTAATTTTATTTATTTATTTATTTATTTATTTTTTTTTTTTATAAAGGGTTCAGAAAAGCACGTAGGAAAATTTAGAGGAACAGCTACGCTGCGGTATGCGACAACGCGGGAAACCGAGTCGTGCCTCACTGCTACGTGATATGCTTCACGTTAGCGCTGCACGTGTGTTATTACCACATTCAGGGTTGCCGCTGGTGACTATGGCGACTTCTTTACGCAAAATATGGACCAAAAACGACTATTTTTAAAAAAGTAGCGACTTTTTGAAACTTTGGACGACTATATCAATTTTTTAAAAGATTTTTTGTATGAAAAATCGCAGGTGATAATTACAGTAGCAGTATTTTCAAACGCCGCTATAGCCTAGAATGCGTTATTACGAAAAAAGTACTAATCATGCATTTTCTGAGGCAACTGATGTGTTGTGGTGTGCTTCTAAATGAAAGTAAACTATCCTCCAGTTCGCTACTATAAATTTGTTGGATCAGCTATATGGATAAATGAAAAGAAACTGGGAGGGAAACGAGGCGCATATTGTTTCACCGTGAGAGAAAAGGAGTCTGTCGTTTGGAATTCGTCATTCAAGAATGCGTATGGGACTGTGAATGAACGGAGGGGGCGCTCAAAATGAAATGAGTTTCGGTTTTGAGAAACTGGTTCTCTACTTTGGCTATAAATATTCTATTGAAAAAAAAAAAAAAATTCTTTCCGATATAGAACTTTGAAATTTAATAAGCAAGCAACATAATTCAAAAGATATGAAAAACGATTTTTGGGCCGTTGGGTTTGGCAACCCTGCACATTATGCTCCGAGAGAAGAGAAGTGTTCGTTTTAGTTCGTTATCCGAATATGTGTTCGTTATCCGAACGCAAAAATCTTTCGTGAAAGTGTTCATTGTCTGATTTGTTCGCTGTCCAAACTGTTCGTTAACCGATCACCCTCTTTATTTAACTTTACATTTAGACATTTCTTCTAAACACTTTATTTAATTTTGTTTATCAATTTGATTCGAAAATTGTTTAGTTATTTATTGAATTTTTATAACATACAGTGAAGCAGCTACCGAACACGAACACCTATGTAAGAGACTAGTATGAAACTTTGGTATCAAACCTCATCCTTCTAGGTTGACCACCTTCATAGAAAGATAAATCATTTCGAATCGTAAATGGCCGTCTTTAGCTTTCCCATTTATTTTCTTTAGTAAACTTTTAATTTTTTTATTCCTTTATATGAAACAGTTGAATTATTTCTTGTTCTTTCTTAACACATAGTGAATTATTTCATAGCAATGTTCCCTGGAAGTGACCAATAGTCGGTTTAGGATGAAAGATTATTCTAGATGTTGTTTTTTAGGTATTTTATCATGGCTGCTGCTAAACTGTTGGGGGCATTATCACTTAGAAAACGCGGCTTAGATAAGATTGTTTCTAAAGGAAACTGGTGTATATTAGTAATTAGAAGAAAAAGTACCTGGCGGTTGTCTTTTATTTGTTGGTTGGTTTATTTAATTATGTCAAAGCACTCAAGGGCTATATCTGTCTAAGGGGAGGGATGCCTTTTTGGAGGACTTTTTAAGAGAATATCTGACTCGTATACACATTACACATGAGAAAACGCCCATGCAGCCAGCCCATTCTCCAGGATTCGAACCCCAGACCGAGCTATCAGTGTTGAGCGAACTTCTGTTTCATAAAGTCATGCTTTTTGCTCGGTGTTTCTTATTTTCAAATATCTTAATTTCCACGTGCCAGAAATCTATAGCAAAATCACATTAATATTTCTGAACTTATTTTGTAGCCACTCTTTGTCATCGGAATTTTTTAACAAGTAAATTTGAAGCTGTAATTTATCAATGAAAATTTTTAATTAAAATTAAAACTTCATTGGACTGCCCTTAGACTAGACAGTTTTCAACAACTAAAACTGCCCATATTGTACATTATTATTATGATTTATGCGTTCCGCCCAAAGACACTAGATGGAAGGGAGGGGTGACTTCGTGGATAATTTCGTGGTGTTTAAGATTCATTAGAAATTGCGAAATACAAGCTCAGAGTCTAAAAATCAAAAGTATATTATCACCTGGAGAGCTTGAAGAAGCAACTAAATTTATAATTAAGCTCACTCAAAAATCAGAATTCAAGCTTGAGTATGACTATTTACAAAAGAGACTTTCCTTCCCTCAAAACAGTAAACTGATTCCAATGAATGTTTGCCTTGATGAAGAGGGAATTATTAGAGTAGGAGGACGGTTAACACACTCGAACTTGGATCACAATTAAAGGCATCAAATTCTTATGACAAAGAATCATCATATCACTACGCTATTGATACAGTATTTTATGTCAAAACGCATTTACATAGTGGTCCTCTACTTACTTTGTGTTGTATCTGTTAAAAGTATTGGATACCCTGTGGAAGACATGCAGTCCGACGAATTCTATCTAAATGTTTGACTTGCTTAAAACTGAAGTCGCAAACATGTCATTCCATCTTGGGAGTAGATTTAATGTTGGAAGAGCATTTCTTAACATTGGACTTGATTTTAGTGGACCATTCATTACAAAACCTAACCTGACACGCAGCAGAGTAAGAATTAAATCGTATATTTCTCTTTTTATTTTCTTTGCCACTAAAGCAATTCATCTCGAGGTTGTTTCAAATTTATCAACAGATGCCTTTCTACCGGCTTGAAGACGGTTTATCTCTAGACGTGGGAGGCCGGTAAATCTGTATTCTGATAACGCAACGAATTTTTGAGGAGAAGCAACCTACGTAAAAGATCAATCAGTGCTTCGCAATTCTGCTAAAATTCAAAACTTTGCAGCTCAAGAATATATTGTATGGTATTTTATCCCACCTTCAGCTCCTCATTTTGGAGGATTGTGGGAGGCTGGAATCAAATCTGTGAAGCAACATTTATTGAAAGTTTGAAAGTCAGCTATCTTAACTTTTGAAGAATTTACCACTCTAGTAATACAGATTGAAGCATGTCTAAATTCTAGGCCACTGACTCCTCCTTCTTCAGGTCCTCAGGATTTAGAATCGCTTACTCCAGGACACATTTTAATAGGTGCTCCTGTAACTTCCTTTCCTGAGAAAGCTCCAACAAAGTCTTTGCTTAAAGTCAAGATGGCATCTGATTCAACAGCTTCGTAATGTTTTGGTCAAGATAGCAGAAGGAATATCTGAATCAACTACAACTACGAGAAAAGTGGACTTGGCGTGCAAACAGTTCAAGTGAATGACTTGGTTTATCTCAAAGAGGATTCTCTTCCGCCTTTCAAATGGAATCTTGGAAGAATCACAGTTTTTCCTGGAAAAGACGGAGTCGTTCGAGTTGTTGAAGTAAAAACGTCAGCTGGACTTTATCGACGTGTAATTTCCAAATGCTCTCCTAAGTAGTCATTCTTGAACTTGAGTGTTCAGCCCGAGGGGTGGGAGAAATGTTCAATTTTAAAAATGTTTATGCCTTATTTTATCTTTTTCTATAGATGGTGCTGCCCTCGCGCCAAAATAGATTACGCGCCAATTCGTAATCTATTTTTAATTTTGCCGAGTGTTTGTGGCAACAGATTAAATAAAACTAAACGACTAGTATTCGATGTTAAGAAAGAATGAACAATTCTAACAGCTGATAACGTCAAAATCTTATTCAATTTTTGGAGGCTCTTGACTGTGTCAAATTCAAGTATTTCCAGGTTATAAGTCGATGAAAATTCAAGGTAAGCTATTTAATAATTATTAATTATTGAACTTTTCCTTAAATATAATAACAGTTTCAATTATTAATTATTGAACTTTTCCTTAAATATAATAACAGTCTAAACAGTTTCCTTAAATATAATACAGGGCGATAATATTTGGTGGCAACAATTTGGAAAGTGATTCGACGCAAAATGCTGTTTTGAGACTAATAGCCCTTCTGGGCTAATAATATTATACGATTAGATTTAAATGATCTAAGAAAATGA
Source organism: Stegodyphus dumicola (assembly GCF_044657685.1). Taxonomy (NCBI): domain Eukaryota; kingdom Metazoa; phylum Arthropoda; class Arachnida; order Araneae; family Eresidae; genus Stegodyphus; species Stegodyphus dumicola. The sequence goes on from NC_140769.1 coordinate 92,169,094, forward strand.
ACATATTACATGAAAGTAGCACTCCATCCTCAAAGATCATTAGACCAAAATTCTCGATTATCTGCGTGGGAAATATCCTTTTTGCAAATTATGTTTTTAATTGCTTCTCAAAATCATTAATAAAGGCAAAAATTTACAATTTTTTAGAAGAAACTCTGATATTTGATGCACTGAATAGTAACTTGAAATTTAGTTAAAAGTTGTCATTCTTGGCTGAAAAAACTGAATTTTGAAACTATAATCGGGTTTCTTTAGATGAAGAAAATAGCATCGGGCTTCTTTGAAATTACTTACGGTGTTGAAGATTTCCAAATATAAATGAAGAAAACTCAGAAAGTGTGGCTAAGGAAAAATAAGTGTATAGGTTTTGTTTCAGAGGATGACTGGTGATGCAGTAACTCAGATCGAAGTAGTAGTCTTATACTCAACAAGGAAAATGAAATAGAAACGATGGTCACGATGAAGTTCTGGAATGTGTAGAGAAGTTGTTAAACTGTATAGATGATTAAATTAGATTCAAATTCAGTAGTATCATAACTTTGTTCACGGGTCTCATAACTAGTGTTTGTTGAGTGCTCCACATAGTATGAAAGAATATCTACACTGCGTCTCGAAAAGGAGGGAAAGAACTATTGTATAATTTCATGAAAATGTGATTTTATTGGAAAGAGATTAAAATGTTATGTTACTTATTATTCGTATTGCTAATGTTTGGCCGAAAACAAGACAAAGAAAGAAAAATGTGAATTAAATCGATCTTCTTAATACAATTAATTGATAAAATTATACATTAATTTAATCAATCTGTATGCACGAATACATATAAGCAAAAGAGGCACAGGGCTTTCTCAAGGTACAGCCAAACGGCGATGCAAAATCTTTCTGGGTTCTGATTTTAAACTGCAAGTCAGCTGTAAAACATGCAAATACAATAGAAAGTTAAGAAATGCTATTTCTATTTGTCCAAGGGCTAAGTACATGGAGCATCCTGTGTAATGATCGACATTTTTAGCTGTCTTACTAACCAAATAGTCTTCAGAGTACAGATGGTCAGAACCCCTGAGTTCAGCCGCTGAGTATACACACGTGTGTTGTAAACAGATCCGTTTGTAGTGTCTTATATAGCTATCGTTTCATGATTCCGTAAAATAGAGGATATTCTTTTTGAAAAATCATACATTTCAAGAAATTGGATAATCAATTAAAAGGGAGCACGTAGACTGTCCGAAGAAGATAGTTTAAACTTTCACGTGGCAAAGACGATGGGTCTCTACACATAATCATTAAGGAAATGAGGAAAGAAAGGGCAACTTCTAATTTTAACTACAGAACGTTTAAGGGTAACACTGCCGGCGAAGAAACTTCTTTTTCAATTCAATACGTAGAGCTAAAAACTGCAAGTGTTAGATTCCCGAAAATTTCCTAATTAGTTTCATCTTGCTTACAGATTCTCACTTCTTTTTTGAAACAAATTTCTGCTGTTATTGACGAAAAACTTTCATCTTATGAATAAAAGAATTAAATTTAAAATGGGAAATGAAATCATTAAAGTGAGCTGTTGTAATAAACTCACGAATCAATATTCTAGAAATTTTAAGTGCACTGACATACAGCATTTAATTCTCTCCCTTAAACAATTTATTAGTCGAAAGGGACAATTTGCCCGGAAGAGCTATTAATTTGGTTTTTGCATTTTGCGTTAGTTCACTATAAAAGTCTGAATCACTTTTCAATTTTTTGCCATCAATTACCACCCTGCGTTATATTTAAAGAAATTAAATAATGAAGAATCTGCATAAGTGAATGTATGTTTCTCGTATTGTGAAAAAACAATGGTACCTAGAGACATCAGATTTTGAATAATGGTCCTCCACTCGAATATGGGCATCTGGAAGCCCAAATTTGGAATTTTTATTTCTACGTATTTCATATTTTTTAAAACTATGACGAATTTTTGATTAACAAACTCAACGATTTCAAAGCGTTTTATTAACATCTCGTGCACCTTCAAGTAGTTTATGTGCGAGGGTTTTTGATATTTCTTTCTGGTATTAAGTTAGTAGCGTAGCAAAGCAAAGACGTTACAATGGTTAGTGGTATTTTACGTCGAATGGCTTTGGATGTCACTTTTCCAATCCAGTTTTGAATCCCTCCTGAAAAGACGCGCCTTTGGGCGTAATATAAAGTCTGAAAACTTTAGATTTTTAAGATTTTTTTTTTTTTTTTTTTTTTTTTTTTTTTTTTTTTTTTTTATCATCTCAGTAGTTTAGTCACCAATATCGTCTTATCCAAATGTCATTTGTAAAATGTATTTTAAGTCCTTCAAAGAAGTTGTTGCTTTGTTTCAAGGGTTTATATGACATCTTGCCTAATTAATATTTGCATATCTTCAAATTTTCATAATGAAAAGAACTTTATCTCAAAAATCTTTAAATTATGCTCATTACACATGTACGCACGTAAAATGCTTGCACGTAAAATTATACATTTTTGCTGATTATAAAAATTCATAAAACCATGAATTTATTTGACTTGTGTTTCTTACATGCAAGAGATGTTGATGATATATATTAATTGAGTTATATAATATATTTTCTGTGTGAAATGTACACTAACGTATAGCATGCATTAAAATAATTGTGTTACGGAATCAGCTCGAATTCATGAATATTATTAAAATGAATAAGGACAATTTACAATATAATAAGGACTGTATGAAAAACGAATAAGGACTATATACATCTCTTCACTTACACGTACCATTATCACAACACTTTATATAAAAATTAAGCATGTTGTAACAATAAAATGAAAAAAAAAGGGGGGGGGAGTTTGAGCATTCTTGTACTCCAAAAAAGCATGTGATAAATATACGATGAATCACAACCGACATACTAATTAAGGCTTGCATGAATATTAAAAGAGAACACATACTGAAATGTGAAAAATGACTTACTGCATAAAATTTTTAATTTAAATGCAAAATTTTGTTCCTTTTATTACATGCAGATGCAATAATGAACATTCTAGAGTTTTTATGGTGGAAAAAAGAGCTAGACAAGTCTTTCTCCTTGTGAAAGGTAAGGCGAAGGAAATATTTTACCACGTGTGTGGTTTGGTGAGATAAAGGAATCATATAAGAAAATAGTATATTATAGTTGTTCACAGTGGTGTAGCTGGATAAAACGGAATTCTACATTTACCTAACAGTACATCTCACAACGATTCCGCTAATTCAGAGTATATTTTTGTTACTTAATATGAACTGAGAAACTAAAGCTACAGTTAATTACAGGTAAAAAAATAACCATAAAATCTGGAAAGTTACTAAAAACAAAAGGATATCTTTTGTTCGATTTAAATGGAAATCAGAATGTCTTCTTTGAAAATATCTTTTTTCAACGTATCTTAGGTGCTTTTAGTTTAACGTGAAAGCAACACTAAATAGTTTCATTTTACTGAAAAAGAATTCTTTCTGATCCCTTTAATTAAAAAATTATCATGCAGAAAACGAACTCGGTTATTAATTTTTAGTTACGATTGACACTCAAAATCATACGCATATAAAATATTTAAAATAAAAGATTGATTCATAAAAACAATAAAATTTTCTTATCCCAAACAACTGGTCAATTAAATATGAAAAAATTGTACTTGAAACGTTTGATTTATTAAAAATAAAAGTCAATGTATAATATGTGGCCGAGCGGTAAAGTCTCTGAATACTAATAGTTCGGTCTGAAGTTCCAATTCTGTGAACGGAGTAGCTACATCGGCGTTTTCTTGGTTTTTACCATAGGTGTTAGTACGAGCCAGTTTTCCTTAGAAAACTCCTTAGAAAGTCCTCCACGAAGGCATCCTCCTTTCCATCTAGTGCCTTTGGGCGGAACGAATATATCATAATAATAATGTACAATATGTGCAGTTTTAGCTTTTGAAAACTGTCTAGTCTAAGGGCAGTCTGATGAAGTTTTAATTTTAATTAAAAATTTTCATTGATAAATTATAGCTTCAAATTTACTTGTTAAAAAATTCCGATGACAAAGAGTGGCTACAAAATAAGTTCAGAAGTATTAATGTGATTTTGCTATAGATTTCTGGCACGTGGAAATTAAGATATTTGAAAATAAGAAACACCGAGCCAAAAGCATGACTTTATGAAACAGAAGTTCGCTCAACACTGATAGCTCGGTCTGGGGTTCGAATTCTGGCGAATGGGCTGGCTGCATGGGCGTTTTCTCATGTGTAATGTGTATACAAACCAGATATTCTCTTAAAAAGTCCTCCAAGAAGGCATCCCTCCCCTTAGACAGATAGCCCTTGAGTGCTTTGACATAATTAAATAAACCAACCAACAAATAAAAGACAACCGCCAGGTACTTTTTCTTCTAATTACTAATATACACCAGTTTCCTTTAGAAACAATCTTATCTAAGCCGCGTTTTCTAAGTGATAATCCCACAACAGTTTAGCAGCAGTCATGATAAAATACCTACCAAACAACATCTAGAATAATCTTCCATCCTAAACTGACTACTGGTCACTTCCAGGGAACGTTACTACGAAATGAATCACTATGTGTTAAGAAAGAACAAGAAATAATTCGACTTTTCATATAAAAGAATAAAAAAATTAAATGTTTACTAAAAAAAAATAAATACATCAAAATGGGAAAGCTAAGTTCAAGGCGATGATTTATGGTTCGAAATGATTAACCCTTCTATGAAGGTAGTCATCATCTTATCATCTTAATGCCAAAGTTTCATAACTGTACTGATTACTTATAGAGGTGTTCGTCTTCGGAAGCTGCTTCACTGTATAGTATAAAAATTCAATCAATAACTAAAACTTTTCGAATGAAATTGATCCACAAAATCAACAACTTTTGAAACAACTTTTGAAGTGTTTGTAAGAAATGTCTAACTATAAAGTTAAATGTAAAGAATCCTCTTCTAATCGACCACTCAGAATTTCACCATATCTTTTTAAACTTACGTGGTTGTGCTCCTCTTCCATAATAATTAAGACCTACTAAGTTTATTTCTGCTCTCAAAAACACTAGTCGTCTTAAGGAGATACCAGTATTGGTGAGAAGGGTTCACTGCAATTACATATTATTTCTAAGAGAAAAAAGAGTGTGTTTAGATTTCCTGAGTAAAATTTTGAGTCTTCTATTTACTGATATAAAAACGAACTAATTTCGGTTAATATTTCCCCGCTGAACTGGCGACCAGTGCCCGAGCGGTAAAGTCGCGCATAATACTGACATATTATGTAATTGACTTTTGTCATAACTCATAAATCGACATCAAAATAATTGACGACACACAATACATGAAAATGTTAACGACACTTTAAAAATAAACGGAAACAAAACAAGATGTAATTTTTATTTTTCTAAACATTTTAGTGTGTTTTTCATGAAAAATTATCAGTAAAGCTTTATAAAAAAATCTGATATGTACACCACATGACTTCCTTGTATTGGAATATTAAATTATACGCATTTTTCTTGCATTTCATTTAAACTTATTGAATTGAATTAAATCTACTTCGCCGACAGCGCATAAACCACAATAGAATAAATGCATTCTTTAAAATTCACTCTAGTATTTGTTTACCATAGCGACACTCTGGCGCTAGATTCACTTAACAGTATTGATAATTATATAACAGTTAACTTATATAATAATTATATAACGGAAACTAAGTTAACTGTTATATAATCCAATAATTATATAACAGTTAACTTATATATTTCGTTCATATTATAAGTCATAATGCACAAAATTTATATCATTTAAAGAATAGAATTATCTAATCGTTGCCTCATGTTCTATTCAAATACTATAATAAAGCTAGAATGATGTATAAAAGAAATTAAGCAAACAAAACAAAAAAGAAACAGTTTTTCACAGACGATTGAGTATTTCTCATTTAATTAATTCAGTTCTCACTTCGCGAGAAGGCAAAAATATATAAAAACTCAAAATATCTATATTAAAAATTACGAAGTAAATCTCAAGGACTTATTTCCTCGAAAAAATTCCAGAAAGAATTAAGCAGGATTTAATTGGCAATAATAAATGAATGCGTTATCTTTGTTGTTGCGAAGCTAAGTTTCTCTAGATTGGCAACAAATCCACTAGTCTCCTGTTTCAAATGTAAACATCAATGGCCGCCATTAAAAAAAGGCTTAGCGGCAATTAAACAACTTTAAAATTGCTGATAATTCTAAAAATATTGCACACAGATTTACTAAAGGCATAAAATCCTTAACCGGAAGATAAAAACAACATAATTCAATCATTTTTAAAGCAAAAAATGTACAATTTACAAACATATAAGAGTAAAGAAACTGAGATCACTCAGCCGGGTAACAGAGTGGATATATATATATATAAATATATTTATACACGTTTGGTGCGGCCGATTGCAACCAAAATACGAGGTGCACATCTACATGTTATAGCAGTCCTATATACAAAATTTCAACGTTCTGAGGCTACGTACGCACGTTCGTACAGACGCCACGAAAAATTATCTTCAGAATTAATTTTAAAGCAGTTTTATAATTTTTTTTGAAGGAAAAGAGTATTTTATTCTGCCCTTACGTACAGATATCACGCAAAAACATCGTTAAATTGCATTCGAAGGCGGTCAAAATGGATATTTTCGTTGAAATATGCTGTCTGAAACTTTTCGCGATTACAATACTTCCTTTTTACTTCGTATAAGGAAGTAAAAAGATTAAATTATTAATGACCTTTGTTAATAACTATGCAAATTTAAAATCCTTTTAAGTGCTACAAGTTGCATTAAGTTTCTACTCATTTTCAACTTTTGAATACTTAAATTTCCTTCTTACTTTTTCAACAAAAATTTATTAGTTCATTCAAAAGTATGAAACATAGAAGTAAGAATATTCCTCTTTCCTTCTTGCGCTCCCAAATCATTATGCAAATACGTATTTGCAGCTTTTAAAACCTGGAAAAAGCATTTGTGCAATTTAATTGTCATGCGAAAATTTGTAGGAGCTTTATTTTTTACCACGATATTTTCGACGACGATGTTTTTAAACTGCAATGTGTTTAAACAGCTATATTTTCGACCACGATATATTTTGTACGCCGATGTTTTATAACTGCGATGTTTCTTTTTGCCTTTTTTCTCCTATGATGTTTTGTACCACAACATTTTTGCGTTGCGTTGTTTTCTCTGCGACGTTTAGATTCGCGATGTTTTTGCGGCGACGTTTTCGGCGGAGACTGTATTAAAAGTTGACTTTAGTGAGATTAAGAAGCCGTTTGAATTTCTTGTGTTATTTCAATGTAGCCATCAAATAATATTTGGATGGAACTTGTTCCGTTCCACTGATTCCGTTATCAATTGTGGAAATCAAAAATCTGCAGCTTTTCAGAAATTCTTCCAGACAATGAAGGTTTAAACAAATCAGAGTGTTCATTGTTTCATTATCTGCCGCAACAGATTACTTAATTGAAGCAAACTCAACAAGGCAAATATGTGCTTTGAATCCAGAAGTGCGGGAAGCAGTTGGAGCTGTGGGGACTGTTGAGAGTATATTTCTGATGTATGTAAGAGAGCTATCGATACCAGTTTTATCCCCATTGAGAATGTTTGTTGTAAAATATACAAGACAAATTGTTCTCGACGAAAGTAATTGATACCGAAAGAGGAAGGGTTGTTTAACGACCATAGCAAACGACGGCATTTGCTCCCTGAGTATTCAGGCTCGAGAAGGTTCCGAGAGATTTAAGTCCAGAAAAAAGATTAATTCGAGAAACACTAAAAGTTTTGGATGTTGATCTGACCAGTGTTGAGCAAGACGAGCTGTTGAAAAAGAATACTAGAAAAAGTTTGGACCTTTTCGATGACCGAAAAATTGACATTTCGAAAATTCACGACCGAATAAGGAGGATGTATTATTGGCCAGGACGATATGGGAGCATATAATGGTATGTATCAGACTGTCGAGAATGCCAAGGACAGAAATTCACCACCGCAGCTTCCACCAGGACAGCTTTATCCGATAAAACCTCCTGACATAGCATTGCCAAAATTAGAATAAATCTACTTGGGCGCTTTCCTGTTACCCGAAATGGGAACCGGTGAATTGTAGTTTACACAGATTACCTTATCATATTTACAGTTACAAAGGCAGTACCAACTGCTGAGGCCACCGAAGTTGCCAAATTTATAGTTGAAGAAATTGTACTGAAGCATGGTGCCCCCAAAGAAATAAGTGATAGAGGACATAACTTCTTATCCAATGTTTTTAAAGACATCAATCTATTATGCCAGACGTCTCATCTGACAACTGCCTACCATCCACAGAGAAACGGTTTAACAGACAAATTCAACAAGACACTGGCAGATCTGTTGTTCATGTACGTAGACGTTGAGCAAAGAAATTCGGATACATCCTACCATTTGTGACTTTTGCCTATAAATCAGAAAAGCAAGACACAACGTCCATACTTTCTCGTTCATGGTAAAAATATCCAGTCTTCTCTCAACATAATTTTTACATCTAATACCGAAGATCCCGACGACAGTTTTATGCAGCATCTGATCACCAGAGATGAAGAAGCTAGACAGCTTATAAAACTTTATATTCGGTGTCTGCCACAGACATGCGCTGATATGACGAGAAGTAATGACCCTCAGCTACAATATCAGGGACCTAGTTTTAGGTCTTCACTCTACGAAGGGTTCAATTGTCCGAAAAGCGTCTAAAACATTGAATCATACTTACTTTGGACGGACTGAACAGAACAACTATTTGATGTGACGTACGAAGTAGAATGTATGGAATAAAACAAAAGACGACGGAATTAAAAAGACGTCGTTCACGTATTGAGACTGAAACCCTATCTTGATCCAAACGGACAACCAGATGATGGAAGAACGCCCAGTATTTCCGTACAATGTGTTGCAAGAATCCAGAATCACAGCGGGACGCTGCTTCTAAAATGTAACGAAAACTGTTCCTTTCGACTGAGCACATTGTCGTTCAGTGCGTAAGATGTCGGATTCGAAAGCCGAAAGTGCCGAGTTCGAAACTCATCAAAGGTAAGTCACTTAAAAACTGATTTTTGTTTTTAAAATCTTCCTGTGAATTTGTTTTCTTTATGTTCCATTTATTGGAGGATAGTCTTCATTTTCTAGAACTTTCTAGATCTCGATTTTTTAGAAAGTTCTATCTAGTTCATCAAGTTTACATAAGTGGTTATTTATTCAGTTCAATTAATAAATATACATAAAAAACATTCTGAGAAAATTATTGACTCTTAACAAAAACAGTTCTGGACCACATGGCGAGGAGCCACAAGGCAATAAACAGGCACGAGAAACTATCACCGAAGAAATTGCACCTCATGGTGATAAGTCTAAATCTGGACTTTCCTCTGATCCAGATTTAGAATTTGGCAGAAATATTACCAATAATAGATTATTCGCTGGTAAAAATTCTGAGAGCCCAAAGCAACAGTGAAGAAAAATGCTAAAAATTCAGATAGCATATTTCTACTACTTTCTCGGATACGCTTAAAGGTTACAACGAAATTAAAGCAATCTTTTCCGAATTTTCAATTATTGATGTAATCAAATTTATCACTAGTAGACTTAATAAGGGAAGCCCTAGTTCTATCGACAAGGTGTTTGTATTATTTAGTATACTTGAAGATATCTACAATGGAGGAACTTTATTTTAAATATTTGATTGTAACGAAAGTTTTCCTCCAAGAACGTTCCTAATAAAGTTTGTAAAAAAAAGTATGAAAACAGTGTTTTTAGTGTGGTTAGTAATCACTACCCAAATTTACGATTTTCTGCCAACGTTTTGATTGTTTTTTAAAGCCTTCGGCCCAGAAACTTGGTGGCTTTGAGTCCAAAAACTGATCAACCTCATTTCAGACGTCCTGTGCAGAATGATAGATAGCACCAGGAAGATGTAGCTACAAATAGGAAAAAAGGTAGAAGTTGGAAGGAACGATATCGGAGTTGTATGGTGGGTATAGTAAAATAAAACATTCGATTCCGTTCAGAGTCCAGAGTGGTGAATGCAGACACTTTATTATTATTATTATTATTATTAGGAGGACAGCCCCGATCCTCCTAGCCGGCATAAGCCGGCCGTATGATCAATGGAGACACATATGTTCTTGCATTATCTTGATGGAACGTTATCTTTTTGAGACGGAACTCACCTTAACAAAGTTATTTCTTGATGGCAGCGTCAGCACCGACTAGCATCTCGCTGTACACCTTACTGTCGAGGGTTTATCTTTTTCCAAATATTCTTTGTGGATAATACCATGGCAATCCCACCAGATACAAAGCATGATCTTTTTGTTAATCAAATTGCGCTTTGCGACGCTGCCGACGGGCTCACCGGGTATAGAACCATTTCGGCCTGTGTTGTTGAAGTAAATGATCCACTTTTCATCACGAGTGACGATCTGGTCCAGAATTTTGTCTTTGCGATGATATTCGAGGAGATCAGTGCAGACTCGAACACGCCTGTGCTTATCTGCTTGAGTCAGCTCATGCGGTACCCGGCGATTAAACTTGCATACTCCTGTTTATGCTACTGTTTCTAATGCCGGATGAAGAAAAGTATTTTGTGAGAGGATCGCATCACCTAGAGTAATGTTCAGAGTTTGTGAGATGTTTTTTCCATATAAGTTGAATACTTTAGGCCAGTAAGTAGCCCTGTGGCACGCTGGTCAGAGTAGCATCAATCGCCAATTTCGAACCAGAAGATAATTTTTGTAATATAGTTTATTTACTTGACACAAACATAAAATATTTAACATAACATAACATATTTAACATAAAATGTTTACACTTCACTTCTCCTTTTGCACTCACTTTGAGCATTACACATAAATTTCAACTTCTGAACATTCTAAAACTAAAATTAATCTTATGTTATAAAAGATTTATATAATGAATATTATTTTCATATTTTTCTTAACATCTGCAGCTTAGAATGTAGAATACTTTTTTTTTAATATTCGGAAAGAAAAGTACCCCATAAAAGTTGTTAAAACTTTTTCAGTAAGCTTTCTACAGAGCCGTGGAGTTCTAATAATCTCTCTTGTTCCCTCTACTTGTTCTTTGTTTACTCATGTCTAAGTGAAGGCTTTTTTGAAAGTAGACTACGCAAGCGTAGCAAAACCAGCAAGAAAATTTATTTTTTGTATTTATGAACATTACTTCAGCTTATATGCTAATAAATTTAAAGTAATATTTATTTACTAAATTTAATAAGCATTAAATTTATCTGTGACCTTTATAGCACACTAAAAATAATATTTTCACTTTTATTTATTATATCAGCACAAAATTTTAATCTTTTTTTTAGTCCAAAGGGATTTGAATCCCGAAGGACTATTAGTTTCGTTTTGGCATTTTGCGTCGGACTCATAAATGTCGGTTCACTTTTCAAACTGTTGCCACAAAATGTTAGAGTCCTGCATTATATTTGAAGAAATTAAATAATGAAAAATCTGCATAAATGTATGTATATTTTTCGTATTGTGATAAAACAACGGTACATAGAGTCATCGAATTTTGAATAACGTAATCCTCCAACGAATATGAGCATGTGGAAGACCAAATTTGAAATTTGTTTTATGATCGATTTCCTATTTTTTAAAACTTTGACGAATTTTTGATTAACAAACTCAAGGATTTCAAAGCGAGCAATGGCAACGTTGTGCAGAAAAAACATTTTTATCTCCAGCGCGTGAGTCTCTGTATCGGAAATTCTAAAGATATGCTCGTTTTAAAACTATTTTGCGATATTGCTGTTGCACTGGATCTTATGGTTTAAGTGCGAGGAACATGATATTTAATAAAGAAAGGTAACACACAAAATGTTAAAAAACGCCCCTTTGGACGTAATTTAAAATCTGAAACATTTCAGATTTTTTTTAAAATTTTATTATTATTATTATTATTATTATTATTTTTTTTTTTTTTTTTTTTTTTTTTTTTTGTTGTTGGCCCCTTTCCAAGAATGCCGAACTGACATACGGTCACATAAGGATAAGTTTTAATCATGGTTTGAATAAAGAGTAGCATACTGATAGCTTCAGTGGCATGATATTGCCACAAGAAGTTTTAGACTATTACTTTTCCAACATCAACGATAGTTTATTTCAGATTTGCATTCTTTTTCCACTGTATTAAAAATTATAACTTTTAAACCGCTAAATTATCTTCCTGCTGTGTGGAAGATGTAAAGGATTTGATATTAAATTTCGGGCAGTTGTTCTCAAGTTAGCTTTCGCGAAATGGCGCCACGAATTTCATCATTGTTTACAATTTGCTATTAACCGGCTTGCCATCTAATGTTTACATTCGGTGTCACTTGCTCATGCGCAGTACTTACAGTATGTTTACTAGAGTGAAGCATCCCTTTCCGCTTTCGCATCTTGTCCAATGAGCTGAGGCTATTCGTTCGTTGTTAGACTATCCCAACCAAAATACGGTTTTCATTGATTGTGTTTGTTCACTGTAGTTACGGAGCGAGTGGTCCACGCGAAGGCGTCAGCCATTTTGGTCGGTAGTGTATTATGGCGAGTTCTCATAAAGATTCAGATAGTGATGCTTGGGCACTGTTAGCTTTAAAATCTGCACCAGCAAGTCCATCGAAAGTGCAATGGAGCCCCGAACCCAAAGGAGCTGCTATTGCAAGGCTAGAAGGCCGAGAATTCGAGTATATGATCAGACAGTACCGTATTACTATTGGGCGAAACAGCCGAGTTGGTGAAGTAGATGTAAACATGGGTCATTCGAGTTTTATTTCGAGAAGACATTTAGAAATAACTTTTGAATCTCCACACTTCTTTATGACTTGTAATGGAAAAAATGGAGTGTTTGTTGATGGAGTCTTTCAAAGAAAAGGTGCAGCTCCTCTGCAGCTTCCAAAAATGTGAGTTTGTTTTAAGCCTAAAACGTGTTTACGGTCAAACCACGTTTTTTAATGTAGCGGGTCTTCGTTTGTTTACATCATTGTTTGTTTACATAAAATTCACTCTTTCTTTCTGAATATTTGTTTGTGATGAATGCAGGTAATCATCGTTTTTCCACTATATGATGAGCATATAATAATTCTAGTTATTAAAAATTTATACATATATATAATGTATGTAAATAACTTAATGCTTATCTTAGGCTTACGTTAGTTTCTGTTTTTGCACTTACTTATACTAGTTTCTTTTTTTCCACTTACACTTGAGTGATAAGTTTTTATTTTAATTTTAGTGTGAAACGCAATTTTGTTTTATAATACTGCTATTAATATTATAAACTAAAATAAGTTGGTCAAATTCTATGCCTATATAAGTTTTTTTAAATTGCTGCTTGTTTTAACTTACTAGCTTATTAAAGTTATTGTTAATCTTAAAAAGAGTAAAGTGATGGGTATTTTTTTCACTATATAACAGGTAAACGGAAAATTTTGAAAGTGAATGTGAAAAAAAATCGTTCTTCTTATCTTTATTTAACCTTTTATTAAAATCATTGCGTGATCTTAAAATAGCAATAACGTAGTTTATGCGATTAAAAATTGCTCCATAGTTTATCTTATTTGAAACAAAAATTTTGTGTTTAATGTGAGTTATGTTAAAATTGTTCATGATTTTGTAAGAGTTCAGAAAATTAGAAAGTCTTTAATTGGTCTAATCCCGTGTGCACCGGATACTAGGATTAAACCGGGGTAACTCTTTCACTGAAGTTACTTTATTTTTGCTTATGAAATGTTTTGCTTGAAGCAGAGAAATTTCTGTTCTGCTGTATATTGTCTAAATATTTGATAACATCATTTTTTTAAACTTAAATGTTGATAGAATAAATAAAAATTTTTTAAGATATTTAAAATTATATTTTTTTAAAGTATTGTTATAATCATGTATAATCAATTTAGAGTTATAAATTGGTCAAAATCAACGTATCTTTTAAATTACAGTGTATAAGTTATTTTCCATTCTTCTTTATGTAGTCATGTATCCTGTACTGAAATAGGCTTACCAAATATTTTATTTTTAAAAGTTTCAAATTAACCATTCATTGTGTGCATTTTATTAGTGTATTAAATGTTACGGTAAAGTGCAGAATCGCCCACTTATTTGTTTGGCGCTTTTTACAAGAGTAGGATTTTGGTCAATTTTCTTTGACTTTTAAAGTGAAAATAGGTTGATGTGTACGTGGATAAAGTCAAGTGAGTGCACAATGCCATTTTTGTGCGATTCTGGGATTTTTTTTAAGTTAAAATATGTCGGATGTGTACATGGATACCGAATATGTGCATTTCTTAAAAACATGTCAAGCAGTGGGCGATTCTGCACTTTCCCCGAATGTTAATGTGTAAAATAGTTATTGAATACTTATTATGCTTACCTATATATCTTTTATGGATCTGAAATTGGAAAAAAAATTAAAACTGCAGATGTAACAGTTGCAAAAAACTCCATTAAAAAAACAGCATCATAATTTTTACACTTTTTAATACACTTATAAGTTAGACTTATAAGCACATTTAAATTTCATAGTAATATTTTTAATTGTGGAAGGGAGTTGCATAGCTTTTAAGATAAAGTAAATAGTAAATCCCCCATTAGTGCATGAAATCTGAATATAGTGAAAAACTCAGGTATTTTATACATGCAAAAAAGACATATGTTCATTGATGCCGTTGTAGAGCCTAGAATGCCTCATACATTCTTATGCTACTTAAAAAAAAAAAATAATAAATAAATAAATAAATAAAAAAATCTGAAATGTTTCAGATTTTAAATTACGTCCAAAGGGGCTTTTTTTTTAACGTTTTGAGTGTTACCTTTATTTATTAAATATCATGTTCTTTGCACTTAAACCATAAAATTCAGTTCAAGAACAATATCGCAAAATAATGTTAAATTAAGCATATCTTTAGAATTTCCGATATACACAGTCTCGCGAGCTGGAGATAAAAGTATTTTTTTTCTATATAACGTTGCCATTTCTCGCTTTTAAAACATTGAGTTTGTAAATCAAAAATTCATTAAAGTTTTACAAAATATAAAATCTATAATAAAACAAATTCCAAATTTGGGATTTCAGATGCCCATATTCGCAGTAGGATTTCGTCATTCAAAATTCGATGGCTCTATGTACCATTGTTTTATCACAATGCGAGAAATAGACAATCATTTATGGAGATTTTTCATTATTTAATTTCTTCAAATATAATGCAGGACTCTAACATTTTGTGGCAACAGTTTGAAAAGTGAACCGACGTTTATGAGTCCGACGCAAAATCGCAAAATGAAAACAATAGTCCTTCAGGAACAAAGCCCCTTTGGACTAAAAAAACAAAAAAAATTATTTTAAAGAAATGGAATTTTTAAATGTAGTTGTAATTGTATTTGAGTAAGTTTTTTGGAACTACTCTTATACCCGCCCTCAGGTTGGCAAATGCGGCGACAAATTTCTCGCCAAACACTTTTGCCGAGAAAATCCACGGTGCCATATTACTATGTAAATTTTTTTGTCTACATTTCGAACTTTAAGCCTAAAATGTCTCCACAAACGTGGTTTTCGCACATGCAAAATCCACGTTTTGAACACACAATTTAAGCTAAAAATCAGAAACGTAAACAAAAAATTTAGATAGCAAAAATGTAAAGTTTCTAACCAAAAATATTTGACAAGAATCCATGTGCACAGCAATATGTTTTAACTTAAAAAAACATCTACGAATTGCAAAATTTAGGCAACGAACAAATCTATGAACTACCCACACCTCGCTTTAATAAATGAACATAACAAATTTCAAAGAATACCATGTACACAGCATCCTGTTTAAACTTTAAAAAAAAATCTACGACTTGCACAATCTGGGCACTGCGCACAAATCAACAAAATAAACTATTACAAACAATTCAAAAAATAACAACAGAAATTCATAGTAAAAAAACAATGAACATAATATTCTACAAAATAAAAACAGTAAAAAAAATGCACTTACTATAATACATTCGTTAATAAAATTTTGCCAGTCGCACGTCTGTGAACAAAATTGCCACGATTTTCCTATATTGCATGTATTTCTGCAATTCGAAATTTCGAAAGTAATGATAAAAAGCTTTCTCCAAAGGTAACTTACTACACGAAAACCATGATCCAAATCTGAAACTCCACTGACAGCTATGTACTTTACCAGCAAGCATTTGACTGCAAATATACACAAGTTCTTGATCCACACAAGTAAAAAAGTATGTTGAGAAGTATCGAGGACATGCCCCCTTGGGTTTATGTTAGCTGATGCGATTTAATAAACAGCTCAGTTTATTTACATTACTCAATCCATGATTTCTTCTTTGATTCTAAAACAAAATACCAAAAACTAAAAATACTGCAGTGGAATGAAGTCCAACTTTCTCCACTCTATAAATTCTACCATAACAGACATAAGGCTACATTTAGTGGCCAGAAAAATGTATTAATTAAACATTCTATCTAAAATTTTGTTATGTGGTTTACCTGTCCTGACAGTACATTTAAATGACAATTCATATATTACACACCTGTCCTGAAAAGGTTTTTCTCCGACAGAAATTTCTTTCTATATGAAAAAAATAGATTTTGTAAATGGTACTCATAGGCCAAAAGATTACATTTAATTCCGTTTGAATTGAGAATAACTAATTTGTTTTAAACCCGGGAGATATAGAGATGGATGACCTGTAAAATGGCAGAATTTTTAGAATTTAGAGAAGCACTGAGTAACAGAATTGAGAAATTGCATAATCTTTAGAGTTCATGGAAGGCATTGGAATGCAGTATTTATAGGTAGTAAAATTTGTAGAATTAAGAGGGGTACTTGTCAGCAGAATTTAGGATCTGCCGAGATTGTAATAGACTAAAATGTGTGGCTGATCTTTGGAATATGGTAACAGGTTGTTTGGCGACATTTTGGAGGCGAGAAAGGTTACTACCTAAGACTTTGGTAATAATGTGAGAAGTACTGAGTTCCGATTACGCATTATTTTGTGTGAGGGAAATGAGAGATCATGAGATATGTCATGTGACATTAATGGAGAAATTACAGTTCTTTAATAGGAAAAGGGGGTAAATTTGGAAAAATATCTGTAGTATTATATTATTTTGTATTAAGCTTCATTGTGTGTTGTGTGAAATAGTGTTGATTAATTTTTGGATTGCATGGCGCTATCTAAAGTGAATTCTAAATTTTTAATGTGTTTATCTGATAATTCAAAAGAATTAGTTGAATGGTGTATGAGTGTAGGTTTAATTGCGGATAAGTATGAATGTCCAAAATGTGGGAATGAAATGAGATTGTGTGAAAGGAAGAATATTACAGATAAGTTTGAATGGCGGTGCAAGAAATATGGTGAAAATGGACATTTTGTGAAACGGAGTGTAAGGAAGGGTACGTGGTTTGCTGAAAGTAGTTTGAGTATGGGTGAAATTTTATTAATTTTGTTACTGGGTGAATAGACTGCCAGTTGACTACTGGATTTCAGATTTAGAAATTAGCAGTAGAAATTGCAGCCGATTGGAACTCTTTCTGTAGGAAGTGTGCGTGCCACGTAATGAAGATTCTGATGAAGATTAGGTAAGTTAGTATTTTTAATCATTTGAGGATATTATTTTTATGCATTGTTCTAAATGTAAGGAGTAAATAAATTAATATGGTATTGGAAAATTGTTATGATTTAGGGTACTTATGTATTATCGCAACAAGGTTCGCGCGATTTGTAAGTTTGAGTAAAGAAGTATGAATAGAAAGAAAATGTACATTTATTAATTACAGATAATTTTTAATACTGTTTTTTATATTATTTTGTTTTAAAATATAAAATAGCAATTAAATCCTTCCGGTTTTGAATTTGAATAAGTTGCAGAATTATTTTTTCGGCGGAAATCTTTTGGCTATTGCTTTTAGTACTGATTGAAAACCATCTTCGCCATTAACAGCTTGAGCTTGGCGCCATATAAATTCGATAAGGTATGAGTAAGATGATGACTGGCTGTTCCTCTCTGTTTTTTGTTGCGCCATTTGGCTGAGCCCTACATGCGCTCTACATGTTGTGTGTGAACGCCTGTGTTGGGATCCACAAAGTTATATTTGTGATTAACAGTTCCATGCAGAAATCCAGCATTTTCGAACTCACTTGTATTGTATCCTTTCCAGCAATCTGAATAAATGATGCTTCCTTCCTTGATATTTTCGCAAATTTTTTCCATGAGAGTAACGGCGCTTCTGTTAGGTACAGTAACCAAAAAAGTCTCTTTCTTTTCTCGGCAAATTCCGCCGAAAACCCATTGCTGTGGGTAGTACACGCCCAGTGTTAGTTTTTCTTTTTACAAATAAACTTTCGTCTAAACACGTAAGGTTGCCATAAGTAGGATCGCCAAATTTGGCGATTTATGCGAATTTTGGCCTGGTTGCGTTAATATGTAAGTACCTGATTTAGTTTAAAGTAATTAGGATTGTAATCTAATTTTTATTAATTTAATGTATGTGCTTATTTATATTTTAAGTAGTGTTTTTTAATTTAATGATCATGATTTTGTGAGTTATATGTTTGTAGTATTTTGGAATACGTTTGAGTAGTATAAGTTGAGTATTTTCATGCATTTTCGTGAAATTTTTATAATTTATGAAAAAAAAAGCAGTGTACATGGATATAGTGAAGAGTGTGCGCAATGCCATTTTTGTGCAATTCTGGGATGTTTTTTTAAGTAAAAATAAGTCGACGTGTACATGGTTTAGTTATATTTTATTTAAATGATAGTTATTTTGTGAATTTTATGTTTGTAGCCATTTGGTATACGTTTCAGTTGAAGTAAACGTGTATGGAAATAATTTAAATATTTGACACTAAGTATTTGTAACCATTTTTAATGTTTGCAGTATAAATTCGTTGGTGACGTTTATAATATAATAGATAATTTAGAGGTAAAAGTTTTTGGATATTTTATTTATTTTATACGTGGAAATGTTCATCCTTGGAAAGGGTATATACTTTTTCGCGATCAGGTAATTTCACATATGTGCTTTTTACCAAGTTTAAAGATTCACAAAATTTTCCTGAATTTTCGTGCAAATTTTTGTAATTTATGAGAAAATAGCAGTGTAGATGGATAAAGAGTGTGTGCAATGCCATTTTTGTGCAATTCTGGGATGTTTTTTTAAGTAAAAATAAGTCGACGTGTAAATGGTTTATGTGTGTGTGTGCTATTCTGAAAAACGCGCAAGGAGTTTGCGATTGTGCACTTTTTCCCAATTTTGCAATTAATATTTTGTCATGATTAAGCAGTTTTGTTACATAAAATTTCTAGAAGTGTAATTCGGCTAGTAGATTGTTGGAAAAAGTGTTGAGTAAATAAAAAGAAAAGAAACATGTCTTTACTTCGTGAAGACAAAATGGTCGCAAAAAAATCGCCAAGTTACCATAATCCAAAGATCAACCAAATGTGTAGTGCTGCCCCTGAATAAGGTTTATATATATGTGAGACTTTTTATTTGAGACTCAGATAAGCCTAAAAAATATGCAGGATATAGCAATAAGTATAATAAATAACTCAACCAGTATAATTCAGGTTAACCTTCTTGCCATGCAATAGAAGCAAGACCAAATTGAGCGGAACGTCTTCAGTTGCCAACCTTGTGATACATCACTAGTAGTGTATAGCTATACGATAAGTGTTATGATAATAGCTATGAAAATGAAGGTTTTCAGATATTACAAACAAAAAGTGAAATTTTCCATAGAAGTGGTAGTAAATGAAGATGATATAACAGGTTTTCCATTTGCAGTGTCAGTATCAAAAGCATCAGTAATGTAATGAACAGTGATATCTGTAGTAGCAGGCCCAGATCCAATAAGTGTGGGGCACGATTACATTTTTTTTTTTTTTTGTGGGGTCCTCTGTATGTTAAATATTTAAGTAAAATGCAAATTCAATATATGTAAACCAAATGTCATGGATTATAAGATAGATAAACTTCTACATACATTAAAAAATCAAAATGCACAAAATATAAAAACAATTACATTTTATTGAATATAAATTTATATAATTGAATATGAATACAGTCAAAAGTCGTTAATCCGGACTCGTCAGGACTTCGGCCATTCCGGATTATCGATTTTTCCGGATTATAGATCATCAGTTTAAATCTGGTAAGATGGCATGCAGAAATTATAAAATTTAAAATATGAAACCGTAATTTATGAAATAAAGATCAATTATGATCTAAAGAGTATCAAAATTTACAAAAGAAAAAAAAGCTTAATAATTATTTGTTTACTTTATTAAACATTTCTTTCAATGCAAGTTGTTTAAGTTGCTCATCGTTTTATGTGATAATACTTTCTCTTTAATTCTATAAACAGGCATAATTTTTTCTTCAGTTACAAAGTTCCGCGGTTTAAGTCCTATAATTACTGTGTCGAGAATACCGACTAATTTGTCAATTGAAATTTTTTCGTTTTCAATAACCTCTGTGTCACTTTCTTCACTATGGGAAGCGACTTATAATGAGGAGGAATTTGATTTAAATCATATCAAAGACGGAGTACATCGAGATGAAATACTACATTTAGTAAGGAATTATAAGCCAAATAAAATAAAAACATCTGCCCTGAAGATAAGGATAGTGCTAACAGATCAACTTCAAATTCATTGCACGCCGCTGCCCCCCCCTCGTTCATTGCACGTCCATTGTTTAATGGACTTCGAAAAATACTTTCGCTTTGTAGATCCTTTACATATTACTAAATATATATCGGAAATTCTATTTGACATAATCGAAAGTTCAAGCTTACTGTTATAAAATTGCTCTTAACAGTCTGCAAAAAATAATAACCCGGATCTAATTCGAAGATTAAGGAACAACGAAATCTGCAACATTAACTGAATTAGAGATAATTTTGGCTTAGCTTATACCGTCCTTTATATTAAACGTGCATGCGTAAAGTATTATGCGCATGCGCACACACATATATGTGGAATTGCTCCAAAAAATGGATAAAGTCATATCCTTTGTTTCTTTAACTATTCCGAAATCTGTTTATCAATTTCACGCTGCTCTGCAGGGGGGGGGACGTCACGGCACGCAATGAACTGGAAGTTGATCTGTCAGCACTATCCTCATCTTCAGGGCAGATGTTTTTATTTTATTCGGCTTATAATTCCTTACTAAATGTAGTATTTCATCTCGATGTACTCCGTCTTTGATATGATTTAAATCAAATTCCTTGTCATTATAAATATCACAATACACATCAAATAGTTTTTTGATCGCAATTTTCCAATTTCGACTATGCGTAATGTATGCTTTACGCATGCGCGTGTTGAAAGAAATGTTTAATAAAGTAAACAAATAAATATGAGGCTTTTTTTTTTGTTTTGTTTTGTTTTTGTAAATTTTGATACCCTTTAGATCATAATTGCTCTTTATTTCATAAATTACGGTTTCATATTTTTAATTTTATAATTTCTGCATGCCATCTTACCAGATTTAAACCATGATCTATAATTCGGAATCACCGAAGTCCTGACAAGTCCGGATTAAAGACTTCGTACTGTATATATATTTTTATTATCTCTATGCAAAAAATCTGATGTGTACACCACATGACTTCCTTTTATGGATTATAAAATTATATGCATTTTATTTAAACTTATTTTCTCGAATTTCATTAGAGGTATATTTCTTATTCAATGAATTCAGTTCTCATTTCGCGGTAAGGCAAAATTATGTAAAATCTCAAAATATCTTTATTAAAAATTTAAAAATATAGAAAAATGTAAAATATTAAATACATTTAAAACAATTAAAACAATTTTTAGAATTAAAATTACAATTTCTACTTAGAAACAAGGGATTCGTCAAGGAGGCAGATTTTTCAGTGCACAAAACGAAAAGTTTACTCTTGGTTTCACTCAGCAAAAAGACACTGAAAGTTCAGAAAGACTTAATTCACTATTCTGCTAGGTTTCAAATGTAAACAAATATGACTGCTATGGTAAGAAAAATTAGGCTTACCCGCACTTAAACAACTTTTTAAATTGTTGATAATTCTACAACTATTGCATGCAGATTAACTAAAGGCATAAAAACTCTAACCAGAAGATGAGAATAACTATTTAATAATTTTAAAAAAATGCACTCATTACCAGCATATAAGAATAAAAAAAAAAAAAATTTGCTCATGGAGACGAGTAACAGAGTGGGTATAGCTATCTATATATTTATATAATTTTTGCACAGCTGATTACAACCAAAAAGGGAGTTGCACAACAACTACGTGTTATAGCAGTCCTATATACAAAATTTCGACATTCTGAGACTACTCGTTTTTTGAGTTTTGCGAGATACATACATAGATACCTGTGTACATATATCATCACGAAAAAAATCTGAATCCGTGTAAAATCCCTTTTTCAACCCATTTTGGAAAAAGAGTCCTTTATTCCCTCCTTATGTACAGATGTCAAGCAAAAACTTTGTTAAATTACATTCGATAGCAGTCAAAATGATATTTTCTTTGAAATACGACTTCGAAAATTTTAAGGTTTTAACTGATCGATATTTGCAACCAGTTGTTGGCCATTTTCGGTCTTTAAATAAAATGTGGCTTCCCTTATTCTTTCCACCATGTACGGCCCTTCAAACCTGGGCTCAAACTTCGCAACTCTGGTTTCTGGTGCCGAAGATAAAGAATATTTCAACTTAAGAACTTTCTGTCCCACTTTATATTCGAATTCCCTTCCATTTCTATTGTAATAGATTTTTTGTTTTTGTCTTGCTATATCAGAGCTTTTAATTGCTTCGTCGATAATTTTCTGAATGTCTTTTAACTTGAATTCTTCTTGTCTCTGTTGTAAAAAGAGCAGCTTATCCAAAGGTGGTATGATTTTTCTTCTTAAAAATAACTCCGCGGGGCTTTTCTGCGTAGTATCGTGCTTTGCAGTTCTCAAGGCAAACTCATTGACACAGCTGTACTGCAATCATGAAAATTTTTCACACATCCCCTGATAATTTTTACAATATTCTTATTTATGCATTCCACAATATTCGACTGTGGTCTATATGGTACCATTTTTAGATGGCGTATGCCAAGTCCTGTGCACAAATTTTTAAATATACTGCTAACAAACTGTTTTCCGTTATTTGATATTACTTTTAGTGGGGCCCTGTATTTTAATATATATTTATTTAAGAACGAATCTGCGACTATTTTAGCTAAAGCTTATTTAAGAGGGACTATTTCTACCCATTTTGAAAAATACTCAGCGATTGTTAAAATATATCTGTTTTTATTTATTTTTGTCCTAGGTTAGGGTCCGAGCAAATCTATGCCAACTATTTCATTTGGAAAAGTGGTCTTTATGGTTTTTAAATACCCGGCTGGGCTGTAATTAACATCATTTATTAATTGGCACATATGGCACGACTTAACATACTCTGTAACAACTTTCTGTAACTGCGGAAAATAAACCACTTCACATACCCTCTTTAGTGTTTTTCGTATTCCGAAATGTCCAGCAGATGGTAGATCGTGCAACTCCTCTAAGATACTTAAACGTAGACTCGCTGGGATTACTGGTCGGTATTCCTGATTTTCATTTGTTGCCTTTGTATAAAATAACAATTTGTCGATTATTTCGTAATGCTGTGCTCTATTGCGAATAGCCGTTAAATCTAGATGTTCAAAGTTTTCAGTGTCTTCCAGGTATGCGTAAATATCTTTAAATTCCGGATCCTTTTTCAATTCTTCGACTGTTGTTTCACGGGACTTAATAACTCTTGAGGTGAGCATAGCATACTTGATTGTGTTTCCCTCTTCATCAAATTTTATTTGGGGAAGGGCATGGGCATTATCCTTTCCTGGAGGTTTTTTTTTTTTTTTTTTTTTTTTGTGATTCAGTTGAATTTTTGTAATTTTAAAGTCCACCGTATCAAGCGAGGTGATAAATTTTTTCCTGAATACAAGCGACCCACTGCCGCATGATCTGAGTAGACCGTTATCGGTGAACTTCCGAAGTAGACACAAAACTTCTGAACTGCTAATAACACAGCGAGCATTTCTCGCTCAGTAGCGGAATAGTTCCTCTGAGTAGCATTCAAGGTTTTCAAAAAAAAAGTTATAGGTTGCCCATTTTGGGAGAGCACAGCTCCAACTGCATAATTGGATCCATCCGCTGAAATTTCTAGACCTTGCTCGCCTTCTGGAAATTTAAGGACTGGGGCATGCATTGATTAGGGCATTCTTTAGTTGTTCAGATGCGGTGTTCACCTCCGCTGTCCAAGAAAATCTACTTTCCTTTTTTTTTAGTACTAGAAGAGGCTCAACTATTTTCGCAAAGTCCTTTATAAACATTCTATAATAGGAGCATAAGCCCAAAAATGAAGACAATTTCTTAGCTGTATTTGGAGGAGGATAACTTTTAATTTACTTAATTTTTGAATCATCAATTTCTATGCCCTTATTAGATATTTTGTACCCGAGGTATCGTAATTCCTTTGCCGCGAACTTGCATTTTCTTGCATTTATTTTGAAACCGGCCTCGTTAAGTAAGGCAAAAACTTCTTCCAAAATGTTTCAAATGTTCCTCTAATGTTTCGCTGGTAACTATGATATCGTGAAGATGAGTAATTGTACTTTTACCTAAAACTGGCTTCAAGACTATATCCATAATTTTTTGGAATGTAGCTGGCGCGTTCCGCTTAAACCAACGGGCATTCTTAAAAAGGCATAGATGCTTGATTTTGTAATGAACGCGATCTTCTGGACATCCTCCGGCTTAATGGCGATTTGGAAGTAACCTGAAGTGAGGTCTAGGGTTGTCATGAATTTAGTCACGAATTTTTCTAATTATTTCGTCAATTATTGGTAAGGAGATATGTTTGATATTTTGTTATACTGTTCAACTTACGATAATCAACTGCAAACCTATACGCGTCCGGGTGTTCAGGCCCGTTCTTTTTTCTACAAAGGACCACCGGACTTGCGTAAGGGCTTAAGGGCTCGTGCTTGATATAATTATTTTATTTTCTAGCATTTTTTCAATATGCCTCTCGATAATTTTTTTTTTTTTTTCCGTTTTATCGTATATATAGGGCTTTGACCGGACTGGAGGGGCGTTTCCAGTATCAATAGAATGGTTAACTACCTGACAAAAACCAAGTTTGTCGTTAAACAGAAAATTAAATTTCCTTACCAGTCCTTCAGTCTTCTTTTTCTCTTCAAGCTTCAAATGTTCTAGAGGCAGTTCCGGCATGGAAACTTCATCTTCTTTTGCTGGGTCCATGTGCACCTGAAATGTAGAATTCTGAAAATTAAGCTTTGCGCCAGATGCGTGTATAAAATCGACCCCCAATATAACGGACGTGAGTAAATTTTTCACTACTAAAAAATTAACTTTTAGGACCTCGTTTTTAATCTGAACATGCAATGCGGTTTTCCATAAACATACGCACTGTTTGCCTTGGGCGCCAATT
This sequence comes from Stegodyphus dumicola, assembly GCF_044657685.1. Lineage (NCBI taxonomy): Eukaryota > Metazoa > Arthropoda > Arachnida > Araneae > Eresidae > Stegodyphus > Stegodyphus dumicola. The sequence goes on from NC_140769.1 coordinate 92,194,646, forward strand.
ACTTTCTGTCCGGTGGCTTTAAACAGTCTGTAAAGACAAAAATGCTTTTTTAAAAAAATTTCTGATAGGAATGAACATTGTGCCCCTGTGTCCAGGAGTGCAGTGGTTGGTATATCATTTACTAGAATCTGTTCCTCCGGCATAGCTAGATTTTGTACAACTACTGTATTTAAACAAATTTCTAAGGGGTCTTCTTTCCCACTCGGTGACCGTTGCCCTTTCTCGATCACCGGTTTGCGTTTAAATTCTAGTTACCTGCCGCCTCTTTTCACTTATATCCACCGCCCTTAGATTTATCTGCGCTCTTATTATTGAACTTTTCACTTTTTCCCCTCTGCCGATACACCATGTACTGAACTTGTGGTTTCTTTTGGGGAGTAAATCTTGAGTACTGGCCAAACTGACTTGCACGCGCTTTCTCCGAGTTTCTTCTACTTTGGAATTTCACTGCAAGCTGAAATAGAACTTCTAATGTTTGCGGATTACACACTTCAAGGAAATCTTGCGCTGACGGTAGAAGATGCGGCAGAATACTTCAATAATTATCAGGCCTTTTCCTGTATAATACCGTATATACCCGCGTCTAAGTCGAGATATTTTGGACAAAAAAAAGACTTCAAAGTGGGGGGGTTCGACTTTACGTGGGGCCATAAAAAATTAAAAGAATTGGAAGTTCAAAAATTTCTTTATATAATGCAGTTGTTTTCTTCCCGCACTCAAATTGGACAACTTATCAAATAAGTCACTTGAAGTAATTTCATGACTTAAATTATGTGACGAACTAATCACAGAGTTTCATACTTTAACTAGAGTAAGTTTCGATTAAACCAAAGAATTTTCGGCCCCCGAACAACCGATCAATATCGAGCAATAAAAAAGTTTCGCCAACACGCCAAGAAAAGAGAAATGCAGATAGTTTTTACGTACGAGTAAAAACTATCTGCAAGTCTTTATAATAGTTATTGTTCATTCATGAAATACTTTTGTTAACAGGCGTACACGTCAAAATTTAAAAAAATAGCTCACGCAATAACTGAACAGTTTTGAATATTTCTTTTAACTTTTAAAAAGGGAAAATGCAGATAGATTTTACGTACGCGAATCTTTTCTGGAACAAATTCTAGAAGGTTACTATATACGATCATTTTTCCCAAATTATCCTGCGTTTTGGATATGTTGGCGATGCTTTTGCCTGCTGGATGCTGATTGGTTGTTTGGGGGCAGAAAACTCTTTGGTTTAACGACGAGATTCGACGGATTTTTTCCTAGAATCACGTGCCCCACTGTTAAATCTTACTCGCTCTTGTCGGTATGTTTTTGTTTCCCTTCTTGTTTCTGTTGATATGGCTGATTTATTGGTAGTTAAACAGAAACATCAGTCATATGCTGCTGGATTTAAGTTAAAAGTTATTTCTTTCGTGGAAGAGACTAATAAACTTTACCGAAAAACGTCATGTTTCCATCAGGTGTGCTAGTTTGCACCCATGAAAAGGGATGGATGGATGCTGACAGAACAGTCGATTGGCTTAAAAATGTGTGGTATAAAAGACCGGGAGCAGCTTTAAAAAAACCTTCTCTTTTAGTGTACGATTTTTTTCGTGGACACTTTTCTGAAGAAGTGACAAAACACCTAAAAACGACTGTGGCCGTAATTCCGGGAGGATTGACATCCGTCATTCAACCCCTACATTCTGGTCGGAAGTAGTAAGTTGAAGTTAAGAATTTGACAGGAAAAGAACTTTAACTTAAAATTTAACTGTTAATAAAATTAACATAATCTTTACAAGGGCAAAAAGGGCTGCAGTTGTAGAAAAAATGCCATTCTGCCTCTATATGGATAGAAGCAATACTACTGATGCAAAACAATATCCTTTTTTAATTTAGAGTTTTCAGAAATTGAGTGTGGTTTACTTTCTGTTCCTACGTCTCAATGTAGATTCATTAGAATAATAGCACAGCTAATTATTAAAACTTTAAAAGAAAGTGCTATTCTTCAAGACAATTGCTTAGCACTTAGTGCGTACCAGAAATTTTGTTGTTGCAGGTATCTTAAAAAAAGAAAATTTGTATTTGCAAATTATGAAGTGCACCTGTCACGTCTTAAATTTAGCAGTGAAAAAGGGTAAAAGGGTCAGTTTCTTTGCCAAGAACTGTAGTTAAACACATTGTTGATATTTATTATTATCTTGGAAAGATTGCTAAAAGGAAAGGAAAATTAGAACAATTCCAACAGCTGCATAATAATACTGAAATAAGAAAAAGTCTGAAATATGTATGTACACGTTGATTATCTTTAGAGAAATGTTTAGCTAGAATCGTCAAACTGATCGGAGTATTTTCTTATTAGAAAGTACAAGGAATAAAACTTTTTTTTTAATATGTAAGTACATATTTTTGCATTATTTGCACTTTAGAAATAATAACTGAACTTTCAGATATTAATTAGTTACCATTTGAAGTTAATTCATTACTAAAAACATATTTTCTTTCTACATATTTTTATTACTTAAAGATCTTTTTGTCATTGAGAAAATTCTCCTGATTTTTTAGTGTCCGTAGGTTGGCAAGTATGTATATGTTTCAGTAAGATATCTAACAGAAGCTTGATTTTTATTATTTATGAATTACTTTACTTATGGTTTTTAATTCTTTTAATACAGGTGTGTGTTCAGGTTCCCAAGCACAAACATCAAGATTATGTTCCAATCTTTAATTGATGAAAATAATCCACCCTTCCACTCACGTGCCCCTGAATCTCCATGTAAACCTATGGCACCATTGCGTATTAGTATTCCAGAACATGAAGGAAATTTTTCAAGTCCTATACCATCTCCAACTGGCACCATTAGGTATTTTCTTATATTTAGTAATATCAACGTATGATCTCCAAAATAAGTTATTATGTTGTTATATATTTACCCATTAGCGGTCATGTGGTGATTATGCATGTGAATACTCAGTAGTCAAGGTATGCACTATGATATGCAAAAATAAGTGCAGCAGTGTTGGTTTCTAATGGGATTTAATGAGTCCTAATCACAAAGCAGATCGTTGCTGCAGTGCGCATAGTTGAGCTGACCTCATTCCTGGAATTTTTTTTTTTTTTTTCTTTTTGTATGTCTAAAAACTGATTTGGCAAAAACTAATTGAGTGTAGTAATACAAATAGCATTACAGATACTAAATGATTTACTGAATATTAAAAAGTAATATAAATAGTAAGTTATTGTGAAATAATGTATTGAAAATTATAATTTAGAAACTAAAATGCATGATACTAATCGGAGATGGCAATAGCCTTAACTCATGAGCTGCATGCATCTGTCACCGGCTAGTGGTGCTGTTTTTATGCAAATAAATTATGAATGAAGTATGGTAAACCGAAAGATGGTATGAATGAAGTATGGTAAATCAAATGTATTTAATTTCTGTTTAATTAAGAAACTTTATATTAGATTAACTTAATAATATTATTAAGCATTAAAAAAGATAATATTGTACTGAATCTGTTAAACAATCTTGTAAAGAAAATCTTGAAGTTAGATTTGCTTGTGTATGCTTTGCAGGAAGGGTTGTAAAATTTCTGAATTATTAGTAGGGGTAAAAACTAAATTGGAGTAGTCAGTGACCAGAACAGAAAATGCATGCAAATACCTCAGAAACATTTAATGTCATACAGAATTTGATACAGATTAAAAAAAATTTAGAAGTTGACCAACGTCCAAATTAATAAGAAATTTATGGCTATAAGCTTTAGGAATTTCTAATAAATCTGATGATGGTCATAGCTTAGAAGATGATGCTATCTTTAGAAACTTTCAAGAATCCATAAAATGTGAGAACAGATATATGGCTTGCTTGCCATGGAAAGAGCATGCAGGTGAATAATGGGTTAATATTAAGGTAGCAGAAAAATTATGTGACTCGCCATGGCGCGGATTTAAGAAGAATCTGAAGCTTCACGAGCATTACAAGTCTGTGATAGATCAACATTTACAAGAAGGTATCATGGAAGCATTGGAGTATTTAAAATCTGAAAAAGAGTACTTTTTACTTCATCAAACTGTACGCAAAACTTTGCATTATCCTTGATGCGTCATCACATGTGGAGACAAAATGTCATTGCATGATTGTTAAGAATCAGATGTTTCTTTCCACTTGAAACCTGCTTCATCACTTTTTTATTGATAAAAAAATGGACTTGTGCATTTTGGAAAATCTAGTTGTGGCTTTTGAACTTTCATGAATTCCTGCCTGCAGCTCTTACTGATATGAAGTTTGGCCACCCTGATATAAATAAACTTAATAAATTAAATATTAAAATATTAAAATCACTTAAATAGTTTTAAAGTAATTACAAGATTATGATTCAAGGAGTTTAGAAACACAGAGGAGTGTTTTTATCTCTAAATTGTTCCTTCTGCCCTCTTGTACAGAAAAAATGAAGGATAGCATTAAATATATTCTTATTTAAATTTAATATTTTGAAGTGATTTTTAAAGTATTTCATAAAAAGAACAGTTACTAGGAACAGAGGCATTAATTATTGCTTGAATATGCCTTAGTCATCAGTTGAATTCAACATGGTAAAAAGGATATCACTAGTTTTATATTGTGCTAGTTTTTAGACAACTGTAGTGCCTTCCATTCATGTATGATAAGAATGAAATTATTAATTTGCTAGGATATTATAGTGTTTTATAATGTTCGAAAGATGGGTTATGAATATTAAAATAAATATTTTGCAATCTAACTAAGTAACTATTATATACAAATGATGTTACATTTATGGTATGCTATCATAATAAAGAAGGTATTTATTCATAGGTAATTATAAATATGTGTAATACGCTTAATTAACACAAAAACTAACGAAAGCTAAAATAGTCTCGTATAAAGCACTTGCATTACTTTCAGTTGGTATGTTTGTAGTTAGTCAAAATAATAATCTATGAAATTAAGACTAATGTTTCCAAAAGCTGTGATTTGGTTATATGATTTCAAAATATATTTTCAGTGCTGCAAATTCATGTCCTACAAGTCCTCGAGGTGGTTCTCATCGTCGTAATTTTAATGACTTACAAATAGCAGCAGTGTATGCTGTAACAGCATCATCAGCTGATGAAAAAAAAGTCAAAGTTGAAGCTCCAACTACCAGTTTAGCATGTCAAGCTTCAGGTCCTCAAGTTTCATTGGTTACCGAAACTGTTGTGACCACTGAACCAGCTAGTGCAAGAGATGACCAGAAACCACCATTTTCTTATGCACAGTTGATTGTTCAGGCTATATCATCAGCTCCTGATAAGCAACTTACACTTAATGAGATATATTCCTATATTACAAAGCATTATCCATTTTATAGAACTGCTGATCGTGGCTGGCAGGTAAATAGTATTTTCATTAGTAGTCTGTTTAATTCTTACTCCTGCTAACATCTATATTTTTATATATGTATAGTCATATATATTCTTGCTCTTGACTATATATTCTTATTAATGGCTGTGTAATTGTAGGAATAGGAATATGCTTAACCCAGTTTATAATTTGTACAAACTGAAGTTCTAGATTAGAAAGTTATGAATTAACTGAAGTTAATTTAAATGTATCTTAACATGATTGCAAGTTTTTGATTATATTTGCAGCTTCAGAGAATGTTAGACAAAGACCTACTTGTGCTGTAGAGAATCATTGGAAATTTATTTTATTTTACTTACAGTATAGATAGAAAGAACTTTTGTTATTAAAATCCCAATAACCCAATAATCCAATTCCTGCACAAAACTTAAAATGAGGGCTTGAAAATCCTTTTGGAGGGGTATTTAAAATTGAAAGTCTTTTTTTTTTTTTTTTTCTTTTCTTTTTTTCCCTAAATTGGAGCGAATCCTCCAATTGCATGAATTTGAGTAAAATTATTAAATTGTAAAATTACTTCACAAATATAATTTATGACCTGTTGTTGTGGAGTTTATTACGGAAAGACATCTAATTTGAAAATCTCTAGAATTAAATATTTGGTGCTTTTATTTTCTGACTTTAAATATGTATTTTTTTTTTTTTTTCATATTTCTGTCATCTTTTGGAAAGCAGTGAAGTAAATATATCTGAATGTGGACAATTTTTGAATGTGTTATTGTTAACAGGAATTGATAATGTTATTTGGATTTAAGGTTTTTAAGCTATATATATAATAATTGCTTTTAAATATTCCTTCCTCCACAATGATTGTATTTAAAGATAATTCGAATAATTTTGGACATTTGTACTTTTTCGTGAAACGAGAAATGAATGTTCCCCAAAGTAGTTTGTGATATAAATTCAAAAGAAGTAAAAATTATGATTGTCCTATCTGAGAAAAAAGGTGTAGGGTGAGGAATCATTAAGAGGTCTTAAAATTAAAAATTTAGTCAAAAATTGGCCAATTCTATGGGATGTTAATATATATGTGTGAGGTAAAAAATATGGAAATCAAAATTATAATTTAAACTAACTCCTTAGTTCCCCTTATTTCTAAAAAATGTAATAACTTCTCTCAATTGCATCATTTCTAAATTGATCATCTCCCATGGCTTGCGTAACGCTTTAACATAACTAATTCGGAACCTATACTCACAATTTTGAGAACTGAAACTTTTCTAAACCAAACCAAAGCCTTCCTCTTGGTGAGCTTCCATATTGGATAAATGCGCCACTTTCAACTCAAGCTTCGTTGCTGCTTTTCGCTGTTTTGCTGTGCTTCCCAGGCAGCACGTCTCCAAAAATATACGTATAATTTTGGTGAAATAAGGGTGTGGTATTTTTTGCACGTTACTTTTACGAAATTTATACGAATGAAAAAGGCTGAAGTTACTGTTGACTCTTGATCGTTATTTTCCACACGTTATTTTTACGAAAATTATACGAATCCGAATGTACTGATAAAACTACTGCCATGATGGTATATTTTATTCGTCACTTTTACGCATATTATACGAATTCGAATGTTCTGAAAGAAACTACTGCCTTTATGGTATATTTCATTTGCCACTTTTACGGATATTATACGAAGTCTAAAAAGATTGAAAATGAAGTTTATTAATTAAAAATATTTAGTGTATTTCTGGCATTTCACTTTGTTTTCCTTGTCTACGAACATGAAAAAAGGGGCATTCATATATGAGGCTAAAATTTTTCTATAAATTTTAACATGTGAGCTAAATCTTTACGTGCATTTTTACAAAAAATTATATTTTCTTAATTCAAACATCTTCAAAATAACTTATTTATTTTCTTATATCAAATTTGTTATTTTTATTCATATCAACACTTACATTAATTTACACAATTTAATTTCTTTTATGAAAATCCTATTACCCATTTAACTGGAATAAGCTGTATATTAAATTTGTGTACTTACTGAGTTTGGTACAATACTCGCCTTATTTTATTTAGCAAATGTGGGCAATTAAATTGGAATAAGACTAGTAAATCTTTCATGTCGAGGAATAGAATAATAAATACAGGAGAAGATGCTCGAAAACGTTTAACTTCTTGAACAATAGTTTAATGTAGACCAAAGGATCATTAATTATAATCAAAGATATACTAATATTTTTATTTAATAATAATAATAATAACTCTACGAAATTGCAAGCTGAATCCTGATATTTTACATATATTTTAGTTCCTTTAATCTTTGTTATAAAAATCATATGAGGCTAATTTTTTTTTATTTTGTTTAATGTACGGAAAAAATGATATAGCGATTTTAGTAATTTTTATATGAGGAAAAAATTAATAAATAATGTAAATAAATAATTATATTATATTTTATATTTTTCCTGAAACAGTTAAAGACATTCTTAATATGGAGATCTACAGAATAAGTACAAGGGTCCAGTTAAATGAACTCAAAATTTGCATAGTTAATTTTACGCTAACTTATAATTAACTGGATTTACGATTATACACTGAGCATGCGCATACAAGGACATTTCTATTTTTCGTAGAAAAAATTAATTATTACCTTAATACAGAGATGCTGTGAATATAAATTTATGTAATGCAAAAGTAAGTTTATTTCATATGCTAATTTAGAGGCTTTCTTAATATGTTTAATTATAAAGAAAAAAAAAGTGTTGCAATTCTTGTTCACTGACCAATGGCAAAGCAGACACTTTCAACTTCCGGTTGTGGCGGGATATTTGTGAAGTCAGCACTCAGCAATGGCGGTCGAAAAGAATGGTAAAGTCGCAAAGAATACTGTTTGTTCGTGGATTGGCGTTTGTGACCGAATCCATCGAAGTTATATTTGAAGAAAAAAGTAAGTGAATATTTTATATTTTCAGTGTTTAATACTCGTACTTTCTTCACCTATATAAAATTTTATAAATAGCGTCTGTGTAGGAAATGTGATTTTCCATGTGTTGTTCTTTTGTGTACGTGCCTAATGATTCATTTTTAGGATTTGGTACTGTTAAATTTTGCACTAGTCTGTTTCTTACTGTTTGTGTCACTCCTTTTTGTATGTGTCTCACCTCTTTATAATTATATTATTTTTACTCAAACGTTTTAATATTTATCTTAAAGCTGCTGTAATTAAGCAGGAAATAGCTTTTAATGGAAAAAGAAAGGCAATATTAACATGACTAATTGTTCAGAAATCTGTTATGGAAATGTTATCTACCTTATGCCAAAAAATAAAGCATGTAACTTTCATTTATTTATGAAATTCAAAATTTTTTATTTGCTTAGTGTTTTCCCTAAAAATAATTTAATTTCTTATTTTTGAATTTAGTTTTATAAATTTGCTTTAATATATAATCTTTAACTCAAAGATATTGTGCTATTAGAAAAGGAAATTTTATGCCATAGAAACACAGGTACTTTGTTCCAAATCTGTGTTCATTTTTTTTTATATATATACTGAATTTTTTATGCACTTGTAATTACTGAAATATATCCTTTCATGAGTAATAAATAAGTCCTTTCATGAATGCATTTCTTTTTTGTTTGTTTGATTTTATTGTTTTAAAAATCTGCCATAGTTAAAGAAAGAAAATAAAGTAAGAATGCTTTACTTTCAGTTTTGAATAAATTTATTACTATTTACTGCAGCTTCAAGTTTCTCTAAACGTAATTTTCGAAGTCAAAACTTGATAGTTATGTTGATTATTAGACTTGCATGAAAAAATTTATTTAAAAATTAGTATTTGATCTAAAATACCTTAAATTATTTAAATTATATTTTACTAAATCATGTATTTTGATATAACTAGATAGTTAAAAAATTAAAATTGTAAATGTGCAGAAATGCTTATATAAAACCAAGAAATTGTTTATATTTTTGTTGCTTTTTCCCTTGTAAATTAATTATATATATATTACAGTCTGGGGAGTCAGCACCCTGCTGAATTGTAGTAAAGGAGACGTCCAATCTACTAGACCATCAAAGATGCAGATTTGGATTTTCTATTTCATAGTTATTGAAATCATAATGGTATGTTTGTTTAAATTAGTACTGTTTATGAATGTGATAAAAATAAATTCTGATAAGCTAAGAAATGATTTATTTTCTATTAATTATGAACTGTAAATAATGTAACCAATTTTCTTCATAGTATTTACTAAACACTTTTTTTTTTAAAAAATGGAGGTAGTCTTATTTATACAATTCTTGCAGAGATACCAAGAAATAAAACATTTTAGGAATTTTCACTCAGTATATATCTTGATGTGTAAAATCGTGTTGTTCAATGCCATATTACTTTTTCACAGGAAAGTAATTTTATTGATCTAACATAATGCAAAAATCAAACTTTTTTAAGAATGATTACAGTTTCTAAGCTAACTTAAAATTTTCAGATTTAGAAAATGTATGTTTAATGTAGCATTAGTTTTCCATGGAATAGAAAAGGTTTTCAAAATGTTCAGTTGTTAGAGGGAAATAATATAAATGAGATTGTCCTGATACAGTTTCAGCTGGAAATGAAACTGAATTTTCGGATAGTGAAGATTTCATTTAAGAATTCTAATAAAACTGATTAATGTAAATCCTCTGCATTTCAGAATTCTAATAAAACTGATTAATGTAAATCCTATGATTCATGTAGGTATTCTTCTGTTATCAGGACCAGATTCAGAAATGTGTGTTTATATGCATGTATTTTTAAATGTAGGTGCTCGTGTGTGCATGTGTATATTCTTTATGTATGTATGTGTATACTTATACACATATATGCGCATACATGCATATACACATGCTTACATATCTACAGTGGAACTCTGAGATACGAGTTTAATTCGTTCCAGCATTCAACTGGTATAGCGAATTTCTCGTATCTAGAAACAAGCTTCCCCATTGAAAATAATGGAAATTCAGTTAACCTGTTCCACACCCCAAAAAATATCAACATTTTAATATCAAGTCAGTTTTTCCTAATAAATAACACTGGTAAATAATATAACAATAGTTTAACTTTGTTACCAACATTTTAACTCCTTCTCATTAATCCACACCAACAACGGCTTCTCAACATCTAGGAGTACTTTTATGGTGCTTGGAAGAAACGATAATTCCTTTGGCTACATCAGGTTTCTTAATTTCTTCCTGCTTCTTCAGAATAGTATAGATTTTCGATGTTGAAAGGCTGCAAGTCTTCGCCAATTCCGTCACCATGCTTATGTTTATCTATGATTTCTTTCTTGATATCGACGGCCATGGCCTCCTTATTTTTCTTGGTTGATCTTTACATTACGGTGACTGGTAGTTTGGCGACATTTTGGAGGCGATAAAGGTTACTACCTGGGACTTTGGTAATAATGTGAGCAGTACTGAGTTCCGATTACGCATTATTTTGTGTGGGGAAAATGAGAGATCATGGGATATGTCATGTGATATTAATGGACGAATTATGGTTCTTTAATCGGAAAAGGGGGGAAATCGGGAAAAAATCTGGAAATTTTGTATTTGGCTTTATTCTGTGTTGTGTGAAATAGTGTTTGTGAATTTTTGGATCCCATGGCCATAAGTAAAGTGAATTCGAAATGGGTATTTAGTGGTATTGAAAAGGATAGTAAGAAATGTTTTTTAAGGTTGTGTGAGAGAGAAATAAACATGTTTTATTATGTTATTTATTTTACCTGGTATCTTGCTTTGAAAGATAAGTATGATTTTAAAGATTCTGAAAGAGAATGAAGAAAAGTGTATCCGCCACGTAATGAAGATTCTGAAGGAGATTAGGTAAGTTAGTATTTTTAATTATTTTTATGCATTGTTGGAAATGTAAGGTGGAAAGGAATTTGGTATTATTGGGAAAATTGTTATTAGCAATGATTTAGTTTAAAGTAATTAGGATTGTAAGGTAATTTTTATTAATTGAATGTATGTGCTCATGTATATTTTAAGTGGTGTTTTTGAATTTAATTATATTTTAATGAAATGATAGTTATTTTGTGAATTTTATACTTGTAGGAATTTGGTGTATGTTTAAGTTGAAATAAATGTGCATGGAAATAATTTAAATATTTGATAATAAATATTTGTAATGCTTCATGTATGAATTCGTTGGTGACGTGTATAATGTAATAGATGATTTAGAGGTAAAAGTTTTTGGATATTTTATTTATTTTATATGTGGAAATGTTCATATTTGTAAAGGGTAAATACTTTTTCGCGATTATGTAATTTCATATATGTTCTTTTTACCGGGTTTAAAGATTGAGAAAATTGTCATGTATTTTCGTGAAATTTTTTTAATTTATGAGATAAAAGCAGTGTACATGGATATAGTGAAGAGTGTGCGCAATGCCATTTTTGTGCAATTCTGGGATGTTTTTTGAAGTAAAAATAAGTCGACGTGTACATGGTTCAGTGATATTTTAATGAAATGATAGTTATTTTGTGAATTTTATGCTTGTAGGAATTTGGTTTACGTTTAAGTTGAAATAAACGTGCATGGAAATAATTTAAATATTTGATACTAAATATTTGTAATGCTTCATGTATGAATTCGTTGGTGACGTGTATAATGTAATAGATGATTTAGAGGTAAAAGTTTTTAGATATTTTATTTATTTTATATGTGGAAATGTTCATATTTGTAAAGGGTAAATACTTTTTCGCGATCAGGTAATTTCACATATGTTCTTTTTACCGGGTTTAAAGATTTAAAAAATTGTCATGTATTTTCGTGAAATGTTTCTAATTTATGAGAAAAAAAGCAGTGTACATAGATATAGTGAAGAGTGTGCGCAATGCCATTTTTGTGCAATTCTGGGATATTTTTTTAAGTAAAAATAAGTCGATGTGTACATGGTTTATGTATATGTGTTATTCTGAAAAATGCGCAAGGAGTTTGCTATTGTGCACTTTTCCCAATTTTGCAGTGAATATTTGTCATGATTAAGCAGTTTTGTTTGATAAAATTTCTAGCATAAGTGTAATTCGGCTAGTAGATTGTTGGAAGAAGTGTTCAGTAGATAAGAAGAAAAGAAACATGTCTTTACTTCGTGAAGACAAAATGGCGGCGGGGAAAAAAAATAGAGGGTTGCTGTAGGGAAGTTGGTCGCCAAATTTTCGCCAAAAAATCGCCAAGTTACCGTAATGTAAAGATCAACCTTTTTCTTTGCAGCACTATCTGAGGCAACAATCTTCTTGCGAGGCATCTTGAAATAATTATTTTCACGTTAAATGTCAAAACAATTAACTTACAAGTGCACAAACACGTATATAAAAGAACACTGAGTGATCTGTCAAGGGGATTCCCCTGAGTTGAGCCCGGAGGTAAACAATATTAGCTTTTTTTAAATATATCTTTTACAACTATTCCATCAGGTAGATTTCTTTCATATTTTGCCTTAATTGAGTCATCCTGCTAATTAAGAATTTATTAAAGTTAATATGTTAAGTTTTTGTGTGTATAATTCATTTTAAGTATATGCAAGCAAATGCATACATTAACAGTTATGTAGAATTATGTTTTGGGTATCAAATTCAGAAATTTTGCGACTGTTTTTAGAAGATTTATTAATGATTTATACCATATTAATATTGGTAAAAAAATTCTGTGGCTTTTATATGAGAGTATATATTTTAAAATAGCTGCATGATATGGTAGAGGTAAAAAGCTTCATGTGAGTCATAAACTAATATTATGTGGGAATTTTTCATTTATTTAATAAAGAAAATATTCAAGCCACAATTAAAATTTTTTCACTGGATTATTTGCATACAAAGTTTGCAGCAAATATTTCCTGCAACAGAAGTGACAATTTTTATTTTGCCAAGACAGGATATTTAGTTAGTGTAAGCAGTAACTCTATTTTGAGATGTTAAACAGGAAGGCAAATTTTTTAATTTAAATTGATTTTTGAAGGAAGACTTAATTTAGTCTTGCTATCATTCTACATGGCTCTTAACTTTTTTTATGGTATTTATAATTTTATTGTTATTCAGCTTTCTGTTTGCTTAGAATGCACATGAATGTAGACTTGAAATATTTTATATTGCAAACTGAGATGCCATTGTTATCATAATTAAAGATTTTTGCTCTGATTTTGGAGGAATTTACTGATAATACTTTTGATTGTGTATTGGTTTCTGGTTTATTGAAATGTGTAAAATAGCCTGTTAATGCATATATGTATGTTAATGACATGTATATATTTATGAAGTATTCTGTTATATGTATATAGTGTTGTGATTAGTTTTCTGCTTACTCTTTATTTAAGAAAACGTTATCTGTAAGAAAGCGAATATTCTTTACTATATGTAGGAGTAAAATTGAAAAGGCTAATGCAATATAATTAATACAAAATTAAGTTTTTTCTCGTGTACTTAAATACAAACATAGCCATTAAAGACTTTCTCAACCTTGCAGTTTTAAACAAATCTTAAGTACTAATTCAGAAGTCAAACAACAAAAATCAGCGTTAATTTACAAAATTTTCACAGGACTAGTTTCGATGGTTTTACCGAACCATCATCTTCAGCTGCAAAACCGCAAATGAACAAGATAGGAAATAATGTTTAGATAAGATAAGAAAGCCTGGACAAGAATAAGCAAGTGGCGCCATCTGTTGGCGAAACCAGAACTAAAACATAATTTCTCTAAAAGCCGAAGGCAAATTTGGATTGGAATTAGGATCGTTAACTAGAACAGAAAGATTTTTCATAAATGTGAAATGCCTCTAGAAAATCCAGTTCTCCAATGGAAGATGTTTTTTGAATAATTTTGGCAGCAGAAAAATTGAAAGTGTGATTTTCGGACCAACAATGTTGAGCAACAGAAGACTTCTGTGTTTCCTTTTTTCTAACATATGCCTCATGTTCTTTGACGCGAAATTTTAAGGCTCTCTTAGTTTGGCCAATGTAAATTAAACCGCACTGGCAAGGAATCCTATAAATACCCCAGGAATTCATATCCGGAATGGGGTCCTTGAGTATAGAAGTTGGAATTTTATTGATGGGAGAGTAAACAACCCGAAAGTTAAATTTCTGCAAAATATGTGCAACTTTATAGCTAATTGATGGAAAGAAGGGAATGACAACAGAATTTTTATAATCTCCTAAAATAAGAGTGTGGCTTTTAGTGTGTTGAGATGAGAATTTTTTAACTGCTTGATTAATAATGTTGGGTGAAAAGCCCCTGTCAATAGCTATTGCTTTTAAATAATTTAGTTCTTCATCAAGGGCTAGTTTGGAGGAGCAAACTTGAAGAGCACGGAAAACATAGGAATAAAATGAAGCTAACTTTTGTTTAGTCGGATGACATGATTTAAAGTGTGGTTGAAGGTTTACGGTAAACTGTAGTACTGAAGTTGGATGTGTTACGTGTGACCAGAATGTCGAGAAACGGAAGAGAATTGCAAGTCTCAAGTTCAAAAGTGAACTGAATAGCAGGATCAATAGAATTCATTGTTGAAAGAACTCTATTTAAATCATCTTTATTACCTTCAAACAGGGTAAAAGTATCGTCTACGTAGCGGAACCATGCCGGGAAGTTTAAAGTTTCAAACAATTTTGATTCATAATAATGCATGTAGATATCAGCCAGGATGGGACTGAGGGGGCTTCCCATGGCTAATCCCTCAGTTTGCTTGTAATATTTATTTTGGAAAACAAAATGTGTTTGTTTCAAACAGAGTGAGAGAAATTAGCTCATCAATTTCGATGCAAGAGAAATGAAATTCGCGAAGTCTGGTTTCTAGACATCTTAATGCACCCTCCACTGGGACATTGGTGAATAATGATTTTACATCAAAAGAAACCATGAGTAAATTACGAGGAGAAATGTTTTTAACCTTTTTTACAAATTCTATTGAATTTTTTATGGTGTAAATGTTATTGTCTAATAGAGTGGAAAATCTAGAAACTAAATATTTAGCTAATGGTTACGAGGCAGTACCTAAATTTGATACAATAGGGCGGAAAGGAATACCACTTTTATGAATTTTGGGAAGAGCATATAATCTGGCACAATTCGCAACAGATGGGATAAGCGAATGTTTTAAGTTGCTTGAAATGATTTGCGAAGATTTGATCGCAGTTTTTATTTTGGATAAGTCCGAAGGTGAAGAATCTTTAGGGATCGGATTATATGGTCCTTCGTTTAAGAGTTTAGTGACACCATCGATGTAAGTGTTCTTATCCATGACGGCTATCTGGCCACCTTTGTCAGCCTTTGAAATGACAATATCCGGGTTAGAATGAATCTCGCGCATTGTAGCTCTTTCTCTCGCAGTTAGATTTGGTTTCAAAGGTTTATTAATGAATTTGACATTATGAGCGATAAGATGCCTAATCATTTCTTTCTGTGAATCTGAAACTTTACTGAACTTGAAAGCTTTTTCGTTAGGAGCCAAAATCTTTGGAATCGAGGGTTTACAGGTTTGTGAGAAGTTAAAATTATATTTTAGAATTCTCTCTTGTTCTTCTGAAAGACTAACATTAGAAATATTAACTATTGGCTTGATGTTTACAATGGGAAGATTTTTTGAACTACTTGAACTGGAAGACTGTAAAAGAAGTTTTTCGAATTTAACTGCAAGGGTGTTTTTATGACGGTTAACTGCATTCTCCGTTCTAGACCAAGACTTTTGTTCAAGGGCAGTGAATTTTGGATATGTTTTAGCGAGTTCCAGATGAAGCTTATAGAGTTCATGTTCAATCTTAAGTATTTTTTACTTGAAATTATAGGCATTGTGTAAGGTATATAATTGAAGCTTACTGTGTGATAGTATGAAATTAAATTTTTAATTACTGAAATGTAAATTTTTAAATATGAAATACTCAGTGCATTTTATATGCATCTTTTAATACTTCAACTATATTTAAAAACTGAAAACATCTGAAGTGTAAAATTATTACAAATTTTTCTTTTTCTTGTTTAGGAGCTGTTCTCAAAACATTGGGTGACAAAGAATTCACTTTTACAAAAATCGAGCAGGATATTAAAGACAGCGAACTATAGAACAAATATGGCGAAGCTGCATGAAGTCTATGTTGAATTTTATTATTGAAAAAAATATGCTCTTCAGATTTAATGTTAGTTTTTATTGTTTAACAGTAATTGCAGTTTTCGAATACCTGTAAAATAAACCTAATTCTTAAATTAATTTCATGTGTATTTCTTTTGCAAGTTTTACAGTTCATAATACTTCAAACAACTTGAAATTTTATACTTGTTAATTTATGTGGGATATGTTCATAATAATTTTATAATTTAAATAACTCATTGTTATTATATGAGCATAATCTAAAATGCACAGCATTTGACAACAAATTTATAAAAAATTAGAAAACTTCTAATTGCTTTCTTTTGTCCAGTTGCCTCTTTTTAAATCATTTAATACCATAAAGCTATTTGATGAAAAAAAATAATTGGTATGTCCACATCAACATGTACATTTATAATGATGTTATAGAAAAAGTCACATGAGATAAATATTTAAAAACTTAAATATTCCTAAACAAATTAACTTTTTAAAATTTTATCTGGTATATAAGATAAGATAAAGAACATATTTAGGTAATTTTGAATTTGCATAATTTTATGAACTTATTTATGAAATTAACAGTTACATTGTAAAAGGGAACTTTTTAAAAATACCTCAATAAAGCATTTCTTTTGTAGAGGTGAACGTTTAGTACTGATCTAATATATTTATAAGATTTTAAACTGAAAAAGACAACAATAATAGATTACAATACATTGCAAGATTGACTGATAAATGTAAAATTTTTACATATCATAATTATGTGTGTAATTAAAACAGAAGTTACTCAATTAACTTGCATGCAAATTAATATTTTCTTTAACATGTTTGGGATAAAATGAATTTTAATAAATAAATATGTATAGATTTGTGTATTATCTGAAGATATGAATGAAATATTTGTGACATTAAACATTCATCTTCAAGGAAAATAACAAAGTCAACTTGGTAAACTATTGGAAAAGGTAAGTTTTCAACAATTTCTTGGTCTATATTTAACAATTTTAAAATTTAGCACACTCATTCAAATAATCTAAACGTATGATGTTTTCTTTTGTGCTACAATTGTTTACTGAATTTGTTAATTAACTATATTGTACTTTAGATAGAAATTAACGTAGATATTTCCTGTATTTTACGGTACAAAAACTTATATATTTGATAATAATTGACCTAAATCTTCCCTATGTTTTCT
Organism: Stegodyphus dumicola; assembly: GCF_044657685.1. Taxonomy (NCBI): domain Eukaryota; kingdom Metazoa; phylum Arthropoda; class Arachnida; order Araneae; family Eresidae; genus Stegodyphus; species Stegodyphus dumicola. Next base: position 92,212,313 of record NC_140769.1, read on the forward strand.
TTGCATATACGAATGACTTTGGTAAAAATTTAGTCCGATGTCTTCTCCTCTTTACTGTGTATAAGTGCACATTTTTGGTAAAAAATTTGCATACATCTCCAATTACCTATTTACTGCATTTTTCGTAAAATGTGCTTATTTTAATCTCTTATTTTTTATATAAATCTATGCAAAAATGTTCTGCATATTATGATTAAAAGATAAAATTAATATCAAATTTTTACATATCCACCTTTTAGGTATGTACAGCAATATGGAATATATATAACTGGAAAATTTAAATGCAAAAAAATTAATTTCTATTCAAAAATTCCATAACACTAAAAGGCTGAAAATCACTTTTAATATTTCATTTCAAAGTGACTACAAAATATGCAATAAATTTTGTAAACTTGAGTTCTATGTTTTAAATCAATTAATGCTATCATTCATTTACATGGCATAAGAAAATGTCCTTCAGAAAAGCAAATAATTTATTTAAAGTGTTATTTAGTAATGATGAATTTAGTAAACAACTGTTTGCTACAGTTGTTTACTAAATTTAAATTTATGAAATGAATTTAGTAAACAAAAATGCAAATGAACGATGGCATTAATTGATTTAAAACACAGAATTGATGTTTACTAAATTTATTGCATATTTTGTAGTCACTTTGAAATGAAATATTAAGTCATTTTCAGCCTTTAAGTGTTACGTAATTTTTTAATAGAATTTTTTTTTTTTTTTTTTTGCATTTACTAGTGCATTTAAATTTTCCAGTTATATATATTTCATATTGCTGTACATAACTAAAAGGCAGATATGTAAGAATTTGATATAAAAATTATTTTACCTTTTAATCATAGCATACAGAAAGTTTTTGCATAGATTTAAAAAAAAATATGAGATTAAAATAAGTACATTTTATGAAAAATGCAGTGAAAAGGTAATTTTAGATTTATGCATATTTTTTACCAAAAAAATGTGCATTTATACACAGTAAAGTGGAGAATACATCGGATTAAATTTTTACCAGTCATTCGCATATGCAAAGAAAACATAGGGAAGATTTAGGTCAATTACTATCAAATATATACGTTTTTGTACCGTAAATTACGGGAAATACGTACGCTAATTTCTATCAAATATATACGTTTTTGTACCGTAAAATACGGGGATATCTACCTTAATTTTTACCTAATATATACGTTTATATACAGTAAAAAATCGGGGAAATTTATGTAAATTTTTACTAAATATATACGCATATGTGAAGCAAAAAATTGAGATTTACGTATATGCAATAAATATACGTAAATTTTTACTAAAAATATACGTAAATCCCTGAAGTTTACGTATATTATACGTAAAAGTTGCGAATGAACAGTACTCTCTCGCGTAAATATACCTAAATTTTACGTAAAAGTTACGTATAGTATAACGTAAAAATATACGTAAATATTTAGTAATTGCCACTGGACACTTTTTTTGATGTTTTTACGTTCAACTTGAACGTTTTTTATACGAAAGGCCATTCGTAAATTGCACGTATTTTTCTCGTGCAATTTACGAATGCATGCTGCCTGGGTTGCTTCCTATTGCAATATCAAAAATGTAAATGTTCTTGAATAGGCATGATTGGAGTGCCAAGTGAACTGTAGCCACATATGTCAATTGGAAGTCAAAATGAAATAAAACCACCTCAACTGCCAAGTTTCTTAGATATTACGAACTCAACATATTAGCTTACTACGCAATCAGAATTTTTTTCCTGTTCAGTATGGATCTACGATCTATCATATCTAGGTATTACGTATCAGCACTGATCTTTTTCTTGTTTTCATTACATGTATACACTGGTAAAATAAATTAAGAGAATTTGCATATTTTATCAAATTGCATGAAAAGAACTGAACTGAATGAAAAACCACTGCTGCAAGATAAAAATGCAAATCTCGTACGGCAAGTATATAAGCGTACATGTGTGTATAGGCGGAGCCAGCAGAAAAACAGGCTTTATAAGCGTGTGGAGGGTAAGATGAATCGCTAGCACACCTCGGCGAATTTCTTGGTGTTATCTTGCAGCAATCAGTTAAATTCACACCAGAGCGGTAAAATTGAGTAACCACTAAAGTTTAGATGATGGAATGAGGTGGCATGGTGCAGGCAGCATAGTGATTGGAGTATGGAGCAATGGGTGACCGTTCTGTTCACCAACGAGCCCTGTTTTAGCCTAAACACCGATTCTCATCGTACTTTCATATGGAGAGAGCCAGGGACCAGCTACCTACCCTCCAATGTACGCAAAATCAACAATTGTGACGGTGTACTGGTCTGAGCAGGCATCATGTTGGATGGTGGCACACCTCTCTACATCTTTGACAGAGGCTCTGTGACTGGTGTGAGGTATAGGATGAGGTCTTGGAGCCCTATGTTCACCTTTTCTGGGGTGCAGTGGGTCCCCAGTTCATCTTAAAAGACGATAACTCGAGAGTGAGGATATTTGCCAGATAGATTGGCCAGCGAGGTCTCCAGACTTCAACCATGTAGAGCATGTCTGGGACGCTCTGGGGAGGGCAACTGCAACTCGCAACACCCCTCCGAGAACCATCCAGAAACTGAAAACAGTGTTGCTGAATGAGTGGGACTAATTGCCACAGGCACTGATAAACTGCCTTATTTCCAGCCTGTATGGTTGTAAGAGAGGACCATACCCCCTGTTAACCCATTTCTTTTGTGTCTTCTGCAACTGCTGTTTCAGACCTTCAGATTCACACGAGTGTTGCACATGAACGTGTGTGTCTATTATAGTTCTTGAATGTTTATTTTGTTTGTATTATATCAACCTATGTTCACACCAAATTTTATTAAAATTTGTCCAGTAGTTCTGGAGATCGTAGATCAAATATGAAAATTCTCTTAATTTATTTCACCAATGTATATATATATATTTAAATTTTGGTAAAACACACTAAATGAGTTCTTTCTGCTTATAGAATTCAATTCGCCATAACTTGTCACTTAATCGGCATTTTGTAAAAGTTCCAAGACCCCAAGAAGAGCCTGGTAAAGGAAGTTTTTGGAAAATTGATTCTCAGTCAGAAACTAAATTAATTGAACAGGCATTTAGACGGAGGCGGCAGAGGGGTGTACCATGCTTTAGGGCTCCATATGGTGGACTTTCATCCAGGTATGTAAGATTTGAATTGTGATTGCAAATTATAAGAATTTATCAGTAACTTTTTCATTAAAAAATAAGTCATCTTGTTTGAGAAAGATTTCATAGATCTCATATGTATTTCCAATAAAATGCATAAATCAGATATTTTTTACAGGTCAGAAGATAAAGTTAATTTAGTTAATGCAGTAGTTGATTAAGATTTTTATATTTCAGTCTTGTTCCTGTATGAAAAGTTTGCTGCTATTTAAGTGTTTGATTATTACAGGGGTGGCCAAAGTGCGGCTTGCGAGCCTGATACGGCTCTCACAGGCAATTTGTGTGGCTTATGCGTATAAAATATATGTATGGGATATGGTAAACGAAAACTATTCAGTGTCCAAAAGGAAGAAATTAATTAGTTTAGACTTTTTACAAAATTATCAGGGATTTCTTTCTATTTAAAACATCCTCTACTACTTCTATAATGATGTAAATATGAACTTGTGGCTTTTAGAAAATCTAGATGCGGCTCTGGAACTTTCCTGAATTCAAGCGTGGGGCTCTTACTGACATGAAGTTTGGCCAACCATGGATTATAACAGTGCCATTGTTTTAGAAAAAACATCTGTGTAAAAATATTATATTTCAGTGCTTTAATAATAATTATTATTTGTAACTTTGCTATGGTATTTTATAATTCCTATTCTACATAGGTCTTTTAAAAAACCCTTTGGCCAGCAAACATGGAATTATTCACTTTGAAATCTGAAGTCCTAATCGCTTTCAAAATAGATTTCTAAAAGTGTGCACATATCTCCTGTTGGTCTTCATATTTCATTGGGAAGAATTTCTAGAAAATCTATTTCAGAATGAAGTGCAACTATCCTGTTATATTCTGACTACTACCGTGGGAAGCATGTCAGAAGTCTAACCTTGGTGTTATTTTGAGCTTAGGAAATTGTCCAGAATGAGGAGGAGGTTTGTCAGGAGTATAGGATAGCTTGAATTATTGGAATATTGTGTTTAATCAAGTTACTGACATGACTCAACCTGTCATACTTGATGAATAGGTAGCCAGTTTTTGTAGTATGGTTACTAAGCATTTACTGCTTAATGCTGCATTTGTTTTTTTTTTCTAGCCTTGAGAATGATATTTCCACTGTAATAACTGTGCCTTGGGTTTTAGGTTTTACTTATATAAGACAATGGCTTATCACTTAATATCCCAGTGTACAGAAAATTTGAATTGCTATTTATGTGTACCACCATGTTCATTCTAGTGTACAGAAAATTGGAATTGCTATTTGTGCGTACCGCCATGTTCCGCACTTGGGGTTCTCGATCTTTTTTGCCCCAAGAACCCCTTTCCTTTCCAAAACTTCAGAAATGCAAGCATATATTTATTTAGATCTAGATTATTTTTTAATGTGTTTTATAAATCAGACAACAAAAAAATATAGAAAATGTTAGCAAATATAAAAACTTGAATAAAAGTAATTTTTTATGCTTATAAACTAAAATGAAGTACTAAATAAAAAGCCTGTATGGGAAATTCTCCCTAAGGTTTTCCAACCAGGGCGTAATTCATGCCTGGTTGAGAATCCCTGTTCTATATAGATCTGCTCTGTCGTTAGCAGTTTCAGCACTAATAGATTGTACATGACTAGTGTTTATTCCCAGTTCATCGAGTAGTTCTTGGACAGTGACATAACAATCCTACAAGGTCAAAGTTCACATATAATAAATTATTTAGCAATTTTAGACTTGTTCTATTGATATGTTCTTCAACTTCCAACTATCTTAATTTACCAAAATTTAATTCAAAGTATGTCATAAAAACTGAAAATTACTTGAAACTATTACACAATCAAAGATACAGTTGACATTTTTTCTTACAAATAAGAACATACCTATAAGCAACTGTATCAGCTTAAGTATTCTGTGATATATTAAAGTATGTCATACAAAGAAGTTGCAGTAGAATTCCAATTATCCAGATCAGTTTAAACCAGACCCCATTTGGATAATTGGATTTTTTTTTTTTCTTTTTTTTGAAAGGATCTATGTACATGTTGAAAATAGAAAAAAAAAAAAAACTATTTTAAAAGAAATAGAGGTTTTAATTAAATAAAATGAAAAGGCAAAACTTTTACGTACATGTTACATAGCATACTGTATAGTACTTACAAGTGCTGAAAGTTATTGCTTGCTGAACATCTTGGTCAAAGTAAGCGGGTTGATGTTCCATCCACTTCACCACAGTTTCGAGGCCAGCAAACGCTTCACTAGCTGATGGTCCCATGTCAGCTTCAACTTCGACATAAAAGTCATCTTCTTCCTCGATACATTCTTCTCTCACACTTTCAATAAGTTCATCATCTTTAGAATTTGAAATCCAGAGTCTGACGAATCGCACACCATTTGTTCCTCTTCATGTCTGAAATCGTTGATTGTCCAACATCGTACATCTCGGCCAATATTTTACCCGTATCCTTATATATACCGATCCTTTATCGGATTGCTCTAGAATTTTTAGTTTATCTGCTAATGATAATACAATACGTTTTCTTTTAGAAGCTGTGGTGAACAATGAAATGCACTCACAAACAAAACAATACACTGATGCGAAACAGTACTGTCGCAAGTCAACGACACACTGACTGACTAATAATTAAAGCAAACAGTAACAGGTGGCCATGTGGGCCACCTGGTGACAGACAATACTGTAACCAGTAATAGAACTGCACTATGAGACTGTGGCTTATCATCCCAATGATGTTCGCGCTACGCCTACACTAGCTTCACGGAGGGAAGGACAATAGCGTGCATAGACAGAATCATTATCTTGCAAATTGCAGTATGTTTCCGTCTTAATTGTTTTCTTAACTTCTAAAAGTGATTCAGATAATTGGAGTATTTAATATTGCTTCTAAAGAGTATCTTTAACAGGTTTTAAAACCACGTCACATGTCTGTTACCACATATCTGCTGGTTAAATCTTTTGCACATTAAGGCAGAATTATGACAACTGTAATATGTATCAACTGTTACCATATTAGTATGCTCCCATTCTCTAGAAATTGATAATTGATGATATTTAGATATAATTAAGAAGCAAGATTTATAGTTATTAAAATTCTTTCTAAAATCACTACAGTAGAATGCAAAATAACAGGTAATCTTTGTTCCTGGCATTAAATGGTATTTTTATCACTTGCATTTAAATGACTACAAAAAGCCTGTCATCAATTTTTCTAATTATTGATGATATTTTAAACAGGCACTGTATATTTGCAAGTCTGAGAACTTTTTTGACAAGTATTAATCTGTTGTAAGTCAAAAGATATGCAAAAGCTTCATTTCTATTAGTGTAATTTAAAATCACTTGAAATGCTTAATATTCCATTAATTTTTTCCTCCAATTCTTAATAATATACATAAATTATTATATCCAGTGGGAATTATTTTACAATAGTTATTTTACATTTCTTTAAAAAAATTAAGTTTTACTTTTCCACTAAGCATGCATAAATAAGTATTTGGTAATGTTATTGTATGATTTGCTGAAAATTATGTAAAATGGTATTATGCATCATGCATGAAAAGCAGATCCATCCTACTTTATTTTTATAAGAATACATGCGAGTACTGTTGATTTATATAAGTTTTTTAAGTTGTTTCATCAATTTAAATATTTGATTTTATAGGTCTGCTCCTGCTTCTCCCAGTCATAGTGGAGTAAGTGGTTTAGTTACTCCAGATTCATTGTCCAGAGAACCCAGTCCTGTTCCTTCTGATAATGCTGGAGATTCAAATCCTGATTCAGTTGCACAATCAACACCAGCTGTCATTACGCAACCTGCGTACATTGCATTAACTCATGATATCCAAGTTGGCCATGCTTCATCTGGATCATCTCCTGGTAATTGTTTTTCCAGCACAATCTATAACTTTACAAAAATGTTTAATTGTATAGTGCCATGCTTTTAAAGACTTGACTTGGAGTGTAATTAGTTCAGAGCATAAAATTTTTCAGCGGTCATTAGGAAATCTAGGACTGTTTTTGTGGTTTTTTTCCAGTATTTTATGCTTTGTCATTCAACAGATTTTTTTATCAGGATAAGTTGTGGTAGTGTAGATAATGATTATGAAAGAATAACTTTACGAGATGGCCTCAAAAGTGACCAGTGGAGTGTAGTTTGATATTGATACTAAAACTAGAGTCAGGCTCACAATTCAAGAAGTACTGAAATTTGCACAAAAGAAAGGGTTAAAAGTGGAAATATTCTTGGACTCTGTGGCAGATATATTACAAAAATTAAAAAAACCAGGAGCATCTCAAAAGTCCAAACAATTATTATGACTATCCTTGAAAATATATGCATCTTACTACCCTAGAATTGTATACTGGTGTTGCTGGAAATGGTGTAATAATTAAAAGAGAACTGTAAAAATACAGTGGTACCTTGAGATGTTAATGTCCAGCATATGAGTTTTTGAGATATGAGCAGTCACTACGTACAGTTTTTTGCCTAAGTTGCAAGTCAAAATTTAAGATACGAGCTAGCCTTAGTTACATCACAGAAGTTAACTTGCAAATCTGAGGCACATAGAGTTATTAGCTAATTTATGTGTCATATAACTGAGAGTTCCAAGATGAGTGTAAAGAATACTGGTTTAGAAAAAAAAGGTGATATCTATGGAATTAAGACACAATTAAGACAAACATGAGCAAGATGTAAAATGCAGTAGATGTATGACATACACTAATCTAATATACATATGTATCTGTTTATTTCTTTAAATTATCTTTTATTAGGTTTTATTTAAAAATTAAATTTTTAAAATTTATTTTGTATATATACAGTATTTGTTCATATTAAATATATTTTTCTTATTTTGAAAAAATTTAGTAAAAAAATTGGAATGATTTTTTGGGGGGCTGGCACGAATTAATCACATTCAATTAATTTCAATGGAGGAAATTGATTTGAGATACAAAAATTTTAACTTACGGACCTCAGTCACAGAATGAATTAAACTCTACTAAAAAGTAGCAAATTGCAAGTTTTGAGACTGCTTCTACTTCCTATGTGTAACAATCTTGTACTTGGTTTTGCAAAATTATATATCGGCATATTTGCAATTTGAACAGCCATTGCCTTTTGTATTCAGTCTCATTGAGTGGGAGTAGAGTATATAGTACGTTTTATCATAGCCAGGGGAGGAAGCCATTTCTATGATTATATGGGCTGAAATGTGATTGAATTTTTTGTTGAATTTGGCTAGAGCTGCAGTGAAACACTAGAAATGTTATAATATGCATATGGTAATGAAAAAGTAGCATATTGGCTGGGACATATACCTGGCAGCATATTGCTGCTTTAGCATTGACAGTGCTGTCTGGAATCAGTCTGTCATCACTTGATGTTCTACATGTAGTTGAGACTTGAACTTTCTGGATGCTATAAGCATTGAAAGGCAATTGCATGAGAAAAGGTTCTGTTAAGTTAAAGAAATAAAAATTTAGATGTCTGCCATATTAAAGAGTATGTCACAAAACAAGCTGTTTCATATTTTTGGTTTGTTTTATAAGCATATTAAGTTCAGCATGGAGAAATTTAAAATTACAGGCCCTGTAAATATATTCGGTTCTGAATGAAAGGATCAGTATTGAAATTTTTCGGTGAGTCTGCATAATATTTCTCTATTTATTTGAGAAGATGGGGGAATTTGAAATTCAAAGAAGAAATTTGGTTTATACACATGGTGAGTGCTATATATGTATGTATGAATGCATGATATACACTGTATGAATGTAAAAATAATGGTATTAAAGTTAATAGCTATTTAAATGTTTATTATTATGTTATACAGCAGCAGTTTTCAGACTGTGTGCTACACCAAGAAATATGAGCATTGTCAGGAGAAAAGTATTTGTGAGTGTTTTTATTTTATAGAAGTTTTTTGGGGGGTTGGATTGGATACATGTACCATTGTATCTAATTGAGGACGCTGCATGGCCTATTCCTCATCTTAAGAACCTTCATATTAGGCGGGAGGTGGGAAACTAGGCAAATATGCCACTTTGGAGAGCAATATTATTTTATCTTACTGCTGCCAGTTCCACACTTACCGACTACAGACTTTTTGAATTCTCTCTACACACCACTCGATCCAGGGGCGCGGAGTCACCACTCCCGGTTTTTAAGTCTTATGACAGGCTATGGCCTTATTGGCCTGAAGATCTAACTGGTCATAGATAATGCCTCCGTCAATACAATGCGGGCGGCCCCCAAACTGATGGGATATCACGAAATTCAGATCGAATGACAAGCGATGACCCATACCACTAGTTTTAGGACTTACTACCAGTCACCCTTGGTCGGAACGTATTATATGGTCTTCCTTCAGGATTCTGGAACTGCCATGCTCGTGTTATTGTTTCTCCAGAGTGAGTTTATTTTCTTTCACTGATTCAATTACCTTATAACCTTTCAATTCGCTCCAGCAGTTTTCTTGCCAAAAGCATCTAATATCGATAATTGTGTTGTTTATATTGAAGAATAATTTTGTCATTTAATCCATATTGCAAAATTTACCTGAAATTAGTTCCATGTTTTCCATCTGTGAAATTAAGCTCTCTCTCTCTCTTTTTTTTTTTTTTAATTTATTTCCCCCAAGCAGTAAGTAAATATAATTTTCCCGTATTAGTCAAGAAGGATAAGAGGTTAATCAACAGTCTGTTTAAAGCGTAAAACTCGTATCCTAAAATGGGATTGTGGTGAAGGCAGTAGTGATAGGAGGTTTTCAGGGCCTCATGGAAGCAAAACCTTTTTTCACTTGCAGCTACTTAACAGCAGAAACCTCATTACAAGTTATGAAATTATGATCTTGAATATTTGTTTTGACGTACCTAGGCGTTGACTTAGGAGCTACATGCATGTATGTTATTTCATAGTGTTACCTTTTTCAGAAATTCAGCAAAGCCGTATTTGCTTAAAAGGTGTTTTCATATTAACATAAAAAAATGAAGTGCTGAATTTTATGAGAGAAAGGAAGGTAAAGTTGGAGCTATTAACAGAATATTTTCCTTTTTTGTTCAGTAATTATGAAGGACCTTACAGTGTCATTCAGGAGAAGTTTAGCAGTGGGAAGTGCTAAACTAGGAGTGCCCAGTTTAGCAGTGGGAAGTGCAGTAGTTCTCTAACTGTGTCTAGGTTATTGCATTACTTTTCTTAAAAAATATAATTAGTATATTTAGTTTCATAATTAGATGATCAATGTATTGGTGCTATAAAAACAAACAACAGAGCTTTTTTTAGTTTTGTTAATAGCCTATCAATTTATCAATTGGTTTGAACTGGGAAAATTGTGAAAAAAGAGTAACATTAAAGTCTCTATTTACTGCTCATAATGCAACTGTTAATTGTAATATTGAGGCTAATTATCAAATTTTATTACTCATCGCTAAATCTGGGAAGAGTCTATTATGGGGGAGAATTTAATCAATATCAGCATTTTTTAAAACGGTTCTAGAAAAAGATGACAAAGACGTTAAAGCTATGCCACTAAGTAACAGTACTGTTAACAGAAGAATAGATGAAATGAGGATATTGAAATGCAACTTGCTGAAAACAGGAGGGGGGAATTGTTGCAAATGGATGAATCAACTTTGACATATGTACTTACATAAGATATATTGATAAAGGTGATTTTCCTGAAGAAATGTTGTTCTGTAAATCATTAAAAAGTACCATTACCTCCAAAGATATTTTAAGTAAGCTAAAAATGTACCAATGAAAAGTATAACATCTTGTGCTGCAGAAGGTGCTCCTGATGTGATGGGGAAGAAAAAGAGTTGCTTAAAATTGATGAAAGTTGAGAATCTGGAAATGCTTCTTGTGCATTGTGTTATGCATAGGGAAGACCTGGTAGTTAAAAACATTTTGCCTGCTCTAAATGAAGTATTAAATTCAGTTATAAGTGTGTCAATGCTATTAAAGCTAGTGCCAAATGTGAATGTCTCTTCAGGTTATTTTGTGAAGAACAAAATGAAGACTATATGAGACTTCACAATGAAGTAAGATGGCTGTTGAAAGAGAACTGCTTAAAAATATTTATGGAACTATTTGATACTCTTAGTTAATTTGTAAGTGATAAACTTGAAGTGAAAAATCTAATTAACAGTTGATGGTTATGCATTTGTGAATTATTTAGTCGATATCTTTGAAAACTAAGTATATTAAATAAACAACTTCAAGTAAAATTCTTGTTGATGCAAAAGTGAAGATATTTGATTTTGTTTTAAAAGGAAAATTTTCTGATTTGAAACAAGTTGATTTCCTCATCCGGATGAAGCAAGCCAATGTTAGTGGATTTGGCTGATATTTCAAATATGCAGTATAAAGAAGAACTTGCAGAAATGCAAAATGATTAGTCAGTTAAAGCTTTATTTAATACAAAAGAAGCGATAGCATGGCTTTGTGAGGAAACAAAAATCAAATATCCAAATGCAACAAAATGTGTAACAGAACTATTCTTTCTGTTTCCTTCTTCATATTTAGCTGGATGCGTATTTAGCGCTGTAAATGATTTGCTGTTAAAAAAAAAAAAGAAGAAGAAGAAGAAATCATGTGAATACAATTAAACGAGAAGACTTGAGACTGAAGTTAAATAAATTGGAATCTGACATAAAATCTCTTTGCAACAGGCATCAAGTGTAAGCATTTCAGTAAATTTAAATAATAAATAATTACTAATAATAATGTAGAAAAAACTATCATTAAAATTATTTTGTACTTGAATTTCAGTTCTCCATTATATGTTGTGAAAGTTTACTTACTGTGTTTGTTCACAAAATTTCCTAGTGATTTCTTCTTAAAACCTATCGGTACTTTTCCGTTTTGCCGTCGCAAACGATAAAGTCGCCAATAATGGTACTATTGATGCCAAATGGAATTTCTTCGCTGGTGGATGAAATTTTACGCTTCATTTTCAAAACAAGTCGCAGCCATTTCTTATCATTATGATTGTTTCTTTCAATACTGGCATACAAGTACATAGAATTTTTACAAGATAGTTAAATTTAATGCCCTATGACCATTCGCGGTCATTAAGTCAATTAGGATGCAATCACACCGCTCACCGGAAGGCGAAAATATAGAAAGGCAAAATCAAGGATTAAATTCCTCAATTCTAATGAGAATGCACTAGCGAAGTAAAGCACTGCGGTTTTACATAATCTTTTAGTAAGCTATTTGTACGAATTGAAATAATTCTTGCATTTTAAGCTATTATTCCAAATTAAGATTTAACTTGAAATTAATGTAGATAATTACTGAGAGAATTAGATTTTTGTAGCGTAGTTTACGTGAGATGAGATCACTTAGGCTCATGTGATAAGAACCGGCGAATCAGGATGTTGAAAGCATAGTAAATTCTTAAATTAATGTCTTTTACAAATTTATTGTCTTTATTTATTGAATTTTTACAAAATTTTAAACCATATTGAAATCAAACCATATCAAAATAAATTCTTAGAACTAACATTTGTTAACATTTTTTATGTGTATAGTGTTTGCTATCGCCAACAAAATCTGCTTGGCGAGATTTGCGCAGGCGAAACGGAAAAGTACCAACCTATAATTCAAGTTTCTTTCGTGAAGATTTATATACTAAAAATTGTGTATATGTGAAGGGGAGCATAAGAATTTTAGAGAGGATTATGTGGGGCATTGTACAGAAAAGGAAGGGAAACACTAGTCTACATCAGAACAGCCATGATTAATTTGTGAATTTGAAAATACTTTAGAAAATCTAGATTTTAAGAAAATACTGTGGTGTAATCTTACTATTATATGTAGATGATATTGCAATATTTAGTGAAAATCAACAGTGTATAGATAAAGTAATCTCACAGTAAGTTTTTGGATCTTAAAGTACAGTCAAAAATCTTTAATACAGAATGATCTATAATATGGACCTCAAAGCTATAAACTTTCTGCACATGTGTCAACGCATAATGCGTTAATGCATGCACATAATACGTTTATGCATGTGCATATGCGCATAATACTTTTACGCATGCGCATTTAATGTATAATGGACAGTATAAGCTAAGCTAAAATTATCTATTTCAATTAATGTTGCAGATTGCGTTGTTCCTTAATCTTCTAATTGGATCTGGCTTATTATTTTTTGCGGACTGTTAGAGCAATTTTATGAAAACAAGCTTGAACTTTCAATTATGTCAGAAAGAATTTCCGATTCTGGAGCTACCAAAGGATCTACAAAGCGAAAGCATGTTCCGATGTCCATCGAACATAAAGTGGAATTGCTGCAAAAAATGCATAAAGGCATACCCTTTGATTCTCTAATCATTCCGAAATATGTTTATCAATTTCACGCTGCTCTGTGGGGGGGGGGACGTGGCGCACAATGAACTGAAGTTGATCTCTCAGCACTATCCTTATCTTCAGGGCAGATGTTTTTATTTTATTCGGCTTATAATTCCTTACTAAATGTAGTACAGTCAAAAGTCTAATTCGGACTCGTTGGGACTTTGGCGATTCCGGATTATAGATCATCAGTTTAAATCTGGTAAGATGGCATGCAGAAATTATAAAATTAAAAATATGAAACCGTAATTTATGAAATAAAGAACAATTATGATCTAAAGGGTAACAAAATTTACAAAAAAAAAATGCTTAATATTTATTTGTTTACTTTATTAAACATTTCTTTCAATGCGCGCATTCATAAAGTATACATTACGTATAGTCGAAATTAGAAAATTGCAATTAAACTATTTGATGTGTATTGTGATATTTATAATGATAAGGAATTTGATTTAAATCATATCAAAGACTGAGTACATCGAGATGAAATACTACATTTAGTAATGAACTAATAAAAAGAATAAAAATAAGCCGAATAAAAAAAATCTGTCTTGAAGATAAGGATAGTGCTGACAGGTCAACTTCCAGTTCACTGCGCTCTGTGATGTCCCCTCTCTACACCCGCAGAACAGAGTGAAATTGATAAACAGATTTCTGAATGGTTAGAGAAACAAAGGATATGCCTTTATCCATTTTTTGCAGCTATTCCACTTTTTCTTTGATGGACATCGAAGCATACTTTCGCTTTCTAGATCCTTTGGCAGCTCCATCATCGGAAATTCTGTTTGACATAATCGAAAGTTCAAGCTTACTTTTATAAAATTGCTCTAACAGTCTGCAAAAAATAATAAGCCAGATCCAATTCGAAGATTAAGGAACAACGCAATCTGCAACATTAACTGAAATAGATAATTAGATAATTTTAGCTTAGCTTATACCGTTTGTTATAGATTAAATGCTCATGCGTGAACGTCTTATGCGCATGCATGAACGCATTATGCGTTGATGCATGCGGAGAAAGTTTCTAGCTTTGAGGTCTGGATTATAGATCATTCCGGATTAACGACTTTTGACTGTATTTCATCTCGATGTACTCCGTCTTTGATATGATTTAAATCAAATTTCTCGTCATTATAAATATCACGAATACACATCAAATAGTTTTCTGGTTGCAATATTCCAATTTCGACTACGCGTAATGTATGCTTTACGCATGCACGCATTGAAAGAAATGTTTAATAAAGTAAACAAATAAATATAAAGCTCTCTCTCTCTTTTTTTTTTTTTTTTTTTTGTAAATTTTGATACCCTTTAGATCATAATGGCTCTTTATTTCATAAATTACGGTTTCATATTTTTAATTCTATAATTTCTGCATGCCATCTTCCCAGATTTAAATTGATGATCTATAATCTGGAAAAACTGATAATCCGGAATCGCCGAAGTCCTGACGAGTCCGAATTAAAGACTTTTGACTGTATTAGGCAAAACTAAAAAGTTACTTAGAATCAAATTTTTATAAAATGACAAGAGAACTTTCATACATCAGCAAAAATATATCAAAGAAATTTTTTCAAAATTTAAAAATTTCAGATACCAAAAACTTCACTTTCTATAGCTAAAGGCACTATTCTTACAAAATTAGATTGTCCATCTACAAGTGCAAAAATTACCCTTTAAAAATCTATTGGGATATTCAGTTTTGGTAGTTAACAGAACAAGACCCGATATCGCATATGCAGTAAATATCTTATCGTAGTTTCAGGAGAATCCTGGAATTAGGCATTGGGAAGCATTGTTGAAACTGCTTCGTTATTTCAGTAGTACTAAATCGTGTAAGTTAAACTTATTGAGGATTAAATATATTATATATATTGTTATTCAGATGCTGATTGTGCAAGTAACAGATTTAGACCTATTCCTCCAGTTATGTATCTTCATTTAAAATACATGTTTATAAATTAACCTTTGTCCAGGTAATGGAAGATTGAATATTGAGCCATTTCATCAATGCCCCTTCAACATATTTATGCTTGGCTTTTTCCTCATATCTAATTTGCTTTAATAAATAGAAATTATTGAGTCATGGTTTTTTTTAATATGGCAAAAATTGCACATTTGGATAAAGCGTATTCCAGGCAGATATAGATTCGGCTACATTCAATTTTGTGTTTTTTGAATAGTGCTGTACTTTCATTCAGCACAGAAAGGTGTACATTTACTGCTGAGCATATAAATGAATTTTTGGTGTTAAAAATTTCTTCATTGTGGAGTAAGGTATTAAAAAAAAAGAAAAAAGAAAAAAGTGGAATTCGAAAATCTGAAAATAATTCCATCACTAATCTGTTTTATCTAATGTCCAGTAAGAATGCATTTGTTTCAATCAAGGTATGTGTAGTTAAAGGTTATAATAAATATTCAAAATCTTGCAAAAGATCAGAAGAATGCAACATCCTCCCATTCAGAAGCACCCACCAGCGACCTAATGCTCATTACACACTGTTCTGTTGGGGGTTTGAATCCCGCTGAACGAGCTGGCTGTATGGTCATTTTCATGGTTTTCCTCATGTGAAACATGTATACGAACCAATTTCCCATAGGAAGTCCTCTTCGAAAGCATCCCTTTCCTTAGGCAGATAGCCTTGAGTAGTTTGCCATGATCAATTCAACCAAACCAACCTATTCAGAAGTAGAACTTTAACAGTATTTTAAATTGTGGGGGGGGGGGACGGTAAGGCTATGGCAAAAATTTCCATTTATAACATCAATCTTGAACTGAACTCTTTCTGACAGCTTAGGCAAAGAATTTTAATAAAATTCCATTCAAATTCTTTGACTCAATGGCTATTGGTACCATTATGTTTCCTTAAGCTTTGTTTTTTTATTTGCTAATTCTCCACGAATAAGTGTTAAACCTGCTTCACATAGCATTTGAGAAGGCGTAGAAACGTGTAGATGTAAAGGAAAGAGTGGTAAGTTAAAGATTTATCTTGCTTTCAAAAACCATTTTTTATTGACTTTTAGAATTAAAAATGCATACCATATAAAGCTTACGATTGATTAATTTGTTAAAATTATCAAGTGGCTCAAAATGCGAGTTTCTACAAAACTCCTTGAAGTTCTGATCAGACTACATTCTGGATCAGAGCTAGAAATGTATTTTCTCACAATTTCTGAAAGAGCATTAAATTGTTCAGCACCATATATTTATGTGAAACTACTTTCAGCTATCCTGATATTGAAAGAATGTCGATCCTAACATCCTAAATATGGATGACTTTAATTTCCAGATGAAATTGGAAAAATCATATTTTTCCAGTAATGTCGCTTTCTTACGTTAAATTCAAACGAATAATTTTTTAACGAGTTTTTATTTTTAATTATTAATGTATTCACCCTTGTTATCGACAACCTTTTGCCATCTAGCATGCAGATTTTCAATCACGGACCAATAAAAATCAATTGGTTTTTGTGTAAAATATCTTGAAATGATATTTTGGACATCATCCACAGAATAAATGGAAATCCGAGGGTGCGATATCGGGTGAGTTTAGTGGGTGAGCAGTACCTCTCAACCCAATTCATTAATTTTTTCCAGTATTTATCTTGCACAATGCAGTCTTGTATATTCGTGTTGCAGAATGATGGCTTTTCTGTTGACAGTCGCCAAATATTTTTCTATTAACGATTATTTCACTCGATCCAATTGTTCACAATTAAGGTCTGCGTTAACAGTTTGTCCAGGTTTCAGCAATTCACAATGAACAATTCCATGAATACTTCCCCAAACACACAGGAATGTCTTTTTGGGATGTAAACCGTTTGTAACTCTATTAAAATTGCCTTTTATGTTTTGGATAATCATATTAGGAAGGACCTATTTTTTGTCTAATCTAACGATCAAAAAATGGTTCTGTATGTTGCCGTTGAAGCAATACGTTGCATGTGATGGATCGGTTAGCTTTGTTCTCTTGAGACAGAATATGGGGGACCCAAACACCTGCTCTGGTTATTTTTCCAATCTACTTTAAATGTTCTTGGATGGTTGACTAAGGTTGGTTAAGGGTGTTTTACAGTTCCTCAATTGTTTGACATGGATTATTTGCTTTCACTTCTGCCCTTAGCATGTCGTCGTTGGTGTTTCTGATTGATAGGAGTCAGGGATATCAAAATTACCAGATTTGAACTTTGAAAACCACCTTTGACATTTACGAATGTGTAATGCACATGGATAAATATTGCAAATGTTTTTGGTCGCAACTGTTGCGTTAATTTCACCCCAAATTGTAAAAAAAAAAAAAAAAAAAAAAAAAGAATTATTTAGAAGTGAAGTCACAATAACCTTAAAATGACTTTGTCACACCTTCCAGATACACAATGAGCTGACAAATGATAATCAAATATTGACGTGCAGAAATGACATTACTTTCCAGTCTCCCTGTTAGCTTTAAGTCAGGAATAATATCCATAGTTAATTATATCCAATTTTCATGTATTGCAATCTTCAGTATAGATGTGTGAAGTAATATTAAAGGTATAGGAAGTTGGATGAGACCAAAAAGGCTGCTTGTTATATGCAGGAGTTCATTATAAACCAGATTAGCTATAATGATATTTGACTGTGTATTGCAGAATTTTGCAATTAATTAACCATTTATTTTTATTTCTAGGAAGCATTCATACTGTGGAGGTTGTTAGCACAACTCCCTCTTCTTCAACTTGTTCTCAACCAGCAATAGAACAAACGATCATTACAAATGGCATCCTGATTAATGGCTCCCATACAAATGGTGTTAAGACTGAGAATAGTGGTAAAATTTTTTTAATGATCATGTTCCATTTTTATACATGCTTAATATCTGTATAATTCCTTGTTTTTTAATATCTACTTTCAGTTTTCTGATTTCTAAGTTTTGTTGTATAGAACATTAGAAAAATTCATTGATTATTAAATATTTTTAGGGGAATTAATCTTTTTATTTTATCCAAAAAAATTAAATGTGTAATCCTCTTTACTTTTTTGATATCCTTATGCGTATGCATTACTGAATCTAAATATTTACATTTCATAAAAGTATCAGATGCTTTTAATATCTGAAAATAATATAAAAACATTTTAATGCATTAAACTGAAACAAGAAAACTTTAATTTATCTGAAATATTAATTCAGTCATTATTTTTGTTCTTTTTACACAATAGTTTTCTCCGAAATAAAATGTTTGCTAAGAAAAATCATGTCACAAAATTGATTGAATACTTACTATTGTTTTAATAAAAGTAATGAATAAAATTCTGAGTTATTAGCATTTAAAAAGATGGTTTAATCGATTTTGGCGTGGATTTAACTTTTTTATTATTTCCAGCCTAATTTTTCTCCACTCTTTAAAAATAAAATTAAAGAAAAATACTATTTTTTTTAATATTACTTTCAATATTTCATCATATTTTCAGTAGGGTTTAAATCTGAGGTTAACTAGAATCATGCGTTCATAGCAGTTTGCTTAATTTGATTGTCTTCACAAAATTTCGAATTTACTGGTTAATTTCTTGTGCCGATGGTTTTGAATTTTATTTTAAAATATCAGTAAATTTATATCGATCCATTATAACCTCAATGAATTTGCAATTTTATAGCTCCTCCTTTGCTGTTTTCAACTGTTGGATGTAATTTCACTTTCAGAATTATTGTGTAACTCTAATGTATGCAGAATTGATGAAAGATATTAAATCAGGTGTTGCTCAAAATCCAATTCTCTGAAATTTGATTTTTCGTAAGTTTGAGACGAAAGCTGACCTTTTATTTCATCGACATAGAATTTTAACTTACCACTCAATTCTTATATGTAGCATATAAAATTATTTTAAGCCTGTTTATTAATGGACACATCTGACTAGTACCCACTACGTACTACATTTCTGCTTCATATTTATGAATAACCAGTTTTTGATTGTTTTAATTCTTTTAGACAATACTATGTCTTAATTTCACAGGACATCAATAAAGTCTCCAAGTCTTCTTTAATTTTGATTTCTTTCCTTTGAATTATACATTTTACCAGAAACTGATAAGTTCTTTAATTGGACCATTTTAAAAACTTTTCTAATATATTTTTCTTTACCTTGTTGAAAATTAAAAATTTACAAATTTCTTAACTGATATGATTGGATAAATCCAAGTGCAAACAATATTGAGAATAAAAAAAAAATTGAGGAAAATACAGATAAATATTAGGGAGGGAAAAAAGCAGGATAAAAATGTACATCAAAAAGAAGAAAATTTAAACTGCTAGACTAGAGGCATTCAAAAAAATATTTTCAGAATTCTTTTCAATAACTGAGATTAAAATCATGAGTACTCACGGGATTGATTGCCTTGGTATGTCTACAGAAGGAAAAGTGCTTGTAGTGATTGATACATTGAATTACAAGGTTTTTTTGTTTTAAAAATTTTAATTGACATTCATAAATCCTTCTGGATTTTAGCATTTCTATCAAGCCCTGGTTATAATTATGTGTTTACTTTAAGAAGATATCTTGTTGAATTCATTACTCTGTCATACCTTGATATGCATGCCATGATGTGATAAGTTTAGCGAGTTCAAGATTTTGTTGTGCATACAAATATTTTTATCACTGATTTCCCTTTCTCCCTGTGCATTCTTATGAGTAAAATGGCAGTTGTTAATAGCTGTTTTCTAATTATTATATTGTGATAAGTAGACTGTATTTCTGTGTGTTGAGACTGAATGGATGGGTCATCAAAATGAAGTACTAGTGATAGTGTTTCTAAGTGTGGAATGCTCGCACAGACGAAAGTAAGGCTCAATAAGTGAGTCATATTAAACATAATGAAAAATATCCAAGAACCACTGAATATCACATTTTGCTGCAATGCTGAATTTAATGTATTTACAAATTGCTCAGTTTGAGTTTACCAGTATTGTAGAGTGTTGTAAATACTTGAGCTCACTACAGTACTAGAAGCAGAAGACTGTAGTGAAATTTTTATAGTAGCATAATATGCGCCATGTGTATATTTTATGCAGATATGATTTTTTATGCTTTTGTTTATACTTCTGTCATTGCCAGAAGTGTTATATGAAATTCTGCTTTTATTTGTATGCTTACATCATGGCAGATTTTTAACTTTTCATCTCAGAGATATGCTAATTTTGTGATACTAAATAATGAAATTATTTAATATACATTATACATTCTGATATACAGTCAAAAGTCGTTAATCCGGACTCGTCGGGGCTTCGGCGATTCTGGATTATTGATTTTTCCGGATTATAGATCATCAGTTTAAATCTCGTAAGATGGCATGCAGAAATTCTGAAATTAAAAATATGAAACCGTAATTTATGAAATAAAGAACAATTATGATCTAAAGGTTATCAAAATTTACAAAAAAAAAAAAAAAAAAAAAAGCTTAATATTTATTTGTTTACTTTATTAAACATTTCTTTCAATGTAAGTTGTTTAAGTTGGTTCGTTTTATGTGATAATACTTTCTCTTTAATTCTATAAACAGACATAATTTCTTGTTCACTTACAAAGTTCCGCTGTTCAAGTCCCGTAATTGCTGTGCCGAGAATACCGATTAACTTGTCAGTCAAAATTTTTTTCATTTTCACTAACCTCTCTGTCACCTTCTTCATGTCTTTATCCAATTTTTGCAGCAATTCCACTTTTTGTTTGATGGACATCGAAACATACTTTCGTTTTGTAGATCCTTTGGGAGCTCCAGCATCGGAAATTCTATTTGACATAATCGAAAGTTCAAGTTTACTTTTATAAAATTGCTCTTACAGTCTGCAAAAAATAATAAGCCGCATCCAATTTGCAGATTAAGGAACAACACAATCATCAACTTTAACTGAAATAGATAATTTTTGCTTATACCGTCTGTTATACATTAAACGCGCATGCGAAAACATATTCTGGACTTACGCGCACGCGTAAACGCCTATGCGCATGTGTTAACGCGGTGCATGTGCAGAAAGCTTTTAGCTTTGACGTCCGGATTTTGAGTGTCCGAATTAACGATGTTTGACTGTATATATATATATGTATGTATGTATGTATTGTGTGTGTATTACCTACATAGTTTCTGCGCTGGTTTGTTGAAATTACTATGAATCTTCAAAAAATCATGCTTTATGTTTGTCAAAAAAAAAAAAAAAGTGCACTTATATGTGAAGCCATGCACTTCAAGATCGATTGTAATTTTATCTCTTCCAGAGTATAGGACTTTTCTTAGAAACAAAGTTGAAATGCTGAATGCTCTTGATGGCCCATGTTTTAAATCCAGTCTTGATGGCCCTTGTTTAAATCCATGTGATTGAATAACTCACTTCTCAATTTTAGTAGTGATTTCAGTAATCGCAGAAAATACCATTTAGTTTATGTTGCAACTCTTGATATTTAAGATGATAAAATGTGGTATAAATATATATTTTATATAGTTATTTGTCTTTGTGTGTAAAATTAGTTTTTATTCAAAACAGATAAATCTGGAAATCCAAACTTGATTCCACCTGCAAAACCTCGAATTTTGTTATGTGGCCAAAAAGTTCAAGGTTCAGATTCACAGCCAACATCACAAGCTACAGTAATTGTTCAGGCACCACCATCTGCAGTGACTGGCTTTTCTTCAAATGTTCTGACAGTTGTTACACCAACATCTGCCATTGTTTCAGAGGAGAATAATACATCAAATGTATACAACAATGCCTCCTTCATTGCACCTCCGCCAGTAGCAGAAGATCCCTCTCAAGGTGTAGCCAAATCATTTAAACGAGTATTTTCAACTGCTAATGAGCTTGAAAGTTCTTCAGTTCCAGAAAAGAGCAGTGAAAACAATATTGAAATTAAAAGGCCAAAGCCTGAATCAGCATCATAAAGAATACATCTTTCTCTTTGCATAATTGAAAAATGAAATAAAAAGCCTCCTGTTGCATTATTATTATGTGCAACAAATGTGTTAGTTAAATACTCTTTTGTGACTTATGGAGTGACTTGTTTTTCTTTTATTCGTCTGAAGACATTGAAGCTTATAAAATTTGTGAAAAGAATATGTACATAGAAACATAACTGAGCTTATGTTCCATGAGGTAGAACTGCTTCTTGCAGTTTCTTCAGTTTAATGTTTGCAAATTCATCAACCACGTCCTTGATTCTTATGCACATACTGAAGCAATTAGTCATTAAATTCCTTATTATGTATAGGTAATGTAAATGGTTATATAGCTTGCATTTCTAATTTTTATGCATTTATTAAAGTGTAATATTAGCATTTTTTTATTTCTCTTGCATAGTTTGGTGACGCATAAAGTGTGATATTTGTTTTGTCTGGGTCCATGTAAGTGTTTAAAACTCTATTCATCAATAAATAAAGGAAGCAAGTAATTTTCAATGTTTATTTCAAGCAATGATTGTCATCCCTGGAAAGAAGTGTTGTGTTAAATATATTAAGAATTCAACTGTACATTTGAATAGGGATTATCGAATTATTTTTTAAATTATTGTTATTATTTTCATTGACATGACAAAGTGATTTTCATGGATCTGCCATTCCTTACTGATTCATTCATTGAAAATAGCTTTATTCCTTGTCTGATATCAAGATGTATTTTCTTGTCCCCCTTTTTTTCTGTATATTAAAAAGTTTTGCTTAAAATTTATTATTGTAAATATTTTTATAAATGGAAAAATTTGTATTAAATTATTACTTCAAAAAGTAAAATAATTTTAGAGTAATAATTAACAGCTATTTTTCTTTTACTGTCTGCGTATCTCATTATTTAAAAATAATTCTGAAGTATAAATGCCATTCAATTATGCTATTTTTACAGCTAAGGATTAAAACCTTGTAGTTAATGAACAGTATGTGAAAAAATACTGTGCTATATATACAATCAGGTGTATTCAGAAACTTTGTATATGTGCTTAATTTATAAGAAGCTTCTTGAGTATACAGTCGTCTCTTCGATTTTAAAAGTTTCAAAGTTTGTTAGTCATGCACCAAGAGTTAGTAGCATTAAGCTAGATTTCATTGTACATCATAATAAAATTTGGACAGCCAGTTGCTGGGGCATATGCATGTAGCATATTGGTTATAAATATGACTGGTGTATAAGAACTTTCTCTCTCCCCCCTTTTTTGTGAGACCTGTAGTATTGTGTAGGAATGTATTTTATTTTTGATTATAATGTAGTACATAAATAATAATAGAATGGAACAGTCTTTCTTTGTATTATCACAGCAAAAAATATTAAAAGTTTGCATTTGTTTCAAGCAAAATTTTGTAATTAGTGGTTTTTATTTAATTATTTATTATTATTTTTTAATATAACTTATATATTTGCCATGGTTGCTCAGAAGACACATGTGTTTTCATTGGCACTTATAGGAAATCTTTCATCATTTGCCAGCTATAGGGTTCAGTTTTTTGGAGGAGAGAGATTCAACAGATTGGTAAAAGGTTTCTAAACCTTTAAAAATTTTGAACTCTTTGTAAAACTATGACATGCACTTAATAATAATTCAGAATGAGGAAAATGACAAATAAGAAAGAAACATTAACTACCACAAAAAAAGACAAAGGTTTTTGAAAGTTTTGTTCTTTTATCTTGAAATATTTCTACATTTTTCTGCAAATCCAGTGAAAAATATATTTTGTAACATAACATTAACACATTTTTTGCTTATTACTATTAAATAAAATTGTATTGTTATAATTCTTTGTCTAGCATGAAATTATCTTACACATCAGCATAAAGTAATATTTATCCTGCTCAGAAATACTCCAGATATGCTTAGAAAATATTTTGAAAATGTAAAGTCTCTTGATTTATATGAAAGAGGGTAAAGGCTGGTATACGTAAAGAGGAAATTCTTACTGGTCTCATTTGTTTGTGTTATGAAAATTAGGGCAAGCAACATTTGGCTCTGAATTACTTGTATTATTTGAGTATGATAAATTTTTATGTTTATGCAGACACATGTCAGGAATGACAGCTTTACAAAGGTCACATTAAAAATTTAAGTATTTAATGTGGTGAACGACTGTATACTTTTAAAATGTGTGGTAATTTTTCTCTAAATATATTGAAATTCGAGTGTTTTAATTTCTGTGGAATTTCTTATACCGTATTTGATGGCATATAAGACGCACTTTTGTTCCTAAATTTGGTCTCAAAAAAGTTACCTGCGTCTTATACGTGAAGATAATTGCATTCAATAATTGTTTATTTGGCTTTTACGAAACGTGAGAACTAAAAGAAACCACGCTATTGAAACTTTTTTTCCTTGTGTGTGGCCATCTAAATAAGGGTGCGTCTTATATGCCGTCAAATACGGTATTTTTAAATTTTGTTTTCCAAGAGGATCCAAAAATCTGGCTTCCTGAAATATTTAAATATACTTTTGATTGTGGGTGGGACTTCCCTTTCTGGTTAAACTATATATTTAGTTGATGTCAGTAGATCTATGAATGTTTAAAATATAATCCAGTTGTTCTTTGTGTACAAAAGTTGTCATCTGATTTCTGTTTTCTTCTTAAATGTAGCTTAAATGTTTTCAGCTTAAGTGTAAGATTCTTCGAACACTTACTGTATCATGTAGATATTTTAATCGTTCAGATGGTATCATCAGTTCGTAGTGCATCTACTGTTGTAACATATCTCTGCAGTCATCAGTATGACCATCTTAATCACAGTATATTTTAATGCTTTATGACTGTTGTATTATAGAAAAAAAGCATATATCTAATCTGTGTTACAACATTATACTGTATAAAAACATTTGTTTTGTATATTTTCTGCTTGGTTTACAATTTTGCCAAACTTGCCTATAAATAGAAACATTAGATGTTTTTATAAAATATTTCTCTCATATTTAAAAGCTGTTTTATGAGGGGAGTGAAATTAGTAATTTGAAATAAGAATATGTGCTTGTAAATTTAAAATACAATATATTTGCCAACCCCCTCCCCCTAAAATTCTCTGTTTAAAGATGCATCTGTATCTTTAATTTCATTTATTTATTAGCAACAAAAAGGCATACCTCAAAATAAAGTTGTTAAATCTGGTTTTTAGGCCCATTTCCTTATAATATTGCAAATATGTGATACTGTAATGTAATGTTCTTTAATAAGA
Source organism: Stegodyphus dumicola (assembly GCF_044657685.1). Lineage (NCBI taxonomy): Eukaryota > Metazoa > Arthropoda > Arachnida > Araneae > Eresidae > Stegodyphus > Stegodyphus dumicola. The sequence goes on from NC_140769.1 coordinate 92,238,015, forward strand.
ATGTTAATTCTTCAGTACATTTATGTTTTAAAGTGTAATAAATAATAACAACAGAAAATACCATTCAGAAGTACTCAACCGTTCAGAACTGTCTCAACAGTTATTTAAACTTTCTATTATAGTTCTAGTAATGTAAAGTGCTAGAAAAATAGTAATGTTAATTGTTACGTACTGTGGTCTGTTATAATTAAGTCCTTAACTATTCTTAAATAAACATTTCTCAGCTTTTTTTATTTCACTACTTTTTTATTAAGATTATGGTATGTCATTGTTTTTCTTTCTTTTTTTAAAACTTAAAATTCATGTGAGAAAAAAATTATTTTTTTTTTACTTCTAGTAACTGGCTAAACTTCCTTATTGGCATGACTGCCTTTATCCAGTTAGAGACTTTTTATCACTAGGTATGATTCATAATGCTTTGTTTACTTACTTTCTTTAATAAATAATAAGAAACTGAAGTTGAGTTATTCGGAACATTTGCTAAAAAACTTGACCCATTTTCAGTTAACACACATAAAAAATAATAAAGAAAATGTATATTATATGTAACACATTTAAAAGGACATAAATCATTTATTGGCAGGATGAATAAGCTTTAAATGAATCAAATTAGTAAAATTATGAATGTGAATTTAAATGCAAAATGATTGAAAATACACATATGTGATTTATGTAATTATATGTGTTTTATTTAAGGAACCCTAGTTGAAAAACACTTCCAAGAGTGATCAGCAATCCATATAAAAGAACTCTCCATTTTCCCTTCCTGTATACTCATGTGCACTGAGTGTAATTTCTTGGAGTATATTTTTACCTTTCAGATATGCACTTTTCAGTTTGTTTATTGGAAAATTAACTATTGTGATTTAAAGTAATAGATTCATAGTATGAAGCAAGTATCAAGTATTTCATTGCCATATTTGCTAGTGTCTATGTTAAGGGTTTTTTTTTTTTTATTTTTTTATTATTATATTAGTTTGTTTTAAAGTGCATACTGTTTAAGTTTAAACATTACAGATTGTTAGCAAAATATTTTAATGCATTGTTAATTGTAAATCAGTTCATTTGTAAACTGTGGTTGTGAATATGAAGTATTAAAGAGTGATAATTGGTTCTAATCTTTAGCTTAATATAGTTTCTATCTTCAATAAATATATAATTTCGGTAGTTTTCCATACAGTTAATGCAATTTCTTACAAGACTATAGCATTTTATTAATTACAACGAAGGAATTATTCATTCTGTGAGTAGGGTAAACAGTAAGAAAGAAATTACTAGGTGATCAAGTATTTAATGTTTTCCTGTAGTGGATAGTGGTGATGTTTTGGAAGGAAGCTTGAAAACTTTATTATGATATTGTTATTGTTTATTAAATTTGGCTTTTTTCAATTTGACCAATTTATTACTTTAATATATTGCGATAGCATACTATTGTTACATTATTTTTATTTTCTGTTTCATCATATTCTATTTTTATACCATAAATTTCAAGTTGTTCAGATTATTGTTTCTAAATTTTTTTTAATCCCCCAGAAACTCACTTTAGAAAATAACTGTTAAATTATAAGTAAAAATAATTACTTATCAACTGCTTTTATCTGATGTCTTACAGTGCTTAATAAATATATTTCATTCTATCATTTCTTTTATTTGTATTTAACACTAAGGGATTAATTGTTTTAAAATGAAAACTTGTACTTCCAAAGTTATTAGTAGTGGGACTTTTCACGTTCTTTAAAAAATTATTCATATAGCTATTTAAAACAATTAAACAACATTATAATTGGGTTAATGTAATTCAGGAATGTGGAGCTTGTTTCTGATATATTTTGAAAGTTTTAAGCCCGATTTATTAAAATATGAACAAAATATCCGTATATGATGCCATAATAGGCTTACACTAGCTGAATTCATTTTGGCTTTAAGTAGATGTAACTTATTAAATAATGATTGTAAAAATATTTATGAAAATTTAAAGATAAGGAGTACTATAAGTTCATCATCCTCCCTGACATTAAAACATGAAGATTCTATTTTAATAACATAATTTCTGAACAATTTATAATAATACTATCTGCCCATTATATTTAAATTATTGTAATAATGATTCTGGTGTAATTTTTTTGGTCTAGTTGGACAACAGATGTTGTATGTGAAATTTTTAGTAATATTCTACCTTCTAGGAATTAAAAGCAAAATAGTCAAAAAATTATATAACTGGAGCCAATTTTAATGATCAGTCTGACTTTTAAAATGTTCATCCAAAAATAATTTAGCAAAAATATTGTTTTGTTAAAATTATAATTGTGAAATATTGTTCAACTTATATAAAAAATGAGTATTTTAAATTATCTATATTTATTTAAATAAAAATTCAAAAATAATGAATTAAAATTTTACAACTATTGAATAATTTTGGGGGGGGTCTTTTCTGTATCATCTAATATTGAATAATTTTAGATGCATTATTTTCTCTAAAAATGAAAGTATTTAGATCTTTCTTCAACTGATACAATTCATGAAAAACTGCTTTATGTCCTCCTTATGTTCATATACGGGTTATTGCCATTGTGAATTTAGCCTGTAAACATAGTATTGAACATGAATTCAGGAATAAAAAGAAATATAAAATTGCTGTGATTAGTTTCTCTAGATCATGGATTTATCTTAGTATTTTTAGAAAAGTCTAAATATAAAATAATCTTTAAATTTTTGTTTATCCATAATACTATCTTAATTCCATGGACTGGGAAAGAAAGATTAAAATTGAAAAATTTTTATAGTAGTATCTGTTTAAGGAGGAGGGGGAATAAAAGTATATATTCTTTTATCTATTAAACATTGTTTGCTACTGTATCAAAAATCTTTAAAAATTTATTACTTGGAGACCAATTAATTGACAATAAAAATTATTTTTATGATTCTTTATTATTTTCATGTTATTCAAATCCTCACGATTTTAATTTTGGTTTAATATTACTGCATTGTTTCCAATATTAAGATCATAAGGATTGACTGTATACATTTAATATTGAGAACAGTATTACATTATCATTCATTATTTTGTATGAAAACAATGAAATAAACTTTTGTTGACTAGTTTAAATTGAAGAGCATTTTTATTTATCTTTCATATGATTAAGAACATGTTTTCCACTGTAAGTCACTTAAAAATAAAATTACAAATTTTTTAAGGGAATTTCATGGCTATGCAAGTATTAATACTGTTCATCCATATAATATACATATATTTAAAAATATGTATTTGTTTATTGAATTAAACATATGCATTCAGAAGTTTGTTTTTTATTTTTCCATTTCTGAGTCTAATACATATATATATAGAGAGAGAGAGAGAGAGAAAGAAGCTGTAAATGAGCACAAAAGCATAGGAGCTAAAAATAATAATTAAAAACCTGTAAGGTACTAAGATAATGGTAACGAAAAAAAGTCATTGAGGCATTTAATTTATTCGTGTGTATGTGTGATTTTAGATTACTTTTTAAATAATTAACGATAATCTACACTTTCGATAGGCAACGATCCTGCCTCTGTTGAATTTCAAAACTTGCTGGTAAGCATTTCCTCTTCTTATTCAAGGCATAACATGATATACTGAGCAAACTCCAACCTTACAAAACACTTTCCAAATGAGAAATCCGCTACACAACTTTTATGCAGTGCTTCAGATGATGTTTAACCCTCCTGCTTCGTCTAAATGCACTGAAATACTAAACATTTGCATATCCCAACTTTTTCCTTTCATATGATTTTGACATTCATCAGCTCATTCCTTCCTGGTGTTGCAATTTTAATGGCCAGCAGTATATATATATATATATATTCATTTTTCTTTTTAGAAAAAACTTCAGGATTCATTACTTTATTCAATGCACATAATAGTAAAGTAATTGAGAATAATCTGTCATAGGACAGATGCCTTTATGGGTAAATTTTGTATGTTAATATATTCATATTGTGTTAAGCATGGAAAAATGTTTATGCAGATAGGCATTCTGTCTTTAAAATTTTGAATCTGTATCGGATGCTAGGGTGAATTACCAATATTGAAACATTTTATCTCTACAGGAAGTGAGATATATTCTTATTTCTTCACTCAGAGTGAGTTATTGCAAAGGCTATTAAATATTGGTAGCTAATCTTGGATTCAATTCATGCTAGCTATCTGGGTGAGGTTTTTATGATTTTCCTCATAATTATTTATGATTTGTCACATAATAAATACAAGCGAATTTCTGTTAGGAAGACCTTAATGAAAGCATCTCTTCTCATAGGCCCTCCTGAGCTTTGCTATAATCATGTAATTCAGTCCAGCATAATATGCTTTTGATTTAACAGGTATTCTTATTTTAAGTTGGTTTTTTAGTTAAATTTAAAGAATTTTAGAAGTGTATTATTAGAAACAAAATAAAATTTCCATGTAATTCATCTTATAAAATTCAGTTAAAAAAATGAATGCCAATTTTCAAACTTGTGACTCAAGGATCTGTTCAAATTATTTTTTAAATTGTATAATACATTAATGATAAACTATTTTTGTCTATAAAATCTAAAAATGCCATTTTGGCACATATTTTGTCTTGCTGATGAAAGTTGTAAACTGATTTACAGTTTTATGCACATTCATTATTAAATATACTTTTACTTGATAATAATAGATAATAACTTGAATTGGTAAACAATGCTTAGCAAATATAGGCATACATGTAGGTAATGTATTGGACATGTAATTATTGTACAGTTTAAATTAGAAAAATTTCAAAATCTTGAAGAAAAGGGGGAAATTTTAAACTTAACAACCTCACAAGTTCAGTGATATGCTGCTAATTGCAAATTTTCACATTCAGTAGAGTAGGGTTTAAAAATTAAATCTTGAAGCTGGAAGAGTAGAAGTATGAAACTTTGTTTAGAAACTCATGATCTACATAAGTAAACATAAAGTATCATTTTTATGAGTTTTGAGTTACTGCATACTTTGTTATATGTTAATTATTTCATTGAATTTGAAAATACAGATTAATTTTAATGGATCTTTCTATAATGTCAACAGTTAGTATGCAGTTGTTCCCATTCTCAGTCTTCGAAGTAATAAGATATGTCTCGGAAATTTCTTATTGTGTGAAACTTAATCACACACAATAAGAAATTATTGCTTAAATTGTGATATTCTAATTGATACATCTCATTCGATCTACATGAGATTACTCAGTTGGGGCTTTCCTCTCTATGAGAGTTGTAATCACAAGTATATTATCTGTTCAAGCAATAGATTTTTTAAAAATTTTCTGTAATGATCTTAACACTGTGGTCAGATTAATAGAATAGGTAATCAACTGCCTGCAGGAATGAAACTGTTTTCAAAAAGTGGCATTACATTGCAATGACACAAATACAGGTCTCACGTTCTTTTTCTTCATCAAATGATGACACTTTGCTTTGAAGTAAGCCTCCTTTATTGGTGTTTCAATGAAGCATGTTATGTAAGTATCTACGTTGTAGGATTCAAAAGTTCCCAGACTGAGTCTATAATGTAAAAATTTTTTGCAGTAGTGCGACTAGGAGAACGCTTTTGTGTTACTACGTTCTCCCCCTTTTCTAAAGTAGTTTGTCCCAAATCACGGGGTCGAAAACTTGTGGCGGCAGCGTTTTTTGTAGGCAGGTACATTTAGTAGCCGGCGATAGAAAGAAATGGCATCAGTTGAGCAGAGAATCAATATAAAATTTTGTGTTTGCTTGGGAAAGAGTGCTATGGAGACTTTCGAAATGTGTAGGGAATTGAAACGTTATCGAGAATGCAAGCTTTCGAGTGGCAAGGTCGTTTTGAGAGAAGGCAGGGAAAGTGCCAAAGGCAACGAATGCTGTGGCCGTCCCGTGACTTCACATCGATGAAAACATAAAAAAGGTGTTTGCGGTGGTACGTGCGAACAGGCAGCGAATGATTTGCCAAATATCAGAATCAGTTGGGATATCAGAGGCCACATGCCAACGGATACTGACTAAGGATCTTAACATGCATACGGTGTGTCAACACATCATTCCACAGATGTTAAACGTAGACCAAAAGGGAATTCGAATGGAAATGGCTGGAGACTTAATCTCAGCTGTTGACAAAGAGATCCTTCCCTACTTGGAAGAATTGTTACTGGAGACGAGAAATGGGGCTTTTTTGTACGACCTGCAAATCAAAAGAGCATGGGTGACGTGAAATCACCACGGAAGCAGATATTCTGCCAAGATCGCTGAGATGATAGAGGTATTCTTCGATGTCCAGGGCATTGTGCATCTGGAATTTATCCCTGGAGGATGCACTGTGAACAAAGAACTCTACGTCGTTTGCGGGAATCGATCCGGCAGAAGAGACCAAAAATGTGGGCTGAGCAGTCATGGGTGCTGCTGCATGACAACGCTCCTGCTCACCATCCCTACTTGTCAATGACTTTCTTGTGAAAACAAAAACAACTGTTTTGCCTCATCCTCCTTACTCACCTGATCTCGCACCCTGTGATTTATTCCTATTTCCTGAACTGGCAAGACACTTGCAGGGTTGTCAATTTCAATCTTCAGATGAAGTTAAATGTGCATTGCAGGCTGAAGGACACGGACAAAAATGGGTTCCAGACATGCTTTGTGGATTCCAGACTTTACAGGCACTGGCAAAAGTGTGTTGTTGCACAAGGGTCTTATTTCGAATGAGGATGTGTTTCTGCAGTCTAATTCATAATATTTTTTACATTATAGACTCAGTCTGGGAACTTTTGAATCCTACCTCATGTAATGTGATTAAAACTCCTAAGCCCCGTTCACATGCAACGCTCCTTCGCACAGCTGCCGTTAGCAAGGGGAGAAAAAGGAGACATGAAAGAGTTTCGTCTTTAGGACCCGTTCAGAAGACCACCGTCTTCCTTCCCCTTAGACCTAAGCCTCTGTGAACAATCATGTCTCCGAATTGGCAGATTTCTAATAGTGTTTACACATTTTTAACATTTACTGTTGTTAATTTTGTAATCTGGACTTTTGCAACTAGTACCTGAACTTTCGTAATGGTTCCTGAAAAATATATGCGTTTTAATTATTATTATTATTTTATAAGCTGTTATTTAGTTCACTCTTGGTGCTTGTCGCTATTTTTAAAGGATGGTCATGGATTTTTAAACTGCTTCCCGATAAGAACTCAAACTTTGTACATACATTGCTTGTGGATGTGGTGTCACACTTTTGATTTTTAGAGGACTAGATTTTTTCAAATTTAAAGTTGAAACGATTTTTTGCTAATATTAACAAATAAACTGAGAATCTCAGAATATTATAGTTTGCACCATAACACACTGTGGAGGGAAAAAAAATTAAATGAAATTTTTAGCGTAATTTTAAAAAATATTTTGGGAGAATTTTTGAAAATCGTTCATATTTTTAGACTTCTTGACGCCCATTAATTTTAAAATTTCATATCTAAAAATATATCGGTTACGAACTTCCGACATTTTTACAGCATATAAAACAAACGTTTCACATTTAAAAAAATGATACAGGAAATTAATTGGATGATTTTTTTACTTTTTTGAAAGATGTGCAGTGAAGGAGAATGGGAAATATTGGTTCTTCTTGGGCATCAATTCGAAACATCGGTTTCAAAGTAATAATCTCATTATACCACACTATTTTTATGACATTATTTATGCTATATAAGTTGTTATTGTTGCCAATTGTTAGTTCAGCCTTAGATTGGAGATATTTCTGAGTTAACTTTCTCTAAGATGCATTTTGCATTCCGTTGTGTTTAACGTTCTTATTTGATTGAAGCATAACTACTGATTATACTTAGTGATATTCTAAGCACTTGTACGAGTATTTCTGTGGAAAATTCCAGAACTTTGAAGTGTTTCTGTTGATAAAATAAATTTAATTAAGCTATCATCGGATTTGAGTGCAATGACAATCATTTACGAACTATTATCAATCTATTACAAACCTGTACGCAGGCAACAATATTATAATTAATTAATGTATTAAATTGTTTTGAACGTGTTTTACAAAACAAAAACAGGTAAAGAAAAATTCTGCTTGCGTTTTACGAGTTTTTGCAATTTTTCTGGCCACATAAGGTTTTAAAAATAGGTTTGTAATTTATGTTTATATTTACCAATTAAATAAATAGCGCTAGGTTTGATTTATATATATATGTGTGTACTGAAATTCAGTAATAAAATTTTAAAGATTTGAAATCATTAAATGTCTATTTAGACAGTTTGTATTCTTTAAACTGCAAATGCAAACTGAGAAACCTTTTGCATTTTTTTCAATAAATCCTAAAACATATACAGGTATGGACTAATTGTTTTATTATTTTTACTGCTTATTTAAAATTATATACTTTATAGAAACAAGGATGGGTTTTGCAAAATACTAAAAGGAAAAAATTATTTGAAATGAAAATGTGACTGAGATCATATTTGTTTTAAAGATTTTAGATAAGAGTGTATTTTTTTTTTTTCCCTCAGAAACTAATTCATTAATTGCAAAATCATGACTTGAAGTTATTAAGAACACTCTAATAAATACAATAAAAAAACTGGGGGGGAGACATTGAAAATTGTAGGAGAAGAAAGACATTTTAATTGTAAAATTTTTCTTCAAAAATTTAAATTTAAAAAAATACTAGCAAAAACTTTTTTTAGCTTCAAATTATTTTGTTTCACAAAACCATTTAATAATATTCATAAAAAGTAGATGAAAATGCTTAAATTAAAAAAAAAAAAAAATCATTCAAAAGGTACCGAGTCCCTTGTCGCGTTGAAGCCGATATGCACTTGTCTTAACTTTAGTTTTAATTTGAACGATATTTTTGGAATACCTGGCATCAGATAATCTTGTTTGTATTTGTCTATAATTTGCGTATCTTGTACAGTTCTATCTAATTTTTGAGGGGATGCTATCACATCCCCAGACATCTATCAGCGCGATTGTTTCGCTGACAGTCCAACGAGCAGTAACTAAAATTAAGTTAACCGCGCAGTATAGTACGGGAAATCTCCCCATTTGCCCTGCTCCCGAGAGGTAAGGAACATTCAACCAAGTTCTACCTCCAATTCGGCGAGGCAGTTAATGCTTGTCCCATGTGAACGGGGCTTTACTCTGTTCTCTCCTCACTATCAGTTGAAACGTTTTTAGCACCAGATGTCACATTTTTGCTCATATTGCTTTTCAAATGTTATGTTTATATATTATTTTTAAAGAATTAATATAGCAAATTTGAAAAAGATATGTGCCAACATGTAATGCTTTATTTAGAATTCTGAAGATATCTGTTATAACATGTTTTGTGCTTTAGAGAGTAAACTATATTTCTTTAAAGTCTGAAATATTAGCATACTATTATTAAAACGTGTGTTTTGCAATGAATGTATATGACATTCATTTTTAAGATATGCTTAAAAATATATGGTACTTGCTAATTATCCACATCCATGCCAAAAAGTATTCATGGCAGAAAGGTGTATATTGTCAAAATATTTGTGTGGTGACCCACGTATGAATGTAGCATGCCTGTTTTGGCTGGTGTGCAGTGTTCAAATTTGTGCAGTTCTCTAATGTTTTGTATATGAAAACAGATTACTATGTACATGGGGAGAACAGAGTTAAAAAGAACAATTTCTCAAAATGGTGTTTTATTACTGATGCTTCTTGCTTTTTAAATTTTAATGATTGATTGCTCTAACATGGAACTTTTAATACATTGCTATTTTGAAAATGATTATCGCGCTTTCTGTGTTAGCATAGCAAAGAATGAGTCACCAACAATTTCGTGAATGCTCTCCAAAGTCACCAAGGAGTTAATGATTTCTGTTATAGTTATGGATAATCAGAAAGTACCAAACATATTTTAAATTGTATAATTTACTTTTCAACTACATTAATATCAAATTATTTCAACATCCAATATCCTGTATTAAAACTTGTTATGTGTGACTGGTCTGCCGGTTGCTTAATCCTTTGCACACACTGCTGTATTTAATATTTGATTAACTTGAATCTGTTTACAAATCGAGCCAGGTTAAAAAAAAAAAAAAAAACTACTAGTGTTCAGTGATTTTAACCCTCAAGTTATTGGTCAGCTCAGATGATGAATACCATTATATTACAAAAAACAAGGACATTTCGCAAAGAATACATTTTATGTAGTAGTATGTATTTTATGTTTTATGAATAGGGCAAGAAGTCTGAGAGTTGATAGGCCTAAATATTTTAAAGAATCTCAAAATGTGTCAAATGGTCAGACTCTTGCAACTTAATGACTTCTTATAATATAAAAGGATAAAAATATGTTTTATCACTTTCAGTATTTTTGACTGTGAATGTAAAATAAAATTTTGAGCTGAGTCACTAATTCATGAATGCTACTTTTGATATTATATCACAGAATAATATCTGTTTTGAACCTTTCATGTTCAAAATGTTAATTTGGAAATTTAGTAGTGAAGTTTAGTGAATGTGTGCATTTGTTGGAAACATCTGAAGTTGTTGAAATAAAAAAAGAGGAGGTGTCATCTTTCTGCAATATTTTGGATTTTATTATTGATAAATACAGTGATAAAATCTTAATTCATTTACGGTCGAAATTTATAGTATACAGTCAAAAGTCGTTAATCCGGACTCGTCGGGACTTCCGCGATTCCGGATTATAGATCATCAGTTTAAATCTCGTAAGATGGCATGCAGAAATTCTAAAATTAAAAACATGAAACCGTAATTTATGAAATAAAGAACAATTATAATCTAAAGAGTATCAAAATTTACAAAAAAAAAAAAAAAAAAAAAAACTTAATATTTATTTGTTTACTTTATTAAACATTTCTTTCAATGTAAGTTGTTTAAGTTGCTTCGTTTTATGTGATAATACTTTCTCTTTAATTCTATAAACAGACATAATTTCTTGTTCACTTACAAAGTTCCGCTGTTCAAGTCCCGTAATTGCTGTGCCGAGAATACCGACTAACTTGTCAATCGAAATTTTTTTCGTTTTCACTAACCTCTCTGTCACCTTCTTCATGTCTTTATCCAATTTTTACAGCAATTCCACTTTTTGTTTGATGGACATCGAAACATACTTTCGTTTTGTAGATCCTTTGGGAGCTCCAGCATCGGAAATTCTATTTGACATAATCGAAAGTTCAAGTTTACTTTTATAAAATTGCTCTTACAGTCTGCAAAAAATAATAAGCCAGATCCAATTTGAAGATTAAGGAACAACGCAATCTGCAACATTAACTGAAATAGATAATTAGATAATTTTAGCTTATACCGTCCGTTATACATTAAACGCGCACGCGAAAACGTATTCTGCACTTGCGCACACGCATATGCGCAGTCGTACAGTCTTACGCGCACGCGTAAACGCCTATGCTCATGTGTCAACGCGGCGCATGCGCAGAAAGTTTTTAGCTTTGAGGTCCGGATTATGGGTGTCCGAATTAATGACTTTTGACTGTATATATTCATAAAACAGTGGGTAAAAATAATTGTAAATGTATATATTCCCCTTTCTCATTTTACTTATTTTAAACAGTAATTTCCAACCTGTGCATTCCTTCAAGACCAAGTGAAAAAATTGTTAGTAATTAGTAAATTATTAATTATAATAATTAGTAAAACAGGGAGTCTAAATTTGTCACTGAGTAAATGGGAAAATAATTACTAGGATTTTCAATACAACTGTTAGGAGGATCAAAATAAATATAAAAACAATGTGATTAGTTGTAAACAGCAAACCAACTTCAGTCATATTGCTTGGTTTCTTACACATTGTATGCAGTCCATCCCCACTCTGTTTGATGTCCACTGCATATTACATAAATGATTCACAGCCAACCATTTTTTTTCAGTATTGAATGATTCATCATGTGAGTTATGGAGTTCTGCTTCTTTACAATTTTAATACTCAGTTTGAGTATGGAGTTCTGTTTTAATTCTTATTTTTCCCCTTTTAGAATTTGTGCTATTTTTACATATGGATAACTGGATAAAAAGTAGATCTTAGCACAGAACTGAAACTACTGCAGATAATAGTTTTGATTTGGTGTTCACGACAAATGCTTACAAGGAATCTGAGAGCCCTGTTGAAGATGGTTAAGAGATGGACTAATCAACGGTAAGAAAATCCCAAGCAGTTGTTCTTTCCAGAAGAAAAGAATACTTTTCTGATGAGTAATTGATTTATGGTTTTTCATTCACAGGAGATGAGGACAGCTCAAATTCTCTTTGTTTACAAAAGTAGGAAACTTTCGTTGGTGACTGGAAAAAAAGCCCACAGGAAAAATGTTCACAGAATAATGCTCACAGGAAAAAAGCTCACACAAAAATATGCCCACATAGAAAAAAGCTCACATGGAAAAATGCTCACTTAGAAATATACTCACACGGAAAAAAGGTCACATAAATATATGCTCACATTAAAATAAGCCACTGATAAATAAAATACGTACATAGGAATTTCTTTACATTAAGCAATCAATAATTAATCGATTTAAACATCAAACACCTACTTGAATTTTCAAAAAAAAAAAAAAAAAAAATTATATAAATTACCAAAACATCTATGATATATATATCAAAAACTGTATAACTTATGTGTATATTCAGTTGCTGTATAAGATTAGCAAACGGGCCATTTTGAATTAGGAAAAAGAAAAGACGAAAGAAGAAAAATGAAACAGAAGATACAGCGAAAAATAATTACAATTTAATTGTTAAAAAATAAAATAATAGTAAATATAAGTTACACATTTTATAATATAAACATTTAGAAGAATAAGCAAATCGAAATAATTATATTATTTAAATTACGTAAAATACATAGTTATATATAAATCATAAATATGTATGTCATATAAACTTACTAAATATTAGCTAATATATGTAAATATATAATTTTATCATCGATTTCATCATAGTTTCTTACATATATATATTACATATTTCTTACATATAAACTTACTAAATATTAGCTAATATATGTAAATATCTAATTTTATCATCGATTTCATCATAGTTTCTTACATATTTGCGATTACCAAATGAAAGTTTTAATATCGTCTTTTTTTTTTTTTTTTTACTTTAGTACACCCTGTATTTAAAATAGCTAATAATAAACGTTGACAGGCTAAATCTTTTTTCAGTCCGTCAAACAAAAACCACATATTCGGATGGCTACAATTAAATAATGAATTTAGCACCTTATGAGAGCTTTCGTAACAATTTGTTGTTTTAGGAGATTTTTCGAAGGCTGCTTTATAATTTCTCACTTCGATTGGAAACTGTGGTGAGAACATTTTTGGCTCCAAACTTAAAACATTCAAACATCAATTTCTATAGATACACATCAAAAGTATGCAAAAAATAGAATAAAAAACAATAATAAACTATTGGCATTTACAGGAAAAAAAAAAAAAAAATGTCGTACAGGAGGCAGTGGTGTAAAATATTACAGTACATGCAAAATTTTACTATAGTTTTCATTCTTTTATATACCGCCTCTGAAAAAGTTAATGTGAGCATTTGTCAAATAATATTTTCAAATGATCAAATAATTTTTCTTTAAAAAATGCAAGTAGGTGTACGATGTTCAAATCAATTAATTATGATTAATGTAAGGATATTTCAACGTATTTTATTTACAGTGGGCTTATTTTCATGTGAGCATATATCTATGTGAGCAGTTTTCCGTGTGAGCATATTTCTAAGTGAGCATTTTTCCATGTGAGTTTTTTTCTATGTGGGCATATTTCTGTGTGGGCTTTTTGCCTGTGAGCATTTATACCTGTGGGCTTTTTTCTTAGAACCGTTTTGTTATGCCTTTTTAAAAGCAGACATCTCATTATAGAAACATGAAGATAAAGCAAACACCCCAAATAGAAATATGAAGGTATAAATAAGAAGGCATTAAAATGTGTGATGCCTTTTACACGAATAATGAATTTTGGTTGTGGGGAATTCTGTTACACGTATTTAAAAACAAAAACCAAATTGGATGCTGCTACTGGTTTAAGACTACTACTCTAAATTTGATCCTGATTTCACAGATTTCAACTAAATGGAGAAACCTAAAAGTCAGAAAATAAAATTAGACTTGAGTTTTTATTAACATTTTGTGTTTTAAGAAAATGGGCTATTATCTTTTTTTTATGTTACAAATCTTAATTTTCGTCTTTAGTTTGGTATAAATTAAGTTATATAATAATTCACTTATTGTAGCTTAGTGTTTTGCTGTGAAGCCCTATAGACATTTGGCCACTACATTGGTCAAGAAATTCATTATTTCACTCATTTTCTTATTTCCTTTTCCCAAATGTTGATATTCAAAATAATTACAGTAAAAGAAAGAATTTTATATTTTGGTTTTAAAAATATGTGTTATGTTTATTTGAAACAAATTTTCCTGACTTCTTTCATTATAATCTACTAATTTTATAGTGTTAAAGTAATACTATAGTAAGATACACTCTGTTGCAAAGAAATATATGCACCCAGAAAGAACTGAGCCACAATTACGAAACTCGGCAGTGGTATAGTGTTGGAGCAGATAAAAAGATGATCAAAAACTGGGATGAAAAAAGTGTTTTATTTACGAGTAGCAATACAAAAAATGTGAAAATCAGTAGGTGGTAAGGCCACCCCTGGCATCTTTACAAGCCGATGCTCATTCGGGCATACAGTCTATTAAGTTGCCAATGTTCATCTGCATTGTGCCGCAAATGGAGCAACTGCTCAGCGAGTTGGGACGTATTTATGTATGGCTGAATTTGCCTGCGCAACATTTCCCAAGATGTTTAATAGGCAACAGACTGGAGACTTGGCAGGCCAGTCAATAACATTAACATGTTGAAGACATTGTTGAGAAAGTCATGCTGTATGTGCACCGTCCTGCTGGAAAACAGAACTTGGAGTACCTGTTAGCATAGGCAGTACAATTGGCTGCAACAGATGTCAATGTACCTCAATCAGAGTACCTCATAGCATGACTAGGCTGCCATGAATGTCTGTTCCAGCTGATTGCTGGATTCCCAGACTGTCATACTCTGTGTTCTGGCTGTGTGCTACTTGGTAACAAATAGTACATTAGACCACTCACCTCTCCGTCTTCAGATACGTATCCAGCGGAAAAATGTGATTCATTGCTGAAGATCACATTTCTTCAATCAGACAAAGTCCAGCTTGAGTGAAAGCAGCACCATGCAAAATTACATTGCTTATGGTGGAGTCTCAATGCCAAGTGTTGTAATGGACACTGAGATCTGAGCCCAGCATCACTTAGTCTTCTGCTAACCGTATCCTTGGATATCTTGGGATCTGTGCAAGTTTGCAAATGCCAATGAATCGATGATAGCATAACATTTTTTGTTGGTGTGGATGTGGCAGCTCTTCTATTTGTATGATCATCTCGCAGATTTGTGGCCTGGGGATGTCCCAATAGAGGCTAACTGTCCCTTTGCTGAGCAATTGCTTCCAACAACGGAAAATGACTATATCACTTCAACAAACATGCCAGTCAATCTGCCTCTTATTAAGCCTAGCCATATGGAAGCGACCCCTTTAAAAGTCTGATAACTGTTTGCAATGCCATTGAGTATGTCTTAAAGGCTTCTTTCATTACAGTGTCATGTATTCAAGCTTTCAGTGCAGCTGTAAGTGCTCATCATTCATCGCACCTACCCTTTTACATTCTACCAGCTGCACACTTAGGTGCATGTCGTATCACTCCGTAATAACAAGTAATAATAACTATTAAACTGCTGATTGGTGCTGCAAGTTTAATCATATACACAACTCGCCAAATCACATTTGCATGCCATTTTTCGTAGTTGTGGCTCAATTTGTGATGTATATATTTTTTCGCAACAGAGTGTATATTGTGGAAATACTGAAGGGGAACTGGACTGTTAAAGACTCTATGATTATAAAAACCTTATTAAGGACAAAGAAAAAAGGTTTTGAACCATTGTAGAATGATGATAACATGATAATGCTGGCTCATGCATACAGTATGGTTCTGGTTAGTTCATTATTAGCTTTGATTTCTGATAGTTAACAAATTGGCTGTATGAAATTTTTATGATTTTCTCAGGGTGTAACAACAAACTTCTACATAGGCAAATATTCTCTAAAGAAAATTTCCACTGAGATCATTAATATAACTAAAAAGTTTTTGTAACTTTTTTCATATTATACATTGAAATTTACATTACATTGGGTGTAATGGCTATTTTCAAAGCTAGCCTCCTAAGGTAAACTAAAGTAAGCATTAATTTCTTGTAATATACGTGTTACCGTGAAAGACTGAAATTGGAAAATGTAGACTTTCACTGGAAAATGTCAACATTCACCAAATATGTCAGTGAAAGATCGAATATTGCATTCATTCAGAACCTCATCGGTGTATGTCGACAATCACAGATATGCTCTGGTGTAGGTCGGAAAGAGAGGAGGCGACTGGCTGTTTCCCGCCAAATCCTTTGTTCTGGTGGGAGTCAGTTTTATGCAATATTTGATGGTGCAAGCAAAGTTTTCTTAATTTTTTTTTTCCGATTCCCTAATTTATTCTGAATGCTTACTGCAGTGAATCGTGATCTTTTTCTTGAAAAAGATCACGCAATGCATTAATTGCATTAATTAATTGCATTAATTGCGGGTAAACGAGAAGACAATTGTTTTTATTTTTCTCAAGAAAAGTACTCTAAAATATTTTCTGAAGTGGTTTCTGCTAAAACTAAGTGCAATACACCTTTGGAGCAGCAGCTGCAGCTAATTCGAGAAGCAAAGGGCAAGGCTATACACGCTGTCATTGAAAAAGGAAGTGTTCCACAAATAAATGCAGTTGTAAAAGCAAGGGCTTCTTGTGCAGTTTAAAGTGTCATAATAGTTTAAGTCGTTGCAATAAACAACATTTGAATAACATAATTTAGTAAGTTTTTTATCACTATTATTTTATTTTCTCATTTAGAACGTACTATATAATTAAGTAAATTTTTAACTTCTATTATTTTCCTTTCTTATTTTGAATGTACTGTGTGTTTTAAGTTCTTATTTTCAGTCTCAAGTGCGTTTTTTCGCAACTGAATTACGGAGAAGAAAATATAATATACTTATATGTTCAACATTCACCATTAGTACATGGTGAATGTCGACATTTACCGGTGTAAGTAAGAAATAAGAGTATTTGGAAAATATTTCGGACATACACCAAGCGACTATGTGAATGTGGACATTAGTAGTGTGAAACGGACAGTTCAGAGACAGGAGGCGGAGCAAGCTCGCAGGCGGTGCAAATTCAGAGGCGGAGTACGTGAAGGCTAATTGATAAGTGTTTCGGGGATCCTTCATTTAACTGATAAGATGACGTCACACTTTGATAAGAGATTATCTTTTATTGATTTTATGGAAGTTCTTTGTTAATCAGTTTTTAGCCTCTGTATTTTTTCTTTGTGTTCCAGCTATTTTACTACATATATGATGGTTATTTCCTAGGTGCCCTTAACGGCGCTTATTTTCAAATTTAATCCCTGATTCATAAGTTCTTAATTTTAGATGCTATTTTCAACTAGTTTCGTACTTTTCAAACTTTCGTAATTTCCAGTGTTCTAATTTTGAACTTGTTTATTACATTTTCGGATCATATAAACTTTTCCTTAAATTTAGATGTAAATTTTAACTTCTTTTCTATTTTTGATGTTAATAGTTTCCAACATACTCTGAATTTTAACTAATTTATGATATTTATAGACTATGTACATGACTTGCATTTAATTTATAGCTACTTTCATACGTTTTAACCTTCGTAATTTCAAACATATCCTTAATTTTAGCTTAATAGCTCTATTTTCTCACCATATATATGAATTTTATTTAATTTTAGATGATATTTTTAATGTGTTTCATTCATTTTAAAACTTCATAATTTTTAAAGTACTCTAATTTTAAACTTGTTAATTATATTTTCCTACCATATACAGTCGAAAGTCGTTAATCCGGACTCATCGGGACTTCGGCGATTCCGGATTATCGATTTTTCCGGATTATAGATCATCAGTTTAAATCTGGTAAGATGGCATGCAGAAATTACAAAATTAAAAATATGAAACCGTAATTTATGAAATAAAGAACAATTATGATCTAAAGGGTATCAAAATTTACAAAAAGAAAAAGCTTAATATTTATTTGTTTACTTTATTAAACATTTCCTTTAATCTAAGTTGCTTCGTTTCATGTGATAATACTTTCTCTTTAATTCTATTAAACAGACATAATTTCTTGTTTAGTTACAAAGTTCCGCTGTTCAAGTCCTATAATTGCTGTGTTGAGAATACCGACTAATTTGTCAATCGAAATGTTTTCGTTTTCAATAACCTCTGGGTCACTTTCTTCACTATCGGAAGCGAATTATAATGACGAGGAACTTGATTTAAATCATATCAAAGACGGAGTATATCGAGATGAAATACTACACTTAGTACGGAATTATAAACCAAATAAAATAAAAACATCTGCTCTGAAGATAAGGATAGTGCTGACAGATCAACTTCCAATCCGCAGCGTGAAATTGATAAACAGATTTCGGATTTCAAAACATACTTTCGCTTTGTAGGTACAAATTACATATTAGTAAATATATATCGGAAATTCTATTTGACATAATCTTTCTAATCTATCAGAATCTAATAATGACGTTTCTGCCCCCCCCTCTGCCGCAGAGCAGCGTGAAATTGATAAACAGATTTCGGATTTCAAAACATACTTTCGTTTTGTAGTAAATATATATCGGAAATTCTATTTGACATTATCGAAAGTTCAAGCTTACTTTTATAAAATTGCTCTAACAGTCTGCAAAAAATAATAAGCCGGATCCAATTCGAAGATTAAAGAACAACGCAATCTGCAACATTAACTGAATTAGATAACTTTAGCTTAGCGTATAACTCCGTTACACATTAAACGCGCATGCGCACAAACATATTCGCAGCTGTAAGGGTCTTACGCGCTCTCGTAAACGCCTGTGCGTATACGTGAACGCGACGCATGCGCAGAAAGTTTGTAGCTTTGAGGTCCGGATTATAGATCATTCCGGATTATGGGTGTCCAAATTAACGACTTTTGACTGTACCTAACTTTTACTTAACTTTAGATGTAAATTTTAACTTCTTTTCTACTTTTTAATGTTTTTAGTTTCAAACATACTCTGAATTTTTAACTAATTTGTTAGATTTTCACACTATGTACATGACTTTCATTTAATTCTTAACTACTTTCTTACGTTTTAACCTTCGTAATTTCAAACATATCCTTAATTTTAGCTTAATTCCTCTATTTTCTTACCATATATATGAACTTTATTTAATTTTAGATGATATTTTTAACGTGTTTCATACATTTTAAACCTTCGTAATTTTTAAAGTACTCTAATTTTGAACTTGTTTATTGCATCTTCCTACCATATACATGAACTTTAATTAATTTTAGATGTATTTTTTATACATTTCTGACACTTGTTTCTTTCTATTTTCCAAAATACTCTAAATTTTAACTCTTTTTTATAATTTTCGATTGTAATCACGCTTTTGATTTTACTATTTCAGCTAATTTTACATATTTCAATGTCTTAAATATAGAGACAATTTTTAATTAGACATTTTATTTTAGAACCTTTAACTGTTATTCCAACCCAATCCGTTGAATAGCCTTACTTAGTCTATATTTCATAGTACTGTTTTAATTTGCCTACTGTACAATTTATCATTCTGTAGTACTCTTACCATGACTGATTCTACTATTTTCCTTCATTATTAACTTCATTCGCATTTTCAAACTTTAACATTTCTTGCATATTCTGGTATTTTCTTACATCATTTATATCTGAATATATGTTTTTAAGCCCTTCAGTATTACCAAAGTTCAGTTTTGAACCTCGATTGCTATTAAGCTAACTTGATAGGCTCCGAATTTTTAGAATGGATTCTCAGTTTTCATCTATAATTTTAGAACCATTTTCACTGATTCATGTACACATGCAGAAATCTTTCATATTGTTTTGGACACTTAATACGTTTTTAATTCGGTATTTTTTGCTAATTCACTGCATTCATACCATCATTTTTGCACTTTAAATGCCCCGACTATGCAAATTTTAAATTTATCACTTTTTTTCTGCACCAAGTACGAGTATTTCTGCCTTCATGGACAACGTTCAAGTGAAATTACCGATTATTTACGTTACATGCACAAAAGAAATTCCGAAGATAAACATTTTAAGTATCAAATGAGAGATGAATGACCATAGATTTTACCCATTGGTTATCATTTCAGCTCTTGAAATTATGTTTAATCGATATACTTTTATTTCTAGTGCATAATGTTAACACATTTCTTCGAACCTAGTTCAATTCCAACTCAATTTCCCTAGACAATTGCATATATAGTCTATTTTTCTAATTTCTTATACTAGGATTTTCTTTCGTGAGTGTCAGTTTTCATTAATTTATTTACCAATTTATTCTCTTATGAATGAAATCTTGTGAAACACTACCATACCTTTACACAACATATATCATTACCAATATACTTATATTTACAGAACGAACCAAAGAAAGAAACAGTAAGAGACATTTTACCAAAATCTCCGCTATATTTTCGAATATTTTAACTTTCATCCATCTCGAATACAGAAATTTATTCATAAATACTCATTACATCAATTAAATATTCCTTACTAATACCCATTTAATGAGGAATAACCCCTTTAGAATATAAAATTACATCCAAATTAATGTTCCATTTTCCTATAATTGTACATATAAATTTACATTATAGGAACTTTCTGTGTATGTAATTTAATTAATGCTGTTAAATATTACCTTCTTCTAAGGCGAAAACTCCAAAAATCATTCAACTTTCCAACTCCAAAGACTATTCAAATCATTCATCTTCGCCTGCAGTATTTCCCGCAGTACCAAATACCTATCTTAGAACTATTTTCTTAAGAACTAAATACGAAAGAAACATTGTCCACTGTAGAATATTTACTGTTTCATGCAAAATGAAGATAGAACCTTTACAAAATTTAAGTTCTTTTACCCAGAATTCCAACAAATTTTAGAAAATGTGCTATAGAAAGTAACTTATTTACCTACTAAACATGAGTCTTAACAGATTTTTATCGGCTTCAGATTTACTATCAGTGGGAAAAACATAAAGTTAACTTCATCTAGCCTTGTCAGTATATACAAAAAAGTCATGAATAATTTTACAGTATAATTAACATTTTAATACTAATTAACTAATTTTAATTAACTTTCATTTAAGATTTTAAAAAGAAAAGTATATTTATGCGACATATTATCAAATTATTCCCAAGCATTATTAAGATAAATGCAATTAAATATCCACGTACACACTACAAAAATCCCACTCATTAGGAACAGTAAAACTTTACCAATACTTAAATGAAATGTAAAATCTTGCAATGCATTAGTATAAAACCTGAGTAACATATCATTTCCTATAAGCGGTAAACGGTAAAAAAAGAGTATTCTTATGAAGACTTAAGGAATAAGAGTAATGTAAAGAAATATTCATTTAAACCATAATATGAAACAGTTGACAGCTAAATAAAGATACATTTCAATATAAATAAAACATTTTTTATTAAAATACATACTTACTAAAACAATTTTTTCTTACAAATTTTCTATTCTATCACGTAAAGTTACAATGTAATATTCTTTAAAACGTCATCACTGTCATAAATACAACAACAATTGTTTACATAAACCTTTTGAAGGAGAAGTTCATTGACAATATAGCTTTGTCAATATTATTCATAGCTTTTTCCCGAGTCGTCTGCATTATACAGCGGTGGCGACGCTGACTTGGATGATCGACAGCACATCCCTCACAGATAAATACCTCCTTGAGACTGGTTAAGTACTCCTCGTAAATAATATTGTTAAGTTTCTGCATGCATTACTCGCTAGTTAAATGTTCCAGCTGCTGCCATTTTGATCGCCGTTTTCTTATCTCATGCGGTAACACATTTTGAAATAGAGCAGTTTGGATAGTCTGAGTTATTTCACCGTATAAATCTAAAAGTTTATCAGTGTGATACGATTCTAATTGAAAACAATCTGCTACGAGACGGAAACCACCGCAGGAGTTTTCAAAAATTTGTTGAAGAACACATTGCGCGTTTGTGCAAAATACCGCCAACTGATTATTGGCTTTGAAAGATGCTTCTGAATATTTGAAATTAAAGTTTGGTAATTTGTTCATGAAATTATACCACGTCGCAGGAGTCATACTCACACCCTCAAGAGAAGATCCACAGTTGAAATTATTCTTTTCTGCAAAGTTCTGTATATGAATTCGAACGTTATTATTTCTACTTACAACAATGGAAAGACGGCACATCCGTTCTAAAGACCAATAATTGATCACTTCATCATGATTTCGTGATGATTGATAATTTCGACTCAGCCAGTCGTCTTGGGGAATGTCGAATATCTCATCTTCTAAACGTGCTTTCTTGCGCGAAAAAAACTTTTTATTCATATACAGTTTTGGGGTTATGGAGTTAATTATGTCGTCGTAATAACGAAGTCCATTTCATCAGAAGAACGGCTCAGTTGCGAAGATATAATTTTTCTAAACGTCAAACTTATTCTAATAGTCTTCACTTCGGGTTGGGATGGGATACCGTGTTTTCAGACTACATTCGTGGGAGGGGGGTGCATCACCAGAAGCGATCCATGTTCCAGACTCAGAATGTGAGTCATATAATTCTCTCTTGTAAAATGCATTACTCGCGTCGCACCGTAACTCAGTGTGGGAATGCAGTAGGAAGGGTCCAGGGAGCTTTCATCGTCTCTGTGCGCGGAAATCTTGGCATCTCCGTCAGGGTATTTGTTGAGCAGAACGTAATTATATTTTTCGTGGGTGAGTGCTTCCACTTCACTTTTAATTTGCTGCAGCACAGGAGTCCAGGGCTGGGCGGCGATCGATGTCCCCGAAAAACTGCAGGTGAGTCCATTTTCATCCCCGAAGGCACAACAAAGTCGAGCTGGAATATGTTGGTGGCCGTAAATATTCAGTTTTACAGGTTGGAAAGGATACGTGCAGAGCTCCGCAAAGACAGAATCAGCCTTCTCTTTGCCATGAAAATCTTTGAAATAGGATAGTATTAACTGATCATCAAATATTTCGGCCATCGTGAGTATTGTAAGAGTTAAAAATGACTGCTTCGGAGTACAATCCTCCAAGATTTGCAATGAAATGAGAAATCTACTGAGATGAGATATTTTTAAACAACTTATTTATATAGTCATTTACTGATAAGAAACGATCATTTGATTCATTATCTCGCTAAGATTTCATTCCTTTAATCCGTAATAACCTTATTTGTTCCGATAACATCATGTTTCCCAGCACGATGACAATTACGTTGAATCATCTAAGAATAAACAGATGGGGTACTTCGTATCACTTTAAGTTGATAAATCAACGATTAGGGAAAGAGAACCTGTTAAACCACCATTACTAGGATATGTACATATCCTATTTTAACAAGCCTCAAGAATAATTTCAACTGTGGATCTTCTCTTGAGGGTGTGAGTATGACTCCTGCGACGTGATATGATTTCATGAACAAATTACCAAACTTTAATTTCAAATATTCAGAAGCATCTTTCAAAGCCAATAATCAGTTAACGGTATTTTGCACAAACGCGCAATGTGTTCTTCAACAAATTTTTGAAAACTCCTGCGGTGGATTCCTTCTCGTAGCAGATTGTTTTGAATTAGAATCGTATCAGACCGATAAACTTTTAGATTTATACGGTGAAATAACTCAGACTATCCAAACTGCTCTATTTCAAAATGTGTTACCGCATGAGATAAGAAAACGGCGATAAAAATGACAGCAGCTGGAACATTTAACTAGCGAGCAATGCATGCAGAAACTTAACAATATTATTTACGAGGAGTACTTAACCAGTCTCAACGAGGTATTTATCTGTGAGGGATGTGCTGTCGATCATCCAAGTCAGCGTCGCCACCCCTGTATAATGCAGACGACTCGGGAAAAAGCTATGAATAATATTGACAAAGCTATATTGTCAATGAACTGTTTCTTCAAAAGGTTTATGTAAACAATTGTTGTTGTATTTATGACAGTGATGACGTTTTAAAGAATATTACATTGTAACTTTACGTGATAGAATAGAAAATTTGTAAGAAAAAATTGTTTTAGTAAGTATGTATTTTAATAAAAAATGTTTTATTTATATTGAAATGTATCTTTATTTAGCTGTCAATTGTTTCATATTATGGTTTAAATGAATATTTCTTTACATTACTCTTATTCCTTAAGTCTTCATAAGAATACTCTTTTTTTACCGTTTACCGCTTATAGGAAATGATATGTTACTCAGGTTTTATACTAATGCATTGCAAGATTTTACATTTCATTTAAGTATTATCAGGTTCAATGTTTCTTCTAACCTTCTTCGGAAACATACAAGGACCTGACTACGAACAGAGAGCTTACTAAAGCTATGTTCACTAATTGTAGTAAGTAGACAGGATACAGACGAAGGGTATACAAAACCCTTTATTTTTCTTTATATACAATGACTTCCGTACTTCGGAATACAATGACCCTCCACTCGGGGTCTAACATAAAAGATATCAAAATAAAACTAAACTCTAATTTAACTTTAGAATAATACACGTGTAAGATTGGCCTTATAATAACAGGAAGCGTATGTAGCACAGAGACTGTGAACACTACAATACGTTTAATTTATCAAGAGGATTAAAACCTCTGGCCTGGAAGGCAAATAGCAACTGCGTAACTTCTAAGGTAAGCGGCCTGCTTCGAACTCACTGCTTCCTCTCTCTCTTGCTTGGCAAAAAGCCACAACTTAAATACTTGGCGTTCGCCAGACAAACTTTGCATAAAATCCTTAACGCTTATAATTCTGGCCGGAAGTAGAAAATAAGAAGTGATAGTAAAAATTTAAAATAAAATAAACGTTAGTAAAACTTAAGATCCTTACATACTTCCCGCCAGAGTTAATTAGTTTGAAACTGAGGTCTAAAACGACCTCGTTGAAAACTTTTAGCTCTAAAATCTAACGCGAGGCCAACCTTTTACAATCATAACTTCGTTAGAAACTAGAAAATTTAAAAGAAAGAAATTTGTTACAATAGCAGCTCCCAGGATCTACAACAATCTTTTTTTTCCATCTGTACTGCATCTAAACAGGAGCTTTATTCAATTCTGGTTCCTTCCAGAGATCTGGAAGGAAAACTAGTTTAATGAAATGTTACACAATGACATTGCAAATAACATATACAATATACTTCTCTTAACATTCTTATTTCATTCATGACTATTTTAATTATCTCTCCCCGTGCTCTCTGACATGTGTTGTAAAAGAACACCAAACACGAATGTGTTTCTGTCTACGTGTGCCACACTTACCTCCTTTTTACCTCCTACAATCAAAACACTAACGTGTTAAAATTCAACATAACGAGACCTCTTAACACACCCTACTTTCAACTCTAAACCCTGAGGTACTATTCTAAAAGTGGCTAACTCTAAAGTGTAGCGTCAGAGAGCCTAACTACATCATTCAACCTTTACCACATATTTGCCATGATTTAATCTTTACAGTCACACGAATAACAAATTTTTAACATTACTTTCACTTTTACCATATCACGGTATTTCTTAACATTTAAAATAACAGAACATATCAACATGGCGTTAATTTTACACATTTGAAAACATACATTAGTAGTACATTGTTAACTTCTATTCTTTTCAAAGCAAGTGCCAATTCTTTCTACATTGAAATAATACTACATTTCAAAAAGTCTTTCAGACTAAAACTTCTTTCTTGCTAGAATGTTTTAAATAAAATTTATACAATAACTTTTTACAATATTTAAGTCTTTACACAACGCTATTATACATCAACTTTAGTTTTACGCGCGAGTAATTGAAAAACATAATAAGAAAATCGGTCATAACTCATTTCTCGCCCTTTTGGCGATAAAGGTAGACCTCGCATGAGGTAAAACTTCTTGAAATCTGCCACTTGCAGTAAGAATGAAAGATTAACTTAAGTTTGCAAAGTAACATAAAATTTTACTTATCTTTGTAATATTCGGACATCCTTTTCTGGGCCCAGTCTTTAAAGGTATAGCAGATAGTAGCTTGGTTGATCCTCCTTCTTGTACGGGCTCGCCCTTCAGTGTTTTCCTCTGGAAGCTTCCGTTTTTCACCAGTACGGCCACCCTTGAACACCTTCCTTTTGTCCTCTGCTTGTGGTCTTGGCCGTTTGAAGGCAGCTGGTCTTGGTGGAACCGGGAAACTTCTGTCGTGATCCTGCTTGGACCTCGTTGTTGGCCGTTCAAATTTTTCTTGTACTTTTTCCTCCGCCGCTGATGGCCCTTCCGCAGTTCGGCGACTTTTGCTGCGGAGAGTTCTGTCGGATGAGTCGATCTTCCGTTTTAAAGCCGGGTTATAGTTGCCGTCATTTCTCCTGGTCCTCTTCACATACGTCGTCCTTCTCCCTTCTTCATTCTGGGGGTGTTCGTGAACTCTGTTTTCTGGACGGTGGAACGGCTTCTTTTTCTTTTTACCTTCAATTTTTCCGCGGGGCAATTTTCTTTTCACTTGCTTCTCTCTCTCATTGGCTTGCCCTTGTACTTGTCGTTTTCCCACCTCTGGAACTTGTACCTGCGGTGTCTGCCGTGCCGGATCCTGCAAAAGATCTGAAAAGATTTGCATTTTATTACGATCGAAGTAGGGCTTAATTTGATCAATATTTGCGAAACAGATTTCACCATTTCTGGCTTTTAACACTACTACAGCGTGAGTTATTTTTTCTATAACATATGGTCCTTCAAATCGTGGAAAAAATTTGGCAGTTTTATCTTCTGGTGCTGAAGAAAGTGAATGCTTAATTTTTAGTACTTCATCCCCTACTTTATAAGTTACTCCCCGTCGTTTCAAGTCATAATACAATTTTTTTTTCTCTGTGCTACTTCAGTATTCTTCTTTGCCTCCTTAATTAGTTTTTCTATATCACCCATTTTAAATTCTGGGGCTCTTTGTTGCACATAAAATAATTTATCTAACGGTGTTATAATCTTTCTGCCTAGAAATAACTCAGCAGGAGTTTTTCCCGTTGTATCATGTTTTGCGGTCCTAAGGGCGAAAGCAAATTCATTGACATAGTTATCCCAGCTTTTATGAAAATTTTTAACATAACTACGGATAATTTTCACTATATTTCTGTTGACCCGTTCCGCTATATTTGATTGCGGCCGATTCGGGACCATTTTTAAATGACGTATGCCCAGTTTTTGGCACATGTCTTCAAATATATTACTTACAAATTGAGGACCATTATCCGATATAACTTTTAGGGGCGCCCCGTATTTTAAAATATATTTATTTAAAATAGAATCGGTAACTAATTTCGCGGAGGCTCGTTTTAAGGGAACAATTTCGGTCCATTTACTAAAATGATCAACCATAACAAGGAGATAGCGACTTTTGTTTAACTGACTTTTTGGGAAAGGGCCCAATAAATCGATGCCGATTATTTCATTTGGAAATTCGGATTTAATACTATTTAGAAACCCGGCCGGGCGGAAATTAATATAATTAACGGCTTGACATGTTGGGCAGGACTGGACATACGCCCTTGTTAACTTTTGCAGTTCAGGAAAGTAGACTGCCTCGCGTACGCGTTGGATAGTTTTTCGAATACCAGCATGAGAAGCTAAAGGGCTGTCATGGAGCTCTTGCAGGATATTTAATCTAAGACTAGCTGGGATAACAGGTCGAAATTCGTTGTTGGAATTCGTAGTTTTTGTATAAAATAATAGACCATCTATTAGTTCGTAATGGGCCGCCCTATTTCTTATCGCCACAATATCTTGGTGGCTAAAATTTTCAGGATCCTTCAAATACTCATAAATACTTCCAAACTCAGGATCCTTACCCAGTTCGGTTATTACAGTTTCTCGGGAATTTATTGTACACGCTGTAAGCATTGCAACTTTTACGGTATTACCCTGTTCGTCTAATTTAATTCGTGATAGGGCATCTGCTACGATATTTTCCTTTCCGGGGGTATGCTTGATTACCAGATTATATTCTTGCAGCTTGAGTGCCCATCTTATTAACCTTGGGGATAAATTTTTCCCTGAGTACAATCTAGTTACCGCCGCATGATCAGAATATACTGTTATCGGCGCCTTTCCAAAATAGACTCGGAACTTTTGCACTGCTAACAGAACTGCAAGTGCCTCTCTCTCGGTCGCGGAATAGTTTCTTTGTGTTTGATTTAAAGTTCGGCTAAAAAATTCCACGGGCTGCTGATTTTGCGAAAGTACCGCTTCTACCGCATAATCCGAAGCATCCGCTGAAATTTCTAAATTCTCATCGTTTTCAGGAAATTTCGAAACAGGGGCTTGCGTTAATGCTTGTTTTAATTTTTCGAAAGCACTATTGGCTTCGGCCGTCCACGAGAATCTTGCCTTTTTCCTTTTTAATTTTAACAATGGCTCAGCGATAGCCGCAAAATCTTTTATAAAGGACCTATAATATGAACAAAGTCCTAGAAAAGAAGAGAGCTTCTTTGCCGTGTTTGGAGTCGGATACTTTTGTACAGCGA
The DNA here is from genome assembly GCF_044657685.1 of Stegodyphus dumicola. Classification (NCBI taxonomy): domain Eukaryota; kingdom Metazoa; phylum Arthropoda; class Arachnida; order Araneae; family Eresidae; genus Stegodyphus; species Stegodyphus dumicola. The sequence goes on from NC_140769.1 coordinate 92,266,772, forward strand.
TTATTTTTGATTCATCTGTCTCGATCCCTTTTTGCGATATTTTGTAACCTAAATATTTTAATTCAGGGGCTGCAAATTTGCACTTTTCGACATTAACTTTTAGACCGGCCTCATTTAATAAAGAAAACACCTGTCTTAAATCCTGTATATGTTGGTCGAGATTATCACTAGTAATAATGATATCGTCTAAATAGATAAATGTGGACTTTCCAAGAACAGGTCTTAACACAATGTCCATGCATCGCTGAAATGTTGCTGGGGCGCCTGAAAGGGCAAACGGCATACGCAAAAATGCATAAGTGCCAGACTTGGTTATAAAAGCAGTCTTAGGCACGTCCTCAGGCCTGACCCCTATTTGAAAATAACCATTCGTTAAGTCTAAAGTCGTCATAAATTTGGTTGATTTTATGTTCCTTAAAATTTCTTCTATGATCGGTAACGGATATACCGGATATTTCGTTATGGAATTTAATTTACGGTAATCAATAGCGAATCTCCACCTTTTTGGATGCTCCAAAGGATAATCATTATTTTTCTTACATAAAACCACCGGGCTAGCATAACTACTTGAGATGGGCGTTATGATCTTTTTACGTAGCATATCGGTAATATGCCATTCTATAATTTTTTCCTTATTCTCATCATACCGGTATGGTTTTTGACGAACCGGCAATGCATCTCCGGTGTCAATACTATGGTTAGTAACCTGAGTAAATCCTGGAATATCACTAAATAAGGAAGCAAATTCACTTACCACTTGTCGGATTCTATCTTGCTCGTCATTAGGCAGGTGGTCAAGATTTAACCTTGGCGGTTCAACCTTTTCTACACGCACTGGTTTCATTGTCAGCCTAAGGGACGCTTCATTAAAATCCAGTGTAGCTTGTGCGTCTGAAAGGAAGTCTATTCCTAGGATTAAATGTGCTTGCAAATTCTTTACTATAAAAAACATCACCTTTACTTGTTCGTCCTTGATACGGATATATAAAGGTACTTTACCTACGCACTTACATTCTTTTCCTTGCGCCGCTAATACTGTCGTATTATCCGCATTATATATGCGGTATTTGCGAAAATACTTTCTAAAAAAGACTTCTGCCACACAGGAACACTGCGCGCCGGTATCCAGGAGTGCGGTGGCCGGGATATTATTTACCAAGACTTCAATCTTCGGAAGAGTTAAATTTTTCACCATTACTGTATTTAACTTGTAGGAAGAGGGGTTTTCGTGGCCTTCGGATTTCCGCACCCTCTCGTCAGCAGAAATCCGTTTTAGTTTAAATTATTTTTCCTTTCCGTGCTTTCCTTCTTTCTCCACTGGCCTTGAGACTTTTTTCCTGGGTTGCTATTGAACTGTCGACGTTCGCCGGCTGTTTTTGAATGCTCGGGTTTCCTTGCCCACTGATTCGCTTTTTCTCCGTAGCCATGTGCTTGAGTTTGCTGTAGTCTTGGCGTACCAAATTGGTTTCGCTGTTGATATTGGCGTCTTCTTTCGACGTCCGCCGTTCTTCTACTTTCAAACTGGATTGCTAGCTCAAATAACTTTTCCAGTGTAGTCGGATTTCGTAATTCAATAAAGTCTTGCACTTGGGGTAGTAACCTCGGCAAAATCACTTGAATTATTTCAGGATCCGGACGGTTTCCATACAAGAGCTTGAAAACGTGAATTTTTCTTAAAATAAAGCTCGAGAGGTTTTCCATTCTTTGTTGATATATACTGAAAAGTTCTGTTTCTAATTTCGCACGATCCCTTACAACAGGGAAGGCTTTTAGTAGGGCAGTCTTGAAATTTTCGTAAGTATAGGTGGGACTTCCTGCTTGACCCAAGAGACTTCTGCCGATACATTTGAACCAGTTAAGCGCTTGGCCCCTCAAAGCGCTGGTAGCTAAGGTAACTTTTTGAAACTCGTGCACGGGGTAGAGCATGAAGTGGTCATCCAATTTTTCCAAAAAACTGGTTACCTGTGAGTTTCCATTAAACGTTGCTTCTGGTTTCATCGAAGCGCGCATGGTCTGGACGATGTACCCAAATCCTTCCAGAGCGGCAGCTGGCATTTCTGGATTCTGAGCCGTTTCTGCAGGCAGCACAGGTTCTTCTTGAAATTCGGCCATGGTTATTCTTCGTCGGGCGCCACTATCAGGTTCAATGTTTCTTCTAACCTTCTTCGGAAACATACAATGACCTGACTAGGAACAGAGAGCTTACTAAAGCTATGTTCACTAATTGTAGTAAGTAGACAGGATACAGACGAAGGGTATACAAGACCCTTTATTTTTCTTTATATACAATGACTTCCGTACTTCGGAATACAATGACCCTCCACTCGGGGTCTAACGTAAAAGGTATAAAAATAAAACTAAACTCTAATTTAACTTTAGAATAAGATTGGCCTTATAATAACAGGAAGCGTATGTAGCACAGAGACTGTGAACACTACAATACGTTTAATTTATCAAGAGGATTAAAACCTCTGGCCTGGAAGGCAAATAGCAACTGCGTAACTTCTAAGGTAAGCGGCCTGCTTCGAAGTCACTGCTTCCTCTCTCCTGCTTGGCAAAAAGGCCACACTTAAATACTTGGCGTTCGCCAGACAACTTTGCATAAAATCCTTCACGCTTATAATTCTGGCCGGAAGTAGAAAATAAGAAGTGATAGTAAAGATTTAAAATAAAATAAACGTTAGTAAAACTTAAGATCCTTACAACACTAGTAGGGTGGTGGAAAGCAAAAGTTATGCGCAAGCTCTTTCCACTGGAATATATTCCGACACGATCAGTGAAGCGAAAAAGGTCTTCGCCGACTTGGCTGAACTAGTTAATGTAATTAAAAGCTCAGGCTTTTTGCTTTCACAGCAAATTCAACAGACTAAAGAAGTAATTAAAGAAACCCAACAATCCGGAGACCATAATGGCCAATCACAACATTAATAAGGCCCCTATTAGAGCAGTTTTTTGGAATGCTCACAGCATTCTCAATAAAATCACGGAGCTTCACAATTTTCTCACTACTCATGAGATTGACATTGCTCTAATTTCTGAGACTTACGCGACCCCGTATAAGAACATAAATATTAATAATTATCGCACCTATAGATGCTATCACTTGAGTCACAGAGGTGGGGGAATCGCAATTTACGTACGGAACTCCCTGCAATCATGTTTTATATCCGATAACAGGAACAACACTAATGAAATGGTCACAGTTTCAGTTTTACTGCCTTACATAGGGACAATTTATTTTAGTGCTTTTTATAATCCCCCCTATGTTCAGCTTAATGAAGAAGTGCTGAAAAGTATCTGTCCTGAAAATCAGCAGTTTATAGTGGCTGGAGACTTTAATTCAAAAAATAAAGAATGGGGATGCAGGCAAACAAATAAATATGGTAAAATGCTACATGATTTTATAACAAATCACCCCATTGCATTTGAAGCGCCTGCCGAATGATCCTCGAAGGGCGAAGATATTGGATCTCCTTCTTACTAATACTTCCTTTCCTATGACTGTCGAGGTTCTACATGAACTCACATCGGATCATCTACCAGTGGTTGTCACACTTGGAGTGGCTAGGGACAAGAATACTGATAAAATTAAACTTACAGACTGGAATCTCTACAGAGACATTCTTCAGATTAATCCCCCGAATATTGGTACGCTCAAGTCTAGAAAGGATATAGATGTTGCAATAGAGAATTTGACCAATGGCGTCAAAACGGCCATTAATAATGCCTCTAAAGAAATCAGTAGAGCACATTTCGCCAGTTTTCTCCCCCGGAATATTAAGGATCTTATTACTGAACGTAATAAACTACGCAAGAGATGGCATCTGACTTGGAGTCCCTATGTCAAAAGAGAATGGAATAAGTTAAATCGGGAAATCGCCGAGTACCGTAACGAAGTATGGGAAGAGAAACTTCTCAATCTTAACCCAGCAGATGGTTCCATTTGGAAATTCGCAAAAAATTTAAAACGGAAGCCATGCAGCAATAGGCCTATCTATACGGACAACTACATTGCCACCACCAATAGTGATAAAGCACAGATATTTGCTAACCACTTTGAACAGCAGTTTATGCCGAACCGCGAGCCTAGAAATATTAATTTCACATACGAAGTTTGCTATTTTATTAGGGACTGGTTAAATGCACCGACTGCAAGAAATCTTGTTAAGTTCACTTCGCCTGCTGAGGTAAAAGAGGTTATCAAAAGACTAAAAGCTAAGAAGGTTCCTGGTTACGACACAATAAGCAACAATGCCATCAAAAACATGCCAGATAGCTGTGTCACTAGCTATACGAGCATTCTAAATGCATGTTTGAACATGAGTTATTTTCCCAGCGCATGGAAGAATGCAAAGATGATTTTAATCACGAAGCCCGGAAAAGACACCACAAAGCCGGATGGTTACCGGCCCATTAGTCTGCTCGCTGGTTTTGCAAAAATATTTGAAAGAATTATTCTAACCAGACTGAGGCCCTACTTATCAGTACTTCCGCCGGAGCAGTTCGGCTTCCGCAGCGAATTATCCACCACTAAGCAACTGATTAGACTGGTAGAGTTTTGTGGAGATGCTCTGCACATGGCGAATCTCAATCAACGCACAAAAGTCTAATCTATTATTGATTAGAAAGAAACGAAGACTCTCTCAGATCAACGAAAATATCAAACTGTTTGGGGAAACTGTCCCACATGTTGACCAGGCTACCTATTTAGGTGTAGTTTTCAACAAACAACTCACCTGGACGAACCACATCAGGAACCTTAAAAGGAAAGCGTATTCCATTATTAACTGCCTCAGGCCATTACTAGGCAAATATTCAAGCTTAGACCTACGCAGAAAAAAGCTCCTGTATATTACCATGATTAGGCCTATCCTGACTTACGCGTCGCCTGCATGGGCCACTGTGAAAGAAAAAGACATCAAACAATTGCAAATTGTACAAAATAATGTGCTTAGGCAGATGACCAACGCACATATGTATGTCACCAATATCACCTTGCATCACGATTTCGAACTCCACTCAATAAAGGAGCACCTGCATAAACTGAATTCGCAATTTTTCAATAAAGCACTGAACTGTGACCATCTTGCGATTTTTGACACATTTAATTATGTTACCCTCCCTGATGATGAAGATTTGAGACCTCTCGCGTCTCACCTAACACACGACTCAAATTTCCCCACATAATTATGACTTGTACATATTTGTATATACCCATGTACATAGTGTTTATGCATTCTGTATGTAACTTTAATTAATAAAATTTTTGTATTTTGCTTTTTGTAGACTTGTATTCTTATTTCACACTGATGACGCACACACCACTCGTCTCTGTCCATGATCGTCTTCTTTGCTTGGCTCTGCGATGTTGGCCCCCCTTTTTACCACCTCCTATCTTTTCTTATGTGAAGATAGTATTATTGCGACGTGCCTTCGTGGCATAATTTATGGAGCCGGACAAGCGGCCATGAGCTGCATTCTGGCGATATTTAAACAGTCAGTCAGCCACTCCCCATCTCTTCTTCATTTCGCTGCATCGCTTTGCCGTTATCCAGAGTTTACATTTCCAGTTTTCATCTATTGTTTAAGAAATGTAAGCTATATAAAACTGTGGGGTGCATAGCACACAGTAATGATGTCCATAGTGCCCATAGTGATGATGTGCATTATTAAGGAATAAAATGATGTATGGAATTTACCGTTATGTCTCTCTTCGAGTGCCATCTTTCTAACTACGCAGTTAAACCTCTCCAACGCCAATCCGTTGCAACTTTCTTCCACTAAGGTCATCTTATTACATATATACATACATTCTGATATATAACTTACATTCTGAATTGTTCTGAAAACTGAAGTTACAAGCTGCATCTAAAAATATCCAATACCTTCCTTTCTTAAATAGAATTCTTTCTATTATTTCTATTATTCTTTCTATTATATATATATATATATGTTGTAAATTAATTAATCAATATTATTTAGTAAATAAATTTAAAGACATAAAGTAAGAAATTTAGAACTAATATTTCACAAAGACCAGAAATTGAAATTCATAATTAATAAATTTCAAATAATCATAGAAATGCATTTTTCTGCAGCTAAATGCACGAAAATAACTAGGAATGTTTGTGTTTTGTTTTCAAAAGAATTGTTTTGTAATTATATATATATGTAATGATATTTTAAATCAATTGATTAAATTAAATTCTATTAATATTGCTTAATAACGTGTTGGCGATTCTCTACCTAAATTGCATCCCTGTTCCTAAATTTTGGCGAAATCCTTTCTTTAGTATACAATATATTAACCTGTTGGCGCCCGCCAAATCGCCAAACTCATAAATCTGTCATATTACATAAAGTACTTAAGAACACTCCTGATGAGAAGATAGCGTCACCTCGTGATTTCAATTAATATCGCTGATTGGAGGAGCCTCGTGACGTACACATATGTATAAGTAAGGCTTCTGCTCAAGGTACGAGGAGAACGCTTGTGAGATGGATGCTAAAATAAACCTACCACTTTATATTCCAAAATTTGTCTCATTCCTGTTGCCCCGGCTGCACAAAACAAATAATGTATGAGAAATTACATTTCAGAAAGCCGGTAGGATACCACTTTCAAAGGGATTATCTAAAAAAAGAAAATACCCCAAGGATTATACGGATAAAATGTTACGCACTTTAGATGAATTTGCCGCTGTGCGACTTCTATGTTTCTACATTTTTCTCTAGGCGTTCTTGCTTCAAGAAAATCATCCTTCTGTTACTTGTATTCTGGTATACTGCAGATTATTTTACGTCCAGAGAAGCATCTTTCTGCCCCCTGTGATGTGTGATCTGTGTTTCCATCGTAAGTTCGTCGTTCATCAAATGTGCTCTTACCGTTGACCTACTTTTGAGGATGGAAATCTTTCCCTACGTCTACGCCGTTCTGTGTTGCTCTCGAGAGCTTTGTGCTTGTGTGGTGATTGATCGTGTTTTGCGAAAATCTAATCAAGAGTGCACAAAAATGTGTATTTTCGTGTCAATTTCATCACTCGTATTCTCGTCACAATAAGTCAAACAGAAGCAATTAGTAAAAAGATTGGTGATGCAAATGATATTATTACTATTGAATTATAATTACTGATTTAATAATAGTGTTTTTATTTTTAAAATTTTAAAAAGTATTATTTTGGTATAAATGTATTTTAAATTTGGTATTTAAAGAATGTATTTAGGTTTTAATATTGTTTTGGGAAAATTTAAAGAGTATTATTTTTGAGTTAGTTTTATTTATGAAAGTATTATTAGTTTTATTTATTAATGTATTATTAGTTTTATTTATGAAAGTATTATTAAAAGAATAATGGCTAATGAAAACATCTCTGATCCTGATGATTCATTAAGGGCAGCTAGCGCTGAACCTGAAACAAGTATAGTTCCCTTTGACGCGCAGAATGATATGGATATAAATTCATGGCTTGAGTACTTTAACAAAACTCATTTAGATAAAGATGAAACGTGGAAGCTTAATAATGTATCTCGATATCTAAAAGGTAATGCACTTAGCGTATATGTTAAAAACTGCCATAAAATTACTAAATATGTGGAATTAGTCCAAATTTTAAAGGAAAATTTTTTCGACCCCACTTTAACTACGTTTGGTGATTTTGCCAATTACAAATACAATCATAAAGAGGACATAACGCAATATTTTCGCAAAAAATTAGATATTGGTAAAAAGTTAAATCTAACTCATGAAATGATCTTGGAGGGTCTGACGGATGGCCTTCCTATAGAATTAAAATCCTTAATGACGATCAACGCACCCTCTGACCCCATCTCTTGGCTTACTCATGTCCATAAGCTTATTAAGATTAGCGAAAATCAACAAATCAAAAGTGCACCTCCCAGAGTTGTTACTCCGATTGGGAACAGTCCCCAAGATTACAATAGATTTAATAGAAGTAGAATTTCAACTTCAAGCTATGAAACTACTGTGAGACAAGATTCTCCTAGACCCAACAATTTCCAACGTTTTCAGAGACCAAGTAATTTTTATAATCGGTTCAGTGGTCCAGGATTTACAAGCCATCATAATTATAATTCTCAAAATAGATTGCCATTGCCACCCAGTCCCTGTAGACTTTGCACCCGGAACGGAATCCCAAATGCTTTTCACTGGTTTCAGGTTTGTCCTTTCAGAGGGGAGGGATCTGATACACCTAATGTTACGCCCCTTGCAATAAAACCAACCCCAGAAACCCCTCACAGTAGTTGACTATTAAAGGTGTCGGGATATTTGCCCAATAAGGAACGTCTAGAGTGTGTTGTAGACAGTGGTACCACCATATCAATAATTTCTTCCAAAACGGCTAGACAATTATGTTTAAAAGTACAAAGAGTTAGATCATTTTCAGTAACCCAAACTCAAGGAAAACTAATTTTCAACAAAATATGTTGTATACAAATGAAAATTGGACGGATTAGTAAACAAATTACCTTGTTTGTTCTTGATAATAATTTGAATTATGTAATTTTAGGACTTTATGAATGCAAATTATTTGAGTTGAGTATTGATTGTACTAATTTAAAAATTAAACAGAGAGCTATAGTACTTAATGATGACTGCCACTTTGACAGCCGACCCATATCTCTACATCTCCAACTTCAAGGTGGTACAACAAATGTTTATCCATGTGTTAATAATGATGATGATGTAAGAAATTTTCCAACCTGTAAATCTTGGACTACAAATCCAAAGGAATTAGTTTCTCAGTCTAACATTTATGTGAAAAATGCTGTTTCTAATACTGTCGATAACAAAGAGTATAACTTGGAAAAATTGTTAAATGACTATTCATCTGTGTTTTCTAAAAAGAAGTATGATGTAGGAAAAATTAATATTGAACCTCAACGAATTAATTTAAATTCTGATTTGCCTGTATCATTAAGACCTTATAGAACATCACCTATGGAAGAAGAGGAAATTAAGACCCAAATTGATCAATTATTACAAGCAGGTATAATTAAAGAAAGTTGTAGCCCATATTCGTCCCCCGTGACTTTAGTACTTAAACGTGAGGAAGGAAAAAAAACTAGATTGTGCATAGATTATCGAAAATTGAATTCCCTGGCTAAAACAGATGCAAACCCTCTTCCTCGCATTGACACTTTGTTAGACAAATTAAGTAAAGCAAAAGTATTTTTTACAATTGATTTGAGATCTGGCTTCTGGCATATCCCGATTCACCCTGCAGATACTGAGAAATTAGCTTTTTGCACGAATTTTGGAATATTCGAATGGTTAAGACTCCCTTTTGGTTTCAAAAATGCACCTGCAATTTTTAACAGAACAATTAGACGAATATTAACAAAAAATAAAATTAATTTCGCTTGCAGTTACTTTGATGATATAATCGTTTACTCTTCCTCTGAGAAAGAACATTTAGAACATTTAAAAATTTTATTTGAGGTGTTTAAAGAGGAGCATATTAAATTGAATCGAAACAAGCGTGTGTTCGCCAGAGATCAGATCACATTTCTTGGCTATGAAATAAAAAATGGTAGAATAATTCCCGATAACCATAATATAGAAGTTATTAAGAAACTTAAAAACCCCAGTAACACCAAAGAGTTACAAAGAGTTTTGGGAAGTGTGAATGTGTATCATAGATTCATTCCGAATTATGCAACTATTAGAGCTCCATTAAACAGACTCTTGAAAAAAGATGTCACGTGGGAATGGGATGACCAATGTCAAAAAGCTTTCGACGAAATGAAAAGAATACTGATTTCCAAACCTGTTTTACAATTGTATGATTCCAGTAGGCCATGTCATATTTTTGTTGACGCTTCTCAAACTGCTGTTGGAGCCGTTTTGAAACAACCAGATGAAAATGATGTCCTTCACCCTGTATCATATCATTCCCGAACTTTAAGAAATTATGAGAAAAATTATACGATTACTGAGTTAGAATGTTTGGCCATAGTAGATGCCCTAGACAAATTCTATTACTATCTGCATGGACAAAAATTTGTTATACATACGGACCATGCGGCCCTCGTTTGGCTCAAAAATGTTAAAAATTTAAAAGGTAGACTCTTCCGTTGGTCACTCAAACTAAGTATGTTCAATTATGAAGTAAAGTATCAGAAGGGCTCTACCAATATTGAAGCTGACATGCTTTCTAAACATCCTGTTTCACAGCACCTCCAACATTATGTACATTTACTTGATAGAAATGAAATAATCTAACAACAAAAAACTGATAATGTCTGCGGAAAAAATTACCAAGAGATAAATGATATGATGGTCATTAAGAAAAAGAATTTTTATAAAATTGTAGTACCTAAATCTTTAAGATTAAAATTGTTGAATAAAACCCATGAAAATTTTGGTCACCCGGGAGTTCAAATTATGCTTAACTTAATCACCCCTCAATATTATTGGCCTCATATTAGCGAAGATATAGGAAATTTTGTTAAACATTGTCATACTTGTCAACTTAATAAAAAGAAAAAACAGAAAAAATTTGGTCTTATGCAAGACGTACCCCCAACCGACAAACCTTTCGAATGTCTCTCTATTGACACTGTGGGAGGATTTAATTATTATAATTCTACAAAAAAATATTTACATATAGTTATTGACCATGCAACAAGATATGTCTGGGCTTTTCCCTCTAAAAGTGTAACTTCAGAAACCTATGCCAATTGTCTAAAACAAATATTTCAAATACAAGTCCCCAAAAAAAATCTGAGTGACAGGAATGCAGCCTTCACTTCCTCTAGATTCAAAAAATTTCTTCAAAAGCATAATGTTAAACAACTTTTAACTTCATCTCACCATCCCCAGACAAATGGTAAAGTAGAAAGAGTAAATCAATCAATAGTAAGTCGACTAAAATGTAAAGTAAATTCTTCTTCTAAAAAAGTACCGTGGACTAAAGTGCTAGAGCAAGTTGTTATTGAATATAACAACTCCCCTCATACGGTAACTAAGTTCACCCCAGCATACTTACTATTTAATAACCTCCCTTTTGAATCTCCAATTGATCAAAATAAATACCCTTCCTTAAATGAAGCAAGGGCTTTAGCAAAGAAAAGAACTATCGAATACCACCAAAAGAATAAAACTAGATATGATATCAGATTTGTAGAATCTAAATTTCAACCTGGAGATTTTGTCCTTTACGAGGAATTCGAATACCCAAATACTAGAAAATTGACTTCACCCTATTCAGGCCCTTATCAGATTATGAATAAATTATCTGAAGTTAATTATGAAATCGACAGGAAAAATTTTCACACGAAAAAACCAACTGAGATTGTACATGCGTCAAAATTAAGGTTCTATTATCCACCCGAGAACTTTAAATTACATCATGAATAAATCAAAATTTATAAATCAATAAACTATCTACAACCCTTCTTTTAGTTTTCATCATGTTGTCCCCCTTAATAGTTGATTTATATCTCAGTGTCTGAAAGGTTTGTCTGCCCTTTTCTTTTACTGGGCTTCTTCAAACTTGAGTTTCAGGTTCAATGCACTTTCCGTGTGGGAAACACTCAATTGAGGCTATACTACAAGTAGAGTACTATACCCTCACATTTCCTTGAGCTCATGTTTTCCTATGTTTGTGTTATAAATTGTAGCAACAGTTGAAAAAGTTAAATTTCAGTTGTTGAAACTTCTGAATTTCATTTTATGTTTCTGCAGCATCGTGTACAGAAACTGGTATGGATGTTGGAAGTTAAATTTTGTTTTGTTATCATTAATAAGAGAAAAATAGAGTGACGAAATATGTTAAAAACCTAGAAAAATGTGTATTTTCAACAAGAGTATAAGAGCTCTAGTATCGTGGCATAGAAACTCAAATGTTTTCAGTGCCAATGCTAATCCATAATTCTAGCGCTAATTAAATGATCCGGAGATCTCCAAAGACCAGCAAAAGACTGAAGATGAGCCTGAATGACAACTCTAATAATTGTACGGACTCATACACAAACTGTGAATGGCATGCCCTAAGATATAAACTTACAAATTCAGTTATTTCCTATATTTCCTATTGCCGCGTAGCTAACCAGCAATATGTTATTAGTGCTTTATTTGTTCTGCAATTAGTTACTATATTATAATTTCATTAATCATTTATTATATTTTATATACTGTATTAATTATATTCAAATATTTTATGTCATATTTTATGTAAACATTTTGTATGCCTTGAGATAAATCCAATCAGTTTTCCTACTCACTTAATTTCCAAATAACTAAATTTTCTGCTCTCACTATCTGGACTGTCTTGGGTCGACGGCCGCGACTGCAAGCCTTTTCAGGTGGGGGGGGGGGATAATCTGTAATGATATTTTTAAATCAATTGATTAAATTAAATTCTATTAATATTGCTTAATAACGTGTTGGCGATTCTCTACCTAAATTGCATCCCTGTTCCTAAATTTTGGCGAAATCCTTTCTTTAGTATACAATATATTAACCTGTTGGCGCCCGCCAAATCGCCAAACTCATAAATCTGTCATATTACATAAAGTACTTAAGAACACTCCTGATGAGAAGATAGCGTCACCTCGTGATTTCAATTAATATCGCTGATTGGAGGAGCCTCGTGACGTACACATATGTATAAGTAGGGCTTCTGCTCAAGGTACGAGGAGAACGCTTGTGAGATGGATGCTAAAATAAACCTGCCACTTTATATTCCAAAATTTGTCTCATTCCTGTTGCCCCGGCTGCACAAAACAAATAATGTATGAGAAATTACATTTCATATATATATATAATTTATTACAGCATTGGTAAGTATACAAAAATTGCGGTAAAGTGCAGAATCGCCCACTTATTTGTTTGGCGCTTTTTACAAGGGTTAAAAACAATTGGATTTTTGTCAATTTTCTTTTACTTTTTATGTGAAAATACGTCGATGTGTACGTACATAAAGTCAAGGGAGTGCGCAGTGCCATTTTTGTGCAATTCTGGGAGTTTTTTTTTTTTTTTTTTTTGTTTGTTTGTATACGGATTTCCCTCCCCCCCCCCACGATGTACACACATCGATACCGAGTATGTGCAATTCTTAAAAACGCGCCAAGCAGTGGGTGATTCTGCACTTTCCCCAAAATTTGCTACAGAACTGTTTCCATAAAATAACTTTTGTAATACACTAAATGAAACCGCTTTGGTATTTATATTAATATTATGTTTTTATATTGATTAATAACACTATTTTGATGTTTTTATTAATCAAAATAGTGTTACAAGTTAAATAGTACAAAATAGTACATATTTCACAAGGAAAACAGTAAATTTTATGATACTTAACAAAAAAGAGTTTTAAAATAATGTTGATTTTAATGCAAATATAAATAAAATACAGCGCAAATATTTTATTACAAAATGTGTCTTCATATGACATGAAAAGAAGCAAGTTTACTTATTAAAAAGTAAATAGGTAGAAGTTCATTTAGCAAAATATTAAGAAGATCTGTAAAAAATTACTTTTTTATTATTTTTCAGAACAATACTACAACTGCATTACATTTCCAAGCAAATCCTCTCAGAAATAAGATATCTCAGAGGTTACAAATACCATTTACATTTCTCTACCATCAAATTACATTAGAACACAAATTATTTTAAAACATTTAATTAAAATAGAATTAAACAAAATAGATAAAAAAATCTTAAAGTTTTCAGATTTTATATTATCCCCAAGGGGGCTTTTTTAACTTTTTTTTGTGTTACATTTATTTATTAAATATCATATGCTTCGCTCTTCAACCATAAAATTCAGTTCAACAGCAATATCGCAAAATAATTTTAAAATGAGCATATCTTTAGAATTGTCGATACACAGTCTCGCATGCTGGAGATATAAATGATTCTTTTTTTCTCGTACAGTGTTGCCATTCCTCATTTTGAAACCGTTGAGTTTCTTAGTAAAAAAATTTTTAATGTCTGATAAAATATGAAATAGATAATAAAACAAATTCCTAATTAGGGCTTCCAGATGCCCATATTCACTGGATGATTACGTTGTTCAGAATTTGATGGCTCTAGGCACCGTTGTTTTATCACAATGCGAGAAACATACACACATTTAAGTAGATTCTTCATTATTTAATTTCTTTAAATATAAAAAATCTGATGTGTACACCACATGACTTCGTTGTACGGAATATTAAATTATACGCATTTTTTCTTGCATTTCATTTACACTTATTGGATTGAATTAAATCTACTTAGCCGACAGCGCATAAACCACAATAGAATAAATGCATTCTTTAAAATTCACTCTATTTGTTTACCATAGCGACACTCTGGCGCTAGATTCCTTTAACAGTATTATATTTCGTTCATATTATAATTCAGAATGCACAAAATTTATATCATTTAAAGTATAATCTAATCGTTGTCACATGTTCTATTCAAATACTATAATAAATCTAGAACGATGTATAAAAGAAATTAAGAAAACAAAACAAAAAAGAAACAGTTTTTCACAGACGATTGAGTATTTCTCATTCAATTAATTCAGTTCTCACTTTGCGACAAGGCAAAAATACATAAAAACTCAAAATATATGTATTAAAAATTACGAAGTAAATCTGAAACACTTATTTCCTCGAAAAAATTCCAGAAAGGATTACGCATGATTTAATTCACAATAATAAATGAAGGCGTTATCTTTGTTGTTGCGAAACTAAGTTTCTCTAGATTAGCAACAAATCCACTAGTCTGCTTTTTCAAATGTAAACAAAGAATGGCCGCCATCAAATAAATTATTAGGCTTAGGGGCACTTAAACAGTTTTGAAATTGTTGATAATTGTCAAACTATTGCATACAGTTTTACTAAAGGCATAAAAACCTTAACCGGAAGATAAGAACAACATAATTCAATCATTTTTAAAGCAAAAAAATTACAATTTACAAACATATAAGAGTAAAGAAACTGAGATCACTGAGCCGGGTAACAGACTGGATATATATATAAATACATTTATATACGTTTGGTGCGGCCGATTGCAACCAAAATACGAGGTGCACATCTATATGTTATAGTAGTCCTATACACAAAATTTCAACGTTCTGAGGATACTCGTTTTTGAGTTATGCGAGATACGTGCGTACGTACGTACGTACATACGTTCGTACAGACGCCACGAAAAATTCTCTTCATGATTCATTTTAAAGCAGTTTTATGATTTTTTTGGAGGAAAAAAAGTCTTTTATTCTGTCCTTACGTCCAGATATCACGCAAAAACATCGTTAAATTGCATTCGATAGCGGTCAAAATGGATATTTTCGTTGAAATATGCTGCGTGAAACTTTTTGCGATTACAATACTTCCTTTTTACTTTGTAAATAGTAAAAAGGCTGTAATAGATGGTGGCAAAAGTTTGAAAAATGAATCGACGGAGAAAGTGAATCAACAGAAAATGCCAAAACAGAATTAATAGCCCCTCTGGGCTAATGCCTTTTGAGCTAAAAATCTTTTAAAATGAGACAAATAAAAGGAAATTTCATTCATTATAAAATAAATTTCATAATGGTTTTATCTAAGTGAAGGTTTTAATTCGTATGAATTTAATACTATAAACCCAAGTGCTGTCAACAATACCAATTCAGATGTAATTTGTCTGATATAATACAACATTGCTTCTGAGATAATATCACTTCAGATATCTCTTAATATATTGTTACGAACTGTCCATCAGTGGTAAAATAGCTTCCCCACAAAGCAAAAAGGAGCATCCAACATCAACTCAAACAAAATTTTTCTACTTCTTTTGAAAGCAATACTATTGAAATTCAAATTGAGCACAAAAAATCCATTATCTCTAATATCTATATACCTTCTAATAATAGTCCAATCATTTCTGAAATTGAACATCTACTGGATTTTAAGTCTCCTGCTTTAAATGGAGGAGTTTTAACGCTAGGCATCAATGCTGGAATCAAGGAGCTAGCAACAGAAAAGGACGAGAAATTTTTTGCATGATTCAAAATAAAAATTATACCATTCATGCTTCTGATAAACCTACGCATTACGGCTATAAAAGTTCTTCTATTATTGACTTTTTCTATCTAACAACCTCGACTATAATCGCCAAATTTCTGTTATTCCAGCTCTCTCATCTAGCCATAATCCCATTCTTCTTGAAATCAGCGTAAATAGTTACTTACCTTCACTGGGCAAGAGTATTGGCGTTACAGACAAGAAAAAATTTTCAAAAATAATTTCAGACACCATGCCTGGAAATCCCAAAATTACCAATGAAAACGATATTGAGTCTGAAATCAAAAAGTTTACCACCTATATTCAGCATGCTATCAATTTTTCACCCAATAAATTCATCAGCTTCCATCCTTTTCTTCCTCTTCCAGCCAGCATAAGACAAAAAAATCAAATGCAAAAATCGTATTAGGAAAAACTGGCAAAATACAGAGACCCAAGGCTCAAAACTCAACTGAACGCTTTTGAGCCAGTCACGCTCTTCAATGTGACATCAGAAAGGACATTAGTAACTTCAAGATGCAACGCTGGCGAAACTTCCTTAACTCTCTCGCAACTGAAGATAATTCTCTTTTTGACACTGCAAAGAAATTTAAGAAACCCTTCAAGCAAATTCCGTCACTTCATGGTACCAATGGAAGGATTTATTCAGACGAAGATAAAGCTAACACCTTTGCAGATATACTAGAAGAAACGTTTACTCCCAATACTACCCTCTACGACAGCAATCATATCTCCAAAGTTAATGATACTGTTAATACCTTCTTAAAAATCCCAGGTCCTTTGAACTTTACATTCCTTGCGACGCCTAAGCTGGCTGCCGATTATATTAGCTCCTTAAAACCCAAAAAAGCTCCAGGTGTTGAAAGTATTTCTACCAAACATCTTCCTATCAATGCCATTACTTGTCTTACTAAGATAATAAACTCTATCATCAAATTCTCTTACTTTCCTAATATATGGAAACATGCCATCATCGTCGTCTTCCCAAAACCGCATCGAAATTCAACGTTTCCCCAGAACTACCGCCCAAGCCTTCTCAGTCAACTTTATAAAACAGCTGAAAAAATTATTCTATATCACCTTAATGAAATTATTCCAGAACCTACATTATATCCTACATTTCAGAAGAACAGTTTGGCTTACATCATCTTCACAGTACTGAACACCAGCTGCTTCGTGTCATCAACTATATTACTGACGGTTTCGATTGTAAGTTCCCTACTGGAGCCATTTTCCTTGATATTGCGAAAGCTTTTGATAGGGTATGGCACCGGGTACTTATATACAAACTTATCAAGTTAAACTTCTCCGATCATTGTATTAGACTTATTGCTTCCTATCTCCAAGACAGAATCTTTGAAGTGAAAATTGGCAGTTCTGTTTCTTCCACAATAAAAAATTTCGCTGGAGTGCCCCAAGGATCTGTACTTTCTCCATATTTATATAACATTTACATTTACGATATTCCTAAGGACCCACAAATTACCATTGCTCTTTTCGCTGATGATACTGCAATTATGATCCAAGCTTCTACTGTTACTTATGTCCAGCTCCTTCTTCAACATTACCTCAATCATCTAGAAAATTGGCTCACTCTTTGGAGGATTGCAGTTAATACTGAAAAATCAAAAGCAATAATTTTTCGCAAAGGCCTAAGAAATTTCACTCCACCTAGACCTCTCCTGTTTGATGAAGAAACTGAGTGGGCTGACGAAGTTAAATATCTGGGAGTCATTCTTGATAAAAAAAAATTGACTTTTCAGAAACATCTCAGGGAAGCTGTGAAAAAAATCAATATTACACTTGCAACTATGCGCCCACTTCTTGGTAGAAGAAGTCATATGTCCGCTTCTAATAAACTCCTCTTATATAAATCTATACTTCGACCAGCATTACTCTATGCTAGTCCTGTCTGGAGCAACGCTGCCAAAACTCACCTTCAACACATCCAAGTTCCACAAAACAAAGCATTCAGAGAGATTATCAATGTGCCATGGTTCATTCCAAATTCGTATATGCACCGTGATCTCAAAGTAGATAAAATTCAAGATTATATTCAAAAACTTACCAGAAATTTCTTCTATTCAGTTCTCATTCATCCTAAGAACTGCATCAACTCTCTCAGATGTTCTCCATTTCCCAGAGAAAAATACAAATATCCATCTGGCATTCTCCATCCTTAACATTTTTTACTTATACTAGATTCTTCAGTTCACTGATTTGGACCTTCGACCAGACACTCACCTTTTTCGTCGACTGATGGTCGCCAACTGACTTTTACTTTCGTCTTTTTGTTTTACTGATGTTCTTCACGTGATACAGAGTAAAAGGAGGCTCTGCTTTCTGAAACTCAAATTCACTATATGTTCTTAGTTAGGTTTAGGGTTGCCAGAAAATGGCAAAGGAAGGCAGGGTCGGAGAACCTGTCGCGAACGACGCATGCTCCGCTCTTGGGGAACGGATCGATCCTCCAGACCGAGGAGAACAGAAGAGGGAAGTTTTTTTTAGCGAAATGATAAGTGTACGTGTAGAGCAATTACGCTAAGTAGAACAATGACGCAAAGTAGTTTAGGAGTGTTTCTGTTGTAATGGTTGAGATATTGTAATTTTTTGTGTGAAATGTCAAAAATTAAGTGTTTCGTGCAAAATAATATCAATTTTAGATGAGATCTAAAATGTAGTATACAAAAGCGGCGGAATCGAAGAACGAGGATCATAAAGGTAAGCAACTTCGCTTCATTTGCTTATCCAGAATTTTGAATGATCTGTTTTTAATGAAATGAAAGAACCTTCTAGAACGAATTCTTACCGGTTTGGACCAGAATGTTTTTGAATGCAGCCCAAATGTTATATAAACCCTGTCTGCAAGCGGAGTCACAATCAGTCAGTGTCTCATCAGAGTCTCTTAGTCAATCGCGAGTCAGTCAGTTAGTAGTGAGTGAGTGTCTCATAGACTACTGTCGAGTTGATCATCACTCTATCGATTTGATCGCGAGTTAATGCCTCATCAAGTTTTATCTTGAGTGTGTTCAGCTTTGAGTACGACCGAACTGAGTCGGAGCTGTACTCTAGTGCTTATCGTCGAGTGCATCATGAGTTGTAGTGTGGAGAGTCTCGAGCGTACGTAGAATTCCGAGAACGATCGGCACCTAGTTGGTGCTTTGCCATGAAGCTGTCTTCACCGTTATAGTCTGATAGCCTGAACCCTATGTTACTGATTGTTTCGGCGTATTCTTCGTAGCTTTTCTATGGCTGCAAATATGTTTGGGGAGCTGTTCTGAGTAATACTGGCTAATACATTGTGTTTTCATTCTTCATCAAGTATTGTCATGAATCACTCTAAATCCACGAACCCGTGAAGAATGCAACAACTGGTGTCAGACGTGGGATTTGCGAGTGGATGCCACTGACCCGCCTACAGGTTAAAGCCATTGTGGAGGAAATAAAGTTCAAGGACTTAGCAGCTGTAAAAGCTGGACTAGATGAGTTGAAAGCGGAATATGAAGAGATGAAGGCTGAGATAAAAGCCAGATATGATGAGATAAAAGCTGGATATGAAGAGATGACGGCTGAGATAAAAGCCGGATATGAAGAGATGATAGCTGAGATAAAAGCCGGATGAGAAGAGATGAAAGTCGGCGAAGAAAAGTTGCAAGAGCAACTCCAACAGATGAAAGTGGAGCTTTCAGAAGAAACTGCAGTCATAAAAGAAGATGTGGAAGTGACAGAAGTGGCATCTGAAGAATCAAATATGAAGAAATGAAGAAAGTAGTTGGTTAAGAGGTCTGAGAAACATCAAGAAATGAAGGATGAAACATCTAACGAGATTGTTTGAAGCTGAAATGGAAGAAAGCGATAATACTGTTTGTAAAGATGAAGAAATAAAAGAAGTGGCTAGGAAAGCACCTGAAAAAGGTGAAGAAATATTTCATGGAAATAAAGTTTCTGATTCTCGAGCGCCTGAAATAGAGATCGAAGAAAGTGAAAATGCGACTGTTAAGTTCATAGAAACTGATAGTGAAGTTACGAAGTCGCAGTCGGCAAGTATTGAACCATCTGAAAATGCATATGATGGCCGAGAGGGAAGAAGCTGATGTAAAGCTTAAGCTGAGTGTTCAAGTATGGCAAAAAAGTGCACCGACTTTACAAACTAAGTGCGTGTTTCATAATACAAGTTCTACAGACACAAATTTGATTTGAAACCAGGATACCTCTGCTTGTAAAGGTTTGGATTCTGTTCATAACTCTAATGCAAACATCGGAACTGGTTTTCAAGAAATAGAGGAAAATAAGAATGTACCAATCGCGAAAAGTACCGAGATGAGCTGTTCACATGATGTGAATAAACTACAGCGTGGTGAGCAAACTGTTTCAGATCTCATTGTGGATGGAAAGTCTGAATCTTCAGACTATGTTACACAAAATAGAAATACATCTGATAACTGCAGTGAAAGAGTATTTGACCCGGGTATAACGTAATGAAAAGCCTGAGACTGAAACTCATTCTGAACATTAATTTGTATAATTTAATATTGTTATGTGGTTAATTTCTGTGTATAACTTTATATAGTATAAATATTTGTTTCTTTAATTATGTTATTTGTTTGTTTTCTTACGTTTTATTTGTATCAAATTTGGCTTTTGACCAAAGATTGTACTGCCCGGGATGTGCAGTCCTTGTGAGGGGGCAGTGTTACAAAATGTCCAGCCATGGTAAGATAGCTTCCTTGCAAAGCGTGTTTTAGGGTTTCCAGAAAATGGGCAAAGAAATGCAAGTTGCCATATTTGGTAAGAAATCGCCCGCATCGCGACATTTGGCTACACTAGAGATATCCCATAGACGGATGGAGGACCTTCTAGAACGAATTCTTACCTGTTTGGACCAGAATGCTCTCGAAGGCAGCCCAAAGCTGTATAAACGCTGCCTGCACGAATAGCAGTCAGTCAGCGTCTCGTCTATCGAGTTGATCACGAGTTAGTGCCTCGTCGAGTTTTATCTTGAGTGTGTTGAGCTCTGAGAATGACCGAACCGGGTCAGGAGCTATACTCGTTTTTATCCTCGAGTGCATTGTGAGTTGTAGCGTAGAGAATCTCGAGAGTATGTAGAGTTCCGAGAACGACCGAACCGAGTCGGGAGCTGTACTCTGGTGCTTTGCCCTGGAGCTGTCTTTACCGTTATAGCCTGATAGCCTGAAGCCCGTGTTGCTGATTGTTTCGGCATGTTTGTTGTAGTTTTTCAACGACTGTAAATGTGTTTTTGGAGCTGCACTGAGTAATACTGGCTAATAAATTGTGTTTTCATTCTTCATCAAGTGTTGTCATCAATCACTCTAAATCCATAAAACCATAAAGAAAACAACAATATTTTAGTTTTAGATTAAGTTAGTTATGGTAAAACACTTACCAGCGTTTTACATGGGGAAAGGAAACAAAGAAATTGATTTTTATCAGAATGGCTAAAAATCTTTACACAGATGATCAATTCCTTAATCTTTTAGCAAGTTTTTCATCGATTTTATTATCTCTCTTCTTAACCTTTTTTTTACTTATTATGTTTTTCAATTTAATAAGCTTCAAAACTTCACAGAATACTTTTATTCTAACTCAGAGTAATCAATTCTGATAAAACGTCATAATCAAATTTAAAAACTGCAGATTGCAGAATTTCTATTTCTAGTTTAAATTTAATTTTAATTTCCTTTTAATGCACTGAATTTAGTCTAAAATAATTAGGAAATTTATATTCATTTTGAATGATTTAAAAAGTCAAAGAAGACCGCCAAATATACTGGATTCAAAATTAAGAAAGCTTTCACATTTCTGAGTCGATTATGTCAAGAATCGATATACAGATTCTAATGAAATCCAGTAGAGACATAGGTTGATATAATAAATGTACACCTTGTAGTATTGTGTGGCCCCAACTTGTCAGCAACTGTGGTAGTGACTGCTAAGAACTGTAAATTTGCACAAACACGTAAGAAGGGTTTAAAGCCCTTTTTATTCCACTTTAACAATAACAGCTGCGTTCACTTGACGCTCACAAACTACGCCGACCCGGCGGTTTAACAAAAACAGAAATGTGAAACTAAAAAAATAATGACTGGATGAATAAATAACTAGATCGCTACATACGAGGCTCTGAAATCTACCGCGTTCTAAAATACAGCTGAGATTCAGCGAGTTTACTGATTAAGCAGTTGAAAGATTCAGCAAACTGCCGAGATGGGCACACAGGCCGAAACGCGCGGTTCTTAAATTTCTACCTAGCAACCTTCACGTTCGCGATTCAAGAAGCACACTTACAATCTCGTTTCCCTTCTATTTAAACTCAACTTACTTCTGGTAAATTTGAATATACTGCGCGCTCTACTACAATTTACATATTTTAGCATTGGCAATTCTAGGGCAAAGTAAAGGCTTGACAGGAAAGATAGCTTAAAATAAATGTTAGTTAAAATAAATATAAACCCTACATTTGCCGCTGCCAGAATTTGGTAAACTTTGAAGCAGGTCCTAGAAACGACCTGTTGAAAAGTTTCCATAATCTAACCTAAGACTCAAGAGCCCCGTTTAGATAAAGCAAACTTTTGCCTAAAACATTTACAATCGTTTCTGTAGATGATTAGAATACAATATATTCTTACAGGATCCTTTCTGCTGTTTGGTCTTCATCAATCAATCTTTTTCTCTTCCTTCCAGCATCTGGAAGGAATAAGTATCAGTATATTCCAAATACATTATGATTTACACTTTCTTAACACTCGATAATGTTTTCGTTTTCGATCCTTTTCTTTTCCTTAATGAACTGCTTACATTCACATTCATTCAAATATTCAAACATGAATTTAACTTTACCCTGGTTCTCCACCATGTGTGGTGTCAAACAGGAATCTTCGTGTTTTTGTATTACAACACTTCCCCTAACCACAATGATTTGTTAGAATTCAAACGACCAAACATGACACACCTTAATCCAACATACTGAAACTCGATGAGCTATGTTTAACATTCTTAAATTCAAGTGTAGGTGGAGAACCCTAAAAAACACATTCATTCTAATTTCCCCCCTCATTCATTTTTTCACATGCAGGCTTTCGCTCTAAAGCATGATTTTAACTACTGTTTAACATTTAGGTTTTAACTCGATTCTTTTGAGCATTTACTTTTAGCATCTACAATTTTATGCTTCTAGACTAAATTCTACTTTTACATAACAGTCAAGTATTTACATACATTTACAAATTTTTAATACATATGCTTTTTACAATTTACCATAAAATGAATAAGAGAAAAGTAAATTTTTACTTTACGCATTCTTCGCCAAGCTGGCGGCACTGAAACTAAATTTCTTATTAATACAAGAATACGAAGTTATTTTTATCTTCGGCCAAATTTTGGCTTTACCATAACAGAATTAGTCTTTCGACCAAACAGAAACTGCTTGTTCTTAGATTTTATACTTAAAGAAAATAATACTTTTGCCTTAGCTAAATAAATTAAAACAAAACTAAGTCTCAACCGAGACAAATTGACTTCCGTCATTCGTATTTACACATAACTTTTCAGAACAAAAGAAAAATTTATAGAAGATTTTAACTTATCTTTTGACTTTTCGATGCTTGGAACTCCGACATCCTCTTCTGACAGAATTGATCCCAAGTTACAGAATTCATGGAAGTTAATCTCCTCTTTTGGTTTCTTCGAGTTTCCTCCATGGTGACTTTCCTTTTTCGCCCTCTGTATGCCGGCCTCTTGAGGTGGTAGTCTTCGGGTTCCTGTCTTTCCCGTTTGGTCCCTGGACGGCTGGTCTTGGCAACCTCCGGTGTGGATTCTTGCTTGAATTTTTTCTGCTGGTGACAATCTTTTGTTTCCTCTTGCTTTCTTTATCTTCTCATGAACGGCGGCCTTGTTTGCTCCTGACTATCTGGCCCTGGAAGTGGTTTCCTCGACACAGATTTTCTACTGTGGGAAGTTGTACCTGGTCATTTCCTATTTACCAAAGATTCTTTACGAGGCGGCGTTGATTTCCTGAATTTCTTGAATGCTGGAGTCTGACCATTTTCCTTCCTTCTTTTCGGAACCCTAGAATGACTTGTAGAAGGGCTAGGTTCCTCTTCTGCTCTCTGCTTCTTGGCTGGTGGAGCGGGCGGCGTTAATTCTGAAATTTCAACTTCTTTTGCGCTTGAGTCCTGTAAGAAACTTTTAAGGATTTCGAAATCATTTTGATTATAATATATTTTCACTTGGTCGGGACTTGCTTTACAGGTTTCCCCTCCCTCGTTTCTTAAGGTACAATAAGACTCCTTTGATTTCCTGTATTACATAGGGGCCTTGCAATTTTGCAGTGAAATTATCTGGGGCACTTGATAAAGAAAATTTCCGCTTTAACACTTTATCACCTACTCTAAAATCTGCTTCACGGCGTTTTCGATCGTAATATAGTTTCTGTCTATTTCTTGCGGTATCCGAGTTTTTTATCGCCTGATCGATAAGTTTCTGTATATCTTTTTGTTTAAATTCTTCTTCCCTTTGTTGCACGAAGAATAATTTATCTAGTGGCGTAATTAACTTACGTCCTAAAAATAATTCTGCTGGAGTTTTTCCAGTAGTATCATGATTTGTTGTTCTTAAAGCATAAGCTAACTCATTTATGTAGCCATCCCAGCGCTTCTGATGTGTGCTAACATAGCTTCGAATTATTTTTACAATATTTTTATTAACTCTTTCTGCGATGTTTGCCCGTGGTCTATACGGAACCATTTTGATATAGCGTATGCGAATCCAGAGCAAATGTTTCCAAAAATTTGGCTAACGAATTGTTTACCGTTATCGCTAATGACTTTTATCGGTGCACCATATTTTATCGGTGTAAGAATGCATCTGCAACTGTTTTGGCTGACGCGCGTTTATGTGCAACAATTTCTGTCCACTTTGAAAAATGATCTACAATTTCTAAAAGAAAACGATTTTTATTTAACTCACGCTGGGGAAAAGGACCAAGATGATCTATGCCTAAAATTTCATTTGGAAATGTAGAGCGAATGCTATTTAAGTACCCGGCCGGGCTGTAATTAATATAATTTATTAATTGACATTGATTGCAGGACGACCTGACATACGCAGTTACTATTTTGTATAATTGCGGGAAATATACCGCCTCGCGTACCCTTTTTAATAGTCTTTCTGTCCCCTAAATGACCCGATGATGGCGCGTCGTGTAATTCCTTCAAAATGCTCAATCGAAGAGAGACTGGGATGACTGGTCTATACTCAAAATTTTCGTTTGTTGATTTCGTATAAAACAATAAATTATCTATTATTTCATAGTTTTCTGCTCTACTTCTTATTGCAGCGACATCTGTATGATCAAAGATTTCGGGGTCTTTTAAATAAGCATAAATACTTCCAAATTCAGGATCAACTTTCAATTCAGCAGTAATTGTTTCTCTAGAATCTAAAATTTTAGAAGTCAACACAGCGCATTTGAGGTCATTCCCTTCATCGTCCAGTTTTATTCGGGATAGTGCGTCAGCTACATTATTTTCTTTCCCTGGTTTATATTTAATTATTAGATTATATTCTTGAAGTTTTAAAGCCCATATTATTAATCTGCGCGTTAGTTTTTTCCTCGAGTAAAGTGTACCAACAGCCGCATGATACGAAAGGACTGTTACTGGCGCTTTACCGAAATAAACTCGAAATTTCTGTACAGCCATTAATACGGCTAATGTTTCTCTCTCCGTAGCTGTATAATTCCTTTGAGTAGAATTTACAGTTTTACTAAAAAATGCCAAAGGATGCCCATTTTGCATAAGAACCGCACCCACAGCATAGTCCGACGCATCTGCTGCAATTTCCAGGTTTTCGTCCCCCTCCGGGAATTTCAAAACAGGGGCATTGATGAGTGCTTCTTTTAACCTTTCAAATACTGTATTTGCTTCTGCTGTCCACGTATACTTACTTTTTTTACTTTTAGTTACTAACAACGGTTCAAGATTATTCGCGAAATCTTTTATGAACGACCGATAATAAGAACATAACTCAAGGAAAGAAGAAAGTTTCTTGGCGGTGTTGGGAGGTGGGAAATTCTTGATGGCTTTTATTTTTGAATCCTGCGTTTCTATACCCTTTTGCGAAATTTTATAACCCAGATATTTAAGTTCTTTTATCGCGAACTTGCATTTCGATGCGTTAATTGTAAGACCGGCCTCTTTTAATAATATAAAAATCTCTTCCAAGTCTTTAATATGTTGCTGCAACGTACTACTCGTTATAACTATATCATCTAGATAGATTAAAGTCGATTTTCCTAGGACAGGTTTTAGAACAATGTCCATAGCTCTCTGGAATGTTGACGGGGCCCCACACAGCCCAAAGGGCATGCGTAAAAATGCATAAGTGCGCGATTTTGTGATAAACACGGTTTTATGCCTATCTTCTGGTCTCATAGCTATTTGATAGTAGCCAGATGTTAAGTCCAAAGTAGTCACGTATCTCGTAGACTTAATCTTTCTAATAATTTCCTCTATAACCGGCTAAGGGTAAACCGGTAACTTAGTAATACTAATGAGTTTTCTGTAATCGATAGCAAACCTCCGAGCCCTTTTATCCGAAGGAGGGAAATCGTTCTTTTTCCTACATAGTACGACTAGACTCGCGTACTCACTATTTATGGGCGTTATTATCTGGTTCTGCAGCATTTCCTTAATGTGTTCCTCAATAATTTGTTCTTTCGGTTGATCATACCTGTAGGGTTTAGTCCTACAGGGTTTATCGTAAATTCTAGTATCTAATGCTTTACAAGCATAGTGTATCTGTTTTTACATTGTGTATCAATTCTGTAAGCATTATGTATATAAAAAGCGCTGCATATCTATTCAAATTAAATAAGTATTGTGTACCTGATATAATGTATTGCATAATGTATTCTCCAGAGTAAAGTTTCATCTGTAATTACTATATCATCTAATAACAAAATTTAATATTCTACAGTGTGCCTGCATGCTTTATGTATGTTTATTTGCGCATTTTACATGTCATATGTGATCTAAATGTGTCTAAATGATCTAAATGTGTCTTTAGTGTAAGTGTATACTATATATTAGCTTAAATATGTTTCATTATAAGTATGTGTTTTACTTGTATAAGTGTGTGCAAACTAGTATCTAATTTCTATTTTTATATAATGTGCTTACATGTTTTATATGTGTTATATATGTGCTTTTATATGTGTTTTACAAGTGTTTTGTATGTATCTTTATATGTGCAATTGTATGTACTTGTATGTGTATGTATATGCTGTAATTAGTGTCTAACAGTGTCTAAAAACCAAGATGTAACAAATCATCCGCCTATCGATCAAAACTAATGTATTCCTAAGACGCCTCTGTATGGCCATGTACAACTACGTAAAATTCTTCAATAAACTCCCAAGGTGGCCTCATGAGGCTCCTGGGAGTTGCTGCCACTAGATAGGGGAGGGCGCGGGACATATGCCTGTTTACCTCTGTCAAACATCAGGCGTCCCCGTCCTCCGTCACCTGTCACCACCTGTATTTTTAATGATAATTTCCCGATACATTGACAGGTTTTTCCTTGGGCTGCTATAATTTCTGTGTTTTTATTTTTAAATAACCGTAACCTATTAAAATTCTTCTTGAAAAATTTATCACTCATAAAATTACCTTCTGCTCCTGCATGAATGAGGGCTTCCACTGGTACATCGCCAACCAGAACTTGTATAATTGGTAATTGTGAATTCTTTACCACGACAGTGTTTAGGTATCTTCTTGAGGGATTTTTCGAAACTTCCGGGGTCTGGACCCTCGCTTTTACAGGCCCCTCTACTCGTTTAAAGCTTTCTTTTCAACTTCAGTGTTTTGGGTACGCGAACGGTTGTTTTCAATTTTCTCTTTTGCGCCTTGACCTTCTAGCTTCGATGAGTTGGCTTGATAGCTCTTTCCCCCATAAGAACGATTTGTGTTACCGGTCTGTTGATTTTAGAATTGCCTTCGGGGACCTTGAGATTTTTCCGCTATTCCGCCCCTCTAGATTTTTCCGCTATTCGACGGTTTTGGAACCTGACCGTCAACTCGAAGAGTTCTGCAAGGTGCTTGGATTTCGGATTTCCAAGTAATCTTGGACAGCAGGTAGCAATCTTGGTAAAATTATTTCAATTATCTCCGTGTCGGGTTTCTTTCCATACAGCATGTCTGTCAGCTTAACTTTTCGCAGAATAAAGTCCGTCAAATCTTTCATATTACGTTGATAAAAACTATAAAGTTCAGTTTCTAGCTTTGCTCGGTCTTTCACTATGGGGAAGGCCTTTAATAATGATATTTTTAAATTTTCAAAGGTATATGTTTGGCCTCCGAATTCTCCTAATAAAAAATTCCATATACTCTTCCACCATAGTGAGGCCTGACCTCTTAGTGCAGACGTGGCAATGGCAACTTTTTGTCTTTCAGGCACAGGGTATAACTAGAAGTGATTTTCGAGGCCTTCTAAGAATATCGCCACCGAATTTTTTCCGTCGAAATTAACGGTTGGCTTGATAGATGCTTTCATCGTTTGGACCAAGTATCCAAACCCTTCTAACTGGTTCGCCATTTCTTGCTGTTGGAGTTTTACAGGAGCTTCCATCCAGTTATCGGCCATCTGAGTTCGTAAGATGTTGGGGCGCCAATGTAGTATTGTGTGGCCCCAACTTGTCAGCAACTGTGGTAGCGACTGCTAAGAACTGTAAATTTACACAAACACGTAAGAAGGGTTTAAAGCCCTTTTAATTCCACTTTAACAATAACAGCTGCGTTCACTTGACGCTCACAAACTACGCCGACCCGGCGGTTTAACAAAAACAGAAATGTGAAACTAAAAAAATAATGACTGGATGAATAAATAACTAGATCACTACCTACGAGGCTCTGAAATCTTAACTAACTTAACCGCGTTCTAAAATACAGCTGAGATTCAGCGAGCTTACTGATTAAGCAGTTGAAAGATTCAGCAAACTGCCGAGATGGGCACACAGGCCGAAACGCGCGGTTCTTAAATTTCTACCTAGCAACCTTCACGTTCGCGATTCAAGAAGCACACTTAAAATCTCGCTTCCCTTCTATTTAAACTCAACTTACTTCTGCTAAATTTGAATATACTGCGCGCTCTACTACAATTTACATACTCTAGCATTGGCAATTCTAGGGGAAAGTAAAGGCTTGACAGAAAAGATAGCTTAAACTTAAAATAAATGTTAGTTAAAATAAATATAAACCCTACAACCTTACAACAGTCATGGTACACACATATGATTGTGCATAAGGCTTTATCAGTGTAGGAAGGTCTAAACCAGATGTTACAAAGTTGAAAAAAAGGAAGCAAATAGAAGGTATTGTACCTTCAAACCATCATACAAATGTCATAATGTGACTTCGTACAGGAAATAACATAGTTTATGAGTCCTTGTGACTGTCAGCCCCACTCCCATAGCAACAATTGTTGGCTATTGGACTTTTACTGAGACTGGCTAGCTTGTTATTGGAAACTGCTACTATCTGGAGATTCTGCAGCCATATCTAGAATTCATACTGGAAATGATGCAGTTTATGAATCCCTGTGGCTGTCAGATTCCCTCCCACAACAATGCTGTTTTTAAGGATGTAGTCGGAAAAGTGAGGATATTAACTGGGTACACTGGCCAGCCCTATCTGCAGATCTTAACTATAGAACATGTCTGGGACACTCTTGGAACAAATCTGCAACTTAATCTTATCCTTCTCAGAACCCTACAGGATGTGAAAAAATTTTACTGCAGAAGTGGGACCAGCTGCCACATGGGCTAACAAACTGCCTTATTTCCAGTACGTAGTATCATTGTGAAAGTTGTATGATTGTTAGTGGGAACCTTTACCCCTATTGGCCAATTTTTGTGTTTGATATTGCAACCTCAGTTTTAGACTTTCCTACACTGATGCACCTTATGAAAGATCTTGCACTTACGCCATGATTTTTTTCTGGTATTATATTAACTTAATTCCATACCAAATACCAAATTTCATTAAAATTCGCCCCAGTTAAGTGTGAAAATTCTCTTAACAGTGAACACCGGTGTAGATTGAAAGAACTTTTATTAAGCCCATGAGTAAGCCTAAAAGATTTTTTGAGGAAAAAAAAAAAAAAAAAGATTGATGTCAGATTCGCTTATTTTGTACAGATACTCTTTCAATTTGCGTGGAAGTAATAGAATGAGGGTTAAATCTTGTTCAAATTTCCAGGCTAAGGATATTACTATTATTATGATTAAATACTTGTTTCTTCAGCCATGTCTATCAACCTTTGTAACAAGTCTGCTCTGAATAGTGCAACTGGAAGTGTTATTTACCAGATAGCAAAATCAATTTTGAACAGTTTTTTGTTGAATTTCTGTTTCTTGAGGAAACTAAAAGTACATCATGTTGTTGATCATCTTGGCTTTCTGCTTCAGTCATCTATGGTAGAAGTATTCATTAAAAGATCATCTGGATTAAGTTAGCCTTGGTTCAGATTATTCATAATTTGAATAATATGAACAAGGGCTTGTCTGTCTGCTGGACCAAACATACACACGGATTTTTTTGGATTTTTCTTGCTAAGCATCCCAGAACAAATTTTTCTTTTTCCTGCATTTCACATATTCATTAGCCCTCTTACTTACACTCTTATTTCTCCCTTAATAACTATCATAGATGCTTACTATCACAAACCATGTACAAAGTCATTTTTTATTAGTCCTTGAAAAATTTAAAGGCCATTATGCAAATGCTTAAACAAAGCTTAATTAATTAAGTGGTGTTGAAAAATATTAAGTTAGAAAATAATTTGGAATTATTAAGCTTTTTTATTTTAAAATACTAAATTCAAATTCTGAATAATACTTCAATATACCTTTCTAGCAAATTAAAAGACAGAAAAATATATTATCAATGTGCAAAGACTTTCTATACCAGTGGTTCTTAATCTGTATTGTACCATACACTCTTTTCATCACTGTTAGATGATCATCCACACCTTTTCAAAACTTAATTAATTAAGTTTTGAAAAGAATACAAGTCAAAAAATAAATTTACATTTATTTAAATTTAGATTATTTTTTAATGTGTTTAATATAATAAATTAGGAAAAGTACAAAAGATATTGATAAATACCAAAACATAATGAAAGTAATTTTTTATGTTCTTAAACTAAAACTAAATAAATAGTTAACACGCAAATAAAAAGCTGGCTGCATTCCCTGCCCTGAAACTATACACGATTTTAAACGTACTCAATAAAATTACCATAACTTTGAAATATGTTCACATTTATAAGAAAAAGTGTGAAGAACACAAATTCAATTTCACTTAATTAAATTACAACCAAAAAAACCAAGTTTAATTAAGTAACATTGAAAAAATAAATGTTTGAAATATTTTACTTCTTCATTTTTAAATATCTCAGTCACGATTAATATAAAGAATATTAATTTATAACACTTTTTCAACAAACTACAATTCCGAAAAATATACTATTAACATGAAAAACTTTCTATGCATATAATTTACAAATACGTTCTAATTTATCGAGAAAGTATGAAGAACACAAATTTAATTTTGATTAATTAACTAATATCAATAACAAGTTTAATTAAATGGTTAAAAAAATATTGGAACACAAATAATGGGAAATTATTTAATTTTTCATTTTTAAAAGTCTGAGTAAACATCCTGACACAACGAGCAGTGATTTATATATAAACTACAAGTTAGAAAAGTATACTTTCAAACTGCAAGGATTTTCTATGCATGGAATTTAAAATGTATTTCATTAATTTACCTTAGTTTCCAAATGTGTTCTGCTTTCTGAAAGAAATTTGAAGACTTCGTATTTGATTTTGTTTTCCAATATTTTGCTGAACCAAGATAACTGTAGAAAATTACAATACTAGTTCCAAAAATAAATATGTAAATCCAAGCACAGACAGTTGTTACCTGAAAATGAAAAGTTAAAGAATATATGTGTATGTGTAAAACATAAAATAAAAAAAAAAAACAAATTTACATATAGATGTTTAAATTCTTAATTTTCAGAGTACATCCTTTTTTCAATAATAGATATTGCGCCATTTTGCATCAACATTTCTCTGAATTGCAAAAGCTCCTGCCAAATCGCTATCCAGAATTCAAAAGAAAAAAAAAAAAAAAAAAAAAAAAAATTCTGAGTTATTGCCTTGCGAGCACTTAGTTTTTCTCGCCTACCTAACTCCTGTTTGCTGCTTCCATTGTTTTAAATGTAACTGCATATATAAAATTGTGGGGGGTGCAGACTGCACACATCATGCTATGTGATGAGCTTTCAAAGAATTATTTTATGTCCTTTAAAAAAATATTATGCTTTAACTATCAAGCTAGTTGTGATTTGCAAGAATTCTAGTGATCTATGCAGCATTTTGTTTGGCCATGATAAAAAAGTGCATTGATGCTTTTACTAACCAAGTAGTCATCCCATATCATCCATAAGTAGTAGCCATCCACAACTAAATAAATCATCATCATCATATATATATATATATATATTGTTGCGTTTTTCTCTGTCACCAGTTGTTACGTTATTTTCTTCCTTCACGTTCGTACGGGGTTCGTGTGGATTTGAAGTGAATAACGAGGACACTTGATGAAATATCGAAACACACTTTATTTACCAATATTAATCAAATAGCTCCAAAATCACTTTTACAGTCGTCGAACTGTTATAACCACGCTGACACTTTCAGCGACACAGCCTTCACACTGTCAGGCAATAACGGTGGAGACAGCTTCACTGCAAAGCACGAGAGTACAGCTCCCGACTCTGCTTGGTCGTTCTCGGAACTCCAGGTACTCTCCAGACTCTCCACGCTACAACTCGCGATGCACTCGACGATACACAAGAGTACAGCTCTCGACTCAGCACAGTCTAAGACAAAACTCGACTAAAAGACTCTCTCGATGCACTCGACGACCAACTCGGTGCTAGACTTCGAGAAACTCGCTCAATGACTATCAGCTCGCTAGACGACGCACACACTAACTGACTGCGGACTAGCAGGGTTTATATAGCTTTCGGCTTGTGTTCGAGAACATTCTGGGCTAAACCGGTAAGAATTCGTTCCAGAAGGTTCTCTATCCGTCCATGGTATACTGCCAGTTTTGTCACCAAATGGGCGATTCCTCGCCAAATGTGGCAACCCTGAATCTGCTTTGTGGGAAAGCCATCTTACCACGCCTGTACATTTCATAACACTGCCCCCTTCCAAGGACTGCACGTCCCGGGCAGTTTTATTTTTATATTTTTAAATATTTTGCTCATCTCATTGATTCAATAAATACTTACGTTTTGTTCTAAAAGCATTTTTGCATTTAAATAAAATTTTTTATTCCAAATAATTTTAAATTAATTTACATTGTGTAGGGGAATTTTTCATATGCATACGAGTATGCTAAATTTGGGGAATTAAATATTTATATTTAATTTAATTTCTTCTTTCGATATGCATATGCATAGCAAGGACGAAACACAATGTCTAAACAGTTGAAAGGAATGTCGTCAAACGGTCGCCAAGTTTAGCGATTTTTGGTCCAGTCCCTGCAATTATGTGTTTGAATAACTGTAATTGATGTTCTGTGTAACTGTAACCACATTCCGTATTCATATGCCTTCCAGTAACTTTGAGAAGATACTAAGGTGGTTTGCTGGGGTTCTACTGCTTAAAGCAGTACTTCCCAGTAACATAAGAGATTTCTCGAACGGCATGATTTTGAGAGGAACTCAGGTACATCCAGAAATAGGAGAAACATCAGGTAGAAGCTAGAAGAGAAAAAGTCTATAAGGAGATCGTGCACGTGTCGCCATCTGGTGGCGGTGGCAGTGGTGAGGGAGAGCTGGGATTTAGTCTGTCAAGAGCCGGGATCAGGAGCTGGCGAATCAGGAGTGAGCTTGGTTCTTGGGAGCAGCAACGCGGACCTGCGAGAAATATCAGTAGCATGGCGGTGATGGGCAGGAGAGATGGATGTAGCAATGATAATTTAAATAACTTTGAGAAGCAGAAAGTACTAGGAATATCAACAAACGGGTGGCCAACTTTGGCGAGATTTGACGATTTCTCTCCATATTGGGCAACAAAATTTAGTCGCCAAAACCTTTGCCAGCTTGGCAATATTTCGCCAAATTAGTGAGATAGCCATTTACTCAATGTTAAGTAGATTTGTTCCTGTATTCTTATTTTTCCGGCAGAGCATCATTTCTCTCAGCTTTGCGTGTTACATTAGGCAGAAAATTGCAACAATTTTACATATAATTTCACTACAATTATCTAGCTATCGACAAAATTCGTAATAATACAGGGTATTTATAAAGTCCTGGACCCATTTTGATGTTTAATAACTCATAAAATAATAAAGATAGATTAAAATTAATAACATAATTGGTTAGATAGACTCAAAAAGTTTCATGACCCTTGTCAATGAACTTCCACGTGTGCCCCCTTCGTCGCACGAGAATATCAAGTAGATATTCAATTTCACGCCAGGTACCGGCAAGCATGTCGGCATCCACAGAGGCTATTGCGGTTGTAATTCTGGCTTTTAGGTCATCAATGTTCAACACTCTCCTCCTGTAAACGTTGTCCTTTACAAATCCCCAAAGGAAAAAGTCCATAACATTGCAATAGTTGGCAAAAACAAAAGAGAGAAAAATGCAATTAATAAGCAGACGATATTTAGAAAAGTACAGATATTTAGACTGGAAAATGAAATTATCTGAAATTAACCACACGCGCAGACGATATTTACAAAAGTAAAGATATTCAAACCTGAAAAGGAAAATATATAAGTTATTCCATCAATAAATGCCATAAGTTTGTTTATATCTTTGTTATTCTATGAGTTATTAAACATCAAAATGGGTCCGGGACTTTATACACACCCTTTATATACTATATACATAATGATTACGTAATATATAGATGGTGTGATACATTATATAACGGGTGGCCATAATTAAACTGACAGTGTTCACAGTGTTCTGCCGCGCGATCTATTTGCGAGAATGACGCCATATTTTGTAGGAAGATTAAACAAGACGGGGGACGAAGGATTCCGCGAAAAAAAATTAGTTCCAAAAGTCACCGCTAGGGGAATATTTGGCCCTGTGTAATAGTGGACCACATATTGCATTCTGTGCACAGTATGCACAACAGCAGAAAGTAACATGTCTGCAGGAATATCCCGTACTGTCCGTGATATATTATCCTTCAACGTAGCCAGGTCCTGGACTACTCCTTGATAGACCTTGGACTTAAGGTAACCCCATAGCCAGAAGTCGCATGGGTAAGATCAGGCGACCGAGGTGGCCATGCAGTTGGAAAGTAGGGGCTAATGACTCTTTCTGTTGTGAATTTCTGTCGTAGCATCTGTTGCACCCGTACAGCAACGTGTGGAGGGGTTCCATCTTGCATTAAAATGATTTCCCCCGGGCATTGTCTTTGCTGAAGTGCCAGAATGGCAAAGCTGTTCAACATGTAGCGATATTTCTCTCCGGTAACAGAACAGGTTTCCGGTCCTGTCGGGGTAATGTTCTCATAGAAGAATGGATCTACGATAAATTCCGCTGTGAACCCACACCAAACAGTTACCTTAGGTGAATGTAAGGGAATTGCTGTGACTGCATGTGGTGATTTGTCATCCCAAGTTCGGCAGTTCTGGGTATTCACAGTTCCATTCAGGTAAAAGTGGGCCTCGTCTCCCCATAAGATCATCCATCACGGCCAAGCATCATCCACCTCCATTCTGGCAAGAAAGGTGAGAGCAAAAGTCAATCGCTTATGGTGTTGGTGTATTTAATTATGGCAAAGCACACGAGAGCTATCTGCCTAAGGGGAGGGATGCCTTCGTGGAGGACTTTCTAAGAGTCAATCGCTTATCATGGTCGGGGTACAGTAACTCCTGTACACGGCTGATCTTGTACGGATAGAAGTTGATAATCTTTCGTAAGGTTTTCCATACTACCGTACTGTAAGGCATATCCATATTCCATAAGGCATATCCATAATAAAAGGTAATTTTATTCCGCATTAATTTGCATTTGTTAACACTCTATTTTCTATTACACAGCGCCAAATATTCCCCTAGCGGTGAATTTTGGAACTAATTTTTTTTTTCGCGGAATCCTTCGTCTCCCGTCTTGTTTAATCTTCCTACAAAATGTGGCGTCATTCTCGCAAATAGATCGCGCTACAGACCACTGTGAGCACTGTCAGTTTAATTATGGCCACCCGGTATATATACATACATAAATACACTTAAGTCCACAGAAGTCCTTATCCCATATTTATTTTTGCAACCGTTGGTCGCAGACTATACTTTCAAGGACAGAAATTTTTTAATTGGCACAAGTAATCATATTGGGGCATTTTTTAAATTAAAAAAAAAAGTTTTGTGAAAATTCTGAAATTTAACTTCAAACAAACTCCTAATCCCTATACTTATGTTTAGGAAAATGTTGTACTCATTATAAAACATAAAAAGGTTGACTTCGATATGATAAAAATTGACTGAGATATTTAATTTCAAAATTTTGAATTTTTGATATTTTACTTTTACAAGAGGAGTCGGTTAATAGACAAATTAAAATAACTAAAGGTTTAATTTTTTTTCCCTTTAAATGCCATTCAATGATATTCTTTTTGTGATTTACTAGTGTCTTTAATTTTCAACTTTGTTTTTGTTTGCCAGAAAAATTGTCACACAAGTAATTTATAAATTTTCAGTCTAAAAATTCATTATTATTCTTATGAAGTTTACTTATTTTAGAATAATGACCGGTAATTGAAAAAAAATCATTAAATTGCAAGTATTTTTCATATTTAATTAATGTAAATAATGTCACAAGTTGACTATGTGCCAATATTGAAGTCTGCTAGTATCTTGTACAACACGAATTCTACAAGATTCTGTGAATACGATCTCCCTTTTGAAAAAAAAAAATATATATATATATACTGACTGATACTTTCCACATTAATCTGCATAGAAATGCTCATCAGTTAATCTATTAACTTCAGAAACTTTTTTTCTGAGCTGATATTTTATTTTCATTTGCATACAAATGCAAACATTTCCCTCTTCAACTTAAGTACAGAACCTAAATACAATCTCAGACTTAAAAATTATCGGAATATTAAACATTTTGGTCAATTTTTATACTGTGGTAATTAACTCTTTTATTTTTTATAGATAGTACAAAATTTTCTTAAACGTAAACATAGGGACCAAACAAATGTATAAAAAGTTAGATAACATAATTTTCCTAAAATTGATTTCTTTAACTTAGAAATTCCAAAACATGAGTATTTGCATCATTTAAAAATATTTTGTAATTGGAAGTAATATGAGTATGATCAACGGTTGCGAAGATAAATGCCAAATAAGAATTTTTTGTAGACACTATGAGTGTGGGCGTATATGCGCGTAGGCTATTCAGAAAGTAACAAGTTTTAGAATTAAGAAAAAAAAAAAAAAAAAAATTCTTTCATTTGGCACATTATTCTGGATTTTTCTACATAATCACCGTATAAATTAAGACACCTATCATAGTGGTACAGGAGCTTGTTAACTCCATAACTCCATCATCATAGAATGTTGCTGCTTGAGACTTCAAACATTCAACCAGAGCTCCGAAATTATGAAATGGTAGATTTTGTGAAGCTTTTCATCGATTTTCTCTACGAGTTCAGCATTAACAATGCTTAGACAGCCACTTCGTGCTGCCTCGTGAAAATTTGTGCGGCCATTTTTAAACATGATGCACCACTGTCTCACTCCAGCTTCACTCATTACGTCGTTTCCATACACCGTACAAAGTTCCTGATAAATTTCAATTGGTCTCAGTTTTTTTCCGAACAAAAAAATCTAACTGATCACACTTCATAACTGGCGGGATTTTCTATTACCATCAACATTTTAAACATTCACAGCGAACAAAGCAGAGACAATACATGCCATCAACGATTACAACCGGATGCGTAAGAATTCAATAGACACTCCGACACCAAGAGAGGGATACTAGCACTATATCTAGCCACGCAGCAGCAAAACATAAGCTACTTTGTGAATAGTCCTCGTATATATATAGATAGCTAATTTTTGGAACCATTTCTTGGAACTTAACTTTTAGACTGCTACGCAAACAACTCTGACCTAAGGCATTAACTAAGCAGACAGTGGATTGGGATTTATTTCTAAAATGTCTTTCCACTGATAAACTGTTCTCCTTTCTTTTCTTCTTGTTTGGTTTATTTGTTTACGGCAAAGCACTCGCTATCTGCCTAAGGGAACGGATGCGTTCATGGAGGACAT
Organism: Stegodyphus dumicola; assembly: GCF_044657685.1. Lineage (NCBI taxonomy): Eukaryota > Metazoa > Arthropoda > Arachnida > Araneae > Eresidae > Stegodyphus > Stegodyphus dumicola. The sequence goes on from NC_140769.1 coordinate 92,305,201, forward strand.
TCTAAAGGAAACTACCTTACGTTACCCATAGGGTAAAGCACGAAAATGCCATGCTGCAGCCCATTCGCCAAGATTTGAATCCCACAATGAACTATTAGTGTTCAGCGACTTCATCGCTCGGTCGCTGGTGGGCCATTCTTTTTTTAGGGAATTAATACAAATAAATTAAGCAAAGTAAAACCTTATATTGACACGGATATCAAGTGCAATCTTTTTACTTCAAATCTATGCAAATATAAGGCTGACTTTTGTCTAATTTTGAATTTCAACGCTGCATGTCTACTTGCTTTTTTACATAAATATGAACAATTACACTAATGACAGATATTTTCAAATCTCGAAATCCGATAAATATATGTAATATAGAAAGAAATAATTACAAAACATAAATGTGAAGGATACTGAAAATAAAACTTCTGAAAAATATTACACAAATGAAAAAAATCTTGGAATATATATGATTTTTTCCACACAAATTCCACTCTTAACTTCCTAAATTACACTGTGAAATGGACCATTTATTATTCAAATTTTTATTCCACTGTATCCTGAATAATTATCCAATTAGAAAAGACTTGCAAAAAATATATTAATTAACAATTAAAGTTGAAAACTCTAAACATTTTTCTTTTAGATTTTATTAAAAATAGTAGTTATATTTTATAAAACTTACAAAAAACTAATGATTTTATTATATAACTTTTAAATTTACAGATATACCAAAAGTTAGTGAGAATTTTTGAAAAGCTGAAAACTTTTAATATGATTTGATTTAAAATGTTGGCTACAATAATAGCTTTAAAACTGTTTCATTCTTTCTTCTTTTCAGTTTCTTGAATTGATGGGTTTTGTGATTCACTAAAAATCCAAATATTCAAAATATACTAATTCTTTGATTGATAGCGGTTTAAAAAGAAATTGCGTGCACGTTTACTAAGTAAATTTTTCATCACCAATTTTTTGTAAGGACAGAATGAAAAAAAAATGTTCTTCTTTTAAGAAGATATTCAATTAGATTCTGGGGTATTCAAAAATCTTAAAAAGATGTGAAATAAAAATATAGCTACAGTGAAAGCAAGTATTAAAAAGTACTTTATTAAAGAAGAAAGTGCACTTCTATTATGCAATAATTTCAATAAAGTGATGCACACCAAATACAAAACCATTTCTGATTAAATTAAAAAGTTAATTAGACTTCAACTAAAGAATATGATCACTTTTTCCAGTTAAATATGGAATATTTTTAAGAATATATCATCTGTTTTTACATTAATTTATGGATTATTTTATTAATATATTATAAAGGGTTATGTTGCATAGGGTCATATAAGAGTTCTTTATAGTGTAACAATTATTTATTAACAAGTTTAAGTTACACATTACATTTAACTTTAAGAAAATTACAGAGCTAGAGTCTGAAGCAAACTATCAGGTCAAACACTTGGCTTTTACTGAAGTCCTTCTCTGGCTACTCACCAGAGGTCACCCTTGTTGTTACAGTTAATCCAACAGTTTATATTAGCAGTAGTGTTTATATTAAAAGATTGGCTACAATATTTATTTCACTTGCTCAAACCACCAGTTTCACAGATATACAGTAAATTCCCCCAGTTACAGTTCCCTATATATATAAATTAAATTTACTTTTTATGTATATACTGTTTGTTAAAATTTAATATATATATATATTTAAGTTATATAAATCCAGAAGTTACTTATAGCTGAGATATAATACATTTGTTTACATTAAAATCAAATAACAAAGTAATAACAGAAAATTCAATATTCACTTTAATAACATCATGCCACCACTAAAGTACTACTTAAATACCATCATGTTCACCATGATTCAATATTCAACATGATGTACAAGTGTTTCTCTGAGAAAAAGTTTCTTCTATTTTCTTTTCTGAAAGACTTAAACTACATTTCAAAATTTTACATTTCATATAATTCTGGGAAAGATAAGCAGCATTTCAACAAATTTCCCATGCAAAACACACATTGGCACACATTTGTTTTGGGGCATTTGTATTTTGAAATTTATTTCTATGAATCTGGTACTAAATCTGGTACAATACAGACTTCGAATTTTTTTCCTACCATATTACTTGCTCTCTATTTTAAGCCTTGCTTGTTGCAAAATAAATATCATCAAGCTAATTTGTTTCAAATGTGTTATTCATTAACTTACATAATAATTCGGACACTCAAAAGTTTTGCTGAGATGTTTTAGAAATCAATATTTCTTATCATAATTTTTTGTTTTAAACAAAAGTACATGATAAGAATTATCATCTTCATTTGGAAGTTAATAATTGTGTGGCAAAATATATTAACAATCTCATATTTGAAGTAAACATAGCAAGAAGCTACAAATCAAGAAAATTTTCTGGTAAAAATTTAAACATTTTTTTTAGTTTAAATTAATTTTAAAGATGGTAAAAGTATTTGAAATATCCAAAATATTTTTAGTGTAAAGCATTTAACCATTTTCGATGATATTATAATAAGGGAAACCACGTGGAATAGTTCAAAATGCACTACTGAAGTCTGAAACACATTCCAAGACAGCACAAAAGAATCAGAAATTTGTTAGAATTTGAAATTAGAAGTCAAACAAAACCCAAAATATAGTGCTATAAAACTTATGAGGTATTTAGAACAGTTTTCAATTAAACGTAACCATGAAGCTATTAAAAGAGTCTTTAGAGCAAATGGATAGAATGGATGATCAGCAAGAAGGAAATTCTTCGTCAACAAGAAAACAAAGAAAATAGGCCTGGCGTTTGCAGAATCAGTGGTAAGCACGTATGCTATGTTTGTCAAAATTTAATATATCTGAATCCACTGGATGACTTATGGGGCAAAACTGGAATGAAGGCTTGAATATGAAAACTCTAATGCCTATTATTAAACGCTGGGGTGGAGACTTAGGAGTCTGCAGTTGTTTTGCTGCAACTGCGAAGGAAATTTTTCATAAAAAGTAATATTCAACAGTATAAATCTATAAATATTCTTAATGAAAACCTGAAAGCATCTACAAGAAAACTTGGAATGTAAAATATATACAAGTTATTTCAGGATAACGATCCTAAACATGCAACCCTAAATATTCTCTTGTCCTGAAGGTGTCCTGAAATAATCAAAACTCTTCCATATTCTCCAGACTTGAACTCTATCGAACATAGATGGAGTGAGTTGGAGAAAAAACTAAGGAAACACGATATTTTCTCTAAAGTTTTACTAAAAGCAATTCTTATGGAAGAATGGAACGAGGTTGAACATTATTAAACGAGAAAATTAGTGAATCAACGCAAAAGTGCATGAAAAGAATAATTCTAATTATCCAACAAAATACACTCACTTCCAAAAGTTCAGCATGGAGAGGAAAATGCTAATTTTTGGAAGCCAATCAGAATTGAAGAGGATGCAATTCGCTGCAGAGGTAGATGGAAGTATGCAAATATGTTAAGTAACAGCCCATCGCGCTTTCATGTCAAGAAATATGCAAAAAAGGCAGTCTTATAAGAAGCCAGCTTTATGAAGGGTAAAGAAGTTGATTGTAAGTGCTGATAGAAGGTGTTTAAAACTTTCGTACAATTTGTTCTCAAGACATATGCGCTTCTATGACTTCCAGAAGACGAACGGAAGATTCTGAGCGCTAGCGTATTCTGGGGCGCATTGAAGCAGGACAGTCGATCACAGATGTTGCTCTTTTCTTCGGCGTTCATCATTCTGTAATTTCACGTTTATGGAAATAATTCTAATTCCAAACCATACAGACAGTTGTCCGAAGGCCCGTAGCCGGTCTTCCAAGGATCGTGGAAGATCGATATATTGCTATTGTAGCCAAGCGGAATCGCAGAGCGACCTTCACACGTGTGACATCTATGGTTACAGCGTCCATTGGTAAGGCGATATCTGCAGCTACTGTACGCCGAAGATTACATATGAGTGAAATGTACGCCCGGGTGCCTCGAGTTTGTGTTCCTCTATCCGTCCAATCAAGAGAGGCACGATTACAGTGGTGCCGGGAACATGTCAAATGAAATGTATCTGACTGGGGCAATGTCGTGTTTACTAATGAGTCAAGATTTTCTCTGGAGCCAGATGACAAGCGTATAAGGATATGGCATGAACAACGAACACCCAAAACATCACCGAACATCACGCATTCCGAAGTGGCAGGGATTTCATTAGGATACCGCACCGACCTGCACTTCTTTAAACGGGGTTCTTTGACAGCTGTCGGGTATCAAGCCCCTCCCCGGGGCTTGACTCAGGCGAATGCCTGGGAAGTACTGGTTAGGATTTGTACCTAGGCAGTCTCAACCACGGGGGGTTGACTTCACAGGACTAGAGCCCGAGTATTGTACTCAGGTTGGTACAGGCTTGGGATGGACCGTACTGGTACTGTCGTGTCTGTTCCTTCGGGTAGGGTGGAGCTAGATCGGAAATCGTCAACCGAATCCCCGGGGGTTTGGCCTCATTCAGTTCTCGTGGCGGGGACTGACAGAATGGACAGAGCACCCACATCAACGTACGTTTGCCAATGGAGTGGTGCCCGGAGGCAAGGTGCCAGAGTTTTTGCATAGCAACGATTCGTTCTGCCCAAAGCTTTGTAAAAACCGGGCGGGGACTGTGGGGGTTGCGCCGCGAGGATGAGGTCCCTTGGACTATAGATATCTAAACTCTGTATGGGTCCTCTATAATATGACCTGGGTCTGAGATCTATCGTCAAGTGTGTCTGTCAGGTATCGAGATGAAGTCCTAGAACCCATTGTGAGATTGTATGCTGCAGCAGTTGGCCCTACTTTTGTTTTAATAGACGATAACGTACGTCCCCATAGAGCTGACATCATCGATGACTACCTGGAGAGTGAAGGGATTGCGCGTATGGCGTGGTCAGCATATTCGCCCGACTTTAATCCCTTTGAAAATCTTTGGGATGCTCTCGGCCGTGCTGTATCTTTACGTTTCCCACCTCCAGCCACTCTTATTGAGTTGGAAACTGCTCTACAAGAAGAATGGCGATTGCTTAATTCTGCGGTGGTTGACCACCTAATTGAAAGCATGGTCACAACGTGTAAACTTTGTATACAGATGAGGGGGATCACATAACCTATTAATGTCCTTTTTTTTTTTTTTTTTTTTTTTTTTTTTTTCATTTTATGCTGTTTATTTTCACTTTATACATAATTCTGTTTAAGTCTCGAGTATGTCATTATCTGATAACTTACAAAAATTTAGTATTGTTTTCATTTCTGTATATAATTATTGATTTTGTTTTATGCATAAATATATATGCTACTTTCCTGACGAATTTTGTGTCAATCAAAGCAGTATTTGTTGATTTTTTTGCATTTTACATCTTCATGCTTAACTTTCGGAAGTGAGTGTATTTAATGCTCTATTATTTTCATGTTTTTATTTAACTGTTTACTCAAAGTGTCTAAATACTTATTTGAGTCCGTTTTAAAAACAATTATATATATTACCAGAATCATTTTGAAAAATTTAATTCGAAATAAGCAGGCTTTAAAAAAGATGATCAAAAGTATATAAAGAAAAATAAAGGCGTTTCGCTAATATTTAATACCTAGAATTTGCAAATAAAACTGCAAAACACAAGTGTCCAAAAACAAATGTGAACCACTGTAAAACTACACTATTCATAAAATCACTTGGTTGTTACTCATGAACCAAATAGATTAATTTACCTTAATAAAAATTTTCTTTTCGGTACAAAAGTTTTCCATGAAGAGCCAAATTCCAAAGAAAGCTATTGTACAGTCAACTAAAACTGTAATAAGCTTAATGCATAATAGTTTTCAATAAATTTTCGTTTCCCTTCCTGCAAAGCAAAGCAGTTTTGTTAACTATACAGTTACTTAATTTGTATTATAATATACCGAGTTATTCATAATTTCCTTGGGGGTTTTAGAAGACTATAGTAAAAAAAAAATAATAAATAAAATCTGAAAGCTTTCCGATTTACATTACGCCCAAAAGGGCGTTTTTTTAACGTTTTGTGTGTTACCTTTATTTATTAAATACCATGTTCTTCGCACATAAACCATAAAATTCAGTTCAAAAGCAATATCGCGAAATAATTTTAAAATCAGCATATCTTTGGAATTTCTGATATGTAGTGTCACGCGATAGAGAAACTATTCCCCCCCCCGTACAGTATTGCCACTGCTCGCTTTGAAATCGTTGCGTTTGTTAATCAAAACATTCGTTAAAAGTTTTACAAAATATGAAATAGATAATGAAACAGATTCCAAATTTGGGCTTCTACGTCCCCGTACATTATGCAAAATTTGATAGCTTTAGGTACCGTTGTTTTATCACAATGCTAGAAACGTACACACATACATTTACACAGATTCTTCATCATTTAATTCTTTAAATATAATGCAGGGCTCTAATATTTGGTGGCAACAATTTGAAAAGTGAACTGACATTTATCATGAACCAACGCAGAATGCCAAAACGAGATTAATAGTTCTTTTGGCCAAATTGCCCATTTAGACGTAAAAAAAAAAAAAAAAAAAAAAAAAAAAAAAAAAAAACTAAGATGAATAGAACAAAAACGAACATGCACTAAATGCAGAAACAATTCAAGTTTTATTTACAGCCCTTACAGGTGTTCTATGTGCAAACCTTGGTCACACAGCATACATCAATGTGATAGTCCATTTCCTGCCAGACTCTATTCAACATGGTACTATCAAAGGCATTGACAGCACGTGTGTCATCCTTTCACATAGTTCTGCTAAATCACACGGAAAAGAGGGGTAAGAAAACAAGGTCTTTTACATAGCCCTAGAAGAAAAGATCACATGGTGTTAAATCCGGTGAGCATGCGGGCCATGGAAAAATAGATACGTCATCTTTGGAAGCTAACCCTGGGTTGGAGCCAGGCCTTAATTTCTAAAATTAGAAGTGCCATAGCGCTATGGAAGACCGTCAGGAAATAGGATCTAGGGTAAATAAATCAGTAAAATGACTCATAAGATAATTAATTAAAAATAAATTATTCAAATAATTAAATAATTTAATAATTAAAATTATTAATAAAATGTAAGAAGATAAATATAAACATAATAAGTCATTAAATAAATGGTTAATATTTAAATAATAAAATAAAGTACTGGACCTTGACTTGTTTGGCGTTGCGGATGGAATTCAAATTTCACACAAAAACTGAAAAATAGCTCAACTTGTCTCCAGTTGAATTTAAGACCTGAATATAATGTAATATTTCAAGGGCTCATAGAAATAAAGATCATTTCTTTTTCCAGCACACAAATGCAAAACGTTGAAATGGTTAAAGCATGACTAATGAGACTAGAGAGAATGCTATACACAGCAACAGAATATGAAGAAAATTTTAATGGATGATCTCTAAAAATGAAAACAAAAAGAAAGAAGTCCAGTGCTTTGAGAAGAGTCCAACATTCCATCTGACAACGATCTCCTGTCAATATAATCCTAGTTGTCAAGCAGAATGTGATAGGGGAACAAATTTTTCCCAAATCCGAGGGTTAGCTGATAAAAATGCAACAAATGACAACTTTCATTCCCCGTCTTTGATTACATCTTTCTGAAAATTTTGCAAGTGCTTTCCAAGGGAAGACGCTAGGATTGAAATGAAAAATTTACCTGCTGTCATAAATTCACTGTACTTTCATGAAATAAGCTTTTCATATGCGGGTGGAAGCTTTTCTTTCCTTAAAAGTCTCGACCCCCGTCTTAGTGTTTGTTTTCCAAGTAAAGAGAAGCATGCAATCAGAAAGTAGAATTGATTTTTAATATAACTTATATTGTTAAAAATAAAATTTTCGAGATCAGATTTCTGCTGAATTTGAATAATTGTTCGTTCATATAAAAGAAGTGCCGGAGCTTTCTTATTTAGGGCTCCTGCTAGAATTATGATCTATCCCGAAATCTAAGAAGTACCGGAGCCGGGTTCCGGCGCAATTTAAGCTCTGGTTGGAGCTCCAACTTGTTGAAAGATGAAAACATTATCCTCATGTTCATATAATTGTTTTATAATCTATAAGTGATAAGTGACGGAGGACGCGAGCACCACCCCTCTACCATAGCGGTTAATTGGTATAGCGCCACGTCCCCCTTGTCTAGAGCACCCCAAGATGGTATGGGAAAGGGTGAGGGGCCACATGAACCCCCTGACACTAGTCACCGATTTTAAATACAGTGCCATACAAGGGCCTTGGCAGATAGTACATTGCCATACAATAATATTTTGGTTCATACAGCATGTTACAATTGAGGTACATATTACGTATGGTGGCATATTACAAATAAGGTACATAGTACATAATCTTACATATACAAAGACAAATACATTTAAAATATGCATATTACATTGCATTAATTTGATTATGTGCATTGGTATTTCTACGGCCTTCTTAGCATGCCTTCGTAGTGTAGTGGGCGCATATTCCAGAGGTCCGTGGTTCGATTCCCGGCGAAGGCGTTGCTCATTTTTCACCTCTCCTGTTATTAAAAATATCTAATGTCTCTACAGTGGCGCCCGAATTAAAAGGGTGGTGGATGATGATTCTCCACACCCAGGATTTGGCGATTGTGTCCCCTAAAAATACCAGTCGCCCTTTAAAAGGAGAAATATATAAGGTCTTTCTCTTGCCTTCTTGGCATGCCTTCGTAGTGTAGTGATCAGCACGCTGGGCACGTATTACAGAGGTCCGTGGCTCGATTCCCGGCGAAGGCGTTGCTCATTTTTTATCTCTCCTGTTATTAAAAATACCTAATGTTTCTACAGTTCATGTAATTGTGTACGTCGGTAACAATCCCTTCTATAAAAGAATGGCATGTACACATGTGAGGAGAAGATAGTATAGAACACATTAACGTTCAGGGAATCACGACAATATTCCACTACTGCAGGAGGATTTTTTTGGTGACCCAGATGCGGAAGTTGTGCTGGTTTACCTTGCCGAACAAGTGAATTCATCACTAAGGACAAGTGAAGATTCATCACTAAAAGTAATTTTCTTTAGTAGTGAATCATCCGCTTGGACATCGATGCAAAAGTTTATATAAGAAATGCAACCCTCCAAAGTCAGTGTTTCCATCATTTGCAATCGATATGGCTTCATGTGCAGAATTTTGCATACCACTCACCAGAGTGTTGGTTGCGAAATCCTCAATTTACGGCTTGCACGAACGGTTAATTTCATCGGTTTCTCAAAAACATTTTCCATATATCACTTACGGCAAAGAATTTGAACTGGGCTTCCATTCATATTCTTTGCTTACGGTTCTGCAGTCGGACCCGACCGACTACTTCATTGCTTATCACACAAACGTCTAGTTTCTTTTAACTTGTTACCACACATGAATTGTTTTGTCAGTGGGTCCCTGCATAGGTCCCAATTATTTCGTATGAAATGCCCGGTGCACCTACACCACTGATTCCGAATGAGCAAGTTCTAGGACATAAAAAAAGCTTTTTGTTCACCCGTGAAAGCCATTTTGATTCACTTATGGCTTTCAGTCGGATGTGTGCTGCCATCTACTCCAGCTGCTATTATACTTGATTACTCCTGCATTTTTTTAACGTGATTTATTTTTGTATTTTATGCAAGGTTCGTTTTTGCTGTATTCATCTTTTTTTTTTTTTCGCTTATTGCGTTTTGAAAGCGCGGAGGATATTATGAATAATTCGGTGCTAGTATAAACATTAAAAAATTCAAAATTTCAGCAACAAAGAACTTATACATAAATTCAAATTTCTAGCAAACCAGATTTGGTAAGACTATTCACTAGAAAGATCTAACATATAGCAATTACACATATAAACTAACAAACTTAGTATGCAAAATTAAATCATTATAGATAAAAAAATTTCAGCTTTATCTCTCCATTCTAGATAATTTGATAAAATAAAATATCCACTATAAGTTTGATTTTTCTTCATGTTAAACATTCAATTATCTGATTTCTAACAATGTAACTAAAGTGCTATTAAATACGTAGGTAAGTTGAAAAATAATTTTTCCCTGTCGACTGTGGTCAGAGTTGTGTATGAAAGTCAAAAAATAGAATGAGACATTAAAGATATGACATACCTTTATTTTTCCACATAGGTAGCAAGTACATTGAGACATTTGTCATATCGCTTGATAAGCTTCAAAAAGCCCTCCAGGAAATCAGGGGCTTTGCATATGGAAGAAGCGTTGAACGGCTTGTTTCACTTCAGTATTGCTTCCAAAGCGCCTTTCCCCGAGATTTTTCTTCAAAGCCGAAACAGATGGAAGTCGCTTGGTGCGAGATCAGGACTGTATGGCGGATGGTGTAGGCGCTCCCAACCAAGAGTTGCAATATGGTTTTGCGTTGCCCTCGCCGAATGTGGTCTGGCATTGTCATCCAACAGCAGAACGCTAGATGTGAGAAGGCCAGGCCGCTTTTTCCGAATCGCCTCTTTCAATTTCGACAGGGTGTCACAGTAGCGCGTAGCATTGATGGTTCCAACCTCCAAAAAGTCCAGCAACAAAACTCCTTGGGCGTCCCAGAAAACTGTGAGGAGCACTTTAACTGCAGAGGGAGTTGTCTTGAATTTCTTTCGGACAGGTGATGACGGATGTTTCCACTCCATAGATGCGGCCTTCGATTCTGGCGTGAAATGGTGGACCCACGTTTCATCCCCCGTCACAATCCGAAACAGAAAGTCATTGCCATCTTCATGGTAACGCACGAGATGTTCCAGGCTGACCCCCATGCGTTGTTCCTTGTGTGTCGAGGTCAATTGTCGGGGGACCCATCGTGCTGACACTTTTATGTATCGAAGAATGTCGTGGATGATGTTTTGAGCTCGCTCATGTGAGATTCCAAGTTCTTCCGCTACTTCATCGATGGTGATACGCCGGTACGCTCTAATCATGTCATCCACCTTCCTGACATTTGCATCTGTAGTGGCCGTGCGCGTCCGTCCAGCTCTCGGTATGTCCTCCACTTGCTGACGTCCATCACTGAATGTGCGACACCATCTCCGCACCATTTGCTTCGACATCATACCTGGCCCATAGACTTCCACGAGGCGGTTATGAATTTCTGTTCCTGATACTCCACGTGCCCATTCACAGCGGATAACTGCTCTCACTTCCTCCTTTGACCACGAATTCAAAACGCACCTTCTCTCCACCTACCGGGGCTCAAATGAGAGGCTGCTCTCCGCTTTGCGCAGGCACTGCAACAGCGCCATCTGCTTGATTTGCAGCGACCTCTACCCAATGGTGTATCGGTGACTTGCGCGTTTTCCTGCTGTGTCGCGTTTCGCCCATAGCCGTTCAACGCTTCTTCCATATGCAAAGCCCTGATTTTTTCCTGGAGGGCTTTTTGAAGCTTATCAAGCGATATGACAAATATCTCAATGTACTTGGTACCTATGTGGAAAAATAAAGGTATATCATATCTTTACTGTCTCATTCTATTTTTTGACTTTCATACACAACTCTGACCACAGTCGACAGGGAAACTTATTTTTCAGCTTACCCTCGTATATGTATCGGTTAAACAAGAAAGCGAAATTTACTGTTTAATATGAAATCAGGAGTCATTTGTCATACATGATCTGTGCATAAAAATTTGCAATACAAAATTAAAATAATACAGATCAATCTATAACCCACTGTAATTCATATAAATTTAAAAGACAATTGTTATATACAACCTTGTTGGCAAGATGCAGATATCAGTGTATATGAGACTTTCCTTTGAACACTCAGATTGTGAGTTTGGGCCCAACTTGTTAATTACTTTTACCACAGTCGACAGGGAAACTTATTTTTCAGCTTACCCTCGTATATGTATCGGTTAAACAAGAAAGCGAAATTTACTGTTTAATATGAAATCAGGAGTCATTTGTCATAAATGATCTGTGCATAAAAATTTGCAATACAAAATTAAAATAATACAGATCAATCTATAACCCACTGTAATTCATATAAATTTAAAAGACAATTGTTATATACAACCTTGTTGGCAAGATGCAGATATCAGTGCATATAAGACTTTCCTTTGAACACTCAGATTGTGAGTTTGGGCCCAACTTGTTAATTACTTTTATTACTTTATTTTTATTACTTTTACAAGAACTTGTGTCATTATATTTTTATGATTGCAAAAATGTTTCTTCACTTTTATTTAGTGCACACTCTGTATGCATATATTTTATTTTACAAGAAAAATTATTCTAAATGATGACTGTAGTACCAACTGCATTCCACATCAGATGGTGGCACCAGCTAAATTTCTGCATTGCATTTGAGATCAATTTTAGTGAAGGCTCATCTCTTCATTTCAGGGAACAGTGCGAGGGCATGTAATCAAATATTTCATGAAAGATCCTAAGGTGAAATCAAAAGTTTTGAATTAAAATTTATGCAGTTACATGCCAATTGCAGAGTGAAGATCTTCATTCTGATCCTGACGCAGATCTCTACTTTATCATGGATATGCTGAACTCAACAATTTCTATAAACAGAGTAGTCTGCATATATTGGAAAACAATTATAAGCATAACATCATAGATAAAGACAACAATATCAGTGATTTTAATCAACCCCAAGTTGCAGGTGCCTTGAAGGCTGGCTGATCAACTTCAGCAAGTGCTAAACTATCAAAATTTTCCAACAGGCCATTACATGTTTACTTCAGCTCAGTGAAAACAGTAATGTTCCAAGCCAAAGAAGAAAATGCGCACCTGACTATGCTGCATCTTCACTAGAAATCCAATAGCTAAAAATCATATCAAAATTTTAAAAAGTCCATCTACTAATCTGCATAAAAAGAATTCCCTCGTACCAAGGCAAACGAATGTTATGGCAGCAGATACTCTTTTTATGTCCCCTTGTTTTCTACAAGATTTAAAAGATTAAGCTATAGTTTTTAAAATTCTGTTGCAAATTGAGACAGGCAAACTGGAAACCCCTCATCGGGACCATCAGATCATGGTTTCAGCTCTAATCCGCCGCTGAAAATTTATGGGTATATCATAGGTGATGTATAATTACGGCTTCTTGATGTCAAAATCACGATAATGTAAGCAAGTTTGATATGATATAACAGTTTAAAGTGTATACGTATATTTATACAGAATATCTCAGCATTATGGAAGCCTTTATCTTAATTTAAAACTTCAAACATCCTCGTTATCCATTTACACTTTCTTTTCCATAAAATGACACATTTTCAAGGGAGGAAAATGCTACAATGCATAGGTGATAATTGAATGTAGTCAGAGAAACATTCAATTTAATTTATAATGCTTGAATGCCATCACTAACTAAAAACCAACTAGAAATTACTGAGAAAGAATGAATGAATGTTCTATGCAAGCACTTTCGAAATATTCAATGCCAATGTTATCTTTTCATGGTCAATTCTTCATTAAATCGTTACTGAGCAGTATGGCTGATGATAATTACAGCAAAATGCAAGCCAATATATTACTAATAGGATATATAATAACTGTTTCATCATTCAGCACATATGCATTCTTTGATGATATTTTGAAAGAATAAGTAGTTGACTATTTCAGTTTCTAATGATCAACACATATAAATTTGCTCCAAAAATTAATATTTATTAATATCACACAGCCATATTATCACTTTTCCTAAAAGATGATACTTATCTATTTAAAAAAATATTATTTGTTTTTATTACTACTCAACATATATAAGAATTATCCAGGAAACCCTTCATCCAAAATTTCATTGAAATGCTTCATGATCTACAAATTCCCGATTCTTATCTACTTATCCTAATATACACCTGCGTAGTTTGTTATTTATTTACAAATGAAATTTAACTAATTCTTCAAGCATAATTTAATTATTCTAGGTTATTCAAATCACTATAATGTTATAAATAGATTTTTACATTTGTAAACAAAACATATATATATGTTAAAATTCTTTCACATCAAAAGTAATTTGTTTATTAATATAGCTGTAAGATAAAAGAATAATTTCTATCTTCAGTTTTTCAAATTAAAAAAAAAAAAAAAAGACATCATTTTATTGCAATTTTATATACATTACTTTAGCATTAGATGTTTCTTTCAGAGGACCTTATTCACTACCAGAATTTAACAATACACATCTATAGCCATTTTGTTATAAACTGCATTTCTGGCATCTCAAAACCGATTAAATTTATTAGCAATTTTAACATTAATGTCACCACAGAATTTGATTAAAAATTTACATAAAATATTAAGAGGAACACTTATGAATTTCCTTTTACTATGCAGAAATTGCTTACTGCTAATTATCTTCATCAGTTTTATTAATTTTTAAAAGGTATAATGCTTAAGAAATAAAAAAAACTGCTCTTAGAATTGCACTAATAAAAAGGATGATGATACTTCATTGTTCTAACTGAGATTCTGCATTTTTAAAATAAATTTCTATGATTAATATTTGTCAAACTATAAATAAGTTATAGAAGCTGATCATTAGTAAGAAAACGTAGATGTAGGCTTTAAGCTCAAAATATAGTAAATTTACATTTTAAAACACAAATTAGTACAAATAAAAAAAAGGTTTAAATATTTTACATAATAATTAAAATAAAATACTATTAAAGTCTGAAAATTATTCAGAAGAAGATGAGAAATGTGTTTCATTTTTAAACGTACCTCTAGAACAGAACCTCTACTACTCACAAAAGAAATTGCTGCTGACAGACAAGATGTTCCTAAAAGATCCCCAATACAGCTATACATATAATAATCACCAAGTTGAGATTCATGGCAACTGCTACTCTTAAACATCATTATAATTAAGCCAGCAGTTAGCCTATATCAATAAAAAAGTTTTTAATTAATTAGTCATATTTCATATAAGTTTATTAACGATAATCATTTTATAAAAACTACATTGAAAGAAACTGTTATTTATCATTTATAATTATACACAGAATATGATTTCTTTTATCACCTCGCCAGCTTGCATTATCAACTGCACAGAAAACTGATTTTTTTAATCTTACAGTAATCTTTTTATAGTTTTATACTTTTATAGTTTTTCAGTAGAAAAGTATAAGAAAAAGAATTTTCCAATTGTTTTGGGATTTACTTCTGAACAAAAAATATTAAACTTAAGCAATATATTTTAGCATTACTATTCACTTATATTTCAGATTATTGGATGCTGTAAGTTAAGGTTGAAAAAAAGAGACTTAATGTTTATGATACATGAAAGGAAAATAAGTGGATGCAAATGCAAACAAAAAGGATTTTATATTAAAAATATTAAAAGATAAGGACTCATTACTGCATTGCAAACAAAATTATAGTAATTTTATTTCCAGTATGAAACACATTTTAACTGAACACGAAAGAATGTAAGTAATAGCATGGGTCTAAAAAAGCAAATATCCAATAAATTACAAATTATATATATTTAACCATTTTAACAAATAACATTATATTACCATACTAGTCTTAGAAATGCCTCTGCTAAGCATGGTATCATAAGATCATCAGAAGCAATAAGCCATTTTCGGTTCAAAAATACTAATGCTGGCATTCTTTAAATTGATTTCTGCAAAAGAAAAGTATTATTTTAGGCACAATAATAATCTAATCTAACTACTGTCTCAATAATTACTGTTTCTTGAGGGGTAGGAAAGCTATATAAAATAAACTAATACAATCAATAAGTAACATTACTTTAAAATTATGTAACAAAAATAAAACAAGGATCCATTAACATTCTTTAACAAAATTTGATTTAAAATTGGATGAGATTTGCAATATAAGAATTTTTTTTTTAATTCAGTAATGACATTATTGGAGATGCTAAGATATACCTTAGTACAGGGCTGGATTAATCTTCAAGCAATATAAGCACATGCTCAAGGCATTAAGGAAAAGAGGCACCACAAAAAGATCCTTAGGTATTCAACAAAAGTCCCCATTACTGGGTTTACCATGGAATGCATCGTGCAGCTAAACCAAAACCAAGAGAAAGAGAAGAAATGAAGAAAAGGCTGACATAAACAAACATATGTGAGGACACCAAAATATTTAAAGTGCTTAGTGTCTCTAATCCCCCTTCCCTTAGTACCTTCAATAATCATTATTTGGCATGTTGTTTTAAATCAGTAATGCAAGTTTAATTGGAAATGCAGTGAAAAATCTAATAGTCAAAGATATCTTATAGATATTTAACTGTAAAGCTATTTCACATATTTCTGACATCCTTATGAAGATAGAAAGTCCTGATAGCAATGACTCACTCAAAAAATTTATGAGATTTGGTTGATTTATTAAACATTCTTTACCAAATATTGAGAAAGGATACCAGCAAATTATGGGAAGGTGTGCAACTAAATCTCATGAGTGCAGTGATCTAAGTTCTTACTATAGGACTTAAATTATTCAGATGAGCTTTAGTATTTTACTTTACACATTTTGATCTATTTTGTAAACTTAAGATGAAAGAAGAAAACTATAACATATATCTATTAAGAAAAGTTAACTACTCTCCAAATCCTTAAAAAGTGAAATCACTCTTATATTTAAACAGAATATACATCAGTTTTATTTCTAACTGCTAACCTGAAAGAAAAAAAAATTCTGATAGTGTAAGCTTTTTTTCTCCAGTCAAATGCATTTAAAAAATTTTTAATTAAAACACATTTTTGAAAAAGATAATAATTTTATTTTATTACTTAAAGAAAAATTTTTTTAAGAAAGAGATACTAGTAAGAGCCAATTAAAATGAAGATGAGATAAATCTAACTTCTACATAAAAAATTTAGGAACATTAAAACTGATCAAAAGAAGTACACAGCTTTTTAAGTCCTTTACATAAAAAGTTAGAAATTCATATCTACTAAAAAGGAATTTAAGAAATACTAATAATGCAAAGTAATGTAATAATCTTATATACAGTTTTCTCTCTTGTTATGCACTTCAGTGATTGTTGAATAACAAATTAAATTCTGATCTAGTTTTAATCCTTTTATATGCATATCTAGAGCAGTTTTGATGCTTAATATAAAAAGAGACTTGTATACAGTTTCGTTTCTCAATAATCTCACTAAAAAATTAACTAGTCATGCTAACAAACCTGATAATATGAAAAAGATTCTGATAAAAAATTAAATTATCAGTTCTAATAAATTACAGAAATTGACAATAACATATACCGTATTTGACGGCATATAAGACGCACCTTTATTTAGACGGCCACACACAAGGAAAAAGAGTTTCAATAACGTGGTTTCTTTTAGTTCTTACGTTTTGTAAAAGCCAAATAAACAATTATTGAATGCAATTACCTTCACGTATAAGACTGTGTCCTTCACGTATAAGACGCAGGTAACTTTTTCGAGACCAAATTAAGGAAAAAAAGTGCGTCTTATATGCCGTCAAATATGGTAACAGCTTCAATCTTCTGCATAAATCAGACAAAAGAACTAATTCTGTTATTAAAAAAAAAAAAAAAAATCTGAATTATAAAACAATGTTTTTTGGATGAAAAACCAGCTAAAAATTTCATCAAAATCGAGAATCTTTTCTGATTATAAGAACATTAGCAATGTACTTGAAGGAAAACAATATTCAGTACAATTAAGGTTACATTTCTTGAAGGCAGAATATAAACAAAACTACAAATAACATCACCCCATTCCTGCAAAAAAGGTAAAGATCGATAAAAAGTTTGTTATAAAATGAAATATTTATTCATGTTAATTATATCCTTAATTAAAGAAAAATTAGCTATGTTTAAAGAAGTTGCATAATTTTTTAATCGAATCATAGAATACAACTAATTATTTGTACTTCAATTTTTGTAGCTAAAGCTACTCCTGTTTAAGGCACATTCAATTTTTTGAAAATTTTAAAAACTGTTACAAGCAAATAAGATGATTAACTGAATGCAATGATTTAAAAGAAAAATCCTACATAAGATTGGGGCAAGCACTGAAAAGGAAGCTTTCTTTTATAAGTAGTATTTTCATGGATGAATTTGCTTAGAAAAATCTGTCTTCTATTAATTTTACACATGCAGAAAACATGAAAACTCCTTGTAGCCAGTTGTCTGTTAAAAATTAAGCCCTGGATAAATTACCCCTATTTAGTATCCCTGATCTTATATGCACTTTTCATAATATGATATAATTTACCAAATTCTTTAAAAGGCTTAGTACAGTGTTGGGTTAAAATACCTATCCCTACTGTTAAATCCTCTAATTTTATTACATCTTTTAATTCTAAAAGTAAAATAAAATAAATATTCTATATAAACAATATAAAATTTCTATCTAATATATAAAAAAATTCTATATAAACAATTTAAAATTTCTATCTAATCCATTTGGGCATCTCATAGATATTATTTAGCATTATGGATATATCTTACTACAAAATTTAACTTTTATGAAAGACCTAAATCAGTTCCTACTTAATTAATGAAAGGAATCCGAAGAGAATTTTCACTCTTCAGAACTTCACTTTACGAAAAAAAGACTAAAACCAAAATTTTGATTCAGCTTCTTTATGCAGAAAAAAATGACTAATTATATAGAAAGGTAGTTTTTGGAAGATGCTTGGATTACCCACAGAGAGCTATATGGTAGTAAAAAAATACGCCAGTCTTGGGAACCAGGCATATTATCTCCTGCCAAACTTTTCACAATGGGGACAGTACAACAAATTTTAACTTTCAGGCATATAAGGCAGGCACTGAAACTGTTGACAAAGAAATCTTTTAAAAATGACCATAAGATACCAACAACTGACCCTTGTCCTTTCTTTTGTATACCAAAGATCTTGAATCATCCACCACCCACATCTGAAAACTCCATGCACACTCATAACTGCCACCAGGGCTAAAACATGCCACTGACAAACTACAATTAAAACTTAATATTGTAGCACATTGGTGCAAAATACAGAAAATGAAACTAAATGCAAGCAAATACAATGTCATTTTATTTAGACATTGTAAGAAAAATCATCTAGCTAACCTAAATATATCAATGAATAATAAATTATTTTCAATAATAAATTCAACTAAATATTTAGGCATCATATTAGATGCACAACTGAATTTTAAATAGCAGATGATCTATGCGATAAACAAAGCTAATGCAGCCTTTATGGATATATACAGTCTCAGGGGGAGATGATCCAAATTAAACCTTATTTCAAAAGGACTTTCTCATCCAAATAAGATCTGCACTTTTTTCACCATACCTATATGGGCTATAGTTTTAAAAACTGTCAGGAAGAAACTAATGCTGTTTCAGAATAAGGTTTTAAAAGCCATTACAAATGCATCATAGTTTATCAGAAACCAGAATTACATGAAGATCTGAAAGTGCAACATGCACAAGGTTTTATTCTTTAGAGCTTGCATAACGTTTTCAAGAAAATTACATTTTCAACATGTGACCCACACTGTTAAATTTGCAGACATTATGACCCTACAGTAGAAATGTATTCAAAGACCATGAATACTCATCATGGCATATTAATCAATTACTGTCTTTGTATACTGTGTACATAACACTTTGTATTCTTGAACAGCATTTCTGCCAGACAAGACTAAATCATATCCAACTCAAGCAGACCAGAATTTTCGCCGATTTCAGTGGCACTTATTTTTAATTACTGCCATATGCCTACAGCATGCCCCAATTATAGGTAAAAGCAATATGGTTGAACAACATTCAAAATCCAATGTGGGCTAGATTGACTTTTGGCCTCATGCACTTAAAAATTTCGTTCTCTCACATTCATTTAAGTCAAATTTTTCCCTCATTGCTTTTTCTCTCAGTCTTGATTTAGCTGCATCATGCATTCCATGACAAAACAGACAAAGCTAAGTTCTTTCAATGCCCTTAGCACATGCTTATTTTGCTTAATGTTTAATTCAGCTTTGACTAACTATAAAGTTTTTCAGTGAGTTTGCTTTCTTCTCAGTTTTGGTTGTGAAACTGTCTATGGTGTGTATAACAGGGGTTCTCAACTGGGGCAAATTTCAGTTTAGTTTCAGTGGAAAATGTAGTGAGCCTTTTATTTTGCTGTCAAGTATTTAGTTTCATTTCATGAATATATATATATATGGTATATACATATATATATAAAACTATGTTTATTCAAGTTTTTGTTTTATAAGTATTTTCTGTACTTTTTATTGTTTAATTTATAAAAACTTGTTAAAAATAGTTTAAATATAGAAAAATAATACATAATACATATGTATTACTTTTTCTATTATTATATAGCTTTGGAAAGTAGATAGAGGAATCTTCAAGCAGTGGTAAAAAGCTTGCATGAGGCAAAAACGGTTGAGAGTCACTGGTATATAGTTTATTTTAATGTTATTTTAGAACAGTTTGGTATGATTTGAAAAGTTTTCTTAGAGGCTTGAAAATACTCAAAGACTATTCCCACATCAATTAGTGGTAACTGCTTGCTTTATAAAATGTCTCACAAAAATACGGTGGGAAATACTTTTATGAAGCAAGGGAAAAACATATTTAATTCAACTTGAGTTTTGTCATTTACAAAAGCTGCAATAATGCTAACATCTGCACGTTTTAACAAACAGTACGCTCAATGCATTAAGATTGCTATACAGAACTTACCCATTTCTACTCTGCAAGATAAAATTTTTCAGTGAAAGAAATTGCATAAGAATCCAGAAAGTTATTCAGATACAAAGAATACTAAATGAGTTGCAAGATACAATTTCTGCATGCCTACACTGAACATAATTCTTAACTATTGATAAGTGCCCCTGCTTACTATCCTAAAATTTCAAACATAAACAGGTATTGAAAGAATTTAATTCTGTTTTTAAGAATTTCCCAATTAAAACTTATTATTTTACTAGAATCTCAGATGAAATGTTTTCATGTTAGCGAACATAATTCTGATATGTATTTCCCAATTACAAATTATTATTGTAGTAAAACCTGAGATTAAATTTTTTTATGTTAGTGTGCATTAATTTTGAATTGTGATTAAGGAACAACCATACTATTTGTATGAATAAACTTCCAATCATGCAACGGACTTTTACATACCTAAATTATATTTCTTCTACAGTTATATTATGACTGGCTGCTGCTTAATTCACATATTCATACAATAAATTATGCATCCCCATTTTATGAAGTTGGTCATGAGAAAATGAATTTCAGCAATTTGAAAAAGTACTATACGAATGTCAAAACTAATATATTCAAAAGACAGAATATATAGAAATAATAATTTCTACTAGACAGAAATTTTCTGAAGGGAAACAATTTTTTTTTTCTTTTATCTCAAAAAATAATCTTGAGTAAGATTAAAAGCTTCAAATGAATTATACAGAAGTTTAGCAAGAAATTAATCAACTATGAAATAACATATATGAAAAAGAAGTGAAGAACATAACTGGTAAATATGCCCCAGAAGGCATACATTAACGCACATTAGTTTAGACCATTTTCAAGGTGATATCTGCTAGTTCTTCAGATTTTTAAGATAAAACTATAAGTGGGAAGAGAAAAACTGAATATGTAACAGGTCTCTTGTATGTCGAATACTGAAAAATTTCCACTATCAATAACTGAACATCTTAATATTCAGTTATTCAGATAATCAGTGTTCAAAATTTCGATAAAAAGGAATGCTATAGAACATTTTTGAGGAAGTAAATTTGAATAAAGTTTGGTTTGGGAAATTATGTTACAACTGACTAGACCTAGGATGTGCAGAAAATCTGTCCAAAAATGACATGACATTTCTTACTATCATGCACAGCAAAAAAAATGGCATCAGCATTGGATCAAAAACACATTTAATTAAAGACATTATATAATATAAAAATCATTATATATGTTCCCAATTTAAAATGTTTCCTGGGGGTAATAACTTATCATTCTCAGACTGAAAATTATATTTTAAGAACTATTGAATGCATAAAAATAAATTCAGATTTCAGATTACTTTTTAAGGAAGTAAGTTTTGATTGCTTTTTAAGGAAGTAAATGTTGATAGCATACTCAAGAAGCACAAACAAATATTTTTAAAAATTTTATATTTACTTTAAAGTTTAGAAATAAATATTGATTTCTTAATATATATATATACAGTCAAAAGTCGTTAATCCGGAGTCATCAGTTTAAATCTGGTAAGATGGCATGCAGAAATTACAAAATTAAAAATATGAAACCGTAATTTATGAAATAAAGAACAATTATGATCTAAAGGTTATCAAAATTTACAAAAAGAAAAAGCTTAATATTTATTTGTTTACTTTATTAAACATTTCCTTCAATGTAAGTTGCTTCGTTTCATGTGATAATACTTTCTCTTTAATTCTATTAAACAGACATAATTTCTTGTTTAGTTACAAAGTTCCGCTGTTCAAGTCCTATAATTGCTGTGTTGAGAATACCGACTAATTTGTCAATCGAGATGTTTTCGTTTTCAATAACCTCTGGGTCACTTTCTTCATTATCGGAAGCGAATTATAATGACGAGGAACTTGATTTAAATCATATCAAAGACGGAGTATATCGAGATGAAATACTACACTTAGTACGGAATTATAAACCAAATAAAATAAAAACATCTGCTCTGAAGATAAGGATAGTGCTGACAGATCAACTTCCAATCCGCAGCGTGAAATTGATAAACAGATTTCGGATTTCAAAACATACTTTCGCTTTGTAGATACAAATTACATATTAGTAAATATATATCGGAAATTCTATTTGACATAATCTTTCTAATCTATCATAATCTAATAATGACGTTTCTGCCCCCCCCCCTCTGCCGCAGAGCAGCGTGAAATTGATAAAACAGATTTCGGATTTCAAAACATACTTTCGCTTTGTAGTAAATATATATCGGAAATTCTATTTGACATAATTGAAAGTTCAAGCTTACTTTTATAAAATTGCTCTAACAGTCTGCAAAAAATAATAAGCCGGATCCAATTCGAAGATTAAGGAACAACGCAATCTGCAACATTAACTGAATTAGATAACTTTAGCTTAGCGTATAACTCCGTTACACATTAAAAGCGCATGCGCACAAACATATTCGCAGCTGTAAGGGTCTTATGCGCTCTCGTAAACGCCTGTGCACATGCGTAAACGCGATGCATGCGCAGAAAGTTTGTAGCTTTGAGGTCCGGATTATGGGTGTCCGAATTAACGACTTTTGACTGTATATATATATTATTGCAAATGCTTATACGCTAATAAAGTGAACATTAATTGATTATTGTATCCTGCATCTAGGATTTCTTTAAAATCTTAATCATGTAGCTGTTAAGCGTAAACTAAAACTATTTATTACCCTCCAACGATATATTTTTTCTGTATGATGCAGATGGTCATTATAATGAATATTGACAACAAGTCATTTAAAAATAAAGAATAGTTGAGAGATCAATATTCAAATAAAGAAACTTTATTGACATAAATTTTTGTAAAAGTTAACAATAACTAACAAATATTACACCTTTAAAGGGATACAGCAATATTTAAAAGTAAACTTAGCTACAGATATCTATGTAAACAAATATTACAAGAGATTAAATTAAATACTGTATCTTCAAGTTGCTGCAGCTAATTTCTTTACCACATCCAATATTCTCTCACTGTCATAATTGTTTAGAGAAAGTGAAGTTTCTTTCCCAAAATCTGTTAAAAAATAATAAAAATGAATATAGAAGCTTTATTTGTCTTTCAAACACATTAATACAGAACAATTTTAAGACATACAGATTTACAAAGAAACTAATTCCCATCAAAATTCACACACATCTCAGTTCCAGACTAACTTATGTCCTGTGTCTTCAATGACCTTATTTTCACTCTGTTGAGCAAGTTGCACTCTAAGTTATTTGTAGCTAAAATTTTTGAGTTTATAGTTCATGCACTATCATCAGAGATTTCGAATGAATCTATATACAAATAAGAAGAAAACAAACATCACTTATTTTCATACTGCAAAAGATGGCATGTGTGGGGAAATGGAAAGTGACTTCCTTTGTCTAAAGCTGCATTCACACGGGTCCATTGGAGTAAGAAGTGGAAATACAGGAAAAAATGCTTTACATGTACGTCAGTTCACACCAGGGTTGAAACTCACTTTAACAGTTATCACATGCACATACCAGACGCTTGGGAAAAAACATGAATTTTTGTGTGGCATTTTTGCTTTTTACGGTTATATATTTTAATTAAAGTGGATCCAATTTCCGGTAGATTAAAACTTTTTTTTTTCTTTTTGCTTTATGTAAGAGTAGTAGAAAGCAGTGGTTTATATTCATATGTGAGAGATGACTGCAGCAAGGAGATGAAAATAATTTAACTGAAGAAATCCGCTTGAAAGACATCGAAATTTCTTTTAGTTACATTCACATGATGCCTCATCAGTTGAATGAATTTCTAGCCCACTTTGAATCATTTAACCAAAAAAAGATCACTAATTTTAGCCAAAATATTGCAAAAAAGAATCCTATTGTAGATAAGAATAGGATATCACAGTAAAGGCTCTTTATATGTATCTAATTTATTTAATTTTGACTTTAGAGAGTGAATTTTTCATGGAATAGAAAACCATAAAATTTTTTGCATGATGTATGAACTTACCTTAATATAATTGTTTTAATTAATGTAATAAAAATAGTATTTTGTTTAAATATATATAGGATTTATAGGAATACTTGAAAAAAGGAAGCAGTTATTTAAAAAAAATTAATGAATAACAGAAACTTAAAAAAGTTTTTTGAAACATAGTTTCTGCTTTAACTACATGTGTTTTTCCTTAAATGTAACTGTAATTATTTCAATTAGTCAATGTATTAAAGAAGAGCCACTCTCTAAAGTTTTGTTTTATAAAATCACTTTTGCCTAAAACTCAATAAAGTAAAGGCATTTCATACATTTTTTTCTGTTTTAAAAATTGGATTCCACAATTAGTAACTTGCTAATGCTCATGGAGGTCTTCTTTAAATTAATAAAAAATTATCATCATGATTAAACCTCTGGCTAAGTTCTTATATAGGTTGTCTGAAAAATGGTCGTGAATGTTTAGGAAAACATACATGAAATCATTAAAATTAAAATGCCTTGAAGTATTCTGTAAAAGCAGCTACACACTGACAAGGTTCCTTTCTGTATAAATAATAGTTTTCAAATTTTTTTTAAACAGATGGTTTACTCATCACCACTTTTTTTTTTTTAAATTAGGAACTCACTGAATTTTAAAAATTATTTAAAACTGCAATTTTATATTAATACCAGCATCACTTTTGCTAATCTGGCATCGATCATTACAGAATCAGATCATCTTATGAATTAGAAAATCATCAATGATAAATAAATGCAAATTTCTTGTGCACACACACACAAAAGTCGCAGTAGATAACAAAAAATGCAGTGTACTCGCACCATTAGAATCAGGAAAAGTAAGGCCTAAACCTGTAATACAAATATTTAGTACTGTCTGAATTATCTACTCAATGTGTTGTCTCTGCATTAAGATGTCTTGCAAGGAAAGTTGTTTTTCAAATTTCACCTTCAGGCAACTCAATAAGCATCTGCACTACTCTGAAAGCAGCAATAAATTTTTCTGCAAATATTTTCTTTTAATACCAACTCTGTTACAACACCACTCCCTGTGGCACTTGAATCCACAGTCTTTCACTCCAGAAGACGTTTTATCCATTACACAATAGGATACCTAAAACTGATGCAGATTTTCTCGTAACAATCTATTGCTTTAGATTATTGTGTAAAAATTATCAACCATATATCATTTATTTCTGATAATTAAAATTTATTAATCCTAATAAGCTTGAGAATTTTCTTTAAATAATTTATTAACTTGTTCATTTTTAAGTATCATCTGAAATTTTTATTAAGATTAGTCTTTTGAGTTTATATTTTCCTCAAAAAGAACTTTTGACTTAGGTGTGGTGTATTTAATTATGGCAAAGCACACTAGGGCTATCTGCCTAAGAGGAGGGATGCCTTTCGTGGAGGACTTTCTAAGGGAAACTGGCTCGTATACACGTTACACATGGGGAAAACCACGAAAACACCCATGCAGCCAGCCCGTTCGCGGGATTCGAACCTCGGACCGAACTACCAGTGTTCAGCGGCTTTACCGCTCGGCCGCTGGTGGGCAACTTTTGACTTAGTCTTGTATCAAAAGGTATAACCATTTAAAAACTGTGGTTATAAACTGGAAATTTGTAACGAGATATCTGAAACTGACTTGGCAAGCAGCAAAAAGTTGAAGGTGAGTCAACTAAAGAAAGTTTAATTCAGAAGTCAAACAACAAAAATCAGCATTAATTTACAAAATATTTTGTAAAAAAAAAAAATTTTAAATTAACGCTGATTTTTGTTGTTTGACTTCTGAATTAGTATTTATTCGGCGTGTTATTGTGTCTTAATTAAAGAAAGTTTTTCAAAGGGATTTTATTACTGCTGCTGGTTTTTCCTATAGCAGCAAATAAAAAATAAAAAGAGAGAAATTTTAAGATCAATTCCACATATTATCAGGAACATATTTTATATGCAATTTTCAAATATGTGATAACTTCTCTTTACCCACATTGCTGTGGGCAAGCCCTGAAGGTAAGGAAGGACAACTGGCTCCAATACCTTGGAGATGTAGTGCTGGCTGTTTAAAGTACCGGCAATGCGTACTAGAGGAGTGCGAGAGTGATATCCAATACCGCCCCATACCATAATATCAGGTGCAGGGCCAGTCTGACGGTGCATAATGCAGCTGTTCCACATAGTCTCTCCACGGTGTTTCCAGACTCGAATCCAACCATCATGGTGTTGCAGACAGAAGCGCTATTCAACAGTAAAGACAATTTCATTCCATTCTGCCGTCCACATCCTTCTTTCATCGCACCATTGGCGGCGGAGATGTCTGTGGTTCTGCATCAAGGATAGACGAAGCAATGAACATCTTGCGGACAGACCACTCTGCTGTTAATGGCGTCGAATGGTACAAGCAGACACTGGATGATGCGTTATAGACTGAATGTGCTGTGCTAAGGTTTGTGATGTGACTGAGTGATCCGTCACTGCCATGCGCACAATGTTCCTGTCATGAAGTGGTGCGCTAAGGTGGATGTGATCGAACACGTCGGTCCATCATACCTTCCTGTATCCAAAGGTCACATATCCGCATTACAGTTGTTTGGTTTCGTCCGACACGACTACCGATTTCCCTGAAAGATAATCCACACTCTCGGTAGGCCACTATCCTTCCTCTGTAGAACTCGGACACTTGATCAAATGATGATCGCTGTTTACTACATGGCATAACTGATCGTTTTTTTTTTTAAAAAACCACAAGAAAAGCACAATTGCCGAACTTGAAATCATTGAAAACTCCAAGCCTTAAATAGCGCTTTGAAGTGGCGCCACAGGAGTGCGTGAAGTGCGTCTGCGCTGAAATTCTAATCATTTGCATATCTCACCTCCGCTAATGCATGTTGTAAATTTCATGTTATTTGCATGCTTCCTTCAGGGTGTTGCATTTACAATGGCCAGCAGTGTATATTCCTGTAAATACATCAAAATTGTCTAAAATTGTGTGAACAGCCTCAGCAGATTTGTTTCTTCCTTACAAATATTACCTTATTCTTTTAAACATTTGTATCCTTATTTTATTTACAAATTTATAACTCCTCTTGATAATCCAAATTTTATCAAACATTAAAGCAATTCAATGTGCAAATCAAGGCAGGCAATAAGAACCTTGAAACTTATATTACTTCTTTCTTTAGACACATACCATCCAAAATGTAACATAAAGGACACGAGATATCAAAGCCAAATTTATTCCAGGGTATCAATGTTAATTGATTTGAAATACAACTCCTCCTCTTGATAATCCAAAAGGACACAAGATATCAAAGCCAAATTTATTCCAGGGTATCAATGTTAATTGATTTGAAATACAACCTTCTTTCAGGTATAATATGATGAGCTAAGATGAAAGCTTACATTGTGTGCAATGTGTTTGCACACTGCCCTGTTGAAATATGGCTGCACGTAAGCCCTGAATGAAAGAAAAGAGAACAAGCTGCAAAACCTCAGCGATATAGAGTTGACTAGTCAGTTTACCAGGGGGATACGGAAGTGGAATCCAATGCCACCCCACACCATAACATAAGGTGCAGGACTAGTATGAAGATGCATTTTACAACAACCAAGCAGCTTCTCTCTGTGGTGACTCCTAACTACAATCTTACCACTGTGGTACTACCGATAATGTTTACTAAGGGTATACAGAAGTGGAATCCTATACCAACCCACACCGTAACATAGGGTGGAGGACTAGTATGAAGATGAATTTTACAACACACAAGCAGCCTCTCTCTATGGTGACTCCAAACTCCCATCTTCAGGCAGAAGTACGATTTGTCTGAAAGCAGAATGTTACACCATTCGAACCTCTGCTATTCAGTGCACCATTAGAAACGCAAATGCCTGTAGTATACAGGTAAGGGAATCAATGGACACATACCAGACAGTCCACTGTACTGCAAATGATGAACTGTTCTAGAAGACACTGATTTGTGTTACCGACTGTATTCATTGTGGTATGGTTGCAGATGTGGCAGAGCGCTCCACCAGTACCATGTGCACAATAAACATGTTTTCCCATTAAGTGATACAATGAGGCTCTTGTCTGTCAGTTGTTCCCAACTGCATCCATTGACTGCATACTCACATGACTGTTGATTGGATACATCCAAACAGATGACTGATTTCCTGGAAGGATAATCTGCAATCTCTGCATGCAACGATTCTGCCTTGGTTGAACTCAGAAACATACTTGAATGATGCCCATGTTTTCCTATCAGGCACTATGAAGAAAAACTTGCAAGAAAACAATTCACATTATTCAAAATGGTATCAAAATTTCAACCGGTTTTCCGTTTTGCCGGCACAAACGAAAGTCGCCAACAATGGTACAACTGATGCCAAACAGAATATCTTCGCTGGTAACATTTTACGCCTCATTTTCAAAACAAGTCGCAGCCATTTCTTACCAGACTGATTGTTTCTTTTAATACTGGCATACAATTACATAGAATTTTCACAAGATAGTTAAATTTTATGCCTAAAACCATTCGCATTAAGTCAATTAGAATGCAATCACATCACTCACCTAAAGGTGAAAATGTAGAAAAGGCAAAATCAAGGGTTAAGTTCATAATTCTAATGCACTAGCGAAGTGAAATAATTCTTTCATTTAAACTTGTGTTCCAAATTAAGATTTAACTTAAAATTAATGTAGATAATTACTGATAGAATTAGATTTTTGTAGCGTAATTTATGTGAGATGAGATCACTTGGGGTCACATGATACGAACCGACAAATCAGGATGTTGAACCATGAAAGCATAGTAAATTCTTAAATTAATGTCTTTTTACAAATTTACTGGCTTTTCACAAAATTTTAAACCTTATTAAAATGTTTATGCCTTCAAAATAAAAAATTCTTAGAACTAATGTTTGTTAATATTTTTTATGTGTATACTGTATGTTGTCGGCAACAAAGTCTGCTTGACGAGATTTGCGCCTGCGAAACGGAAATGTACCTTTTTCCTACATTTACACATGGCTTGTAAGAAGCACTGCAGTTGCCCATGATGTGCACATGTTTTGAAACTGTAATTTGAATACACTGCAGTATACACATGATGAAAGTTTCATGCTTTGGGTGCTTCCTTCACAGTGCTGAGTTTGGGATAGCCAGCAGTTTATTTAATTATCTATTAATTTTATCTGTTTGCTATCAGACACATTACAAGTATCATTCAACTGCTATCAATAAACTACTAGCAAAGTTAATCAAAATGACAGATGAATATTTGTAGAAATGTGCTTAGTCTATATATGTATTAAAATTCATATTAAATTTCAGCATTATTGCTTTGAACTTACTTCATTTAGATTCTTATGCATATGTTATATTCACCAATATTTCTGATTAATTCTTTTCAAATATTAGGTGAAAGGGAAAAAAAGTAGGAGTAATATTGGCTTGAAATAAAAATCCTCACTGAAAGCAGCAGTTATATTTTTAAAGACATGTATATAATGTTAGAATATTTTTTAATAAAATACAGTTGCAGCAGTTAGAAGAATTTAGTTATCCTTTTCGTATACTGAAGCTCAAAAACCTTGATCAGACATGTGCCAAAAGGTACAAAATTGGCAAGACAGGATTAACTGGGAAATTTAGCCATTTCAACCATTCTACCATCATTCTTTTCAGAAATGATCAAGCAGCAAGCATGCCACCTAAAATTGGCATTTTTCAAAAGGAATAAATTAGTTTATGTAAATGTCATTTGAAATATTAATTTACTAGCCCAGAAGGGCTATTAATTTCATTTTGGCATTTTGCATCGAAAACTTTAAATGTCCATTTCACTTTTCAATTTGTTGCCACCAAATATTATTGTTTGTGTTATATTTAAAGAAATTAAATAATGAAGAATCTGCATAAATGTATGTATGTTTCTCGCATTGTGATAAAACAACAGTATCTAGAGCCATCAAGTTTTGAATAACATAATTCTCCATCAAACAGCGGAATGTGGGAGCCCCAATTTGAAATTTGTTTTATTATAGATTTCATATTTCGTAATAGTTTAACGAATTTTTCATTAACGAACTCAACAATTTCAAAGCGAGCAATGGCAACACTGTACGGGGGGGGGGGGCATTTTATCTCCAGCAAGCGAGACTGTGTATCAGAAATTCTAAAGATATGCTCATTTAAAAACTATTTTATGATATTGCTGTTGAATTAAATTTTATGGTTTAATATTGCTGTTATTTATAAATATAAGTGTGAAGAACATGATATCTAACAAACAAAGGCATCACACAAAACGTTAAAAAATTGATGTAAAATTTGAAAGCTTTCAGATTTTATTTATTTTTTAATGTTTCTGCGGATTTCAACTTATTTTACTGAGTGATATTTTTTCCTTAATAAAGAATCATAATTATTATAACTTGCTATTCTTTCCTAACTGTGCTAAAGGAATTCTTACTCAAATGTCTTTGTCCTGTGTTTAAAAATTTAATGCACACATATCAACAGCAGAGAAAATTTCTCAAATACCAAATGAAATTTCGGACTTCCTTCCCACACACTCAGCACATAATATGAAAATACTACCTCCCCTCCCCCCCAAAAAAGAGGATAAAGTAATTAGATAAATGAAAAAAGTATACAATCTAAATAACTTTATGGCATTAAAACTGCAATTCAGCTTGAGAACCCTGTCGTAGGAAATCTTACGATTTACAAGAAACCAGAGTAGAAAATCTCGAGGACGACTGTCCTTTATATTTCAAGATTGCAGATTCTCAGCTTTATACTCCTCCTAACGAAATTGAATTTTAGACTAAAGTTGGTTTCAGAGAAAAACTTCCATTTCAAAGGAATCTGCCAGAGAGTACTTTTTAAATGTATTCAACATTTTTTGGCATGGTTCACTTTTAGATATTAATACACAACTTTTTTTTATATAAAATACAGTTTTTCTGATAAGGTCTTTAAAATTAATCTCTCTTTTAAATTACAATTTAATTGACTGCAAAAGCACTTTCACTTCTGGTTGACAAAAAAAGTTGAAATCAAAGATATTCAGCTCTATCTACATCAAGAAAATATTTTTTATCTATATCAAACAACTTTCTATGTATATAACACATACCATATCTAGCATAAATTTTTGGTTCCACTCCTTTACATTCTCGTATCAAAATAGGAAATTCAGGATTGTTCTTCTTTATCGGAACATAATGCTTCTGTATGAATTCTCTGAAAAATCAATTTATTTTTCATTATATTTTATAAGTAATAGGTAAATAATTAATATGAAAATACTAATAATTCAACAAATAACAATTTGTTATTTAATGCTATTTTACTATCAAAGGTTTATAAATACTTATTAATTATTTGTTCAATTAACTATATTCTCTGAAAGAGAAAAAAAAAAAAAAAGTCCAGGACACTGCATAAAAAACAATTTACTTTCACAGAATACATGTAATGGTGCAACCCTACAAGAGGATTTTTTTTAAAACAAAGCATGCAAATAAAAAATGCAAAAGCCTCTCTCTGTGGGAGATACTGTTTTTGAAAACTAGCAACGTGACAATGACAACCATGACTTTAGCAGTTCTCCTCCCAAAGGAACTTTTTCATTAAAGCTGCACCACATGGTACCTTTTTTGTTTTGTCATACTTCCTTGGTGCCAATTTGGTTTGATTTTTTTTTTTTTTTTTTTTTTTACTATAATTGTTTTTACAATTATTGCTTGTGCAGTTCATGGACGTAGGAAGTAAAAAGGAGAGGCCCTAACTGGTTTTCTCCATATATTGCTTTGATGAGCTGGTGATCCCTTCATGATGACCAAAACATTCAGTAACTTACCATTAAGATCAGTGGGTTTTGAAACGATTGGATGCAAATATTTTGTAATTACGTCATAAATTTACATATATGTTTTCTTTTTCTACAATATTTAAGTATGTGAACAGGATACATTTTTAAACACCATTTCATTCTGAACAGAATTAAATGCTTCACTTTTTCACAGAGCAGTTTGCTCGGTTTAATTTGAATGAAATATTTTCACAAGTTTTCGTTAATCACATTAGAAAAAAAAAATTTTTAAGGTAATTCAATTTTATTCGGTTAAGGATTACAAAAAGTAAGATCAAAGTTTATTGCATTATTAATATTAAAATTATGCATTATTTGTTTCCTATTTATAGAGCTTCTTCCTAAAATACTTTTTCAAATATGACATGATTTTTTTAGCTTCTGAGGCATCTTTTAAATCAAAAAAACCAAGCCAATTTATAATTATAGCTTTATTTGGTCCATTTTAGAGCACCTTTTATTTTAATAGTAAAATATGTTAAATATTGCTGCTCATTTCCATATACTTAACTTTCTCAGAATAATTCTGAAAAGGAATAAAAAAACATATTATTTAAAACTTGTAACTGTGTTATTATAAAATGTAAGGGAATAATTCTTTTTTAATTATACTTATGATTTTTTTAACCCATAATTTCAACAATACATATCCTAAAATTCTTCTTTAAGTAAGCATCTCATAGAATTTGCTTTACAATACCTTTTAACAGATTGCTTTCCAGAACGAACAATTCTTGCTTAAATAGTTTTATAAACGTATTTGTCAACTAGATTTCAATTTATGTTTATAATTCAATAGTAAGGTTATTATACTATACTTATAATCATTATAAATTTAGATACGTTTAATAATTACATTTCTTCACTGGAGTTTATGAATGAATAAATCCTTCTTTTCAGATACATTTATAAATAATTTACTAAATATTTATCTATTTTGTTAGAGGCAGATACATGTTTTTTGCAAGCATATGCATAAATACCCATACATATTTCCTTTTCGGCATGCGCAAATCTTTAATTTCAGTGCATTCACTATGCATTTGGAACACAAAATAAAAGTAGAGAATACTCTATCATGGGTATCGAAAGACATACTATACGATTTTAAAGGTACCGTAAGGTGTTTTTCATTCTTTAAGCAAAAAATTTTTGCTGAAATCTATATTTTTGTAGTTCAATAGCTAAAACAAATTCATAATCAAAATCGCTGTTGTTAGTTATTGAAAAATTACCAAGATGTGATGAACGCGTAAATGCCACTAAACTAGACTAATTGCAATTATCCATCACACAATGAATGTTTCTTTGGCTTTAGTGTAGAATTAAAAGCGTTTAGTGAAAAATCATGTGTTCATACTTCACTCCAGCACTCTCCTTTGATTTCTGACATAAATGTATGCGCAATTCTTTCAGAATAGGACCCAACTTCAAAGCCTTCGAACCCATAGTACAAGTCCAAATGATTTAACCTAGTAATTTCAGATTTCAGAGATTTGCTCTTCGAAGTTCTGCACAGACTACTCAGAATATATTGCGCATGCGTCAATTGAGTAGCGCGAACAACAGATACCTAGGCACAGACATATCGTAATATATTTTAATAATCCTCCCTATCTCTAGTATATCTTTAAAAAAAAAAAAAAAAATCACTTGGGAAAATACGAAAACGGAGGTAGCTGCAACTGTATGAAGATACTTGAATAATGAAAATACTTGAAAGCTGCAGCCTGAAACATTCAAGGTTTACTCCGCAGAAGAATCCGCAAGTTCAACAGAGTGCGTATCGGCGTCACCATCTCGATGGTGACGGTATCGGCAGCCGGGAAGCGTATTTCCAAACCCTACCCCAGTTTTCGAATTTTTGACGTCATGGACAAATCGACTATTTTCGCCTGGATGGTAATTCTTGAGCATGCGCTGAAGGGCGAGAAGTAACATAAACAGAACTTTGGCTTGCGCTTGTAAACAGTATTAAGCATATTGTCTGAGAGTGTATTCGTTTATGTAATTGCATAATTTTACTGTTTCTGTAATAAGAAAACTTCATTCAGATAAAATTTATTTTAATATTATTATTATCTGGCTATAGGATTATACGAAATGCTTAATACTCTAGGTACATCGTAATCTTCGCATAACCTTTCACATTGGATTTTGCCTTATCATTTTAAAATAAATTGTATTATAAAGATTAAATCAAAGCAAATTACTTTGTTAGAGATGTGAATGTTCTAACTGAATTTTCTTTTTATCACTTATTATTTATTTCCTCTTTGAAAACACATTCATATTTGACAAATAATTATCTCTGCTGAAAATTTTTTGATTGTTTAAAAACTATGTTTTTCAATAATATAATAAAAACTCACTAATCTAATGCTTCGTAGATCAATATGACAACGAATTCAAAATGTTTTAAAAACAGTTCTGTAATCTTTATTTTGTAGTAGATGCAACTAATGTCACAGAGAAAAAATATTTCAATAAAAAAGTTCTCCATGTTAATTCAATAGCAAAATTATTTCTATTTCAGTGAGAAATCCACTTTCAATACTTATATAACAGAAAAATGTAACATAAGCATTTTAGAAGTTTTAAATATAAGCTAAAGGTTTATTGTACAATTTTATGTAAGAAACGTAATAATTTACTTTCATTCCTTTTAAATCGGCATATTAGTTTCCAATCAACTAAAATTTTTGGCAAGTTAGAGACTTAACACACAGTATTCCGTCACTTAAAATATCAATTAATTGTTCTTTTTCCATTTAGAGATACATTGGAATTGAAAATACCAAAGGCAAAATGGGTCACAGATCCAACCTAATTCCTTATTTGGAAATTTTTCAAAAACACTTCTGTCAATTTTATCATATGTTGTTTTAAACAAGAAATCTGTATTATTCTCTTTAGTAAATTGTCAAAAGCGTGTTTTTTTTTTTTTTTTTTTTTTTGTTATTCAATTCTGCTTACCAAAGTATTGGCTTAGTTTTAAAAGCTTACATTAGTACAAACTGTGACACAGTGTGTCTAGGTAAGATTATTTGTTTCAAAATGTCTGTTAATAATTTCAAATATTTTTCTCTCCAGTTGCTTTTCCTTCCCAAATATTACAACATAAAAAATATTCGACTGCGTCGTTTTCAAAAACATATCTCACATAAACGATGAATTGAAACATTTTAGTAATTTCGGTAGTTTCATCAAGTTTTATAGTAAAGACTAGATTTTGTATTCTATAGTGTCTGATATGACAAAAATTTTGTGAGAAACAGTATCTTTTTTTAATGCTATTGTTTTTAAATCGTTACTATATTTTTCTGCATGCATAAATGATGTCATTTTAATTGCTGAAGGAAGAATGAGCGATTCTCCAATTGTATGAGGTTTTAAATTTTTTACAATTAAATATGAAACTTTGCCTGTAAGGATGCCTGTAAATCCTTCTCAGGAACTGTTGTATATTTTTTCAAAAATACATTTTCATTTTTCATGCTCTCAGCTCATTCCTTAAAAAAATTCTTCAGATTTATTTACTTAATCTTTATGTTTAGTTTCTGAGGTACTTTTCAGTTTCACTGGCGCAAATCTTGCCAAGCAGACTTTGTTGACGACAACATACAATATACACATACATAAAAAATGTTAATAAACGTTAGTTCTAAGAATTTTTTATTTTGAAGGCACACGGTACTACTATAGTATTTTAATATCTTTTAAAATTTTGTAAAAAGCCAATAAATAAAGATAATAAATTTGTAAAAAGACATTAAGAATTTACTAACTATGTTTTCATGGTTCAACATCCTGATTTGCCGGTTCGTATCACGTAACACCACGTGATCTCATCTCATGTAAACTACGCTACAAAAATCTAATTCTCTCAGTAATTATCTACATTAATTTCAAGTTAAATCTTAATTTGGAATAGAAGTTTAAATGCAAGAATTATTTCAATTCGTACAAATAGCTTACTGAGAAAATTATGTAAAACCGCAGTGCTTTACTTCGCTACTGCATTCTCATTAGAATTGATGAATTTAATACTTGATTTTGTCTTTGGGTGAGTGGTGTGATTGCAGTCTAATTGTCTTAATTACCGCAAATGGTCTTGGGGCATAAATTTTAATTATCTTGTAAAAATTCTATGTAGTTGTATGCCAATATTGAAAGAAACAATCTGATAAGAAATGGCTGCGACTTGTTTTGAATATGAGGCGTAAAACGTTGGCAGCGAAGATATTCCGTTTGGCATCAGTAGTACCGTTGTTGGCGACTTTATTGTTTGCGACGGCAAAACGGGAAAAGTACCGTTTCTAAATATATTTTTAATTTCGCAGGTTTCATGCTTTCCATGTGCCAAGTTTTCACTGCATTTAACACACAATGGATATTCTTTTTCCATTGATAATGCAACATGTAAAACAGTATAAAATAAACTCTACTTGATATTTACTCAATTTTTTTAGAAGTAGAAAGAGAGCCAATGGTTACATTTTTGTTTGCATTTACATTAATAGTTTTTCTCGAAGTTTATTTGATGTTGGTGCATCCATCCCATTTCTCTTACAAGAGATTTTGGGCCATTTAACCACCATGAACAAAATTGCAACGAAAACAAAATTGTTTTTATTATCCTTTGAGACACTACTGAATTTTCCAATGCTTAGGAATTGTTATGTGCTTACTTGACAACAAATTTGATTAGAAATAAGAAACATAGCTTATAAATGATGCGTATTACAATTACAAATTGCCTGCAAGACACTGCTAAGATAGCCGAAAAAACTAAATCTTAGCTGCGCGTGTGCAGTTGCTTTGAAATTTGATTCGAGCTGTTTGGAAATCGTCAAACATAACACATAAATCAAGTAGAAAGCAATAAAATCAGAATTAAAATATGGAAATGTTTAATTTAAAATTCCTGGCAAATGTTAAAAAACATCCGAAATTCTCTTCAAATTCCGTATATCTTTTATTGTCAAATAAATTTCTTTGAATTTGGTGACCCCCCCGCAAATTTGTTAATGACTCCTAGGTTAAAATTTTGTTATCAATTGCATTTTGGAAAAAAAAAGTGATTTCAGGCTTGTCTTCAACAGAACAGCATACAATAGAGTATTTTCAAATTTACGGGAAAGTACGACTTATGTGAAAATTGATAAACATAGACTGTCCAATGTGAAAAGTGAATTACGGTTTAATATGTTATGTTCATAGCTTGTATATTTTGATTATCTAACTAAATACAGAATGATCCGTTCTTGCAAACTTCTGCTGGAATAACTGCTAGAATATCTATCCCATTTCAGATGAACAGAAAGCAAGTGTTGTATTCTTTCTTATTCAACAATTACAATACTCTTGCATAATACTTACAAGGAATGAGTTAGGTTTTTTTAACTAAAGTGCAATCAATTTTATTTCTTATTTACCTGAATGATGTATCACACAATGCTGTGTAGGTTGGTGACCTAGCGATGATGACTCAAAATGCATCTTTGCATTCGGGCATAAACTCTTTATAAGAATATAACCATGCACTGGAGTCCTAGCTTCAGCAGGTACATTTTGTTGTGCTATGCAATCTCTGTAAGTAAATTCTAAAAACTTTTCCACTCCTAAATTAAAAAAATTTTGCTACTTGATATTTCTGTAAATTCCAAAATTTGCATACCTGCACTGGCTGTGGCCTCAGTTATCCAATGATCCAACAAAATCAAATATTGTAATGTTATTTTAGACCAGACTTTCTTAAACTGTAGATCGCAACCCCCATCTACAGCAGGGGGTCGCAAAAAATTTTAGTAGTTTTGGTATTTCTTAAACTTAATATAATAATTTTACAATTACCCAATATTTTTACACAATGTATCTGAAAATAGATAAAGATAAGACAATACAGACAAAGAGAAAAACAAAAATGTTTCAACGCATTCTATTTATAATATAAATGTTCATTTTACTTGCTTTGCACGTGATGCTGTCATTTCGTCAGTTAATTAATTAAAATTTTCACATTGTTCTATGTCTTAAAATGAGAAATTAAAGATAATGACCTAAAACTGCAATACTATCTTACAATAGAAGTGAAAAATTGACAGTTTCACTCATGTGTGTGTCAGATTTTTGCAATGCTTATGGGGTCCCACAAAATTTTCATAAATATTTTGGGGTCGTAAAAAAATCTATGATAAAAAAGGGTCACGACTGAAAAAAGTTTAAGAAGTCCTGTTTTAGACCAATCAGTTTCCTGGCGCCAATCCATTTTTTTGCCTGTTTTGTTTCTCAGCTGAATTATGTTTCTGGGGGAAATTTTCTATATTTTTACTGTTTCAGCTGAATGGAAAAACACGCTAAAATGTTTCAAATGACTATTAGGGGGAGAGAATCAAATATCCCACATTATTATTATCTCTATTTATCTCCTGTTTTGATTCTGAGTTATGTTTTTTGATAGAATTTTTCCATATTCCATATTACATTCAACAAAAAATCAACTTTTAAAATATTGAGGGAAAGCATGTACTAAAATGTTTCAAAATGAAAATTTGGGATAAATAAGTTTTTTCTAGGAGTTCTTATATATAGTATATAAAGAAATTTAGAAACAACTTTTCACAAAGACTAAAAAATTGAAGTTCAAATGATCTTCATAAAATCCTATAAATGTGGAACAAGAATAATTTAAAATGTAAAAATTAACACGTTGACTGCCGCGTGCATTTTACGTGATTTGCGCATGACGCCAAGTTGAAATTTTTATTATGCGATATATATTATGTCGAAATATTATCTACAGAAAGTAATGTTATATAATTGTGCTTCATGCTGGGGGTCACCAGCGACCTCCAAACATCTGCAGACCATTTTTGTGATTTATAATTTAAATTTATACTATTTATTATTCTTCAAACCGTTATAGTAACAATGGTACTATTTAAAAATTTATCAGTATCAATATTTATTCTAATTATGTATTTTACAATTGGTCACGTTGCCAGTGGCACCCACGGCGCTGTAGCCAAGTCGAGTGCAGGTCACCGGTGACCCCCACAGCAGTCAACATGTTAAAATAAACCATCACAAGAAAAACCAAAAAAGTAGTATAAAAGAACAAGAAAGGTGAGGAATCCAACCAACTTTAACATAATATCGTCAAGAGGAGGTATGTCGAATTTAATTACATTTCCCCTTCTAAAACAAAATCCTTGCTTTTCTGTATCCAGAATCAGCTGATGAACCATTTCAATATATTTTTTATCTTAATAGCTCACCAAAAAATTCTAGTCCTCCTCAAAGCGTAGGAAAATCATTGAAAATATCTTCCGATTTAAAAATATTTTTCTAATCTAAAAAGAAAGAAAGAAAACGTACCCTTAAAAATGTAGAAAAATTAAAATCCTGCAGTGGAAAATCTTTGAAAGTTCAAAATTTAAACACAAAACTTTACTAGAACCTCTTATCAAACAGCAGTAGCAAAGGAAAATGGGAGGGGGGAAGTAAAATCATTAAAAATATCTTCCAATTTAAAAAGATTTTACTAGTCTAAACAGGATTTTATCAAATTTGAATTTCAATTTTTATTCTTTCTGAAAAATTGGTTCTAAAGTTCTTTCTTTATATATTTACTAATCAATTTTTAGCAGCATAATG
The DNA here is from genome assembly GCF_044657685.1 of Stegodyphus dumicola. Lineage (NCBI taxonomy): Eukaryota > Metazoa > Arthropoda > Arachnida > Araneae > Eresidae > Stegodyphus > Stegodyphus dumicola. The sequence goes on from NC_140769.1 coordinate 92,345,397, forward strand.
CACAAAAATTTTTGGAAGGATTATAAATTTTCCTTTTAAAAAATTATTTGTATATACATAGTCCAAACATATCTGTATACAGTGGAATACGTTTAACGCAAAATATCGGTTAACACGAAATAATGCAACAGTCCCGACGAACTATTATGTATTTTCATGCATTTTGTTTCTCTTAACACGAAAAGGTATCCTTTCTGGAAATGAACAAAATACAGAAAACACTGGCATCGCTGGCGAGATTTAAGCTGGGTGTGAAATAAAAGAGAGGTGGTTTCACATGTTTCGTAGAAAAGAGGCTAATTTGGCTTTGAAATACCCTCGGAATAGTCTGTGACACAAGCCAGTTTGGCTGATCTTTAGAATATAGTAACTGGTAGTTTGGCGACATTTTGGAGGCGATAAAGGTTACTACCTGGGACTTTGGTAATAATGTGAGCAGTACTCAGTTCCGATTACGCATTATTTTGTGTGAGGGAAATGAGAGATCATGGAATATGTCATGTGATATTAATGGTCGAATTACAGTTCTTTAATCGGAAAAGGGGGGAAATCGGGAAAAAATCTGGAAATTTTGTATTTAGCTTTATTCTGTGTTGTGTGAAACAGTGTTCGTTAATTTTTGGATCCCATGGCCCTAACTAAAGTGAATTCTAAATGGGTATTTAGTGGGATTGAAAGGGGTAGTAATAAGTGTTTCTTTAAGGTTGTGCGAGATAGAAGTAAAGATGTTTTGGTACTTTTCCGTTTTGCCGGCGCAAGCGATAAAGTCGCCAATAATGGTACAACCGATGCCAAACGGAATATTCTCGCTGGTAACCTTTTACGCCTCATTCAGATAGTTCAGTTTTATGTCTAAGCCATTTTCGGCAATTAAATCAATTAGGATGCAATCACAGCGCTTACCCGAAGCCGAAAATATAGAAAAGGTAAAGTCAAGGGTTAAATTCATCAATTCTAATGAGAATGCATTAGCGAAGTAAAGCACTGCAGTTTTACATAATTTCTGAGTAAGCTATTCGTACGAATTGAAGTATTTCTTGCATTTAAACTTGTGTTCCAAATTAAGATTTAACTTGAAATTAATGTAGATAATTACTGAGAGCATTATATTTTTGTAGAGTAGTATACGTGAGATGAGATCGCTTGGGGTCACGTGATATGAACCGGCGAAACAGGATGTTGAACCATGAAAGCATTGTAAATTCTTAAATTAATGTCTTTTTATAAATTTATTGTCTTTATTTATTGGCTTTTTATAAAATTTTAAGCGATATTAAAATGTTTATACCTTCAAAAAAAAAAATTCTTAGGACTAACATTTTTTTAATATTTTTTGTGTGTATAATGTATGTTGTCGCCAATAAAGTCTGCTTGGCGAGATTTGCGCCGGCGAAACGGAAAAGTACCGATGTTTTATTAAGTTATTTATTTTACCTGGTACCTTGCTGTGAACTATAAGTATGATTTTAAAGATCCTGAAACAAGCGCACATACGCTTGCTTTTTATTTAGCAGAGGAAATAAGAAAAGTTTATCGGACACGTAATCAAGATTCTGAAGAAGATTAGGTAAGTTAGTATTTTTAATTATTTGAGGATATTATTTTTATGCATTGTTCTAAATGTAAGGAGTTATTAGTTCAACTCATTGCAAACTTTTATTCATAATCATGAACAGCACTAAAAACTTATACAGAAAAAAATTACAGACGTCCACCTTGAGCACACCCAACACCAACACATGTGGTGAACGAAAAAACACATGGTCAACAAACTCTTTAGTCAATGTTACAGTTACATATGAAAATTTAAAAACAATAACACAGCAAAACAAAAATGTTCTGAAAATTCACACACTTAATTTAAAAAAATTAAATGCACATTATTACAGTTATTAGCAATGACAAATAATTATTACACTTTTCTTTCATAATTTAAATTGATTTTTTTACCAATGTCTGAACTATCACCAGGCCACTGAAATGCTAAGTTCAAATCCAATGTATTGGACTGGTGCAGCCATCTACTGACAAGATAGTGAAATGCAAAGTGTTCTAACATTACTCCCTCACCAGTAACTAAGTTACGATACTTAAATTGCATTGGTAAGGTCAATAATCGAATAACGTGATCACTACATCTCATGATCAAAATGCACTTCACGTATAAAAGAATGAATTCTTAAGCTTGCATCTGGTTCTGAATTGTAAGGTTATAGCAAATTAAAATACAAATAATAATTAAGGTAGTTGGAACTTCAAGATATATCACTAATCTTTTTTGTTCCATGCTGGAAATCCACATAATTGTAGATACCACATTCAATATTCTCTACATTCATTATACATTTCATTATTATATCTCAAAGTTAATATATACATACATACACCCATATCTGGGCTTAACTGAACAATTCAATGACATGCTTTCAGTGACATGAAAATAGTTAACACCAATCAAAATCTGATCAGTATTACTAAAATTTTCACATTTCATAGCAGGTATTTTAAACACCAAATGCACTTTTCTTATTTTACTCACTCCTGACTGACTCAATGCAACACTGTCCTGAATATACACCTTAGCAACTAATATTCTTTGAGAATTATTAGTTTTCTGAAAAACAGGTATTAGTACTGCATTAAACTGCAGCTGGATAGAAATTATATTTGCTCTAAAGCTCATATATGCCTAATACCAACATGATTAGAATACTACTTATTTACATACAGCTCAAATTCTTAATTTTCAATACTGCAATCTAACATTAACAAATTAGTGAAAAAGACATATCTCATAATACATAGATATATGTGCACTACACTATATAGCACTGAAATATTCTAACTGAAACAATAATTGTATTTTATAAAATAGCTTCTAAGGAGGTAATGCAGATGTTATGCCTAAGCAAAAACACACTGTATTCCAAAACACAATAATACCAACCCTTACAGCTATTACATGCATATAGAATTTGAAGCAAAAATTTCTAGAACAGTAAAAACAATATGGAAAGTATATCTGAATATATTCATGAACAGTAATATATTGTTCAATATCTACACCACTATGACTCTGGTATATTACAGAAGATACATAAACATAAATTAGAAATTATAAAATCAGTATACATTATTGTGAAGGAGATAAATACGATATGACATTAGCCTTAATTGGGGAAGTAGATCATGAATAATAATATTTGCAGTAACAAGAAATAAGAGTTGTGATTTAGTTTTAAGTTCGAAACCTAACAGGAAGTTTTATTTCTCTACCACAACGAGTGTTTGTTGGGAAATTACTATGATGCATTTCCTTTGAGGATCCACCATTGACATCGTCGTCAAGAAGCTGATTCGGTAGTTCTGGCATGCTATCTGCATTCATAAGGTAAGCAGGTTTCAGCCTATCAATAGAGATGTTAACATCTTTTCCTTTAATATGCACAGAATAATACTTATCATGTCTTTCTGCTACAAGAAATGGGCCATCATATGCAGGCTCTAGTGGTTTTTTCACCCGATCAACTCGAACGAACACGAGTACAGGTCCTTAAATCTCTATGTACAAAAACGTTTTGATAAGATTGACATGTATCTGCAGACTTCATTGGCTTTACTACGGCCATCTGCTGCTGAAGATTGTACACAAATGTGTCAGGTTCAACCTGGACACTGGGTTTTTCAAAAAATTCACCAGGAAGCCTGATATTGGTACCATATACCATTTGAGCAACCGAATAGTTTGTACCATCTCTGATAGCAGCTCTTAAACCCAACAAAATAGTGGGTAGCATATCACTCCATTTTACATTATTGTGAGCTTTTATTGCAGCCTTTAGTGTCCTGTGAAAGCGCTCTATTTTCCCATTACATTGGGGATGATAGGGCGTTGTATGCAGAAGTTTAGCACCACAAATAGCAGCAAGATTTTTAAACATTTGGGAGGTAAACTGGCGACCTTGGTCAGTAACAATACACTGTGGCACTCCAAATCTGCTCACCCAATGGTCATAAAAAGCTTTACTCACCAGTTCTGCAGTGATATCTTCTAATGGAACTACCTCCATCCAACAGGAAAATCTATCAATGCATGTTAGACAGTAAATTTTACCATTAGATGGTGGCAAAGGCCCAATCAAATCAATATGGATGATGCTAAATCTGGCATCAGGTTCTTGATATGTACCAAAGGTCGATTTGGTGTGTCTTGTTACTTTAACTTTCTGGCACTGCAGACAAGCTCTAGCCCAATCACTTGCTTGTTTCTTCATCCTGGGCCATACAAATCTGGCAGTTATCTGTTTTACAGTGGATCTGACACCAGGATGTGCAAAACTATGGATATGATCAAAAATTTTCTTGCGAAAACTTTGAGGTACATATGGGCGAATATTGCTAGCTGAAGTATCACACCATAGGACATTTTTAGATTGTAGTACATATTCCTTGAAAATTAATGAGGTATTACTTGCAATTAATTCTTTCAACTCAGGGTCATTCTGTTGTGCCTTTGCAATTTCTTCATAATCAATTACAGATATCTCTTCAATTCTGGAGAGAGTATCTGCTACAATATTGTTCTTTCCACTAATGTGCTGTATATTTGTAGTAAACTGGGAGATGTACTGTAACTGACGCAGTTGCCTAGGTGAAGCTTTATCATTCTTTTGCTTGAATGCAAAAATCAGTGGTTTATGATCAGTGAAAATTTGAAAATCTCGTCCTTCCAGCATGTATTTAAATTGCTTCACAGAGAGATATATTCCAAGCAATTCACGATCATATGTACTGTATTTTCTTTGAGCCCCATTCAGCTTCTTTGAATAAAATGCAACTGGTTTCCAGTTACCATCTTCATACTGTTGCAAAACTGAACCATTTGCCCAATCTGAGGCATCAGTGCACAGAGATAATGGACATTCAGACTTTGGATAACTTAAGAGGGCAGTATTAGCCAAGTCAGTTTTTCACTTCTCAAATTGCTTTATGCTTTCTTCAGTCCAAGGTACTTTACTTTTATCTTTTTTCTTTGCTCCCTTAAGCATTTCATGTAGCATGGCCTGGGTCTGCGCTGCATCTTTCAAGTACCTCCTATAAAAATTTACCAAGCCTAAAAACGTTCTTAAGCCATGAAGAGTGGATGGCAGTTCATAATCAAGAATAGCTTTAACTTTGTTTGGCAGTGGTTGCGAACCAGAAGGCGTAATGAGATACCCCAAAAATTCAATTTCTTTAACTCCAAATACGGACTTTGACACATTTAAGCATAGGCCATATTTATCAAGCCTTTCGAAAATTAAGCTCAGATGTGTTTTATGCTCATCCTCAGATGACGAGGCGATTAAAACATCATCAAGATAAGGAAAACAGAAATAAAGCCCTCGAAACACCTCGTGTACAAATCTTTCAAAGGTTGAGGGAGCATTTCGGAGACCAAAACTCATAACGTTAAACTCGTACAGTCCAAATGGTGTAATAATGGCTGTTTTTGGTTTATCCTCCTCAGCTATGGGTATTTGATAGTATGCTTTGAATAGGTCTAATTTTGAGAAAATTGTTTTCCTACTCAAGATTAAATGAAAATCCTCAATCCTAGGAATCGGGTATCTGTCCGGAATAGTCTGCTCATTCAGACGTCTCTAATCACCACAGGGTCTTAAAGTTCCATCTTTCTTTGTAACCAGATGCAGAGGACTAGCCCACTGTGATTTAGATGGCCTGATTATACCATTGTCTAACATGAACTGAAACTCTTGTTTTGCCAAATTCAGTGTCTTAGAATCAAGCTGCCGAGCACGAGAGTAAACTGGCTGTCCTTTTGTAGCAATATAGTGCTGGACCTTATGTTTCACTTTGGTGTTCAATAAATTGGGCTTCGTAATACCAGGGTACTTTCGCAACAGCTCAGAGAATTTTACAGAATTGCTCACTGTGCTAATCGCAGTATTTTCAGTTACTGACATTACATCACTATGTACAAACATATTTGTCACACCATCAATTAATTTTCTCTGGCGAATGTCAAGCAGTAAGTGAAACTGATTCAGAAAATCGGCACCTAAAATGCCTCTGTTTACTTTTGCTACAACAAATGGCCATTGGAATGGGCGACGTAGTCCAAGGTCCACGGTCAACACCTTACTTCCAAACGTTGGGATTTCAGTTCCGTTAGCTGCGTATAGCTTGTATGAAGTGCAGGTACTTTTAGATTTCGTATCAGCTGGAATCAAGCTGATATCTGCTCCACTGTCAATAAGAAATTTGATTCCTGTTTTTCTGTCTTTGATAAAAAGGCGAAATTTGCGGCAATTAATGTTTCCAGTAGCAGCAGGGCTTGCCGCTGATTCTACTGCTAATTGCAGTTTTCCGGCTGCTTCCAACTGCAGGGAGGTTTGCATTTATCAGGGTAGCATTTTTTTCCAAATTTGAAATGGAAAAAACAGTATTTTCCATCTGGGTCAAAACGCTTGCGGGATCTGCTGCGACTCCTATTTCTTTGATGGCTTCGACTTCGTCGTCTGTCTCTCGTGTATTGAACACTCAGAGTCGCAATTTGTTGCTCAAGTGAAGAAATTTTTTTTAGCAACATATCATATGGGCCAGCTTCTTGGACCACACTCGCAAGCTCTATCCGGGGATTCATCTCAAGAATTTTATCGGCCATTGTGGCCAACTTATCAGTACCTTCATCACTAACAATTAAAATGTTTTTTACTTGGTCTGGCAGTTTCTCCATCCATAAGGTTCTCAGAATTTTTTCAGACACATCATCAGCATCTCCAAGGGCACGCATTTTTCGGAGTAGTTGGCTGGGCTTTAGGTCTCCCAATTCTAGTCCAGTTAGCAATCGCTTGATGCGTTTGTTTTCACTTTCTTTAAAAATGATCAGAAGTCTTTCTTTAGCGGCTGAATATTTGTTTGGCGTGTCGTCTCGAATGATGTCCCAAATATTTTCTATAAATTTGGGTTCAAGTTGTACAACCAGGTAATTAAATCTTGTGTCTTCGGAAGTAATTCCACTGATTTTAAACTGTGCCTCTACGGTGAAAAACCACATTTCAGGTTTCTCTACCCAAAATGGCGGTATCTTAACACTCACTTTACTAGCTTCAAGTTTTGAAGTAGATGCAGATTCACTGTCCAATGGCATGTTTGCAATTTTAGTCAAACTAAAACATTAGCATTCCTAATAAAACACGGGTCACCAGATATTAGTTCAACTCATAGCAAACTTTTATTCATAATCATGAACAGCACTAAAAACTTATACAGAAAAAAATTACAGACGTCCACCAAACACATGGTCAACAAACTCTTTAGTCAATGTTACAGTTACATATGAAAATTTAAAAACAATAACACAGCAAAACAAACATGTTCTGAAAATTCACACACTTAATTTAAAAAAATTAAATGCACATTATTACAGTTATTAGCAATGACAAATAATTATTACACTTTTCTTTCATAATTTAAATTGATTTTTTTACCAATGTCTGAGCTATCACCAGGCCACTGAAATGCTAAGTTCAAATCCAATGTATTGGACTGGTGCAGCCATCTACTGACAAGATAGTGAAATGCAAAGTGTTCTAACAGAGTAAATAAAATAATATGGTATTATTGGAAAATAGTTATTAGGAATGATTTTTATATTTTAAGTAGTGTTTTTGAATTTAATTATATTTTAATTAAATGATAGTTATTTTGTGAATTATATGTTTGTAGGAATTTGGTATACGTTAGAGTGGAAGTAAACGTGCATGGAAGTAATTTAAATATTTGACACTAAGTATTTGTAACCATTTGTGATGTTTGCGGTATGAATTAGTTGGTGACGTTTGTAATATAATAGATAATGTAGAGGTAAAAGTTTTTGGATATTTTATTTATTTTATACGGGGAAATGTTCAAATTTGGAAAGGGTATATACTTCTTCGCGATCAGGTAATTTCATATATGTTCTTTTTACCGGGTTTAAAGATTTAGAAAATTGTCATGCATTTTCGTGAAATTTTTCTAATTTATGAGAAAAAAGCGGTGTACATGGATATAGTGAAGAGTGTGTGCAATGCAATTTTTGTACAATTCTGGGATGTTTTTTTAAGTGAAAATAAGTCGACGTGTACATGGTTTACGTGTATGTGTTATTTTGAAAAACGCGCAAGGAGTTTGCTATTGTGCACTTTTTCCCAATTTTGCAGTGAATATTTGTCATGATTAAGCAGTTTTGTTAGATAAAATTTCTAGCATAAGTGTAATCCGGCTGGTAGATTGTTGAAAGAAGTGTTCAGTAGATAAAAAGAAAAGAAACATGTCTTTACTTCGAAGACAAAATGGCGGCGGGAAAAAAAAAATAGAGGGTTGCTGTAGGAGAGTTGGTCGCCAAATTTTCGCCAAAAAATCGCCAAGTTACCATAATGTAAAGATCAACAGCCAGTTTTGTTTATCTACGGTACTGGTTAAACGTGATAAACGAAAAAATTTGTCTTAAATTCCAGTTAACACAGAAAACAATATATTCCTTACACCAGCAGTGTTTTGCTAATTTTGATGACCATGGTGATGCATCAAACTATTCTGTCATCTTAGATAATCAATAATATTTTGTATTTCAATTTAATCATCTATTTATGTCACACCTGCCATCCTCTGAAAGGTTATTGTTAGAAAAGCATTAACAATATATTATCTTGTTAAACTTTTACGCCAGAAAATTGATTTATTCTCATAATTTTAGATGACAATAACCAATAAAAAAATATAACGTCTACAAGCGCCACACAAACATCTCATCTCTCATCAGTTAGCTTTGGAATTCAGTGATGAGTACATGGCAGTGTGAGTAAAATTAGTGAGTTTGGCTCATACGTTGCACTGCATAGAATTCAGCGACTCCAAGGATAAATGAAAATTATTTTCATTACACACAATTCTCAAAAGTATCAGATTCTTCGGCGCCGAAAGAAATGAAGAAGTAGGCTATTGAAACTGAGCTGACACTATTTTCTCAAACACTTAATGAAATGTTTGAGAATATTTCTGTATTAATGAATTGTCCTACTGTACTATCGGAAGAATTCGTTGCAGTAGTTTATGATAATGTGTGTACAGCCCCAATTATGGCAAAGTTATTTTGGAATTTGTTCAAAGCTAAAAAGATATCATTGATGCAGATTCTGATGACGAAAATAAAATTAATGCAGTTCCTGTTCCCACGTCATCCGAAATGAGGAATATCATAAAAAGTATGGACAGTTATTTAGAGGCACATTCCAATGGTGAAATGAATAACAAAATGTTTGACATTGAACAATTTGATGCTAAAAAAGACAATGCAAAGAAAAATATCAGATTATTTTCCCAAAACTCAATAAATGTTTTGTTTTTTAAAAACTTGAAAAATTTGTATTAAATTCCATTAAGTTGTTGTGGATGTTTTTGTTTCATTGGTTTTTATTAAATACATGCATATATACATATCTATGTAAATAAAATGTACTTTAACAAGCTTAATTTTGTTGAATATATGCTTTTTTTTTTTTTCCTTTCAATATTCTTTAACACGAAAAAATGTTTCAGTCCTCGCAGTTTTGTGTTAAATGATTTTCACTGTATATCTGTTGCACATAAATCCCTTTCTTCCTCCCGCCGTATTTTCTTCCTTTCATCCCGAAACGAGAACCGGCATCTAACTACGAAAATATTTCTATCTATTCGTTGTTAAAAAATTCAGAAAAAATAATAATAAATAAGAGAAGAATAATATAAATCTGCAAATGCGAACAACGACAGTGATAATTTAACAAAATGAACGCAAGAGATATGGTTGCAAACTTCGAAGAAGCGAATACGATAAATCCGCTGGGTTACCAGGTTTGAACTATTATCGCCAAAGTTGGCGATGTTTACATTTACCGGGTTCTCTGCGGAAGGGCTTCCATTTTGAAATACATACACTAAAAGAAACAATAAAATGTATTAATCTATTTGTCAACCTTGATTTTGGCACGAAAGTCTGCAGAATGCTTCGTAGTTTTTAAGCACATAGAGGCACTGCAATTCTTTCTTATTCCTTAATCTGAAGTTTTCTGCGGTTTTTTTTTTTTTTTTTTTAATTTAAATTGCTGTATTGGCACACATACAATTTTTGTATAGTAGCTTCAGATGTGGATAAGTTTTTCGAACTCTTTCGTTTGTTTTACTGGCGTCGCTAAATTTTGCGATGAAATGCAGCACATTTATTGCTGAGTATCACCTTCCAGATCTTTCGAATTATTCTCCTCTTTCCTCAAATACACTACGGCGATAAACAATAACCATTCACTAAAGATTTTGCGTAAATTCCCACTCATAATAATTTAAATTGCGAAAATCTCACAATTAGCACCTAAACACACTATTCAATAGCACAATTCTTTCGAAAGCGAGCCGTAGTAGTCAAAAGTGGGGTAGGCGTCTTGCCAGGTGAAACTAGTCGATATTTCCGTGACGTCAAAAATTCGAAAAGTGGGGTAGGGTTTGGAAATACGACTCTGGGATGGCTATATAAATGAGTTAGCTTATGCTTTAAGAACGGCAAATCACGATACTACGGGAAAAACTCCAGCAGAATTATTTTTAGGACAGAAGTTAATTACGCCATTAGAAAAATTATTCTTTGTGCAATAAAGAGAGCAAGAATTTAAACAAAAAGATGCGCAAAAACGTATTGACCAGGCGGTTAAAGGCTCCCATACGGCAAGAAATAGACAAAAATTATACCTAGATAGAAAACGCCGTGAAGCAGATTTTAAAGTTGGGGATAAAGTGTTGAAGCGGAAATTTTCTTTATCAAGTGCCCCAGACAATTTTACTGCAAAGTTAGCTCCAAAATTTAAAGCCCCCTATGTAATTCAGGAAATCAAGAGAGTCGTATTGTACCTTAAGAACGAGAGAGGGGAAATCTGTAAAGCAAGTCCCGACCAGGCGAAAAAATATTATAATCAAAATGATTTTGAAATCCTTAAAAGTTTCTTGCAGGACTCAAGCGTAAAAGAAGTGGAAGGTCAAAAAGTAACGTCACCGGCTCCACCACCCAAGAAGCAGAGAATTGAAGAGAAACTTAGCCCTTCTACAAGTCATGCGACGGTACCGAAAAGAAGAAACGAAAACGTTCAAACTCCAGTATTTAAAAAATACTAGAAAGCAACGCCGCCGCGTAAAGAAGCTTTGGTAAAGAGGAAAACACCACTTACAACGTATCGCAGTAGAAATTCTGCATCGAGGAGAACGCCTCCAGAGCCAGAGTGTCAGGTGCAAACAAGGCCGCCGTTCCCGAGAACGAAAAGACAGCAGGAGGAACGAAAAGACCACCACCAACAGAAGAAATTCAAGCATGATTCCAGACCGGAGGACGCCAAGACCAGTAGTCCAGGGGCAAAACGGAAAAGACAGCAACCCGACGACTACCACTCCAAGAGGCCAGCATGCAGAGGGCGAAAAAGAAATATTAACGTGGACGACACTCGGAGGTCATTAAGGAGAAGACTGACGTCCATGAAACCTATAACGTGGGAACAGTTCTGCCAGAAAAGAATGACGGAGTTCCAATCATCGAAAACCCAAAGATAAGTTAAAATCTTCTATAAACTTTTTTTCTTTTGTTCCGAAATGTTATGCGTAAATACGAAGTTCTATGTTTTGACGGAAGTCAATTTGTCTCGGTTGAGACTTAGTTTTGTTTTACTTTATTTAGCTAAGGCAAAAGTATTATTTTCTTTAAGTATAAAATCTAAGAACAAGCAGTTTCTGTTTGGTCGAAAGACTAATTCTGTTATGTTAAAGCCAAAATTTGGCCGAAGATAAAAATAATTTCGTATTCTTGTATTAATAAGAAATTTAGTTTCAGTGCCGCCAGCTTGGCGAAGAATGCGTAAAGTAAAAATTTACTTTTCTCTTATTCATTTTATGGTAAATTGTAAAACTCATATGTATTAGAATTTTGTAAATATACGTAAATACTTGAAAGTTATGTAAAAGTAGAATTTAGTCTAGAAGCATAAAATTTTAGATGCTAAAAGTAAATGCTCAAAAGAAATGAATTCAAATTTAAGTATTAAACTGTAGATAAAATCATGCTTTAGAGCGAAAGCCTGCATGTCTAAAGATGAATGAGGGGGAATTTAGAATGAATGTGTTTTGTAGGGTTCTCCACCTACACTTGAATTTTAAGAATGTTAAAATAGCCCATCGAGTTGTAGAATGTCGAGTAAGGTGTGTCTATTTGGTCGTTGAATTCTAAGAAATTATTGTGGTTAGGGGAAGTGTTGCAATACTAAAACACGAATATTCCCGTTTGACACCACACATGGTGGAGAGCCAGGGTAAAGTTAAATTCATGTTTAAATACTTGAATAAATGTGAATTAAGCAGTAACTAAGGAAAATAAATCGTTCAAAAACAAAAACTTATTCAGTGTCAAGAAAGTGTAAATTACAATGTATTTAGAAAGATACTGATACTTATTCCTTCCAGATGCTGGAAGGAAGAGAACAGATTAATTGCTGAAGTCCAGGAAATGTTGCTGTAAGAAGAGAGAGTTAAATAAGTATCTACAGAAATTTATTCTACCTTTTGTGAGAAATCAGTTTTTTTATGTAAACGAGGCTCTTAAATTTTAGTTCAGAATTGTGGAAAGTTTTCAACAGGTCGTTTCTAAGACCTGCTTCCAAGTTTACCAAATTCTGGCAGCGGCAAATGTAGGGTTTATATTTATTTTAACTAACATTTATTTTAAGTTTAAACTATCTTTCCTGTCAAGCCTTACTTTTTCCCTGGAATTGCCAATGCCAGAGTATGTAAATTTTAGTAGAACGCGCAAAGTATTCAAAATAGTCAGCGGAAGTATTTTGAGTTAAATAGAAGGGAAACGAGTTCGAAAGTGTGCTTTCTTGCTTCACGAGCGTGGAGGTGGCTAGTTAGAAATTGAAGAACCACGCGTTTCGGCCTGTGTGCTTGCCTCGGTAGATTGTTAAATCTTTCAACGTAATATTCAGAAGTTTGCTGAATTATCAGCGGTATCTCAGAACGCGGTCAGGTTAGTTACGTTTAGAGAGCCTCGTAGTTAGTCACTTGTTATTATTTCTTTTTAATTTCTTATTTTTATTTTACCGCCGGGTCGGCGTAGTTTGTGAGCGTCAAGAGCACGCATCTGTAATTTCTAAAGTTGAATAAAAAGGGATTTTAAACCCTTCTCAAGACTTTGTATACTTTCCAGTTCATAGCAGTCACCACTATTGTTGCGTGCAGGTTGGAAGCGCGTAACATTACAACTTCACCAAGTTAGTAAATATCATACTACGATGGCAATACTTCCCAACCTGTTGGAAAACTGCCAAGATTGTCCCTCTGCTAAAACCAAAACAAGCCTGCGACTACTCCTAAGAGTTACAGACCAATCAGTTTGCTAAGCTCAATTAGCAAAATCGTGGAAGCAGTTATTCTCCATAGACTAAATATCTTTCTGGATGAGCAGAAGATCCTCATACCCTATCAGTTTGGGTTCAGGCGTAAGCACTCAACAACGCATCAATTCTACAGAGTTGTTGAGTTAATAAGCAGTGGGATGCAACAACATCGTGTCACTGGTGGACTTTTCTTAGATGTCGCCAAGGCCTTCGATAGAGTATGGCTGGATGCCCTCATATACAAATTACACAACCTGGGACTCCGAGGCTACATCACAAACATAATTAAATCCTACCTAATCGATAGACACTTTGTCATTCATGTTTCTGGTTCATTATCCACAAACCGGCCTATACGAGCTGGTGTTCCACAGGGATCCCTTCTGGGCCCTACCCTATTCAATATTTACGTGAACGACATCCCCACTACACACAACACAACACTAACCATGTATGCAGACGACACAGGGATCCTTACGCAAAGTGCATTTGTTAGTTCAGCAATACAACAGCTACAACACCACATCCACTCGCTAGAGACTTGGCTGACCAAATGGAAAGTCAAAGTGAATGTCGACAAGACACATGCCATACTGTTTACTTCCCGACTCACCTGCAAATGTATGGTGTGGATATTCCCTGGGTCAAGCAGGTCCCTTATCTTGGGGTGATCCTCAGTAAATCTCTTACATGGAAACCACATGTTACACATATTCTCAGGAAGTTTCGAGCTAGTAAAGCTTCAATCTTTCCCTTAATTGCTCGAAACAGTGTTCTATCTATTGATAATAAGTTGCTCATTTACAAAACCATGTTGCGTCCAATTCTTAGTTATGCATGCCCCGTCTGGGCATACTCGTGCAAAAGTTTGAGAAGGCAGTTACAAGCTGCCCAAAACGGGTATTGTGTATGATATGTAATGCCCCCTGGTACATTCGGAATAGCCAAATTCGTAAAGAGTTAAGAATAGAGGATCTTTGTGATTTTTATTGCCGCCTATCTAGGGCATTTTATGATAAACAGGAGCTTCTGGACAATCCTGTGGTTGTTAACTTGTAGGGTTTATATTTATTTTAACTAACATTTATTTTAAGTTTAAACTATCTTTCCTGTCAAGCCTTACTTTCCCCTGGAACTGCCAATGCCAGAATATGTAAATTTTAGTAGAACGCGCAAGGATTCAAATTATCAGCGGAAGTATTCTGATTTAAATAGAAGGAAACAAGTTCGGGGAGAGTGAGATCCTTACTTAGCGAGCGCGGAGGTAGTTAGCGAGAATTGAAGAACCCCGCGTTACGGCCTATGTGCTTGGCGGGAAGTAGTGGAAATTATTCCAGTGAGCTTCAAGTCTGCTGAATTAGCTGCGGCATTTGTAAAACGCGGTGAGTTAGTTATTTTAGAGAGCCTCGTAGTTAGAATATTGTCTTTATTTTCTTTTCAGGTTCTTATTTTTATTTGACTGCCTAGTGGGCACAGTCTGTAAGCGTCAAGAGGACGCCATTGTAATTTATTACGTTGAATAAAAAGGGACTTAAACCCTTTATAAGACTCTGTGGTTTATACAAGCTTTCACAGTCACCTCTTGGTTGCGTGCAAGTTAGAGGCGCGCAACGTTATATTGGCGCCCGAACACTTATCGAACTGAAATGGCCGAAAACTGGATGGAAGCCGCTGGACAACACCAAGAAATGACAACGCAGTTAGAAGGATTTGGATACCTGGTCCAGACTTTGAGAGCATCAATCAAGCCAAACGTCTATTTCGACGGAAAAAATTCGGTGTCCGTATTTTTAGAAGGTATAGAAAACCACTTTCAGCTCTACCCTGTGCCTGAAAGACAAAAAGTCGCCATCGCCACATCAGCACTAAGAGGACAGGCCGCGCTATGGTGGAAAATATAGGAAAATTTCTACTAGGTGAATTTGGAAGCCCGACGTATACATTTGAAAATTTCAAAAAATCGTTAGTAAAGGCCTTCCCCATAGTGAAAGATCGCGCACGTCTGGAAGCCGAGCTATATAGTTTCTATCAACGGGATACAGCACAATTGACGGACTTTATTTTACGAAAAATCAAACTAACGGATATGTTGTATTGGAAAAAACCCGATGCGGAGATAATTGAAATAATATTACCAAGATTGTTACCCGCTGTCCAAGACTACTTTGAAATTAGAAACCCAACCACATTGCAGGAACTTTTCGAATTGGCGGTGAAATTTCAAAATCGCAGAATAGCGGAAAGAGCGAGAGGGGAAACATATTCTCAAAGTACCAGAAGGAAGGAGGAAACCAGAAATGGAAATCGCTCGTATGGGGGAAAGAACTATCAAGCTAACGCATCGAAACTCGAAGGTCAAGCCCCAAAAAGAAAATTTGAAAATAAGCATCCGCGTACCCAGAAGACACAGATTGAAAGGAAAGCTTTAAACGACTAGAGGGGCCTGTGAAAGGGAGGGTCCAGACCCCGGAAGTTTTAGAAAAACCCTCAAATAGACATTTAAATACAGTCATCGTAAAAAACTCACAGTTACCAATTATACAAGTCCTGGTTGGCGATGTACCAGTAGAAGCTCTCATCGATACAGGGGCAGAAGGAAATTTCATGAGTGAAAAGTTCTTCAAAAAGAATTTTTATAGGATACGACTCTTTAAAACCAGAAATACGGAAATTATAGCGGCGTAAGGAAAAACATGTCACTGCATCGGGAAAGTATCATTAAACGTACAGGTAAAAGAGGAAAATCTCAAAGTATTAATTTTTGTGGTGAAAGACCTCCAACACTCTCTTATTTTAGGTATGGACTTTTTAAGGGCCGCGAGGGCCAAATTAAATTTTCAAGATAGTTCCGTGGTGCTGGAGATGGACCAGAGGGTGGTGGAACCTGCGGAGACACCTGAATTGGACCTTAGCCATTTGAATGACCAAGAAAGTAAAGCAATACAGCAAGTGGTGAGTAATTTTTCTCATTTGTTTTCAGAAAAACCGGGAAACTGTCAGATCGTGACTCACAAGATTCAATTAAATGCCGAAAAACCTTGTAGGACTAAACCGTATCGCTATGATAAACAAAAAGACTTAATCATCGAAGAACATATTCAGGAGATGTTAAAGAATAAAATAATAACGCCCATAAATAGTGAATACGCGAGTCCAGTCGTACTATGTAGGAAAAAGAACGAGTTTCCTCCTTCGGATAAAAGGGCTTGGAGGTTTGCTATCGATTATAGAAAACTAAATAGCATAACTAAATTTCCAGTTTACCCTTTGCCGGTTATAGACGAGATCATTAGACAGATCAAATCGACGAGATATATGTCTACTTTGGACTTAACGTCTGGCTACTATCAAATAGCTATGAGACCCGAAGATATACATAAAACCGCGTTTATAACAAAATCGGGCACTTATGCATTTTTACGCATGCCTTTTGGGTTGTGTGGGACCCCATCAACATTCCAGAGAGCTATGGACATTGTTCTAAAGCCTGTCCTAGGAAAATCAACTCTAATTTATCTAGATGATATAATTATAACGAGTAATACGTTGGAACAACACATTAATGACCTCGAACAAGTTTTTAAATTATTAAAAGAGGCCGGTCTTACAATTAACGCCTCAAAATGCAAGTTCGCAACTAAAGAACTTAAATATCTCGGTTATAAAATTTCGCAAAAGGGTATAGAAACGCAAGATTCAAAAATAAAAGCTATTAAGAATTTCCCACCGCCCAACACCGCCAAGAAACTTTCGTCTTTCCTTGGACTATGTTCTTACTATCGATCTTTCATAAAAGATTTCGCTAATATTGTTGAACCACTCTTAGTAATCAAAAGAAAAAAGAGTAAATTTACGTGGACAGCGGAAGCGAACACAGCTTTTGAAAGATTAAAAGAAGCGCTTATTAATGCCCCTGTTTTAAAATTCCCTGAGGGGGACGAAAACCTGGAAATTGCGGCAGATGCATCAGACTATGCGGTGGGTGCGGTTCTTATGCAAAATAACCATCCGCTGGCATTTTTTAGTAAAACATTGAATCAAACACAAAGGAATTATACAGCTACAGAAAGAGAAACATTAGCCGTATTAATGGCTGTACACAAATTTCGAGTTTATTTCGGCAAATCGCCAGTAACAGTCTTTTCGGATCATGCGGCTGTTGGTAGACTTTACTCGGGAAAAAACCTAACTCCCAGGTTAATAAGATGGGCTTTAAAACTCCAAGAATATAATATCACAATAAGATACAAACCGGGTAAGGAAAACAATGTAGCTGACGCACTTTCTCGTATAAAACTGGACGATGAAGGTAATGAACTTAAATGCGCTGTGTTGACTTCAAAAATTTTAGATTCTAGAGATACGGTTATTACTGAACTGAAAGCTGATCCTGAATTTGGAAATATCTATGCTTATTTGAAAGACCCCGAATGCTTTGAGCATACAGATATCGATGCGATAAGAAATAGAGCAAAAAACTATGAAATAATAGATAATTTATTATTCTATACGAACACAACAAACGAAAATCTTGAGTATAAGCCAGTCATCCCAGCCTCGCTTCGATTAAGCATTTTGAAGGAGTTGCACGAAAAAAAAACAGCGGGCCACCTCGGGGTCAGAAAGACTTTAAAAAGGGTACGCGAGGCGGTATATTTCCCGCAATTATACAAAATAGTAACGGCGTATGTCAGGTCCTGCAATCAATGTCAGTTAATAAATGATATTAATTACAGCCCGGCCGGGTACTTAAATAGCATTCGCGCTACATTTCCGAATGAAATTTTAGGCATAGATCTCCTTGGTCCCTTCCCCCAGAGCGAGTTAAATAAAAATCGTTTTCTTTTAGTAATAGTAGATCATTTTTCAAAATGGATAGAAATTGTTCCACTTAAACGCGCGTCAGCCAAAACAGTCGCAGATGCATTCTTACACAGATACATTTTAAAATACGGTGCACCGATAAAAGTCATTAGCGATAACGGAAAACAATTCATTAGTCAAATATTTGAAAACATATGCAATGGACTTGATATACGCCATATCAAAATGGTTCCGTATAGACCACAGGCTAACATAGCAGAAAGAGTTAATAAAAACATTGTAAAAATAATTCGCAGTTACGTTAGCACACATCACAAGCGCTGGGATGGCTACATAAATGAATTAGCTTATGCTTTAAGAACGGCACATCATGATACTACGGGAAAAACTCCAGCAGAATTATTTTTAGGCAGAAAGTTAATTACGCCTTTAGATAAATTATTCTTTGTGCAACAAAGAGAGCAGGAATTTAGACAACAAGACGTGCAAAAGGTGATTGATCAGGCGCTTAAAACCTCGGATACGGCAAGAAATAGACAGAAGTTATATTATGATAGAAAACGCCGTGAAGCAGATTTTAAAGTTGGGGATAAAGTATTGAAACGGAAATTTTCTTTATCAAGTGCCCCAGACAATTTTATGGCAAAGCTAGCTCCAAAGTTTGAAGGCCCCTATGTAATTCAGGAAATCAAAGGAGTAGTCTTATATCTTAAAAACGAGAGAGGGGAAATCTGTAAAGCAAGTCCCGACCAGGTGAAAAAATACTATAATCCAAATGATTTTGAAATCCTTAAAAGTTTCTTGCAGGACTCAAGTCTAAACGAAATAGAAGGGCCAGAGACTGCAACAACTATTCCACCACCCAAGAAACGGAGAACTGAAGAGAGACCTAGCACTTCTACAACCCGTACGTCGGTATCAAAAAGAAAAAAGGATTTTCAAACCCCAGCGTTTAAGAAAAACAAAAATACAGATGAACCGGGTAAAGAAACCGTGGTAAAGACGAAAACACCACCTACAAAAGATAGCAGGAGAAATTACACATCAAGGAGAACGCGCACACGGCCACAGAGTCAGGTGCCAGCAAGGCCGCCGTTCCGGAAACTGAAACGCCAACAGGAGGCACAAAAATACGACGAACAGAAGAAATTCAAGAAGGACTCCAGACCGGAGGACGTCACGACCAGCCGTCCCAGGCAGAAACGCAAAGGCCAACAACCAGACGATTACTCCGTCAAGAGGCCAGCATGTAGAGGACGCAAAAGAAAGAGCAACGGGGACGACACTCGGAGAGCAATAAGGAGAAGATTGACATCCATGACACCTCTAACTTGGGATCAATTTTGCCAAAAACGGATGACGGAATTTCAAGCATCGAAAACTCAAAGATAAGTTAAAACCTTCTATAAATATTTCTCTCTTTTGTTCCGAAATGTTATGCATAAGTACGAAGTTCTATGTTTTGACGAAAGTCAATATGTCTCGGTTGAGACTTAGTTTTGTTTTACTTTATTTAGCTAAGGCAAAAGTATTATTTTCTTTAAGTGTAAAAGCTAAAAACAAGCATTTTCTGTTGGTCGAAAGACTAATTCTGTTATGTTAAAGCCAAAATTTGGCCGGAGATAAAAATAACTTCGTATTCTTGTACTAATAAGAATTTTAGTTTCAGTGCCGCCAGCTTGGCGAAGAATGAGTAAAGTAAAAATTTATTTTCTCTTATTCATTTTATGGTAAATTGTAAAAAGCATATGTATTAAACTTTTGTAAATGTATGTAAATACTTGCATGTTATGTAAAAGTAGAATTTAGTCTAGAAGCATAAAATTGTAGATGCTAAAAGTGAATGCTTAAAAGCAATGAAGTCAAAATTTAAGTATTAAACTGTAAAGTCATGCTTTAGAGCGAAAGCCTGCATGTTTAAAGATGAATGAGGGGGAAGTTAGAATGAATGTGTTTTGTAGGGTTCTCCACCTACATTTGAATTTTTAAGAATATTAAAGTAGCTCATTGAGTTGTAGAATGTCGAGTAAGGTGTGTCTATTTGGTTGTTGAATTCTAACAAATCATAGTGGTTAGGGAAAGTGTTGTAAGACTAAAACTCGAATATTCCCGTTTGACACCACACATGGTGGAGAGCCAGGGTAAAGTTAAATTAATGCTTGAAAAATTGAATGAATGTGAAGTAAGCAATAACTAAGAAAAACGAAACGTTAAAAACAAAAATTTATTGTGTCAAGAATGTGTAAATTATAATGTATGCAGAAAGATACTGATACTTATTCCTTCCAGATGCTGGAAGGAAAGACCAAGATTGATTGATGAAGTCCAGGAAAAGTTGCTGTAAGAAGAAAGCTTTGTAACGACTAACAGAATTTTAATATATAATTGTTACATAAGATTTTTTTGTGTAAACGAGGCTTTCGCCAGTTAGTTCAGAATTAGATAAACTTACAACACGTCGTTTGTAGGACATGCTTCCAAGTTTTCCAAATTCTGGCAGCGGCAAATGTAGGGTTTATATTTATTTTAACTAACATTTATTTTAAGTTTAAACTATCTTTCCTGTCAAGCCTTACTTTCCCCTGGAACTGCCAATGCCAGAATATGTAAATTTTAGTAGAACGCGCAAGGATTCAAATTATCAGCGGAAGTATTCTGATTTAAATAGAAGGAAACAAGTTCGGGGAGAGTGAGATTCTTACTTAGCGAGCGCGGAGGTAGTTAGCGAGAATTGAAGAACCCCGCGTTGCGGCCTATGTGCTTGGCGGGAAGTAGTGGAAATTGTTCCAGTGAGCTTCAAGTCTGCTGAATTAGCTGCGGCATTTGTAAAACGCGGTGAGTTAGTTATTTTAGAGAGCCTCGTAGTTAGAATATTGTCTTTATTTTCTTTTCAGGTTCTTATTTTTATTTGACTGCCTAGTGGGCACAGTCTGTAAGCGTCAAGAGGACGCCATTGTAATTTATTACGTTGAATAAAAAGGGACTTAAACCCTTTATAAGACTCTGTGGTTTATACAAGCTTTTACAGTCACCTCTTGGTTGCTTGCAAGTTAGAGGCGCGCAACGTTATAAACTATTGCTATGATACTAGGGACCCCAATTTCAGTAAATGCCCAAGGGCGATCCTAAATGTTAGTAATATGTAATTTTGTATATGTGTTATGCAAATTGTTGCTCAGATTCTTTATTGTATATTGTTCTTTTTACCTACTGATTGCATTTTGTTTTTACTAGTGGCACTAAGGCGTCGCACTTCGTATTTTGTTTCTCTTGTGTGTACATGTATTCTTCTGTGAAATAGTTGTTAAAAATAGTTAATTATGTATGGATTAGTAATTAGGTACTTAAGGAAAAAATATGTATTTAACTATTAGCAATTATGAATTTAAACTCTTACTCATTTAATTATTTAGCACATTCAGTTATATTTCTCATAATTCGAAACTTTTATCATGTCATTCGATGAGGGGTAGGGCTATGGCGCTCAGGCACCCTGGTGGTTAAGCACCGCAGTTCAATGGAAACAAAGTAATTTGCTTTGATTTAATCTTTATTATACAATATATTTTAAAATGATACGGCAAAATCCAATGTGAAAGGTTATGCGAAGATTACGATAGTAGCTAGAGTATTCAGCATTTCGTATAATCCTATAATCAGATAATAATAATATTAAAATAAATTTTATCTGAATGAAGTTTTCTTATTACAGAAACAGTCAAATTATGCAATTACATAAACGAATACACTTTCAGACAATATACTTAATACTGTTTAGAAGCGTAAGCCAAAGTTCTGTTTATGTTACTTCTCGCCCTTCAGCGCATGCTCAAGAATTACCATCCAGGCGAAAATAGTCGATTTGTCCATGACGTCAAAATTTCGAAAAGTGGGGTAGGGTTTGGAAATACGCAGACGGGAAAAGGTGTAAGGTCCGATAGCAAAAGCGCTGTTAAATCTAAGGCTTTCGGCTGCAAAAAGGAGCAGAAAGAGGGTGCGGAAAAAAAGCAGAATTTAAGACAGACAGACAGACAGACAAAGTATACAGATGTCTTTTGTTGCACCCGCTAAGTCTTTCTGCACCGATAGGCGAAAAATCAAGCATAGGTGCGAAGGAAAGGTTTATAGAAAGGGGGAAGGGGAATTTCGTATTTTAGAGGAGAGTAAAAAGGAACTTCGTATATTTTATACGAGTTCGAAAGGCCAGGAAGAAAAGATGGGACAAAATAAATGGCCGAAAAATAATGGAGAGGGGAAAAAAATTATATTTATAATTTAAAAAAAAGGGCTTATAGAAACAAAAAGGAAAGGAAGTAAGAGAATTTTGTTAAAAAAACACGATGTGTCCATGAGTGTAGTCAAAACAAGTTGTTATCATTTACATTAAATAGAGTCTTTCAGGTGTGTGTAATGAGTGTGTTTTTTAAAGCTGAATAGATGTGAAGATGGGGGAAAATTAATAACAAAATATAAATACTGGGGGTCCAGTCACATAACAGTCTAGTTTAGAAGCTAACTTTTGCTATAACAGGGAAACTAAACATTTTTAAATTAAACTTTTATTTTTTAACATGGGAAACAATATGTTATCCTTTACCTTGAGACACAGTAACAGAAGACACATAAGATCAAGATGCATATAATATGGTGCAAAATTATACATAAAGTTAAGTAACATCATCAATTGCGGTTTCCAACGTATTCATATACTCAGAAAACACCATCAGATAAAATCATAAATCTAAAACAAGGCGAGAACACATCAGCAAAAATAAATAAGTAAATAAATTACAGAGTTTTTTTATTTTAATATCAATTAATTTTTTTAAAAAATAAGCATTTTATTTATTTATTAAGTTAATGGTCATAATTTATTATATGTGTACTATTTTATCAATTTGAGGCACATTGTATTAATACATGCTTTTAATTTAAATAGATAGGATATATAGATTAAAGGAGCAAAAACTACAAATCTATACATTCATTGAGGCCCAAGATCGTGTGTTTTGCCTCTCGAGAAATTCCTCAAAGGGGCCCCAATGGGTAGCGCTAACAGACTACACTACTGATAAGGGTTACTGATATGGATAGCGTCCCTACGAGATGGTAAACAAAAAACAAAAACAAAAAAGGAACCACATGATTTAAATCAATTATTAAGCATTTAATGCCAGAACATAATAAAATGAGCATAATAATAATGATCATAATAAATAAATGAATTTAAAGGTACTTTAATGTCAGATATTTGATTTAGCTTAGAGAAAAGAAGTTCTACTTTTCTGAATGTTCCGTCTTGCTGTTGTAAAAGATTGCAAGGAAGATAAGACCATCAGGAGAACTTTCGGTTTTGAGAACGAGACAATGTAGAGGATATTCGCGAAAATTTTTCTTAAATAAAAGGATATTTTCTGAAAAACATCTTTGAAAATTTAGGAGCTCTTCTAAGATCCTGCCTCCATCATACGCGATCACAGCGCCATCATTGAGCAGAATTTAAACAAACAGCGGTGATCGAGAAGGAGGCACGGTCACCGAGTAGGAAGAAATTAATTTAAACTCAGTGGTGGAGCAAAATCTAACATTGCCGCAGATACATATTCTTTTGAATAACGTGTGTAAGCACGATTGTAAATTATTTAATTGTTATTAATTGTTTAATTGTTTCTGGATGTCGTTCTATTTTATAATTTAAAAATATACATTGAGATGATGTACGCTTGAAATGTTTAATGGTACGATGCAGTAAGTACTTTTGTGTTATGTACGTTTACGAATACGTTACGTGTAAGTTATTAAGATTTATCTTTAAATAAATGTTTGTCTTTTACAACCATTTTACGAGTGATTAATTTAACTACAAAAGGAAGTTAACATAAATCAGAAGTGGGATTATTCTGAAACCTAAGCCTAAAGCTACAAGAATTTGCTATACGTAAATAAATTGAAACGAATTTGAATTTCAAGGTATGTGCATTGATTGATGTAACATATTTATTATAGAATTTAATTTTGTTATTTTTTTATCATTTTGGACAGAGTTTATTTTTTTCATTTCTTTAAATTTTGAAATATAATTAAAACGTCGAACAAACTTATAAAATACCAATAACTGTGTTCTATTAAGTTGTCTAATTGAAAGTTAATAATAATAGCATATATATATATTTGCATTTTAATAAGTACGAAAATGTCTATTTTCGATAAGGCAAAGAAATGCGATTTAAGAATATTAGCTGAAGAATTGGAAGAAGATGTAAATGAGAGTCATAAAATGAGCGATTTGAAAAAGATAATTTTGGCTAGCAAAGAGTACGATGAAGAATGCGCCAAAAAATGGTTGAACATTATAATAAATAAAAGAAAAGAAAAAGAAGAAACTGAAGAACGTAAGCGAAAAGAAAAAATTGAAGAACGAAAACGTCAAGAAGAAATTGAAGAACGTAGGCGAAAAGAAGAATATGAGGAAAGAAAACGAAAGCATGAAATGGAATTTGAACTGCAAAAACTACGTATTTCAGCAGAATGTAGATCTACAAATTCTGGCACCAATGGAAATGGGAGTGGTACGCACATGAATCCAAAGTTAGAGTTTCATCGTTTGATGCAAAAATTTAAACCTGACGAGAATGATATCAGTTTATATTTAATCATGTTTGAACGTTTGGCTAAACAAGTTGAAATACCAGAAAATACATGGGTTACTCATTTCTTTGGCTTATTGCCGTATGATATTGCTCAGTTAATCGCCAGAGAAAACGATGAGATTGCAAACGATTATAAAGAAGTTAAAAGGATCTTATTAAAACGGTACAAGATGACACCTGAAAAATTTCGCCAAAAATTTTTTACGTACAATAAGAGTGTAGGAAACACATGGAAGAATTTTGCGTATGAGTTAAGAAATTTTTTTAATGAATGGATAAGCGGAATTAAAGTAGATACTTTTGAGAAACTTAGCGACCGTATTGTAGCGGATCAGATAAAGCGTAAAGTGTCTCCAGAAGTAAAAGATCATTTTATTGACATCTGGTCTGAGTTGATTTCACCAATTGATTTAGTTGAAAAACTAGATGATTACGATACCTTGAAGTCAACTTTCAACAATAAACAACCGCGTAAAGAAGGGTCTTACGATAAACGAAACTCGTTTAAAGATGGTCCAGTTGCTACAATCAACGAAAAGAAAAACTCTACGGTATCGCACATAATGAAAAAGGTGAACCAAAATGCTTCAGCTGTAATAATTTTGGACACATCTCAAGGAACTGTACGCTGCCCAAACCAGTAGTAACATGCCGAAAATGTAAGAAAACAGGTCATAAAGCTAAAAATTGTGTTACTAAACCTGAAAATAATCATTCAAATGATAAAAGTTATTCTGTTGAGCAAGTTGGCGAAAATATAGAAGAGAGCAATTCATATTTGAAGAAAGCAAAACTGAATAATTCTGAACAAGTACAGGCTTTAATTGATACGGGGAGTTCTTGTTATCTCTTAAGGACTTCAGTTGCTCAGAAACTTAAAGTGAAACCAGAACCTGCTATGAATGAATTGTACGGTTTTGGAAATCAAAGGGTGCCTGCAGTGACTTCCATAGGAATGATTAAAGCCGATATTGAAGTTGATAATGTAAAAGGCCAAGGCATAAATATATACCTTGTACCTCATAATGCACAGCCAGTTGATCTAATAATCGGACGGACATGGCTTGATCTACCTCACATCGCTTATGTCAGAATAGGAAAAAGATTTCACTTCGGGTATAGAGAAGATGAACTATTTAGTAACCTCCAAATTGATGAAAAAATAAATTGAGTCTGCCTTAAAGCTCTTGAGGAAAATGAATTAGAGAAAAATACAATCAGTCTTGTCAGTTCTCAAACAGATTCTGTAGATAATGGATTAATTATGATAGAATATCTTTCCGAAGGTATCGGCTGTTTATTAGAAATTAAAAATGGCGAAACTTGTATACCATTGGCGATAGAAGTGTTAAGCTCCAAAAAGATCAATGCGTTGGGAGAGCAGAAGAAGAAGAACTATGTTTAAATACTGAAATTTCTGAATTGAGCTCGAACTTAGCAAAAACGGAAAATATTAACAACATAAAAGTTCCTATAAGTTTAAGCCAAGTTAAAATTGGCTCGGATCTCGACGTTGATCACCAGCAAGAGTTATTGTGTTTTCTGAATGAATACAGAGATTGTTTTGCACTAAATATTTCAGAACCAGGGTGCACAGATCTCCTAAAAATGGACATTAAGTAAATCGAAGGTTCAAAGCCAGTATGTATGAAGCCTTATAGAAAAAATTCCTCTGAAAGAGCTGCGATCAAAGAAATAGTTCAAGAATGGAAAGAAAATGGAATTGTAACAGAAAATTTGCCTGCGGAATTTCAACGATTGATGTATCATGCATTATCCTCATTATGTAATAAAGAAGTGTTGTGCTGCCTTGACGATATACTTGTTCCAGCAAGGACTTGGGAAGAAATGATTCAGAAATTAATTAAAGTATTCGAAGCACTACGTGCAGCTAAACTAACCCTGAAGTTACCGAAATGTGAATTTGCCAAACAAGAAATAGAATATTTAGGCTTTATAATCAATAAAAACGGAATAAAACCGGGATCGAGAAAAGTTGAAGTAATATGAAAATTCCCAGAACCTAAAAACCTTCATGAAGTTCGACGATTTCTTGGTTTAACAAGTTTTTTTAGAAGGTTTGTTCCAAATTATGCCATTAAAGCTGGACCATTGACTCAACTAACTAAGAAAAATCCAACATTCAGATGGGAAGAAAGTCAGCGGAATTCTTTAACAGTGCTGAAAAATGAACTGACGAATCAACCAATTTTAGCTTTGTACAATCCTAAAGCTCAAACAGAAGTCCATACTGATGCATGCTCAGAGGCTATTGCTGGCATGTTACTTCAACTCGGAACTGACGGCAAATGGAATCTTGTCTACTGCATGAGTAAAAAGACAACAGAAGCTGAAAAGAATTATCACTCGAGTAAACTTGAGCTAATGGCAATTGTCTGAACTCTAGATAGACTTCGACAATTCTTACTCGGAATTGAATTTACGGTAGTTACCGACTGCCAAGCATCGGTTTACATGAATGTAAAGAAATCTAGCAATCCTCAAATTGCTCGTTGGAGTATCCTTATTCAAGAATATAATTTTGAAATACGCCACAAACCAGGAATTAAAATGTCTCATATCGATGCAATCAGTAGAGCTCCTGTTATTTATTCATCAGACACCATGCATTCTTTGATAGAAGATAATTTAGAAGTTTGTCTGACCTTAAATTTAGATGAACAAACTCTTATGATACAGCCTGCAGATGAAAAGTTAAGAAAATTAATAACAGTTTTGAAGAAAGACCCAAGTGAAAGAACCAAAGAAGGAAATCAAAATGTGGAGAATTATATTTTGAAAAGGAATAGACTGTTCCGTATTGTGGAGGATGGAGAAAAGAAGAAGTTATTATACGTCGTACCTAAAAGCATGAGAAAAAGCATAGCTGTGAAGTTTCATGACCTTATGGGACATTTTGCTGTTGATTGGACTGTCTCAAAAATCAAAGAACTGTACTGGTTTCCTGCTATGAAGAGATATGTTCGTCGACATATATCAATGCGTTTCGAATGCCTGATCAACAAAGTTCCCGGTGGAAAAAGACAGGGTCATTTGCATCCTATACCCCCCAGGCCGCAGACTTTTTGCAACAATACACATTGATCATCTTGGACCTTTCATCACAAGTTCTAAAAGATACAAGGAATTGTTAGTCGTCATTGATAATATGAC
This sequence comes from Stegodyphus dumicola, assembly GCF_044657685.1. Classification (NCBI taxonomy): domain Eukaryota; kingdom Metazoa; phylum Arthropoda; class Arachnida; order Araneae; family Eresidae; genus Stegodyphus; species Stegodyphus dumicola. The sequence goes on from NC_140769.1 coordinate 92,373,496, forward strand.
GAGATTCGTTCGATTGTATGCTGTGAAAAACACATCTTCGAAGAACGTACTGAAATCATTGATGAGTTTCATAGAAGAACTTGGATTACCAGATCGTATAATATCAGATCGAGGTTCTTGTTTTACTTCAAAGGAATTTCAAAATTTTTGCAAGGAAAAGGGAATTCTTCATACATTAAATTCAACCTCCCACCCACAAGGGAATGGTATGGTCGAGAGATCGAACAGAACAATTTTATCAACGATAGTAACATCAATGAAAAGTAAAGATCAAGAGGATTGGGACAAAAGAATTAAAGAAGTCGAGAGAAACTTGAATAACACAATCAATAAAACTATTGGGAAAACACGATTTGAAATACTTCATGGATATGTACCACGATTTCAAGATGGAGTTTTGAGATTACTTGCTGATGAAGAAGCAGAAGTTTGGAAGGAGCCGGAAAAACTACAAAAAGAAGCTAGAGAAAAGATTGTTAGAGAACAAGAAAAAATGAAAACTTATTATGACAAGAGGAAATCGGGATCTCCATCATTTGAGCAAGGAGAAATAGTAGTAATTAAAAGAAATTCGAAATCTACACCAGGAGAACCAACCAAAACTCAACCTAAGTATCGTGGTCCAATGGTTGTGACAGAAGTACTTCCGGGCGACACTTATAGAATATCACAACTAGAAGAAGCCTGCGATTGTCGCTTTTATGCGTCAACTGCTCATGTAAGTCAACTAAAATCTTGGAAAAATGCAGAAGCAAATGATGATGATGACAATGGCGACGATGACGATAATGACGAAGACGATGATGAACTTAAAAGGCCCAAGCGAACAGTGCGCAAACCATTGCGTTATAGAGACTTTGTATAGGACTTAAGGAATTTTTTTTTTAAATATTTAATTTTTTCCCTACCTATTATTATATTTTTGTTGTTGCTTATTTGTCGTTTTAATGTATGACAAGATTTGGTTCAATTGAGGACAATTGAAAAGTCAGGATGGTCGAATGTAAGCACGAATGTAAATTATTTAATTGTTATTAGACAAAATATCTATTGAGAAAATGGCAACAGCTAATTTCTGGATGTCGTTCTATTTTATAACTTTAAAATATACATTGAGATGATGTACGCTTGAAATGTTTAATGGTACGATGCAGTAAGTACGTTTGTTATGTTATGTACGTTTACGAATACGTTACGTGTAAGTTATTAAGATTTATCTTTAAATAAATGTTTGTCTTTTACAACCATTTTACGAGTGATTAATTTAACTACAAAAGGAAGTTAACACGTGTCAACCACCACCCTCCTGGATACCAGAGCTCAGTGTTCATTTCTCTCACAGGATTTCTTTAAGAAACATTTTCGTCATTATAGGCTGTTTAAAACCACGGGACAACGAGTAATTGCCGCCAAGGCAAGCAGTGCGTACGTTTCGGGAAAACCGCACTGCATGTACAAATTAAAAACGAGGTGTTAAAAGTAAATTTTTTAGTGGTTAAAGATTTCCTAACATCCGTAATATTAGGGGTCGATTACTTACGCGCAGCTAGCGCGAATTTTAATTTTCAGAATTCTACGTTGCAGATACACATGGACCCTGTGGAAGAAGAGGAAGGGACTATGCTATATATAAGCCTGAACCACCTAAAACCCGAAGAGTAGGACAAAATGGAAAACTTGGTAAGAAAATTTAATTCGTTGTTTAACGACAAACCGGGTTTTTGTCAGGTTGTTACCCACACTATTGATGCGGGGATTGCCTCTCCAGTTCAATCAAATCCATATCGATATGCAGGGCTTAATTTCTAAGATTAGAAGTGCCGGAGCCCTATGGAAGACCGTCAGCAAAGAGGAACAAGAGTAAATAAATAAATAAAATGACTATCAAACTCATTAATAATTTTAAAATTAAATGGTTAATTATTATCGAAGGAATTAATAGCCATTTAATTAATTTTTATAAATTCTTATTTAATCAACAATTATCATATAATCAATTAATTATAATTTAACTGATAATTATTATGTACTGAAATAATTAAAGATTGAAGTAATTAAATAATTAAAATTAAATAAAATGTAAAGAGATAAATTGAAATTTATACGCGATTTTTAATATCATTTTATTGTTAAAATAAAATTTTCGAGATAAAAGTTTTACTGAAATTGTTATTCAGTTACATAAAAGAAGTGCCGCAGACTTCTTATTCACGGCTCCGGTGCGTTCCGGCTAGAATTATGATTTATTACAAAAACTAAGAAGCACCGTAGCCGAGATCCAGTGGGCTCCGGCCCAATTTAAGCTCTGATCGTAGGCGGGAGGGGGCTAGTTCTTTTATCATCACAAAAATTAAGTATATTTAAAGTATAGCTGATGAAATTTCCAGGGCGAAACAGAATGAGGGTATGAGTGGGTGGAAACAAAAAATGAGGGGAATCTTGGTGAGAGAGAATATTCTCTTTGGCCGCCGCTCTCTGCTGATAAAATTATAGCCGTCAAGCAGATGTGTATCAGAGGTAAAATGAGTCCTGACTCTGACTTCTAAGGATGAATGTAAAAGTTGCTGGTTACGCTTTGCCCCCCCCATAAGTGGATACTGTCGTGCTTGAGCAGTTTTTCTCAGTATTTCACTTTTATTGTACTCGCGGTCACTTAACGCACATTTAAGAACACAAATTTTCCTTCCTACAAGGATAACTAACTGTAAGCATCGATAACAATACACTAGATACGATGGCATGGCGAGAAATTTACGCGTTCCTAAACAAAATTCCCCAAATTTATTGCTTTTCTTAAAGAAAAAGGTTTCCGCATGTGAGTGAGGGGACTTTACATGAACGTCTCATGTTCTCATGAATTCGTATTTCTAGGGAAATAGAGTATTGCAAGGTCTGCTTATTGTTAAATTAAAACGCTAGGAATTATAATTTTTTTCACTTTAAATTGTGGTTCAGTTTTATAAAAAGTACTGGAACTCATCTTATTTAGGTCTCCGGTGCCTTCGGGTAATATTGTAATTTATCTTAAAAATTGAGAAGCACCGGAGCCGTAGTCAAAATGGGTCAAAAAACAGGGTAAGGGTCAAAAAACAGATAGAGTCAAAAAAAAAAAAAAAAAAAAAAAAAAAGATTCTGAAACATCATATAAAAAATGTTAGAAATTAAAGTCATTGTGCCGAGCACTAGCCCATACGCATGTCCGGTGGTTCTTTTTTCTATTTCCAAACCCTACCCCACTTTTCGAATTTTTGACGTCATGGAAAAATCGACCCATTTCTATTTCCAAACTCTACCCCCCTTTTCGAATTTTTGACGTCATGGAAAAATCGACTAGTTTCGCCTGGATGGTAATTCTTGAGCATGCGCTGAAGGGCGAAAAATAACATAAACAGAACTTTGACTTGCACTTGTAAACAGTATTAAGTATGTAGTCTGAAAGTGCATTTGCTTATGTAATTGCATAATTTGACTGTTTCTGTAATAAGAAAACTTCATTCAGATAAAATTTATTTTAGTATTATTATCTGGTTATAGGATTATATGAAATGCTGAATACTGTAGGTACTATCGCAATCTTCACATAACTTTTCACGTTGGATTTTGCCTTATCATTGTAAAATATATTGTATTACAAAGCTTAAATCAAAGCAGATTACTCTGTTAGAGATGTGAATGTTCTAGCTGAATTTTCTTTTTATCACTTACTATTTATTTCTGCTTTGAAATCACATTCATATTTGACAAATAATTATCTCCGCTGAAAATTTTTTGTTTGTTTAAAAACAATATTTGTCAATCTCAACATATAATAAAACAAAAAGTCTGTCTGTGTGCGTGTGTGTCTTTCGTTCGAGCTGCGCGTACGTTAATAGACCCACGGCTACGAAATTTGGTACATAGGTGCATCTAGACAACAGCCAGTGCACCTCGAAGCGATTTTTTCGAAAATCGAATTAGAATTTTTTTAATTTTATGTTGTATGACGAAATGTAATTTTGAGACATAATGGGCTATAAGAAAGCGAGATTTTACTCTACGCACTCCATTTTCACATTGTCATGAAATGTAGGCACTTAGCTATTTTACGAACTTAAAATAAATTTCGTGTTTCAATAAATCGATTAAATACGAATTTATTTAACAAAGTGAGCTTAACACCTTTTCAACAGGATTTTTTCTAAAAACGTTTATGTTTAAAAATGTACAGTTTATTTTTCTTTGATTTTTGGACACGTTAAACTTTCATCCTTGCGACTGCTTATGCAAAAAGAATTTTGGAAAAATGATAACATTTTGCCTTTTTAAAATATTTTTTAAATGAAGCTTCCGAGTACACTTCTCACATCTCACATCTTTAAAAATGTGATTTTGGCAACAATTTTCCTTTCTTATTGTTGTTGATAGATTTTTGATGAAATCGCATCATATTGAATAGTTTCATTTTTTTAGAAATATGGGTTTGGCAACAATTTTTCATCGTATTTCTTATGTCACTGTTTTTAAGAGTTGGGCATATTTTATTGTCATTTTTTTACATATATAATACATTTTTATTGATGTTTTTTATAAAGTTCTTCTGCAGAGTAAAATTCTGCGCGGAATTTTACGTGTTTTGAGTTGCTTTCATGTTACTTTTAGCTTATTTCACTGTTTGTAAGATATTGAAAAGTTTTGCATGATTTTTTTTCTTCAACGGAAAGTTGATTAATTAATATTTGTATTAGGCTAATTAATATTTGTATTAAGGGATATAGCTTATTTCATTGTAATTTTTTTCTCTTGAAAATATAAGATAAGGCACAGCTTTAGTATAGCCCACCCGGAATTTTAAACAAAAAAAATATCGCCAAGAGCGGCGATAAATGATATGATCTGGTAACCCATACTATTCGCCAAACGCAATGTAAACAAGAGGATGGAATTACGGTTACAGCTAATTTAGTAGTCAGTTACATTTATTCAATTTCAATACAAATTACCGACATATCCGTTTACTCAAAGTTTAATGCACGTGCCCTGTATTCTTACTTTTCCAGTATAGATTTCTCTAAAAATTTGTCTCACGCTGCAACGCAGCGTGAGACAAATTTGAGACAGCGTGAGCAGGAGGAAATACAACATTTTAAATTAGAATTCTACTAAAATTAATATCTAAATACACAATTCGTAACACTGTTATTGGCGATTGTTTAAAGCTCATACCGTAAATACTATTTTGTATATATTTTTTTGGCTACTTGAGGTGATATTTTTGCGTTTAGTTATTGCTTGCTCTAAAACTGCTGTTAGTGATGTTTATAAAATTATGAGGGTACACTTTTAATTTTTAGAAACTATTTATTTACAATCTTAGAATGTATAATCACAGAGAACTGCAATACCAGCATAGTTCTATTTTTCAATCTCTATCCAAAGTGTTGCCAATTACAAGTTACTAAATATTAAATGTTACCATTTACAAATTATTAAATATTACATCTTCCGTTTTTTTAAAAAGTTCAAAAGTTTTAACAGTCTAAAATCAGTCCAAATACCTGGCCGGCTTTCTAATCAGTCTCCCACTTCTAGTTCTTAGCTCACCGTTCCTTGTTTCTGAGTTAGCAGAGTTTGGTAGTTGATCTTCTAAACTTTGCCCTTGAGAATATCTGGAATCATATCCTTTTACATCTGTTTTCTGTGTATTAACTCCTTGTTCTGTTCCTCTGATATTCTCATCAACAGCTAAACTGTTTCCTCTAATATCTTTTCTATTTCTTCTCAATACTGATCCACCTGATCTAAGTACATATGATCTAGGCGTCTTATGCACTTCTTCTACAACTGCTGGTTTCCAGCGATTATCTTGATATACCCGAACACAATCTCCTTTATTTAGCAATGGTAATGTTTTTGTATGACGATCATAATATGACTTCTGTTTAGTTCTTTCTTGGTTGATTTTTTCTTTTACATTTCTCACAACTTGAGGTTTAAGTAATTCTTCAGATGTAGGAAGAATCGTTCTTGTTCTTCTACTCATAAGTCGTTGAGCTGGTGATCCTAGCATCTCATTAGTTGGAGTGTTCCTATGAGCTAACAATGCTAAATAAGGATCAGCATGATCTGCTTGAGCTTTCTTTAACAATTTCTTCGCCGTTTGTACTGAACGCTCTGCTAATCCGTTCGACTGTGGATGGTATGGACTGCTTGTTATATGTTTAAATTGGTATTTCTTTTCAAATTCTGAAAATTCTTTACTTGCAAACTGAGGTCCATTATCAGATATCACTATCAATGGTATACCGTATCTTGCAAAATGAGATTTCATGTAACTGATCACTGTCTGACTTCGAGTATCCGGTAGTTTGCAGATTTCAAAAAAGTTGGAATAGTAATCTACAATTAATAAATATACATCTTTGTTAATCTCAAATAAATCTGTCGCAACTTTATACCAAGGTAAATTGGGAATTTCATGTGGTATCATAGGCTCTCTTATGTTTTTGTTCTGGTATTCATTACATATAGAACATTTTGAAATTTTATCTTCTATCTGCTTGTTCATAAATGGCCAAAACAAAACATCTCTAGCTCTTTTCTTACATTTTTCTATACCAAAATGACCCTCATGAATTAAATTTAACATTTCCTTTTGCATAGATAAAGGAATAATTACCCTTCCTCCTTTGAAAAATAAATCATTTTCCATTGTCAACTCATCTCTGTAGTCCCAAAATACTTTGACTTGAGGTTCTACCTGATGTTTCCTTTCTGGCCAGCCTCTCAGAATATATTTCTTTAAGCACTGTAGTGTAGCATCACATTCACTTTCTTTCTTTAATTCATAAATTTTGTCATCAGATGCTGGAATCAGTGTACAAATTTCTGTATCTTCATCATTATCTTCTTCTGTTGTATTCAAATATGCTCTACTCAAAGTGTCTGCTATTAATAAGTGTTTCCCCTTTTTGTATCGTACATCTAGATCATATTTCTGTAAATTTAACAGCATTCTTTGCAATCGCTGTGGTGCTTTAAAAAGAGGTTTCTTAGTTATGCTTTCTAATGGTCGATGATCAGTTTCAACTGTAATACGTTTGCCATATATATATTGATGAAATTTAGAACATCCAAAAGTAATAGCTAAAAGCTCTTTTTCTATCTGAGCATAATTTTTCTGATTTTTTGTTAGAGCTCTGGAAGCATAAGCAATTGGTTGGTTTTCTTGTAGTAAAACAGCACCTAATCCTTCAGAACTTGCATCTACTGAAAGAGTTACATCCTTATTAACATCATAGAATTTTAATACGGGTGCTTTTGCAATCAGTTCTTTAAGTGTTTCGAAAGCTTTTTGATGCTTTTCAGTCCAGTGCCAGAGGACATTTTTCTCAAGTAACTGTCTTAATGGTGCAGTAATAGTAGTTAAGTTAGGAATAAATTTGGCTAAATAATTAATCATTCCCAAAAATCTTTGTAGCGAAGGCACATCTGTAGGTTCTGGCATTTTAACAATTGCTTCCACTTTAGAAAAATCAGGTTTTAGTCCATTTTCACTTAACTCGTGTCCTATATAATTCACACGATTAACTTTTATTTTACATTTAGCCTTATTGAACTTCAAATTATTTTCTCGTGCTCTCTGGAGTACTTTTTTAAGTCGTAGCTCATGTTCCTTTTCATTAGATCCCCATATTAAGATATCATCTATAATACATTCAACACCATCTAGACCTTCTATTATTTGGCTTAATTTTCTTTGGCAAATTTCTGGAGCTGAACATATGCCAAAAGGTAATCTTTTAAATTTGTATCTGCCAAAAGGTGTATTGAATGTACACAAATTACTACTTTCTTCGTCAAGCTGGATTTGCCAAAAAGCACTATTAGCATCTAAAACAGAAAATATTTTTGCGTTAGGCATTCTAGTGACAACTTCGTCAATGGTTAACATCGGATAATGTTCTCGTTTTATAGCTTTATTTAAATCTCTAGGATCTAAACATATTCTTATTTTGTTCGGTTTGACAACTGTAACCATTGAATTTACCCATTCAGTTGGTTCTCTTACTTTCTCAATAACATTTAAATTTTCCATTCTTTGTAATTCTTTCTTAACTTTATCACGTATAGCTATGGGTATTTTTCTTGGAGGATGAATGACTGGCGTTACATCTTGTTTTAACTGGATTTTATATTCTCCATTCAAACAACCTAAGCCTTCAAATACATCTTTGTATTCCTCCAGTAAGTCTTCAGTGTAAACAGACATTACTTTCTGAATCAAACCTAGTTGCAAACATGATTTTAATCCTAATATAGAAGGTACTTCTTTGTCAATAACTTGGAATTCCACAACATAATTATTTTTTCCATATTGGCAGTTAAGTACTACTTTTCCTAAAGTATCCATTTTATTCCCAGAGAATGTAACTAATCTTTTAATTTCAGACTTCTGTATCGGAACATTTAGCAATTTCAGTTTGCTTTTAGAAATAACATTGCACATTGCTCCAGTATCTAACTGCAAATTTAGTTTACTTTTATTTACATTAACGTCAACAGTCCATTTCTCTTCCTTGTTATCTGAATTAAGGTTTAATGTGCCAACATAAAATTCTAACTCTTTCTCAGAGTCATGATTTATTAATTTAATTTGTCTATCTTTTTTGTTTACCTTGACTGCTTCATTTTTTATTATATAGCTTTTACACTGACTCGCGAAATGATTTGCCTTTTTACATTTATGACAGATTTTTCCATATGCTGGACACATTCGATACTCATGAGATGTTCCACATTTAGAACAAACTTTTGTCTTTTGTTTATTGGTATTTACCTCTTTGTAGGTATTCTTATTATATTTACTTAGTTTCTTTTTCACTAAGTTTACAGCAGTTTCCTCATCCTTTATGATTTTCATTTGATGTGCACTTATTTCAGCAGATCTGCATATATCAAGAGCTTTTTCTAATGTTAATTCTGTTTCATGTAACAATCTTGCTCTCACTATATCATCTTTAATACCACAAACAATTTTATCCTTTATTAAACTATCCGTTAATTGTGCAAACTCGCATGTTCTAGCTTTATTTCGAAGATCAGTTACGTATTCATCTATGGTTTGATTTCTAGTAAAGAATAAATGTCTTTCATATGTAATATTTTTCTTAGGAATACAATATTCTGTAAATTTTGTTTTAATTTCACTTAATTTAATTTCTTTACCCTCTTCTATAGGAAATGTATTATATATTTCAAGACCACGAATTCCTATTACATGAAGAAAAGTATTAACTCTTACCTTCTCTTCTTTATTATGTAATCCACTAGCTACTTCATATATTTCAAATGATTGCAGCCATCTCTGCCAATTCGAAGCCAGATTTCCATCAAATTTCATCGGCTCTGGTGGTTTTAAACTTTCCATTTTGAAAGCAAAACACTTCTGACACCATATAAAATTATGAGGGTACACTTTTAATTTTTAGAAACTATTTATTTACAATCTTAGAATGTATAATCACAGAGAACTGCAATACCAGCATAGTTCTATTTTTCAATCTCTATCCAAAGTGTTGCCAATTACAAGTTACTAAATATTAAATGTTACCATTTACAAATTATTAAATATTACAATGTTGTAATTAAGTATCAGAAGATTATAAAGGAAAATTTAAGGTGGGAGTTTTCAAACAAGGGTAAAATTTTGGAAACAGATATTTTATGTATGAATTAACAATAGAGTATGAACTTTTTAGAGGATTTTTGATGGATTGTCCATTATTAAAGGATAACGTTTACTGTGAAAAATTAAGATACCATGCTGGTTAGTTAGTCAGAAAAAGTCATCGAATGGTAGTATTTGCAAGAAATGTACGGCTGAGAAATCAATTAGGCTAGGATTTTGATTCGCCTGTAGTAAGCTCAATTTTTCTAGAATTTTTTTTTTTTTTAATTTTTTTTTTTTTTTTTTTTTTTTTTTTTTTTTTTACAACGCGAATCAATGGAGTTGCTTATGCGCGAATTTCTGCAATTCTCCGATTTCTTTTAAGTGAAAGCAGATTTCTTAGTATATGAGCAATGCAGAGTTTATTCAATTTCTGATTTTTTAAGTGAAAAGAGATCGCTATATACATGGGCAAAGCCAATGCAGTGAGCAATGCCGAGGTTGTGCGCGGTGCCTAGTTTGTGCAATTCTAGGATGTTTTCTTAAGTGAAAATAGATCGATGTGTACATGGGCAAAGCCAATGTAGTGCGCTGTGCCTAGTTGGTGCAATTCTAGGATTTTTTTTAAGTGAAAATAGATCGATGTGCACATGGGCAAAGCCAATGTAGTGCGCGGTGCCTAGTTTATGCAATTCTAGGATGTTTTTTTAAGTGAAAATAGATCGAAGTGTACATGGGCAAAAGGATGTTTTTTTAAGTGAAAATAGATCGAAGTGTACATGGGCAAAAGGATGTTTTTTTAAGTGAAAATAGATCGATGTGTACATGGGCAGAGCCAAGGTAGTGCGCAATGCCGAGGTTGTGCAATTCTTTGATATTTTGAAGGTGGAAGTAGATGGATGTGTACATGGACACCGAGCTTTGATGTTTTTCGAGCGAATACGGATCGTTGTGTAACTTTTACCTCATTATTATCATACGTAGTGTTTGCAATCGTAATCGCACTTGATAATATGAGTTCTTTGATAATACAGTGTCTCACAAAAGTGATGGAACACTTGTGCTTTACAAAAGGAAACTTTAATAAAATAAATTTAAAAAAAACATGTAAAAATTTTTTGTGGGTGTGTTTCATACTTAAATTTAGTAACAATTATTACATAACATACATTTTCTCAAAATAATTAATTTAATAAAAATACAATTGTTTAGAACGGAGCAAAAAATGGTTCACATAAGTGATGGGACAGCATTAGATACTACTACGTACTATGCAACAAAAATCGTCTGAAGTAAGCAATAAAAATATTGTTGGGGGTTTTTATTTTTACTCAAAAGCAATTGGCAATAATTTATAAAATTGTCTGCAGTATTTCTCTCCAGTTTGTTTTGGAATTTTTGTGTTTTTTATCTCTGTGTAGCCATGAATGCTAAACGAAAAGAAACTTTGCCTGAAATTCGAAAATTAGTTATTAATTTGCATATTGAACGTGGAAATTCTATTAGAGAAACTGCTGAAACAGTTAACCTGAGTCATTCAACAGTTTTCAATATCATTAAACGATATAAAAAGAATCATATGATTCAGGATAAAAGAAGACCTGGCCGACCATCAAAGCTATCCAATGGAATAAAGCGAATTATCGTTCGAAATATTAAAAAAAAATCCAAGAATGAGTGCTCCTAAAGTTGCTGCTGATTTACAAGCATTATATGGAGTAATTGTTAATCCTGAGACTATTGGAAGAGTAATTCGATCTGCTGGATATCACGGTAGAGCAGCCAGGAAAAAATTCTTCGTGAGTGAAAAGAATAGAAACCTCAGACTGGCTTCCGCAAAATCCAACATAAATAAGAATTCTGATTACTGGAATGAAGTTATATTTGCTGATGAGAGTAAATTTAATAAATTTATTCTGACGGTAGAATCTTGGTGTGGATAAAACCTAGGGAAGAATTTCGCAAACACACCATTTCTTCAAAACAACAATTAAAATCGGTGCTTCAAGAAGAATGGGGTAAAATCACTTCAGAAATCGCAAAAAAAATTAGTCGAATCCATCTCAAGAAGATTAAATCATGTTTTAAAAGTAAAAGGAAATCCAACAAAATATTAAAACCTTTTATAAAATAAAATTTTTGGATAAATATTTGATGGAAAAGTAAGTGTCCCATCACTTATGTGAGCCATTTTTTGCTCCGTTCTAAACAATTGTATTTTTATTAAATTAATATTTTGAGAAAATGTATGTTATGTAATAATTGTTACTAAATTTAAGTATGAAACACAGCCACAAAAATGTTTACATGTTTTTTTTTAATTTATTTTACTACAGTTTCCTATTGTAAAGCACAAGTGTCCCATCACTTTTGTGAGACACTGTATGTGTGTGTGTATGTGAAGCATTGCTTAGTGTTCCTAATTTGTAGTATTTATTTTCTTATAATATTTTCTTTCATTGCGAGAAATTAATTTTTTTATTTATTTATGTGTAGAATTCTAGTATGCCTGCGTACAGAGAATATAATGTGATTTATGAATTTAAGAACCTGTTTTTCATTAATGTGAAGTTTAAAATTTTTAGAAAATAATGAAAATTGTCTACTTACTGGTATGTAAGGGATTATGTTGTTACGTAGCAAAACGTTAATTTGTAAATATGATAAAATGGATATTTTCCAGAGTATTAATAAAAAAAACTTTTTTTATTTGTATAAATGCTAAAGCTTAAAAATATTTGAAAATGCTGAAGCTGTATGAAATACAAGTATGAGACTGCGACATTCTTTATCGTTGTAATAACCGGTAGAATTCGCTTACTGTATCATGATAATTTTAAATATAAACAATTTATTATACTTATTTTCAGTTACGCCTAAGCTCAGAAATGTAAATTTAGAAAATTTGATGTTAATTTACAATAATAAACAATTCATTATTTTTTTTAAAGAGAAAATAGAAATTACGCGTAGCATGGAGAACACCACAGCCAACTTGTGACGTCACATCAAATTATTTATTAAAGGTGAAATAGCTAAAGGTTTCCGGTATTGTTTTTAAAATTACATACTTTTAACCTTAATCATTTTTATTAATCATTTCTTAATATTTCTTTCTCTTAAAATCGTGTATAATAGTCGTAAACTTATTTCCATTATCCACGATTTCTGGCGAAATCAAGATGGCCGCCATTTTTTGAAACACGGAGTTTCGTCGAAAATCTGGATGGCAACCATTTTTCAAAACAACGTATTTCATGGGTTTTGGCGCCAAACCAAATTCGCCAAACTTTGAAGGTGGGCTATACTAAAGCTGTTCCTAAGATAAAATATCATTAATTATACTTTGCTTTTCAGAATTTTTTGTTTTTTGTATTCTTTTATGTTATTTATTGCTCATTTCACTGTTTTTAAGATATTGAAATGCTTTGAGTGATTTTTTTTAGGAAACCAACTTCTTAATCTCCTTTATACCACTTGAGTTCTTAAGATTTTGCTAAGGGAAGTTGATTAATTTATTTATTACTATAATTAATATTTGTATTAAGGGATATTGCTTATTTCATTGTAATTTTGTTATATGTAACAACTTTTTTTTATGAAGTTGTTCTGCAGAGTAAAATTCTACGCAGATTTTAAATTTAACGGTAAAATCCTAGTATACGGTGCAGCCTTGGCGCGATTTTGAAACTTATCGCCGACACCAAAAATGGCTCAAAGAACGTCTATGTATATACTATACACTATATACTATCACTATATACATAGTACATACTATGTATAACACAAATATACACATATCATCGTATATGTCCCGTTTCTACTGCTCATAAAGTCGCCAAAAGTAGCCAAATCCCGTGTGCACCGGATACTAGGATTAAACCAATATTTAACGTTTGGTGTTCCCTTCAGCCATTTTTTCGGTACATTTAAAAGCCAGACGAAGGCTGGCAGCGAAGCTGCTAGTAATGTAATAAAAACTCACTATTCTAGTGCTTCGTACATCAATATGACAACGAATTCAAAATGTTTTAAAAACAGTTCTTTAATCTTTAGTTTGTAGTAGATGCAACTAAATGGCACACAGAAAAAATATTTCAATAAAAAATTCTCCATGTTAATTCAATAGCAAAATTATTTCTATTTCAGTGAGGAATCCACTTTCAATGCTTATATAACAGAGAAATGTAACATAAGCATTTTGGAAGCTTTAAAATATAAGCTAAAGGTTTACTATACAATTTTATGTAATAAACATAATAATTTACTTTCATTCCTTTTAAATCGGCATATTCGTTTCCAATAACTAAAGTTTTTGGCAAGTTAGAGACTTAACTTAAACACACAGTATTCCACAGTACTTAAAATATCAATTAATTGTTCTTTTTCATTTAGAAATACATTGGAATTGAAAATACCAAAGAAAAATGTGTCACGGATCCAACATAATTCCTTATTTGGAAATTTTTCAAAAAGTGTTCTGTCAATTTTATCATATGTTGTTTTAAATAAGAAATCACTATTATTTTCTTTAGTAAATTCCGAAAACATGTTTCTGTTGTTTTTGTTCATTTTTCCTTGCCAAAGTATTAGCTTAGCTTTAAAAGCTTCATTATTGGTGCTCAGTATTAAAATGTTTAGGTTTTTAGAAAATGTCTGCTATGTAACTGAGTTTTCCTAACCAATAATTATTAATGAATGAACTTGCTGATGTATGTTTCTTTTCTTCCAAAAATATGTAAACTGTATTTCTCAAATCGAAAATATGTCACAGTATTTTTCTGTGTGGAAGCCACTTTGGTAATAATGTCCCATACACAGCACTTATCTCATTACGGCGTATTAAAAAGGGACAACTGTTTAGGATCTTGCCTTTTAATGTAATTAATTGCAGTAATAACCCTGCAATATCTTGTGCAATTTTTCATTAATGTCTTTTGAAACAAGAGCTTGTCTATGTGTCATACAATGGTTGAATATTATATGAGGAGCACGTTTCATTATTCACCCTCTTAGTCCTTTATAATTACCTGTTAATGCTGCAGCATCATCAGTACAAACTGCGACACAGTGTGTCTAGGTAAGATTATTCGCTTCAAAATATCTGTTAATAATTTCAAATATTTTCTCTCCAGTTGCCTTTCCTTCGCAAATATTACAACATAAAAAATATTCTACTGCGTCGTCTTCAAAAATGTATCTCAGATAAACACTGAATTGAGACATTTTAGTAATGTCGGTAGTTTCATCAAGTTGTATAGTAAAGACAGAATTTTGTATTCTATAGTGTCTGATATGACATAAATTGATCAAAATTTCTCTCAAAATGAGACTCTCAAAATTTCCAAAGAGCCTTAAAACATTCTGTGCCCTCTCCCCTAAACAAAAATTTATTTAAATCTCATACAGCCTTGTACCAAGAAAGATCCCAAAGCAATAATCAAAGAAAAGGGTGACCATACCATTGAGGAACTCACGACCTTAACTCAAGATCTGACGATCGCCTACACAGACGGCTCTTACGACTCCAATCTGAACAGAGGAGGAGCGGGAGACTTTTTCTTCATCGGAGCAGGCGGAGTGCAGAAATGCCACAGTATTCCTGTTGGGAAAATCGCCTCCAACTATACACGCGAGCTCGTCGCCATCAAAAGTGCTCTGGAGATTTATCTCTATAAAGAAGACCAGAGTTCTAAGGGCATCATCATCTCCTCTGACTGCAGATCAGCATTGCAAGCGATCCAGAAGGGCAAATGTCAACTCAGTTATCAGATCATTGAGCTCACAAACAAAATCATTGCTGCCCAAAGATCCTGCATCTTACAATGGATACCGGCTCATGTAAATATTTTTGGTAATGAGAAGGCCAATGAGCTTGCAAAGGCATCCCGTGATTCTCTTCAGCCATCTAACTGCCTAACCCTCGTTGATGCCAATGCAGTTGCCAGCCAAATACTAATCGGTCAAGTTAAAAGAAACTCCATCCAGGAATTGAACTGTGACAGAGCCATATCGACTATCATAACCAGACTTAGGACAAATCACTTAAAAGGAATGAGGATGTCTGCAGACGGACAGCGTAGTTACATCAACATTTGTCCTCATTGCCCAGATGGCATCCCACTGTCTCTCCATATCACATCTTCAGCTGCCCAGCAATCCAGAACAGACTGTTTGACATCGGCATTGAAGACCCAGTGGACCTAGTTTATACTGATAGAGCTGCCGAGGTTGCAAAAGCCGTCTTTGACAGCTTCGAAGCTATATAATTGCACTTTGTCATAGACACGACATCATCATGACATAAATTTGGCGAGAAACGGTATCTTTTGATAATTCTATTGTTTTTAAATCATTACTATATTTTTCTCCGTGCATAAATGATGTCATTTTAAGGAAGAAGGAGCGATTCTCCAATTGTATGAAGTTTTAAATTTTTTGCAATTAAATATGAAACTTTTAAAGATGCCCGTAAAGCCTTCTCAAGAACTGTTGTATATTTTTTCAAAAACAGTTTTTAATTTTTCATGCTCTCAGTTCATTCCTTAAAACAATTCTTCAGATTTGTTTACTTAATCTTTATGTTTAGTTTCTAAATGTGTTTTTAATCTCGCAGGTTTCATGCTTTCCATGTGCCAAGTTTTCACTGATTTAGCACACAATGAATATTCATTTTCCATTGATAAATCAACATGTAAAACAGTATAAAATAAACTCTTCTTGATATTTACTCAATTTTTTATTAGAAGTGCAAAGACAGCCAGTGGATTCGTTTTGGTTTGCATTTTCATCAATAGTTTTTCTCTAAGTTTATTTGATGTTGGTCCACCCATCCCGTTTCTCATGTGAACATTGGGTATCTACGCATACAGTAAAGTATTAGAAACTTTAAAAAAATAAATATCGTTAAAAATAATGGATTAATTTTTTGTTGAAAACGTTGTTTTTTAAGATGGTTGGCAAATGTAAATAAATACATTTACTAAGAGTATAAAATGCTAAAGTAAGGTTAAATTATTACTTTCATATAATAGAATAAAAACATTGCGTCAGCATTTAATTGGATTAAAATATTGCTTAAATTGAGTATCGAATTAAAAACATCATACCAAAGTTTAAAACAATTAAAATATTACTTAAATACTTTAAAATAAGTTTTATAGGATTTAATTATTTAACATTAAAACATATGTGGCAATAAATATCTCAGGAATTTTTTAAAACATTTTATTAATTTTTTAATAAAAGTTGAAGTATTCAATTATAAAGTAAAAGAAAATTATGTACTTACATTTTTTTGAAAGTGTTTTACATGTCGTATATTGATAAGTACCAGAAAAAGACACGATCTTCATCTGTGATCCACATCTCTCGCACTTCATTGGAGAAGCAATTAACGAGGTTTTCTCCAAAAATTTAAAATAAATTTCCTCTGACGCTATTAACAATTTATAAATAAATATTTGATTAGGAAAGCCAGGTTGGCCAAAATAAGGTCTCGAAGGGCATTTTTTTTTATTCCGATACCAATATATCTTGGTAATTACCAATAACAACATTCATCTTCGAAACGGACATATCCATTCCATTTGAAATCTGAGGAATTCGAAGACATGAATAATAAAATTTTAAAATGGCGCGGTAATGCACAAATATTCAGTAACCAATAAAGGAGCTGATTACATTATGCATAGAATTAAAATTATTTAATTAATCATTCCTAATAAAATCATTTTTAAAACAAATGCAAAATTAAATTATATTTTAATATTTAACAGCCATAAATAATGTTTAAAACATTAGATTAAATTTATAGATATTAATAAAACCAATTACGTTTTAAGTAAGGTGACGTCATTGATTACATCATCCACAACATAAAATTATATAAAATATTATAAACAACAAAATTTTTATTTCAAATAAAAATGCAAAATTAAATTTATTTTTAATATTTAGAAGCCATAAATAATATTTAAAACACGGAATGTATGAATAATAAAACGCATTATTTTTAAAATAAAATGACAACTAGTCTAGCTTCAGCAGGTGCATTTTGCTGTGCTATGCAATCTCTGTGGCTCCTAAATTCTAAAAACTTTTATGCTCTTAAATTCCAAAAATTTTACTACTTAATCTTTCTGTAAATTCGAGAATTTTGCACACCTGCCATAAGAGCACTGGCTGTGGCCTCAGTTATCCAATGTTCTAGCAAAGTCAAATATTGTAACGATATTTTAGACTAGAGTTTCTTAAACTGTGGATCGCGACCCCCATTTGCAGCTGGGGGTCGCAAAACGTTTTTGGTATTTCTTTAATTTAATATAATAATTTTACAATTACCAAATATTTTTACACAATACATTTGAAAAATAAAGACAATACAGACAAATAGAAAAACAAAAACGTTTCGACGCATTCTTTTTCTAATATAAATGTTCATTTTACTTGCTTTGCACGTGAAGCTGTCATTTCATCTCTTACTTAATAAAAATTTTCACATTGTTCTATGTCTTAAAATTAGAAATTAAAGTTAACGACCTAAAACTGCAAAAGTATTTTACAGTACAAGTGAAAAAATTGACAGTTTCACTCATGCGTGTGTCGGATTTTTGCAATGCTTATGGGGGTCCCACAAAATTTTCGAAATATTTTGGACTCCTGGGGTCGCGAAAAAATCTCAGTGATAAAAAAGGGTAGCGACTGAAAATGTTTAAGAATCCCTATTTTAAACCAATCAATTTCCTGACGCCAACACATTTTTTTCCTGTTTGTTTCTCAAACGAATTATATTTCTGTGGGAATTTTTCTATATTTTTACTGTTTCAGCTGAATGGAAAAACATGCTAAAATAATTCAAATGACTATTAGGGGAAGAGGATCAAATACCCCACATTATTATCTCTATTTATCTCCTGTTTCAATTCTGAGTTGAATTATGTTTTCTGATAGAATTTTTCCAGTTCAACAAAAAATCAACTTTTAAAATATTGAGGAAAAACATGTACTAAAATGTTTCAAAATGAAAATGTGCATAAATAAATACATAAATTAGTTTTTTCTAGGAGTGTAGGAGTTCTTATATAAAGAAACTTAGAACCAACTTTTCACAAAGACTAAAAAATTTAAATTCAAATGAACTTTGTAGAGACATTAGGATTTTTGGAAGCAGGCAAGACGAAAAATGAGCAAACGCTTTCGCCGAGAATCGAACCACGGACCTCTTTAATATCGGCCCACCGTGCAGAACCACTACACCACGAAAGCACGATAGGAAGGCGGGAGAAATACTTTATAACTTCATAAAATCCTATAAATGTAGAATAAGAATATTTTTAAATGCAAAAATTAAATCATCACAAGAAAAAACAAAAAAAGAGTATAAGGAAGATGAGGAATCCAACCAACTTCAACATAACATCGTCAAGAGGAGGTATGTCGAATTTAATTACATTTCCCCTTCTAAAACAGAATCCTTGCTTTTCTGTATCCAGAATCAGCTGATGAACCATTTCAATATATTTTTTATCTTAATAGTTCACCCGAAAATTCTGGTCCTCCTCAAAGCGGAGGAAAATGGCAAAAGTACATAGTAAAATCATTAAAAATATCTTCCGATTTAAAAATATTTTTCTAATCTAAAAAGAATTTTTAAAAAATGAAAACATGCCCTTAATAATGTAGAAAAATTAAAATTCTACAGTGAAAAATCTTTGAATGTTCAAAATAATCTTAACACCAAACTTTGCTAGAACCTCTTTTACTAATCAATTTTTAGCAGCATAATGCACGAAAATTCTTGAAAGGATTATAAATTTTCCTTTTAAAGTATTATTTGTATATACATAATCCAAACACATCTGTATATATCTATTGCACATAAATTCCTTTCTTACATAAAATATATATGTATGTATAAAATAACTAAATAGTAAAGGAAGTCCGGATAAAAAATATCCTGTTCTGTTCGCTTAATTAGCAACTATGAAATCTTAAAAAAGTAGTATGAAATTTATATTGGCAAACATTAAAATAGATGAAAGTAAATAAAATTTAAATTATAGAATGTTACTTTATAAAATAAATAACAAGTGGTTAAAAATATATATTTTAATTACTTAAAACATGGAAGTTATTTGGCAGAGATTGTTGCATATAAAATTGCTACTTCAAATTTTCAGGTTACTAATGTTCATATCTAAAGTCTCAACTTGCAATCTTAATCCACATAACAACCATTGCAAAAATCGCCCGTTATCATATTCTAAAGATCAGCAGCATACATTTTTTTTCAAAATCTTGCATAATATTAAATATTGGCTTTTGATAGTCAATGCTTGATTATCCAAAATTTCAAGAGCTTTCCGGATATTTTTTTAGTTGAATTTTTATTGTACACACATTTCAGTATTTACATCGTCAAAAGTGCACAGACACATACTTGAAGTGAATTTACTTTTACAGCTAAACATTTAGTAATCCTGATAATTATGTTATATAAATCAGAAAATATTTTAATGTATAACAAATGAATAAAGTTGTTAAAGCTTTCATCAAACAAAACATACTACAGTTGCGAAGATATTTAATGTTATAAAGTTAGGTAATTTAGTAAATTTCAGTTTTTCACCAAAGCAATGAAGTATTTTAATAATTATGAAGTTCCTTGTATATCTTTATAGGTGAACTTTATTGCTGTTTTAAGCAATTAACTGTACAAGTTATTTTAATAATTTTGAAATGTATACACTAAAATAACATGAAAATGTATTAATCTATTTGTCAACCTTAATTTTGGCATAAAAGTTTGCAGAATGCTTCGTGGTTTTTAAGCACACAGAAGCACTTCAATTCTTATTGCTTGACCTGAAGTTTTTTGCAAGTGGTGTTTATTATTATTATTATTATTATTATTATTATTATTATTATTATTATTATTATTATTATTATTATTGTTATTATTATTATTATTATTAAAATTGCTGTATTGACACACATACAAATTTCTGTATAGTGACTTCAGATCTGGATAAGTTTTTCGAACAATCTCATCTGTTTTGTATACATCAGCAGTGAATTATTCTCCTCTTTTTTCAAATACACTACGCCAATACACTAAAGATTTTTGCGTAAATTTCCACTCATAATAATTTAAATTGGGAAAATCTCACAATTAGCACCTAAACACATTATTCTGCACCCCAATTCTTTCGAAAGCGCGCCGTAGTAGTCAAAAGTGGGGTACCCCGTTTTCTATTTGCCAGGTGAAACTAGTCGATATTTCCGTGGCGTAAAAAATTCGAAAAGTGGGGTAGAGTTTGGAAATACGCCATCCAGACGCGTACAGGTTTGCAGTTGATTATCCCAAACTTAATAGTATAACAAAATATCCCACGTATCCCCTACCAATAACTGATCAAATTATCAGAAAAATTCGCTCTACTAAGTTTATGACAACCTTAGACCTAACGTCTGGTTATTTTCAAATTGCGGTAAAATCCGACGATATTGAAAAGACGGCGTTTATCACAAAGTCAGACGTCTATGCCCTCTTAAGAATAAATTTTGGTTTAAGCGGAGCGTCGGCTACATTTCAAAAAGGCTTGGATATAGTTTTAAGGCCAGTTTTGAGTAAAAGTACAATCATCAGTTTCAAGTAATCTCGATGACATAATAGTCACCAGCGAAACATTAAAGGAACATTTGAAACATTTTGGAAGAAGTTTTTGCCTTGCTTAACGAGGCCGGTTTCAAAATAAATGCAAGAAAATGCAAGTTTGCTGCCAAGGAAATGCGGTACCTTTGGTATAAGATTTTGGAATTATCGGTCTCGAAAGGCATCGATACCGATATTTCCAAAATATTAGCGATTAAAACTTCCCCTTCCGCAAACACGGCTAAGAAATTATCTTCGTCTTTGAGCCAAAGTTCCTATTACAGAATGTTTATAAAAGATTTCGCCAAAATTGTTAAGCCTCTTTTGATGCTGGGAAAAAAAAAAAAAAAAAAAAAAAAAAAAAAAAAAAAAAAAAGATTTTCTTGGACAGCCAAGGCGATCGCTAAAAAGTGTCCTAATTAATGGCCCCGTACTCAAATTCCCTGGAAGGGAAAAAGATATAGAGATTGCTGCGGATGCATACGATTACACAACTGGTGCTGTTCTTTCTCAAAAAGGGCAGCCGATAGCTTTTTTTTTTCAAAAACCCTAAACTCTACTCGAAGGAACTACTCGGCAACACAGCGAGAAACGTTCCTTGTTTTATTAGCGGTTTCGAAATTTCGCGTTTACTTCGGAAGCTCTCCGATAACGGTACACTCGGACCATGCGGCAGTCGGTCGCTTGTATTCAGGGGAAAATCTATCGCCTCGCTTTATACGGTAAACATTAAAACTACAAGAATTTAATTTAATTATAAAACACATGCATGGAAAAGAAAATTTAGTAGCCGAAGCCCTTTCGCGAATGAAAATTGATGAGGAGGGCAATACAGTCAAGTCTGCTATGCTCACTTCAAAAGTTATTGAATCCCGTGAGTCTATTATTGAGGAATTAAGAAAGGATACTGAATTCAAAGACAATTACAAATATCTTGAAAACCCCGAAAACTTTGAACATAGACTTAAGAGCTATTCGCAATAGAGCGGTGCATTACGAAATTAACAAATGATAATCAGGACTATCGGGCAGTGATCCCAGAGAGTCCACGTTTAAATATTTTAGAAGAGCTCCATGACTCGCCGTTTCTAATACTTTCTAATACTTTACTATATGCGTAAAATACGCAAAAGCAGCATTTTTCAAGATGGCTGATGATTATAAAAACCGCGCCAACAATTGCGCCAATATAAATCGCCAAAAATCCGTGCAACCGTCTACCAAAGTAGCACCTAATTTTTTTCTCTTGAAAATATATGATAAAATATCATTAATTATACTTTGCTTTTCAGAATTTTTTGTATTTTTGCATTCTTTTATGTTATTTATTGCTCATTTCACTGTTTTTAAGATATTGAAAAGTTTTGAGTGATTTTTTTAGGAAACAAAGTTCTTAACCTCCTTTATACCCTTTGAGTTCTTAAGATTTTGCAAAAGGAAATTGGTTAATTTATTTATTAGGATAATTAATATTTGTATTAAGAGATGTTGCTTATTTCATTGTAATTTTGTTATACGTAATAACTTTTTTTAATGAAGTTGTTCTGCAGAGTAAATTTCTACGCAGTTTTTAAATTTAACGTTTGTTGTTCCCTTCAGCCATTTTTCCGGTACATTTAAAAGCCAGACGAAGGCTGGCAGCGAAGCTACAAGTATATAAATATAATACATATCCTAAGTCGCGCCTTACATGAAAAACGCAAGATTCGTCAATCGGCCCAGTAGAACGAGAGATATAGAACTATCGCCCCTTCCTTTTTTTTTCGCAGTGTACATATATAAAGTAATAGAAAAATATGTACTTACGTTTCTGTCGAATTTCTATTAAGTTTTAAGCATATAATGTTAAGTAAGGCCAATAACAAAAAATCAGAACCATAGTTTAGATTTTAATCAAAAAAATTTGAAAAATGAAAAGGCAAGGGCGGGAATAAAAAATATGTAAAAACCTTTATAAACATAAAAAAGCAATTTATAGCCGAATTTGATCATGAAGATTTTAAAAAAATTTTTTGAAAAAATAAAAAAAAAATTAATATTGTTTTTAAAATTTCGAAGATCCTTTACCGCCCCTCCCTGAAGTATATGCCGAATCAGTCCAATTTATATCTTGAATAGTTTTGAGAAATTTAAAATGGACGCTAATGCAATGATAAGCAAATTTTCCTACACATATACCAGGCTATGTATTCTTCAAAGGCTCGTCGACGATTGTAAACCGGCAAAGTCATCCCATTGTCTTACGCGTGATTAATTTACACGTGATTAAAAATTCTCGCTCAAATGGTCATAAGCTTTCCAGCAGGCTGAAATAATCTGTATTTCCGATTCGATCAATCCCTAACCCTTTGCGGCACCCTTTGATTAATTAACCCTTTGTGCACAGTGTGTCCAGTCTGGAGACACCTAAAAATTTCCTTCTGTACGCACAGAAAAATTGAATTTAAAAGGATTTATAGGTTACTATAGGTTACTCTGAACCTCCTTTATTTATAGTAGACTAGCAGCTTCGCTGCCAGCCTTCGTTTGGCTTTTAAATGTACCGGGAAAATGGCTGAAGGGAACACCAAACATTAAATTTAAAAACTGCATAGAATTTTACTCTGCAGAAAAACTTCATAAAAAAATGTTATTACGTATAACAAAATTACAATGAAATAAGCAATATCCCTTAATACAAATATTAATTATCCTAATAAATAAATAAACCAACTTCCCTTTGCAAAATCTGAAGAACTCAAATGGTATAAAGAAGGTTAAGAACTTTGCTTCCTAAAAAAATCAGTTAGAACTTTTCAATATCTTAAAAACAGTGAAATCAGCAATAAATAACATGAAAGAATACAAAAAACAAAATATTCTGAAAAGCAAAGTATAATTAATGATATTTTATCTTATATTTTCAAAAGAAAAAAATTAGTTGCTACTTTGGTAGACGGTTGCAGGGATGTTTGGCGATTTACATTTGCGCAATTGTTGGCGCGGTTTTTATAGTCATCAACCATCTTGAAAAATGTTCTTTTTACGTATTTTACTCATATAGTAAAGTATTAGAAGCTGTAAAAAATAAATATCATTAAAAATAATGGATTAATTTTTTGTTGAAAACGTTGTTTTTTAAGATAGCTGGCAAATGTAAATAAATACATTTACTAAGGGTATAAAATGCTAAAGTAAGGTTAAATTATTACTTCATATAATAGAATAAAAACACCGCTATAAAAACATTGCGCCAACATTTAATTGAATTAATATATTACTTAAATTGAATATCGAATTAAAAACATCATACCAACGTTTAAAAGAATTAAAATATTACTTAAATACTCTAAAATAAGTTTTATAGGATATAATTATTTAACATTAAAACATATGTGGCAATAAATATCTCAGGAATTTTTTAAAACATTGTATTAATTTTTAATAAATGTTGAAGTATGCAATTATAAAGTAAAAGGAAATTATGTACTTACATTTTTTAAAGTGTTTTACCTGTCGTATATTGATAAATACCCCCCCCCACACACACACACAAAACGTTTTCTACTGATCTTCATCTATGATCCACATCTCTCGCACTTCATTGAAGAAACAATTAGCGAGGTTTTCTCCAAAAATTTAAAATAAATTTCCTCTGACGCTATTAACAATTTATAAATAAATCTTTGATTAGGAAAGCCAGGTTGGCCAAAATAAGGTCTCAAAGGGCAATGTTTTTATTCCTATACCAATAATTCTTGATAATTACCAATAACAACATTCATCTCCGAAACGGACATATCCATTCCATTTGAAATCTGAGGAATTCGAAGACATGAATAATAAAATTTTGAAATGGAGCGGTAATGCACAAATATTCAGTAACCAATCAGGGAGCTGATTACATCATGCATAGAATTAAAATTATTTAATTAATCATTCCTAATAAAATCATTTTTAAAACAAATGCAAAATTAAATTGTATTTTAATATTTAACAGCCATAAATAATGTTTAAAACATTAGATTTAATTTATAGATATTAATAAAACCAATTACTTTTTAAGTAAGGTGACGTCATTGATTACATCATTCACAAAATAAAATTATATAAAATATTATAAAAATTTTGATTTTTAATATTTAAAAGCCATAAATAATATTTTAAACACGGAAATTTATTAATAATAAAACGCATTATTTTTTAAATAAATTGACAACAAAGTATCGGTTACCATAAATAACTTATCCAGCAATGGGTTTACCATAAGTCACATTACTCGCCAAAAGAAAAATCACCAAAATCCGTGCAACCGTCTACCACAGTACCACCAAAAATTACGATGAAATAAGCTATATACCTTAATACAAATATTAATTATCCTAATAAAAAAATTAACCAACTTTCCTTTAAAAAAAATCATGCAAAACTTTTCAATATCTTACAAACAGTGAAATAAGCAAAAAATAACATGAAAGAAACTCAAAAAACAAAAAATTCCGCACACAATTTTACTCTGCAGAACAACTTTATAAAAAACATCAATAAAAATGTATTATATATATAAAAAATGACAATGAAATATGCCAATCTCTTAAAAACAGTGATATAAGAAATACGATGAAAAATTGTTGCCAAACCCGTATTTCTAAAAGAATGAAACTATTCAAAATGACGCGAATTCATCAAAAATCTATCAACAACAATAAGAAAGGAAAATTGTTGCCAAAATCACATTTTTAAAGATGTGAGATGTGAGAAGTTTAATGGAAAGCTTCATTTAAAAAATTTGTTAAAAATAAAAAATATTATCATTTTTCCAAAATTCTTTTTGTATAAGCAGTCGCAAGGATGAAAGTTTAACGTGTCCAAAAATCAAAGCAAAATAAACTGTACATTTTTAAGCAAAAACTTTTTTAGAAAAAATCCCGTTGAAAAGGTGTTAAGCTCACTTTGTTAAATAAATCCGTATTTAATCGATTTATTGAAACACGAAATTTATTTTAAGTTCGTAAAATAGCTAAATGCCTACGTTTCATGATGCTGTGAAAATGGAGTGTGTAGAGTAAAATCTGGCTTTCCTTATAGCCCATTATGTCTCAAAATCACGCGATTTCGTCATAAAACATAAAATAAAAAAATTCGAATTCGAATTTCGAAAAAATCGCTTCGAGGTTCACTGGCTCTTGTCTATATGCACCTATGTACCAAATTTCGTAGACGTGGGTCTATTAGCTTACGCGCAGCGCGAACGAAAGACACACACACACACAGACAGACAGACAGAGAGACAGACAGTTTCTTTGTTTTATTATATGTAGAGAAGAGATGGCAGCTCAACACAAACCAGTCTATATATTTTAGCCATGTTTAGTTTTTTAAGACCCTCATTTTTGAAAGAAATCTTCCAGATTTTTTTTTAGGGTATAAAACGAATTGTTTGAAAAGAAATTTCCAAGTTATCCTTTTGGCTGTATGCTAATCTCCTTATTCTGTATTAGTTTAAAATTTTTACTTTGAAATCTTGCCTAAAAGTAAACGGCGAACCCTAGGTGTGCCCAGACCGGGGTCCACAATAATCTAGGACAACTCAGAGTCTGTATTCTTTGTTTCTTCCAATCTCATCGGTCAGTTCATTGACAACAATGCTCGTTTCAACACTCTTTTCGAAGCTCTATTCAATCAGTGTGCCACCTTGGGCATATCCACAGAATTAAAACGATAAGTGCTATCTTCACAAAATTTTACTTGTGTACTCCTCTAGGCCTAATTAGACTGCCTACCTTTTTTAAATCAAAACTCCGACTTGAAAAGCTAGCGTGCCAGAAAGGGTTAAAGCGGGAAGAGTATCTGCTGTTCTGTCTTTCCCAGCAACCAAAAAACAGCCACATGAATCTCGTTCTACCCCTTGAAAACCCACTCCCTCAACCAATCGACATACTTTCTTTCTTTTATACTTTCTTTTTTCAGTTATAGACTTGTCAATCTCCACAATTTTCCCTCGCCCCTCGATCTTCTACGGTCTAGTTTCTGCAAATTTCACTTAAACGTCGGTTACATAACTGAGCCAGTCGGCTACAGTGCAAAGCTATATCCAATGCCAATGACGAAACATTTTGGAGTACCTAAGGTTTAAAACCACGCACCTCCACATCATAGTAGTATTAAAAATGTACAGAGTTTGGAAGAACAGAAAAGAAAGGGGAGAAATAATAGGAAAGCCTACATGTCTAAGTGGTAGTAGAGAAAGGAGAGCTAAATCTTTGAGAAAATAGGAGATGATTCAGGAAAAATCCCAGTTGTTAAAAAAGGAGTAAAGAATTATTGGCAATGGCGCATTAAACAATACTTAGCTGTGAAGGGATGGATGAGTGGGCGAAGTCTTGTATTTGACGGCCAATCGTAGTTAATCAATTTCGGGAAAAGCTAACATAATTTGAAAAGCTTGCAGTCCTAATATTAATTTATCGACTTGAGATTTAGAATTTCCCTTTTTTGAATAATTTAAAGAATATTTTGCAGGAAGTTGAGATTGCTATCGTTTTTAAATATGTAAAAGATGGGGTTGAGTTTTTCATCTTCAGAAAAGTTTAAGTATTTCACTGCAGGAGAATTTTTTCCTGTAGTGAAGCTGACAGGGAGATCGTCTTTAAGGTATCTGCCTACGTTCGGAGCACTTTTTTTTAAAAACATAGAATTCTGATGAAATATATATTTATTTAGTCAAAATATGATATCAAATCATGAAAATAGGTAAATTTTTAGGAATATTTTTATAAATTTTTGAAATATATGCAATTTTATGCAAATTTTTAGGAGAATTTAACACTTACGTTAAATGCCGTATATTTTTTCTCACAGCATATATTTCAATTTTTTTTATACTGTATACTAATACAACACTTATCTGTGTTATGAACTAAAATGTATATGATATTTCTAAAATTTACTAAAATATGTGTAATTACATGAAAAAACACAGTTTTTTGTAAAATATTTCTTATCGTTTTATATAGAAATACTTATAAAACAATCAAATTAATAAATATTACTTAGATTGTAGCTTAAAACCTAATAAATAATATAGAAAACATTTTAGGGAAATTTAATAGAGATATCTTTAGACCATTTTGAGTAATTACATTTCTTGTATGTAAAAACACTAGAAAAATTAGTTTTTCAGAAAACGCATTTAAAGATTTCACATTAACAGAAAAACTGTTCTGTTGTATTTACACACTTAAAATTCTCCACATTTGTACATCACACCCTCCATATCTTTATACTTAAGTAATTTTGATTTCCTATTTGATTTTAATTTTTTTCTGGCTATTTTCGAAATGAGCGACGAATGAATTTTCGAGTTCTTTATTCTTTCGTTATCAATTCCAAAGTAATTTTTAATCATTTCTTGTTCAATTGATATGCCTAAATGTTCAAACACAGGAAGTAATCCAAGATACCCTGAATTAAAAATTAAAACGGCTATATATGCACCCAGCAACATAGTCTTTATACCTAATCGCAATGTTGCCAAACCCAGTTAAAAAAACCGCAATGTTGCTAGTCCTAGTTCAAAGAATTAAGGCAAATAATTATTGCCAGAAACAAAAAAAAAAAGTACCCAGAATTAAAATGAAATGTTTTAGCACAATTTTACACACAAACAGTTAAAAAAAAAACACGGATAACAACATTGTTTACCTTTAAGTTGAGCCTTTTAAATGGCACTTCCGGTCTTTCTGCTTGCACTTCCAGTGCAGTTAATTGGCTATACCTTCTCTTCTAATTATCACAAACGTAAAAATGAACCATTTTCGGAATCCTACAAAATTGACCTTTCAAATTGGGCAATAAAAAAAATTGAATTTTTTCGCCGAAATCGTTTTTTTAACGTAGGCAGATACCTTAATAAATGAAGGGAATTAACTTCAGTTTTGGCAGGTGCTAGGTTGCGCGGCTCACTTTTCTTTTGCATTTCGGTGAGTCTTTTCTGATATTCAGAGCATCCTTGAAATGAGCTTACATGATTTTAAACGCAGGAAATACATTTAGGTTCTTAATTATCCTTAAGAATACAGGTTGAACTTCTGTGATGACCTCCACATTTACAGCGTCTTTCATCCTTGAAACATCTATGTTGAGTATTCTCAAATATCTGGCATTTAAAAGCATTGAGTTGGGCGGTTAACTTTAGGCTTATAACGTTCAAAAAAAGACTTCGAAACTACAGATGTTGTTGACAAAAAAAAATTGCATTGCCTGCCTTGAAATCAAAGCTATATCGTGTTGCTAACGAGATCACTCGGCGTAAGAGTAAACATACAGCCCTCTATCGTGTTACTAATGTGATCATCAAGTGTTATGTCGCGAATTTTAATTATTAATATGTGTTTCAAGTTATTATTACTCTAATATTTTAATTTGTATTCATGTATATTTTAATCTGGAAAAAAGTATTTTTAAATTGTTAAAGCCTTATTTAACTGGTAGTTCTTGAAAGCGTAGTGTAACAACGATAGGAAACGGTTGCAAGAGCCATCTAGTTTATTGGTTTATGGCCTTTTTACTAATAATGCAGGCAGTAGGGTGTTGTGTTGTCGCCTTTTACTAATGGTGTTTGAAACGAAAATCGTCTTCCTTTCGCTTTGTTATAGTTGCAGTTTTGCTTACTTCAAGACAGTGGTGGTTGAACTAAGCTTAGGTAATCGGGTTCTCGTAAAGCTTAGTTTCGCTTGTTAGCTGGGGGGTTCATTTTTTTCTCACGTTGTGTGTACAGATGTTTTTCGGACTGCATTGTCAGCTTTTCTGGTGTTTGATTCGTCATGGGTGTGTCATTTCCTCAGTTTAGATAACGTAAAATTCCGGCATTGGTGCGATTTTAATTTTATGATTTTTGAAAGAATATGAACTCATAAAGGCGGAGAAACCGAGATTTCCTGGGTGCTTGCACCAGGCTAGAGTTCATATTTTCTGATTCTGATTTTCAAGCTAGAAAGCTAGAGTAAGAAGAGAAAGAGTGGCGGGGCTTGACCCCTTGCGGGTCTTGCTCTTGCGAACGGCGTGTACCAGCGGGCTGCGGTGCGGATTCCCGGCTTTGATCAGATGAGAAATTACATAAAAAAAGGCTCTAGAACTCATCGCAAAAATTTATAGCATCGTCGTTTCTCCATTGTGAATTTTAAATAGGTATTCTCAGGGTGATGCAGATACCAGTCGGTTTTTTGCTTATCCTGCCTAGTGCATTTTCAGTTTGGGTCCTTTCAAGGCATTTTTTCCGGGTTGATTGCAGGGTTCCTGATAAAGACTGTTCCGGATTTAAAAAAAGCATCCCGATACCTGTGTCTTCCTTGGGTCTTGATTCTGTTGAAGCGTTAACGTTTCTGAATAAGAGTGTTCCTGTTTAAAAAAAGGCTACCTGATATCAATACTTTCCTGAGGTTTCGACCTGATTTAAGTGTTCCTGAATGTAGTGTGTTTCACTGACCAGCATTCGGCAAGCAGCATGATTTGAATTTTGTGGATTTCCTCGAATAGTCAACGAAATGAGGTGGACGAGCTGTTGAACTATTAACACTCCGTATTAATCAGTCAATGAAATTAAGCAGGACTATCTGTTGAACTATTTAAAACTCCGTACTTTTCAATCGATGATGACACACGCGAGAAAATAGGAGTTTGATGATGAACTTCACCCTGTGAGTGAATGTTTTTTGTCTTTTCTATTTAAACTGTAACCGAGTAATGATACTTATTTTAATATACGTGTAAACAAAGTGAATAGAAGAATTAAATAATGAGTAGTTATATTAATGTACTTGTAAACGAAATGATTTGAAGATTTAAGTAATGTCAAGTTATTTAAGTGTACCTGTAAACGATTAACTAGAAAATTGGTACAACCACCGAAATTGTGAGTTATGTAATGTTAAAAAAAATTAGTACACCTACACTTAACATGAGTGTAAGATTTAAAATGATATATATGTTAATTTACATCTTAAGTTTAATTTGTAGGGGACTGATCAGTTTACCTAGTTATCATATGTTTGAATATTCTAGAAATTAATAAATGTGTTTGATATATATTTAATGTTTCATTTCTTTAATTTAGTGTATAATGTACTGTGGTTTGTCAGGTCTCTCCATTTGTTTAAGCCGGGATGCTTTTAAGAAACATGGAGTTTTATTGAATTGGGGTTATTGAATTTTCCCTAGTGGGTTTCACAACGCGCCCTATTGTACTAAACCAATACCACTGTAGGATTAATAGATATGATATACGATTGTTTATTTGATTGATCTTTTGATTATTATGAATTAGATTTGTTTTGATTACATTTTTTTTTATTTAATTTGTCCGGCACCATAACTGGATCAAAATTAGGGTTTAAAGTTTTAAAAAGGTTTAAAACACCATTAATTTTCAGATATTCAACAATGGTGCCGTGACCTCGCGACTGGCAGAGCACTAGAATAATTTTTGTGTATATTATTTGAGTATTATTTTCTATTTATTTTCTATTTTGTTTTTATGTGTATGAATACTACATTTCTGATTATAAATGATGAAAAATATTTTTGCGCTCACCTAGATGTTTGATCCATTTATCCTTTAGTTTAAAGTTTTTGGTGAGAATTGCTTTTGTGTTAATGTGTTGATTTTGTTTATGGCATTTTGAATAATTGCTTTGGAGATTCTAATTTTAATTAATTTATTTAGTGTCAGAGCAGTATATTTTTGTGTTCTAGAAATAGTAATTTTTTAAACTTCTTGAAGTGTGTTAAGAGGTTTTATGAAATTTGTGCCTAATGGAATTGAGTTAAAAATTTGATTTTTGAAATTATTTTTGGAAAAATCTGAAATGTTTGTTTCTTAAAGTTAATATTGGTTACATTTGTAAAGTTGCGCGGGACCCGTGATAGTTTACTTAGGGATTCATTGAATTTTTTTTTTTTTTTTGGAAGTTAATTTTCAGCCGGAGTGAAGTTTCTTGTTTAGCTTTTATGAGTTTGAGTAATTAATTTTCTAACTTAGTTTGTGAACATTTATTGCTGTCTGAGAAATGTCTGAAAACAGTAGAATAGTGAGTTTTGTGTTTTACAGCAATTGTGAGTTGTGAATTTTGAAAAATTTTTTTGGAAAGGTAGAGCTGGTTTTGTTTGGAATTTTGGAAATGTAGTTAAAAGATATTATTCTCTTTACTCTTACTTTTGTTTTTCAAGTGTTTTAATAGTAGGTTTATAGTGAGTTTACTAGTGAGTGGTCTAACATCAGTTTTTAATGGAGATAAAAAAAAATTTTTTTTCGACTTTGTCAATTTTTTTTAGCTTCAATAGTTTTATTGCTTTGGTTTTGAATTTAAATTTTTTCTTTGGTTGAACTTGTTGCAGTGTTAAAGTAACTTTAAAAGTGGATGTGAAATGTGTTTTGGAAATTTAAACTAAATTTGGTCTAGGAGTTGTCTGCATTTGTATTGATATTAGTGGAAGTGAAATTTGTTTTGAGAAGTTAAACTTGATTTTGTGGAATTAGAAATTACTTATGTGAGTTTAGTGTTATGAAGATTTGAGAAGAATTTTTGATTTGATATTTTAAGAGTAATAAACTCCACTTAGTTTTGTATTGAGTTTCTGTTTTCAAATTGGTTGTCTTTCAGAATTTTTTTTTTTTTTTTTTCTGGTTTTCTGGTTGACACTGTGTGGTTACTGACAAATTGTGATTGCTCTTGAGGCTTAGTGTATTTCAAGGAGTTTTGTTTCGAAGTGGTTTAAGAAGTATAGCATTGAATTTTGTGAGATTTATAAATTTTAAGTTTGATTTTTTTTTTTTTTTTTTTTTTTTTTTTTTTTTTTTTGTGTGTGTGTGTGTAAACTGTTCCCTCTTGTCTGCTCTCGCATTTTTGTGCCTGCAGTTTTGTAGTCTTTTTGTGAAGTTGTCATGCTTACGACTGCTACCTAAAGTGCAATGCATACTCTTCATCTTCATTACTTACTCTCCAGGAACTAGACTTTTGAGAACTATTTTGTGTCGTTCATTGCAGTTGTGTTGATTACAGCCTTAGTTCGGTACATCACCTTTTAACTAGACGTGGATTCCGAGTGCATTTTTAACTGGGCTGGTGGTTTGTCTAGGGAATGCACTGAATTGCAAGTATTGTTCATTAAATTGCCTTACTCTCCCGACTTACATGGCTATGGTTTAATGGCTCTATGTTTCTTCATGGCAGTGAAACTGTGTGCGTAACCTGCTTCATTTCAGTTTTTGTTGAATTCTTGTTGACTAATTTCAGAATTCATTTTTTTGCTTGATCTTGAATTGTTTATGAATTTGAATTCCAATTTTTTTAGTGTTAGTTTTGTTTTTCTTGAAAGAGTATTTAAGGTTTTTCCTCCGTATTTTGCAAATGGTTTGGTCTAGGAGTTGTCTGCATTTGTATGAATTTTTTTAGTTTCGGTTTCGAGTTCTTGACACAATAAAGCTTTGCGTTTAATGATTTTTTCGGCTGGTCCGAACTTTTAATTTCCTTGTTTCAAGTAAGTTTCTCTAAATTATTTTTCCCTTTTGCTTCTAGATGCGCTCTAGATTCTTTTGGCTTATTTTTTTTTTCGTCAAGTTCTCTTTTCCGTTTCTGGGGGTGTTCTCCGTTTGTTTCATCTTCTGGTTCAGTTCAGTGTTTAATTCATTTAGGATTTTTTTTTGTCACTGTTCATTGGTTCGAAAGTTAAAATGTATTTTTTTTTCTTCACTAGTGATTTAATTTTTTTTTTTTTTGGTTTGTGTGCTTTTATTAACTTGTTTTTGCAAATGGATTTTATGACACTTCACTCCTGCTGCTGTTTAGTTGGTTATACGAGTTGTATTTGGATTTTGAATTTAATTTGTTAAACTTACTGCTTTGCAAGGAAATTTTTTTATCACTGCTCTCCGTGACAACTAGTTTTGAACTGATTATTTATGTGGCACTTAACTTGCTACTGTTTTGAAATGCTGTTTTCTTTTGTTTTGAAAAAAAAATTTGATGCTCAAAATTTTTTTCCCTGGTGCGTGGGGGAATGATATGTCGCGAATTTTAATTATTATTATGTGTTTCAAGTTATTATTATTCTAATATTTTTATTTGTATTCATGTATATTTTAATCTGGAAAAAAGTATTTTTAAATTGTTAAAGCCTTATTTAACTGGTAGTTCTTGAAAGCGAATGTAACAACGACAGGAAACGGTTGCAAGAGCCATCTGCTTTATTGGTTCATGGCCTTTTTACTAACAACGGCGGCAGTAGGGTGCTCTGTTGTCACTTTTTACTAATGGTGTTTGAAACGAAAATCGTCTTCCTTTCGCTTTGTTATAGTTGCAGTTTTGCTTACTTCAAGACAGTGGTGGTTGAACTAAGCTTAGGTAATTGGGTTCTCGTAAAGCTTAGTTCCGCTTGTTAGCTGGGGGGTCCATTTTTTTCTCACGTTGTGTGTACAGATGTTTTTCGGACTGCATTGTCAGCTTTTCTGGTGTTTGATTCGTCATGGGTGTGTCATTTCCTCAGTTTAGATAACGTAAAATTCCGGCATTGGTGCGATTTTAATTTTATGATTTTTGAAAGCCTATGAACTCACAAAGGCGGAGAAACTGAGATTTCCTGGGTGCTTGCATCAGGCTAGATTTCATATTTTATGATTCTGATTTTCAAGCTAGAAAGCTAGAATAAGAAGAGAAAGAGTGGCGGGTCTTGCTCTTGCGAACGGCGTGTACCAGCGGGCTGCGGCTACGGATTCCCGGCTTTGATCAGATGAGAAAAGACATAAAAAAAGGCTCTAGAACTCATCGCAAAAATTTATAGCATCGTCGTTTCTCCATTGTGAATTTTAAATAGGTATTCTCAGGGTGATGCAGATACCAGTGGGTTTTTTGCTTATCCTGCCTAGTGCATTTTTGAGTTAGGGTCCTTTCAAGGCATTTTTTCCGGGTTGATTGCAGGGTTCCTGATAAAGACTGTTCCGGATTTAAAAAAAGCATCCCGATACCTGTGTCTTCCTTGGGTCTTGATTCTGTTGAAGCGTTAACGTTTCTGATTAAGAGTGTTCCTGTTTAAAAAAAGGCTACCTGATATCAATACTTTCCTGATTTCCTGTTTCGACCTGATTTAAGTGTTCCTGAATGTAGTGTGTTTCACTGACCAGCATTCGGCAAGCAGCATGATTTGAATTTTGTGGATTTCCTCGAATAGTCAACGAAATGAGGTGGACGAGCTGTTGAACTATTAACACTCCGTATTAATCAGTCAATGAAATTAAGCAGGACTATCTGTTGAACTATTTAAAACTCCGTACTTTTCAATCGATGATGACACACGCGAGAAAATAGGAGTTTGATGATGAACTTCACCCTGTGAGTGAATGTTTTTTGTCTTTTCTATTTAAACTGTAACCGAGTAATGATACTTATTTTAATATACGTGTAAACAAAGTGAATAGAAGAATTAAATAATGAGTAGTTATATTAATGTACTTGTAAACGAAATGATTTGAAGATTTAAGTAATGTCAAGTTATTTAAGTGTACCTGTAAACGATTAACTAGAAAATTGGTACAACCACCGAAATTGTGAGTTATGTAATGTTAAAAAAAATTAGTACACCTACACTTAACATGAGTGTAAGATTTAAAATGATATATATGTTAATTTACATCTTAAGTTTAATTTGTAGGGGACTGATCAGTTTACCTAGTTATCATATGTTTGAATATTCTAGAAATTAATAAATGTGTTTGATATATATTTAATGTTTCATTTCTTTAATTTAGTGTATAATGTACTGTGGTTTGTCAGGTCTCTCCATTTGTTTAAGCCGGGATGCTTTTAAGAAACATGGAGTTTTATTGAATTGGGGTTATTGAATTTTCCCTAGTGGGTTTCACAACGCGCCCTATTGTACTAAACCAATACCACTGTAGGATTAATAGATATGATATACGATTGTTTATTTGATTGATCTTTTGATTATTATGAATTAGATTTGTTTTGATTACATTTTTTTTATTTAATTTGTCCGGCACCATAACTGGATCAAAATTAGGGTTTAAAGTTTTAAAAAGGTTTAAAACACCATTAATTTTCAGATATTCAACAATGGTGCCGTGACCTCGCGACTGGCAGAGCACTAGAATAATTTTTGTGTATATTATTTGAGTATTATTTTCTATTTATTTTCTATTTTGTTTTTATGTGTATGAATACTACATTTCTGATTATAAATGATGAAAAATATTTTTGCGCTCACCTAGATGTTTGATCCATTTATCCTTTAGTTTAAAGTTTTTGGTGAGAATTGCTTTTGTGTTAATGTGTTGATTTTGTTTATGGCATTTTGAATAATTGCTTTGGAGATTCTAATTTTAATTAATTTATTTAGTGTCAGAGCAGTATATTTTTGTGTTCTAGAAATAGTAATTTTTTAAACTTCTTGAAGTGTGTTAAGAGGTTTTATGAAATTTGTGCCTAATGGAATTGAGTTAAAAATTTGATTTTTGAAATTATTTTTGGAAAAATCTGAAATGTTTGTTTCTTAAAGTTAATATTGGTTACATTTGTAAAGTTGCGCGGGACCCGTGATAGTTTACTTAGGGATTCATTGAATTTTTTTTTTTTTTTTTGGAAGTTAATTTTCAGCCGGAGTGAAGTTTCTTGTTTAGCTTTTATGAGTTTGAGTAATTAATTTTCTACCTTAGTTTGTGAATATTTATTGCTGTCTGAGAAATGTCTGAAAACAGTAGAATAGTGTGTTTTGTGTTTTACAGCAATTGTGAGTTGTGAATTTTGAAAATTTTTTTTGGAAAGGTAGAGCTGGTTTTGTTTGGAATTTTGGAAATGTAGTTAAAAGATATTATTCTCTTTACTCTTACTGTTGTTTTTCAAGTGTTTTAATAGTAGGTTTATAGTGAGTTTACTAGTGAGTGGTCTAACATCAGTTTTTAATGGAGATAAAAAAAAAATTTTTTTCGACTTTGTCAATTTTTTTTAACTTCAATAGTTTTATTGCTTCGGTTTTGAATTTAAATTTTTTGTTTGGTTGAACTTGTTGCAGTGTTATAGTAACTTTAAAAGTGGATGTGAAATGTGTTTTGGAAATTTAAACTAAATTTGGTCTAGGAGTTGTCTGCATTTGTATTGATATTAATGGAAGTGAAATTTGTTTTGAGAAGTTAAACTTGATTTTGTGGAATTAGAAATTATTTATGTGAGTTTAGTGTTATGAAGATTTGAGAAGAATTTTTGATTTGATATTTTAAGAGTAATAAACTCCACTTTATTTTGTATTGAGTTTCTGTTTTCAAATTGGTTGTCTTTCAGAATTTTTTTTTTTTTTTCTGGTTTTCTGGTTGACACTGTGTGGTTACTGACAAATTGTGATTGCTCTTGAGGCTTAGTGTATTTCAAGGAGTTTTGTTTCGAAGTGGTTTAAGAAGTATAGAATTGAATTTTGTGAGATTTATGGATTTTGAGTTTGATTTTTTTTTTTTTTTTTTTTTTTTTTTTTGTGTGTGTGTAAACTCTTCCCTCTTGTCTGCTTTCGCATTTTTGTGCCTGCAGTTTTGTAGTCTTTTTGTGAAGTTGTCATGCTTACGACTGCTACCTAAAGTGCAATGCATACTCTTCATCTTCATTACTTACTCTCCAGGAACTAGACTTTTGAGAACTATTTTGTGTCGTTCATTGCAGTTGTGTTGATTACAGCCTTAGTTCGGTACATCACCTTTTAACTAGACGTGGATTCCGAGTGCATTTTTAACTGGGCTGGTGGTTTGTCTAGGGAATGCACTGAATTGCAAGTATTGTTCATTAAATTGCCTTACTCTCCCGACTTACATGGCTATGGTTTAATGGCTCTATGTTTCTTCATGTCAGTGAAAGGTATGGATAACAACTGTTCTTCGTTGTGACTCGCTTCTTTTCGAACCATGATGCAGTTTGGTTTTCTTCTAAATTGTGGCAAACCCTTTTGTTGGACACTTTCTTGTTTACGTAGAAATTCTCTGTGTGCGTAACCTGCTTCATTTCAGTTTTTGTTGAATTCTTGTTGACTAATTTCAGAATTCATTTTTTTGCTTGATCTTGAATTGTTTATGAATTTGAATTCCAATTTTTTTAGTGTTAGTTTTGTTTTTCTTGAAAGAGTATTTAAGGTTTTTCCTCCGTATTTTGCAAATGGTTTGGTCTAGGAGTTGTCTGCATTTGTATGAATTATTTTAGTTTCGGTTTCGAGTTCTTGACACAATAAAGCTTTGCGTTTAAGGATTTTTTCGGCTGGTCCGAACTTTTAATTTCCTTGTTTCAAGTAAGTTTCTCTAAATTATTTTTCCCTTTTGCTTCTAGATGCGCTCTAGATTCTTTTGGCTTATTTTTTTTTCGTCAAGTTCTCTTTTCCGTTTCTGGTTTTGTTCTCCGTTTGTTTCAACTTCTGGTTCAGTTCAGTGTTTAATTCATTTAGGATTTTTTTTTGTCACTGTTCATTGGTTCGAAAGTTAAAATGTATTTTTTTTCTTCACTAGTGATTTAATTTTTTTTTTTTTTTTTGGTTTGTGTGCTTTTATTAACTTGTTTTTGCAAATGGATTTTATGACACTTCACTCCTGCTGCTGTTTAGTTAGTTATACGAGTTGTATTTGGATTTTGAATTTAATTTGTTAAACTTGCTGCTTTGCAAGGAAATTTTTTTATCACTGCTCTCCGTGACAACTAGTTTTGAACTGATTATTTATGTGGCACTTAACTTGCTACTGTTTTGAAATGCTGTTTTCTTTTGTTTTGAAAAAAAATTTGATGCTCAAAATTTTTTCCCTGGTACGTGGGGGAATGATATGTCGCGAATTTTAATTATTAATATGTGTTTCAAGTTATTATTATTCTAATATTTTTATTTGTATTCATGTATATTTTAATTTGGAAAAAAGCATTTTTAAATTGTTAAAGCCTTATTTAACTGGTAGTTCTTGAAAGCAAATGTAACAACGACAGGAAACGGTTGCAAGAGCCATCTGCTTTATTGGTTCATGGCCTTTTTGCTAACAATGGCGGCAGTAGGGTGCTCTGTTGTCACTTTTTACTAATGGTGTTTGAAACGAAAATCGTCTTCCTTTCGCTTTGTTATAGTTGCAGTTTTGCTTACTTCAAGACAGTGGTGGTTGAACTAAGCTTAGGTAATTGGGTTCTCGTAAAGCTTAGTTCCGCTTGTTAGCTGGGGGGTCCATTTTTTTCTCACGTTGTGTGTACAGATGTTTTTCGGACTGCATTGTCAGCTTTTCTGGTGTTTGATTCGTCATGGGTGTGTCATTTCCTCAGTTTAGATAACGTAAAATTCCGGAATTGGTGCGATTTTAATTTTATGATTTTTGAAAGCCTATGAACTCACAAAGGCGGAGAAACCGAGATTTCCTGGGTGCTTGCACCAGGCTAGAGTTCATATTTTCTGATTCTGATTTTCAAGCTAGAAAGCTAGAGTAAGAAGAGAAAGAGTGGCGGGGCTTGACCCCTTGCGGGTCTTGCTCTTGCGAACGGCGTGTACCAGCGGGCTGCGGCTACGGATTCCCGGCTTTGATCAGATGAGAAATTACATAAAAAAAGGCTCTAGAACTCAAAAATTTATAGCATCGTCGTTTCTCCATTGTGAATTTTAAATAGGTATTCTCAGGGTGATGCAGATACCAGTGGGTTTTTTGCTTATCCTGCCTAGTGCATTTTTGAGTTAGGGTCCTTTCAAGGCATTTTTTCCGGGTTGATTGCAGGGTTCCTGATAAAGACTGTTCCGGATTTAAATAAAGCATCCCGATACCTGTGTCTTCCTTGGGTCTTGATTCTGTTGAAGCGTTAGCGTTTCTGATTAAGAGTGTTCCTGTTTAAAAAAAGGCTACCTGATATCAATACTTTCCTGAGGTTTTGACCTGATTTAAGTGTTCCTGAATGTAGTGTGTTTCACTGACCAGCATTCGGCAAGCAGCATGATTTGAATTTTGTGGATTTCCTCGAATGGTCAACGAAATGAGGTGGACGAGCTGTTGAACTATTAACACTCCGTATTAATCAGTCAATGAAATTAAGCAGGACTATCTGTTGAACTATTTAAAATTCCGTACTTTTCAATCGATGATGACACACGCGAGAAAATAGGAGTTTGATGATGAACTTCACCCTGTGAGTGAATGTTTTTTGTCTTTTCTATTTAAACTGTAACCGAGTAATGATACTTATATTAATATACGTGTAAACAAAGTGAATAGAAGAATTAAATAATGAGTAGTTATATTAATGTACTTGTAAACGAAATTATTTGAAGATTTAAGTAATGTCAAGTTATTTAAGTGTACCTGTAAACGATTAACTAGAAAATTGGTACAACCACCGAAATTGTGAGTTATGTAATGTTAAAAAAAATTAGTACACCTACACTTAACATGAGTGTAAGATTTAAAATGATATATATGTTATTTTACATCTTAAGTTTAATTTGTAGGGGACTGATCAGTTTACCTAGTTATCATATTGTTACGAATTTGGTATTTAAAAAGCTAATGTTAGTTTAATTATAAATTAAATGGTTTTATTTCTCGCGCAGTGCAGCGCGTGACGAATATTAAAAGAAAGCTAAGCCGGAAAATTGAAAATACAAGAGCGCGTGCATTAAATAAATAAATATCTCTTTTTGATTTCGAGAAAGTACTGGAAAATTCTAGCGCGTGATTTTAAAATCTTATAAAAGGAGGAAAACATCTCAGTTTGTAGTAGTTGCTTAGTTTGTTGTTGTTTAGAAAACTGCTATTGTTGATTATAGCGAATTCGCGGATTAGCGTTCTTTAGCTGTTTTGAATTACGTTCTATTGTACATTTGAGTAGTTAAAAGATAACTACTGTGAGATATTGTAATACTGCATGATAATTTGAGAAAATTTAAGCATTTTTGTTGTGATAATAAAAATTTTTGTTCATTTTTCATCGGACTTGTGCATTCATTTCATAACGAACCCGTATGCACGCAACAATTTTTGGTGTCAGGAGTGGGGTTTGAATGCCAATAACAAGAGCGATGGAAGAGCAATTAAGGCAATTGATAACAGCCTTTGCCTCGTTTAAAGAAGAAATGAAAGAAGAGATGAAATCTAGCCAAGGAAAGATGGAAGGGGCCGTCGACTCCGTTAAGGAAGAAATGAAATTGGGCCAGGAATCTGTTAAGGACGAAATGAAAGCCGTTCAAGCTGGTCAAGAAAAGATTGAAGCAGGTCAAGAAGAAATGAAAAGAGAGATTACCTGCGTAATAGGAAATAAATTTGAAGCTATGGAAGGCAGAATTGACACAGTTGAAAATAAAGTTGGACAAATTGAAGAAAAAGTTTCTTTTGTAAAAGATCAAATTGAAGAAAGAGTTTCTTCGGTGAAAGAAGAAATAGAAGAAAGAGTTTCTTCTGTAAAAGAACATATAGAAGGGAGAGTTTCTGCTGTGGAGGAACGAATTGAAGGAAGAGTTTGTGCCGTCCAACACCAAATCGAACAACAAATTGATGAGAGAGTTTCTGCAGTTGCCAAAGAAATGGATACTTTAAAGAAATTCGTAGCGTCGGCAGGGAGCAGGAGTGATGATTTTAAATTCTTACCAATGCCTGCTCGTCCACCTCTGAAGCTATCCACATATGATGGGAAGACCTCCTGGCAGGTGTATAAGACACAATTTTCTATCGTGGCGGATGCGAATGGATGGGATTCCCAAGCTAAGGCCTGTCATCTCGCCGCTTCTCTAAGAGCCGACGCAGCAGATATCCTTCAGATTCTTCCCGAAAACAAAAGGTTAGATTTCGAAGCTCTGTCCGGCGCCTTGGTGTTGCGCTTTGGGGAGAAGTGTTTAAAAGACTACAGCAGGCTCCAATTAAAATCTCGTCAACAGAAGCCTACCGAAACACTTCAGGAGCTCGCCGCGGATGTTGAAAGGCTGTCCCATCTCGCCTTTTCGGAATGCCCGACAGAAACAAGGGAAATCCTGTCCTTGCAATACTTTATCGACGGCATCCGAGATACTGAAATACAGAAAGCTCTAAGAATGGCGGATGTAAAAGATTTAAAAAGTGCTCTAGTGTACGCCATGAAATTTGAGGCAGCCCAGCAAGTCACTCGTCGAGACCGCCACCCAGTCAGAGCTGCTCAAGTCCAGGAGCCAGGGGATCAAGTCACCGCTCGACTTGACGATTTAACTAGACAACTGAACGCCTTGAGACGGAATATTGGTGAGAAGAAACCGACCGTTAAGTGCTGGAACTGCGATGCTGAAGGACACATACGACGAAACTGCAAAACACCCCAGGGTACTGATGTTAAGACCGCTTCTAACAAGCAGCAGGGAAACTAATTAGTGGCCATCTCGCGGGGCGGAGGTTGCCAGATAATGAAAAGCCCCCGTTTAAAGCGCTTCAGATTTCTGCAATGAGAGGCGGCAGTAATGGACTTTTCATAATAGGACATATTAATGGAATTCCGTGCAATATGACTATAGATACAGGAGCCAACGTCACCATCATCCAAAAAGATTTGGCTCAACAACTAGGAAACAAACTTATCTGGACGCCGCCCTGCGTTACTCTCCAGACTGTGTCCGGTGAGAAGATCGACATCGACGGAAAAGTAAATGTTAACATCACGTTTGGAAGTGCCGCTTACCATCACACGGCATATGTAGCAGAGATCACTGATTCTTGCATACTCGGATTGGACTTTCTAAGGAAATACAACTTTCCTTGGATTTTAAAAATAAAGAATTGCATTCTACATCTGAGGACATAGCGTTATTTCTCGTTAATGATGAAGAAGTTAAATCTGTCCATAAAATCATAGCACAAGACTATATCACAATACCGGCAAGAACAGAAATTTTACTTCCTGGATCCATAGCCGAAAATAGAAATTTCCGCTACGGCATCATAGAATATCCCAATAACTGTAATATCCCAAAAGGAGTACTAGTAGCCTCAACACTCGTCGACCTATCCAGAACGGTTATCCCGGTGAGAGTCGCCAATGTAACTGAAAAGTCGAGAGTTATTAAGAAAGGTGAAGTGGTTGCAACATGTACTCCAGTAACCAGCGTTGAAAGAAAGAGTAACATCCCAGAATCCGTGTCCTCAGAGAGCATTACATCGGAGTTATTGCAGAATGCACAATTAAACGATAAAGAGAAAAATGCTGCCGCTCGCGCCATTAAAGATCTTCAAGTTGTTTTCTCCCGCTCGTCTTCTGACGTGGGTCGAACTAGTTTGACACAACATAGAATAGATACCGGCGATCATCCCCCGATCAAGCAACATCCAAGGCGTCTGCCGTTTGCTAAACAGGAAGAGGTGCGAACACTGTTAAAAGATATGGAAGAAGGCGATGTCATCGAGCCTTCAACAAGTCCATGGGCATCTCCCATCGTTCTCGTCAGAAAGAAAGACGGCTCAACAAGATTTTGCGTTGACTATCGCCGGTTGAATGAGGTTACGAAGAAAGACAGTTACCCTCTTCCTAGAATTGACGACATTCTAGACACTCTTTCTGGAAGCAAGTGGTTCTCAACGCTTGATTTAAAGAGTGGGTATTGGCAGGTAGAAATACACCCTCATGACCGAGAAAAGACGGCATTTACTACGGGACAAGGGCTTTGGCAATTCAAGGTGATGCCGTTTGGACTGTGTAATGTGCCGGCAACATTCGAACGCCTCATGGAGACTGTTATGAAAGGACTTTCCTATGAAGCCTGTCTGATATACCTGGACGATATCATCATCGTCGGAAAGAGTTTTGAAGAGCATCTAGAAAATCTTAGAAAGGTGCTTCAGAAACTGAAAGAAGCCAATCTAAAGCTGAGTCCCGCTAAATGCAAATTGTTCCGAAAGGAAGTGACTTACCTGGGACATGTCATCTCTGCAGAAGGTGTGCGCACGGATCCTGAAAAGGTATCAGCGGTTAAATCCTGGAAACGTCCCGAAAATGTCCATCAGCTGAGAAGCTTCCTAGGGCTTTGCACCTACTATAGGAGATTCGTGAAGGACTTTTCTTCCATCACAAGACACCTTCACAAGCTGACAGAGAGCAACCAAAAGTTCTTGTGGACAAAAGAATGCGACGATGCATTTAACAACTTAAAGGAAGCTTTAACATCTGCTCCAATCCTGACGTATCCTCAGCACGACCGACCATTTATTCTCGACACCGACGCGAGCAATGAAAGTGTCGGTGCTGTTTTGTCCCAAGAAAGA
The DNA here is from genome assembly GCF_044657685.1 of Stegodyphus dumicola. Taxonomy (NCBI): domain Eukaryota; kingdom Metazoa; phylum Arthropoda; class Arachnida; order Araneae; family Eresidae; genus Stegodyphus; species Stegodyphus dumicola. The sequence goes on from NC_140769.1 coordinate 92,418,046, forward strand.
GACGGCCAAGAACGTGTAGTGGCGTACTGGAGCAAGTGCCTGTCTAAACCGGAGAGGAATTATTGTGTCACCAGGAAAGAGTTGCTCGCCATAGTCAAAGCTGTAGAACAGTTCCATCACTATCTATACGGCAGAAAATTCCTGCTCCGCACCGATCATGCATCATTGACCTGGCTTTTAAATTTCAAGAATCCTGAGGGTCAAATAGCCAGGTGGATACAGAGACTCCAAGAATATGACATCACTATCCGTCATCGTAAGGGATCATCACACGGAAACGCCGACGCCCTGTCTAGAAGACCTTGCCAAGAAAACTGTCGATATTGTTCCAGGGTGGAAGCGAAATACGAGCTGCTGACTCCGGTCGCAAGACAAATTACAACATCAACATCGGCTGATCGAGAACCGTGGAGTGATGATGAAGTCAGGAAAGACCAGCTGGAAGACCGCGACATTAAACCCATTATTGATCTAATGGAGTCGTCAAACAGAAAACCTACCTGGCAGGACATTTCTATCTGTAGTCCTACAACCAAACAATATTGGGCACTCTGGGATTCACTTCACATTCGAAACGGCGTCTTATACCGGAAATTCGAATCGGATGATGGGAAGACGTTCCGATGGCAGCTGATACTTCCAAGATTCCGCATTCCGGATGTCCTTAAAGAACTACATAACAGCCCTACGGGAGGTCACTTTGGAATAATGAAGACCTTACAGAGAGTTCGTGAGCGCTTTTACTGGAATAATGCAAGGAATGACGTGCAAAAGTGGTGCCGATCTTGCGATGCCTGTGCAGGTCGGAAAGGACCTAAGAGACGCAGCCGAGGCAAGCTGCAACGTTACAACGCAGGGGCACCTTTTGAACGAATCGCCTTTGACATCCTGGGACCTCTGCCACGAACTGCTGATGGCAACAAATACATACTCGTTGTCGTTGATTACTTCACCAAGTGGCCTGAAGCTTATCCTATTCCTGATCAAGAGGCTGTCACAGTAGCTGAGGTAATGATACAGCACTGGATTTCCAGGTTCGGAGTGCCTCTTCAGTTACATTCCGATCAGGGAAGGAATTTTACCTCGGTAGTAATCAAAGAACTATGCAAACTACTCGGCATTGACAAGACCCAAACGACGCCATTACATCCCCAGTCGGACGGCATGGTAGAGAGGTTCAATCGAACCATCCTTAATAACCTCTCATTAGTGGTTTCCAGAAACCAGCAGGACTGGGACAAGAAATTATCGCTGTTTTTACTGGCTTACCGCAGTGCTGTCCACGAGACTACCGGCTATTCTCCATCACAGATGCTATTCGGTCGTGACCTTCGTCTGCCTTGTGATCTATTGTTTGGCCGCCCTCCAGATGCTCCTTCATCGTCTGAGGAATATATTCAAGATCTCCAGGCCCGGTTTGAAGTGATGCACAACTTTGCACGAGAGCGAGTCAACTTAGCGACGGAGAAGATGAAGACCCGATACGACACAAGAGCTACTGAACATCAATTCCACGAAGGAGACAAAGTGTGGTTGTGGAATCCGACTCGACGGAAAGGACTTTGTACGAAATTACAGTCACCTTGGGATGGCCCGTACACAATTCTAAACAGGCTGAATGACGTCGTGGTTCGGATTCGTAAGTCTTCGAACTCTAAACCTAAAGTCGTTCATTACGACAGGTTAGCTCATTACTATGGCCATAGTACGTAATGTAAATAATTGTAAATAGTATCAGACCATGGTCCTTTTTGTTTTTAAATGTGTATTTGATTTGATTTGTATTTAGTATTTGATTTGCATTTAGTATTTGATTTGCATTTAGTATTTGATTTGTATTTAGTATTTGATAGCATTTGATTTATTTAAGTTAGTTATTGCATTTATTGTTCATGTTGTTTGATATTGTAATGTAATGTTTATGCCACAGTTGTAAGTTTAGCTTCCTGTCCAGGGACTGTACTGCCCGGGACGTGCAGTCCTTGGGAAGGGGGCAGTGTTACGAATTTGGTATTTAAAAAGCTAATGTTAGTTTAATTATAAATTAAATGGTTTTATTTCTCGCGCAGTGCAGCGCGTGACGAATATTAAAAGAAAGCTAAGCCGGAAAATTGAAAATACAAGAGCGCGTGCATTAAATAAATAAATATCTCTTTTTGATTTCGAGAAAGTACTGGAAAATTCTAGCGCGGGATTTTAAAATCTTATAAAAGGAGGAAAACATCTCAGTTTGTAGTAGTTGCTTAGTTTGTTGTTGTTTAGAAAACTGCTATTGTTGATTATAGCGAATTCGCGGATTAGCGTTCTTTAGCTGTTTTGAATTACGTTCTATTGTACATTTGAGTAGTTAAAAGATAACTACTGTGAGATATTGTAATACTGCATGATAATTTGAGAAAATTTAAGCATTTTTGTTGTGATAATAAAAATTTTTGTTCATTTTTCATCGGACTTGTGCATTCATTTCATAACGAACCCGTACGCACGCAACAATATGTTTGAATATTCTAGAAATTAATAAATGTGTTTGATATATATTTAATGTTTCATTTCTTTAATTTAGTGTATAATGTACTGTGGTTTGTCAGGTCTCTCCATTTGTTTGAGCCGGGATGCTTTTAAGAAACATGGAGTTTTATTGAATTGGGGTTATTGATTTTTCCCTAGTGGGTTTCACAACGCGCCCTATTGTACTAAACCAATACCACTGTAGGATTAATAGATATGATATACGATTGTTTATTTGATTGATCTTTTGATTATTATGAATTAGATTTGTTTTGATTACATTTTTTTTATTTAATTTGTCCGGCACCATAAGTGGATCAAAATTAGGGTTTAAAGTTTTAAAAAGGTTTAAAACACCATTAATTTTCAGATATTCAACAATGGTGCCGTGACCTCGCGACTGGCAGAGCACTAGAATAATTTTTGTGTATATTATTTGAGTATTATTTCATATTTATTTTCTATTTTGTTTTTATGTGTATGAATACTACATTTCTTATTATAAATGATGAAAAATATTTTTGCTATCACCTAGATGTTTGATCCATTTATCCTTTAGTTTAAAGTTTTTGGTGAGAATTGCTTTTGTGTTAATGTGTTGATTTTGTTTATGGCATTTTGAATAATTGCTTTGGAGATTCTAATTTTAATTAATTTATTTAGTGTCAGAGCAGTATATTTTTGTGTTCTAGAAATAGTAATTTTTTAAACTTCTTGAAGTGTGTTAAGAGGTTTTATGAAATTTGTGCCTAATGGAATTGAGTTAAAAATTTGATTTTTGAAATTATTTTTGGAAAAATCTGAAATGTTTGTTTCTTAAAGTTAATATTGGTTACATTTGTAAAGTTGCGCGGGACCCGTGATAGTTTACTTAGGGATTCATTCAATTTGTTTTTTGGAAGTTAATTTTCAGCCGGAGTGAAGTTTCTTGTTTAGCTTTTATGAGTTTGAGTAATTAATTTTCTACCTTAGTTTGTGAACATTTATTGCTGTCTGAGAAATGTCTGAAAACAGTAGAATAGTGAGTTTTGTGTTTTACAGCAATTGTGAGTTGTGAATTTTGAAAATTTTTTTTGGAAAGGTAGAGCTGGTTTTGTTTGGAATTTTGGAAATGTAGTTAAAAGATATTATTCTCTTTACTCTTACTGTTGTTTTTCAAGTGTTTTAATAGTAGGTTTATAGTGAGTTTACTAGTGAGTGGTCTAACATCAGTTTTTAATGGAGATAAAAAAAAATTTTTTTTCGACTTTGTCAATTTTTTTTTAGCTTCAATAGTTTTATTGCTTCGGTTTTGAATTTAAATTTTTTCTTTGGTTGAACTTGTTGCAGTGTTATAGTAACTTTAAAAGTGGATGTGAAATGTGTTTTGGAAATTTAAACTAAATTTGGTCTAGGAGTTGTCTGCATTTGTATTGATATTAGTGGAAGTGAAATTTGTTTTGAGAAGTTAAACTTGATTTTGTGGAATTAGAAATTACTTATGTGAGTTTAGTGTTATGAAGATTTGAGAAGAATTTTTGATTTGATATTTTAAGAGTAATAAACTCCACTTAGTTTTGTATTGAGTTTCTGTTTTCAAATTGGTTGTCTTTCAGAATTTTTTTTTTTTTTTCTGGTTTTCTGGTTGACACTGTGTGGTTACTGACAAATTGTGATTGCTCTTGAGGCTTAGTGTATTTCAAGGAGTTTTGTTTCGAAGTGGTTTAAGAAGTATAGAATTGAATTTTGTGAGATTTATGGATTTTGAGTTTGATTTTTTTTTTTTTTTTTTTGTGTGTGTGTGTGTGTGTGTGTGTATGTTTGTAAACTCTTCCCTCTTGTCTGCTTTTGCATTTTTGTGCCTGCAGTTTTGTAGTCTTTTTGTGAAGTTGTCATGCTTACGACTGCTACCTAAAGTGCAATGCATACTCTTCATCTTCATTACTTACTCTCCAGGAACTAGACTTTTGAGAACTATTTTGTGTCGTTCATTGCAGTTGTGTTGATTACAGCCTTAGTTCGGTACATCACCTTTTAACTAGACGTGGATTCCGAGTGCATTTTTAACTGGGCTGGTGGTTTGTCTAGGGAATGCACTGAATTGCAAGTATTGTTCATTAAATTGCCTTACTCTCCCGACTTACATGGCTATGGTTTAATGGCTTTATGTTTCTTCATGTCAGTGAAAGGTATGGATAACAACTGTTCTTCGTTGTGACTCGCTTCTTTTTGAACCATGATGCAGTTTGGTTTTCTTCTAAATTGTGGCAAACCCTTTTGTTGGACACTTTCTTGTTTACGTAGAAATTCTCTGTGTGCGTAACCTGCTTCATTTCAGTTTTTGTTGAATTCTTGTTGACTAATTTCAGAATTCATTTTTTTGCTTGATCTTGAATTGTTTATGAATTTGAATTCCAATTTTTTTAGTGTTAGTTTTGTTTTTCTTGAAAGAGTATTTAAGGTTTTTCCTCCGTATTTTGCAAATGGTTTGGTCTAGGAGTTGTCTGCATTTGTATGAATTTTTTTAGTTTCGGTTTCGAGTTCTTGACACAATAAAGCTTTGCGTTTAAGGATTTTTTCGGCTGGTCCGAACTTTTAATTTCCTTGTTTCAAGTAAGTTTCTCTAAATTATTTTTCCCTCTTGCTTCTAGATGCGCTCTAGTTTCTTTTGGCTTATTTTTTTTTCGTCAAGTTCTCTTTTCCGTTTCTGGGGTTGTTCTCCGTTTGTTTCAACTTCTGGTTCAGTTCAGTGTTTAATTCATTTAGGATTTTTTTTTGTCACTGTTCATTGGTTCGAAAGTTAAAATGTATTTTTTTTCTTCACTAGTGATTTAATTTTTTTTTTTTTTGGTTTGTGTGCTTTTATTAACTTGTTTTTGCAAATGGATTTTATGACACTTCACTCCTGCTGCTGTTTAGTTGGTTATACGAGTTGTATTTGGATTTTGAATTTAATTTGTTAAACTTACTGGTTTGCAAGGAAATTTTTTTATCACTGCTCTCCGTGACAACTAGTTTTGAACTGATTATTTATGTGGCACTTAACTTGCTACTGTTTTGAAATGCTGTTTTCTTTTGTTTTGAAAAAAATTTTGATGCTCAAAATTTTTTTCCCTGGTGCGTGGGGGAATGATATGTCGCGAATTTTAATTATTATTATGTGTTTCAAGTTATTATTATTCTAATATTTTTATTTGTATTCATGTATATTTTAATCTGGAAAAAAGTATTTTTAAATTGTTAAAGCCTTATTTAACTGGTAGTTCTCTAAAGCGAATGTAACAACGACAGGAAACGGTTGCAAGAGCCATCTGCTTTATTGGTTCATGGCCTTTTTACTAACAATGGCGGCAGTAGGGTGCTCTGTTGTCACTTTTTACTAATGGTGTTTGAAACGAAAATCGTCTTCCTTTCGCTTTGTTATAGTTGCAGTTTTGCTTACTTCAAGACAGTGGTGGTTGAACTAAGCTTAGGTAATTGGGTTCTCGTAAAGCTTAGTTCCGCTTGTTAGCTGGGGGGTCCATTTTTTTCTCACGTTGTGTGTACAGATGTTTTTCGGACTGCATTGTCAGCTTTTCTGGTGTTTGATTCGTCATGGGTGTGTCATTTCCTCAGTTTAGATAACGTAAAATTCCGGCATTGGTGCGATTTTAATTTTATGATTTTTGAAAGCCTATGAACTGACAAAGGCGGAGAACCGAGATTTCCTGGGTGCTTGCACCAGGCTAGAGTTCATATTTTCTGATTCTGATTTTCAAGCTAGAAAGCTAGAGTAAGAAGAGAAAAAGTGGCGGGGCTTGACCCCTTGCGGGTCTTGCTCTTGCGAACGGCGTGTACCAGCGTGCTGCGGCTACGGATTCCCGGCTTTGATCAGATGAGAAATTACATAAAAAAAGGCTCTAGAACTCATCGCAAAAATTTATAGCATCGTCGTTTCTCCATTGTGAATTTTAAATAGGTATTCTCAGGGTGATGCAGATACCAGTCGGTTTTTTGCTTATCCTGCCTAGTGCATTTTTCAGTTTGGGTCCTTTCAAGGCATTTTTTCCGGGTTGATTGCAGGGTTCCCGATAAAGACTGTTCCGGATTTAAAAAAAGCATCCCGATACCTGTGTCTTCCTTGGGTCTTGATTCTGTTGAAGCGTTAGCGTTTCTGATTAAGAGTGTTTCTGTTTAAAAAAAGGCTACCTGATATCAATACTTTCCTGAGGTTTTGACCTGATTTAAGTGTTCCTGAATGTAGTGTGTTTCACTGACCAGCATTCGGCAAGCAGCATGATTTGAATTTTGTGGATTTCCTCGAATGGTCAACGAAATGAGGTGGACGAGCTGTTGAACTATTAACACTCCGTATTAATCAGTCAATGAAATTAAGCAGGACTATCTGTTGAACTATTTAAAACTCCGTACTTTTCAATCGATGATGACACACGCGAGAAAATAGGAGTTTGATGATGAACTTCACCCTGTGAGTGAATGTTTTTTGTCTTTTCTATTTAAACTGTAACCGAGTAATGATACTTATATTAATATACGTGTAAACAAAGTGAATAGAAGAATTAAATAATGAGTAGTTATATTAATGTACTTGTAAACGAAATGATTTGAAGATTTAAGTAATGTCAAGTTATTTAAATGTACCTGTAAACGATTAACTAGAAAATTGGTACAACCACCGAAATTGTGAGTTATGTAATGTTAAAAAAAATTAGTACACCTACACTTAACATGAGTGTAAGATTTAAAATGATATATATGTTAATTTACATTTGTAGGTTAATTTTTAGGGGACTGGTCAGTTTACCTAGTTATCATATGTTTGAATATTCTAGAAATTAATAAATGTGTTTGATATATATTTTATGTTTCATTTGTTTAATTTAGTGTATAATTTACTGTGGTCTGTCTGGTCCCTCCATTTGTTTGAGCCGGGAGGCTTTTAAGAAAAATGGAGTTTTATTGAATTGGGGTTATTGATTTTTCCCTAGTGGGTTTCACAACGCGCCCTATAGTACTAAACCAATACCACTAGACCATTAATAGATATGATATACGATTGTTTATTTGATGGATCTTTTGATTATTATGAATTAGATTTGTTTTGATTATATTTTTTTAGTTAATTTGTCCGTCACCAGAAGTGGATCAAAATTAGGGTTTAAAGTTTTAAAAAGGTTTAAAACACCATTAATTTTCAGATATTCAACACAAGCACGAGAGTAAACACTAACAAAATATCAAATAAAATCTACAATACAGTAGAGTCTCGCAATTTCGACTTCTGATAACTCAACATTCCGCGTAACTCGACAACGTTTTAGGAACTTTTTTAGATATGTCTAGGCCAAAGGGAGCAAATATTACATACAGTACACATAATGAGTATTTATGCGTACGTTTTTTGTGTTCTGTTCAAAGATTTGAGTGTTCTTTTTCTGTAATTTTTGCCGTTTTCGCATTATGCCTTTAATTCTTGGAACTGCCTAACAAATTTCAAGATATGTTGTAATACTTAGCAACGCTATTTGCTTCTTTCGAGGATACCAAGAAAGTCAGGTAGCAGCTGGCCACTGGCTCATATTCCTTTCTCTATTGTTGCGAAACGTTAGGAGACTTGTCTGAAATTGTGTGACTCAATCGTTTTCAATCGTTTTGCAAACTAAACTCACACCAGTTCATTTCGGGTATCGTTCTCCAATTCGCATCCAGGCGTATAAGTGTTAGAAAATTTTTCGGGAACTTTGGATGTTCTGTGAAGTTAAAATGTCGTTCAAAAAGAAAAGAAAACAAACTAACGTGACAATGGAAATGAAACTAGATGTCTTAAAGAGGCTGGACAAAGCGGAAAGAGTAAACAAAATTACCAATGATTTAGGTGTTACATGGATTACTTAGGATAGGGTGTAAAAAGAAGAGGTCCGAAATTCAGTCTTGGTGTGTGAAAAAAACATTTTATAAAGGACAGAAAAACTATGAAAGGCGGTGAATACCGAAAATTGAGCAAGGCGCTTTATTTGTGGTTCAAGCAGCAAAGTGAACAGGGATCATCCATTTTAGGACCAATTTTACAAGAGAGAGTCCTAGACTTTTATAATGAATTTCAAGAAGGAGGCCCTGGATTTACTGCTAGTGTTGGTTGGCTGGACAGATGGAAAAAGAGGAATGGCATCAGGCAGTTAAACGTTTGTGAGGAAAAGCTATCTGCTAACTTGGAAAATGCTGCAATATTCAAGGATAATTTCCACAAACTAATTGAAAAGTAGGGTATATCTGAAATTCAAATTTATAATTGTGATGAGACCGGTCTGAATTCTTGAAATACTGGCATTCGGGAAAGAAAAATCGGCACTTGGCTATAAAGGAAGCGAGGAGAGTCACAATCTTGGTATGCAGCTATGTAACAGGGAGCCATAAGCTCAACCTAGCACTTATATGCAAATCAAAAAATCCCGAGGCTTTTAATTACGTAAAAAAAAGTATACTAATTGGACCCAAACCCACTATGATCTTCATCTTTGATACCGGAGTCTGTCAAACTCACAGATGAATGAAGAATATTTAATGATTGGTTTCATGTTTCATCAGCAGCTCGTTCCATCGGTGGAAAAGTTTTTTAAATGAAAAAAAAAATCTACCAACGAAGGCCATTCTCATTCTAGACAATGTCCCATCCCATCTTGATGCAGAACAGTTACGAGACGAAGATATAAGAGCCATGTTCCTACCTCCTAACGTAACTTTAGTGTGTCAGCCGATGGACCAGGGCGTTTGAGGCACCGAAGAAAAGGTACAGACGTAAACTTCTTTCATCTCTTGTCCGAACCATTGAGGAAAAGTGTGATATTATCGAGAAACTGATGAAAATAGATTTGTTGCATGTTATTGGATGGATAGCTCATTCTTGGAGTGAAATCCAATAGATAAGCCTTGTTCGTTCGTGGAGAAAGTTGCTCGACCATTCAGGAAACGAATTTCACGAAAGCAGAGAAGAGGCAGAAAATTGTGAAATAGTTAAGAAAATTCCAGGCTGCGATGAAGTTAGTTAAAGAATGGATTGGACAAGATGAAAATTATGAAATTTTAGGACATGCAGAAATAGTAGCAGTGGTGAAAGACAATGTGGATAAAAATGAAGATGAATAAGAAAATGAAGAGACTGAAGACAACGGAAAAGCTAAAATGATGACCCATAGTGAAGGATTAAAGGCCGCCGAAGGAATGCTCTTTACATGGAGGATCAACATGCATCTGGTATGGACATTTTGTTTCTCCGTCGCTTACGGGATGAAGCTGCACGACGACAGAATGAGTGTGCAAGACAATCCACTATCACACGATATTTTTCTACCAAGAACTACTAATAATTTTTCTTCATTTTTGTATGCAAGTTTTTTTACTCAATTATCTTAGGGTATTTCTTCTTTTTATGACTCCTATTGTGCTAGAACTTGACATAAAAAATCAACATTAATTTAATTGTATCCCACATAGCACAAAAACATCCTTGGGATATCCCAAGGATGTTGCTCGCGGGATATGCGTACATCCTCAGGACATCCCGGAATATCCCGCGAACCTCCTAAACACCTCCTTCCGAGTGCTTAATGTCACATCCCGGGATATCCTCAGGACATCCTAACCAAGTCCCATCGACAGCGTGCGGGATGTTATTAGGATATGAACTCCTACTTACTACATCCTCAGGACATCCCGGGATATCCCACAAACCTCCTAAGCACATCCCATTATATCCTATCTATGTCCCATCGACAGCATATGGGATGTTATTAGGATTTAAAGTCCTACTTACTACATCCTCAGGACATCCCGTAATATCCCAATTTCCTCCTAAACTCATCCTTCTGAGCGCTTAATGTCACATCCCAGTATATCCTTAGGACATCCTATCTACGTCCCACCGACAGCGTATGGGATGTTATCAGGATTTGAAACACTAGTTACAATATCCCTTTAACCTCTTAAATACATACTCTCAACTGCTTAGTGTCACATCCCAGTATATATACAGAGGAAAATTCCAGTGAAAGTATGGGAAGGTGTGATGATCTAAAACCTACTTTTTTTTACACAGATAGTCTCAAATCGTTCTCCTATGGTTACAATGGAAAAATCAGAAATGTTGAAAATATTTATACAACTTATTTTGTTTTTAAATCTGAATTTGTGAATATATTAAAACTGAGCAAGGAAATTAAAATGAATTATTAATACAAAATATTAAAACTGAAAATTTTGCTTTTATTTTTAAGATATTAAAAATCTTTTGATCATTTTTAAACATCCAATAGCCCCCAAATTGAATTATTCATAATTAAATCATTTTACAAAATCAGTTTCTAATTTCAGTTAATTTGTATTAAAAATTGAATAATAAAAATTACCCATTTAATAATCTTTACATAAATGAATCATCTTTCTTTAAAACATGTAAGGAATTTATAGTGTTTTGATGACACTGTTGGGAAATTGTTAAAAGGAATAAATTGTATTCTTAAAACTAAATCAATTCCTAGCCTCAGAATAAATAAATATGTTTTCGTAACATGAGAATGCTGCAGGCTTTTTTATATATTTAATAGTTAGTTGTAAAAATTTAACATTATGTTAACAATTCTTTATATCATTCAAAAGGTAACTCAAGAAGCTCTTCTAAAATTCTATCTTTCTGCTCACACAATTAAAAAAATATCTGAAAGTCCTCAGATTTTAGCAGTCACTCAAAGAGGCTAAAAGTTTATGAATGCATAGATTATCAATACAGATGGGGCAGTGGAAATAGCAAAGCATTTTATAAGATACTGACACCAGAAAGTTATATATCTTCTATATATTTGAAAAATGTAGAAATATATCATGTAATTATGTAGAAATATTAAAATGTTTTCAATTAGATATATCATGAATTAAATGCATTTTGAATCAATCAGATTAAAAATTTAAAAAAGCATTGTTAAGAACTGTGTGTAATGCTTTTAAATAGCTTGGCTTGTTAGTCAATAATATATTAGATTTTAAAGGTAACTATGTTAAATTTTGCCATATGGCAAGACTTGAATGAAAAGCGAAACAAGTTTACGACTGACGATATGAAGTCACATTTAAAAACTAATAGCCCTTTTAGATTAAAAAAAAAAAGTTCTGAAAATAATTTGCAATGGTTCATTGGTATTATTTTACGCAAAATTCAGTAAAATGAAATTTACCCATTGAAATCAGCACCAAATTAAACTTTGTAAATTCTAGTGCATGTTAAAGGTTGTCTCATCCAGAATTTTATTACTAACCATTCATTTCAGAGCAAAATAAAACAGTAATTGCCATTTATATGACAATCAATATCAAAAATTTAAATCTGCATTTTACACAACATAGAAAAACTTCAAAAGATCTACTGTTTACCATGCAATTAAGGCATTTTATTCTGCTATCAACTCTACCAAATTAATTCCATTAAGTATATTCAGTTAACTCTTTCTGCTCAATATATGCAATGTAAAATTTTCCATAAATTTATTAATTCATTTTATTTTGAGGTGAGCTTTTATTCAACTCTCAATGTCAACGAGAATGTGTTGTATCATAAATTATAATACGACGTTTAGCTCAAGAGAGCTTCTCTTGACGCATGCGCCGTTCGCGTTTATCCGCGCGGTGAATGATGACGTAACTGTTTATTACGTATATATGTATATGTATACCATTCTTACTTCTTCGCCTTTTTTCTCTGCTGTACGCAACTATGTTTAAGTTAATTTCTGTCATTAAAAATGTTCATTGATATTACAATCTATTTAGGCTTATTTATTTCTTCAATGGTTATGGGCCCAGGAACGTTTCAACTGTGCCTAATTAGCAAAATACTTATTTTAAAATGAACATTTTGAAGTTTTCGAGCATTGAACTCTTAAGCCTAATTCAGTGCAAGAACTGTTACGTCTAATCAACGGTAAGAACTGATCAGCGTTCAGTTAAGCCTATTTTTATAGCGCTCAATCTTGTTTTTTTGGCTGTGAGAGACTGTATTACATTATGTCGCATTTGACTACTATAGAAAAGCTCGGAAAAGATAATTTTGACAGTTGGAAATTACAAATAGAAGCAGTATTGATTAAAAACGACCATTGGGATTATGTAACCGGTAAAGTGCTAAAACCTGCTGAAGGAACCGAAGACGAAACGAAATGGCTCCAAGCTGATCAAAAAGCTCGCGCAGATATAATTCTTGCTATTAATCCTAGTGAACTGTGTCATATAAAGCATTGTGTGACATCAAATGCTGTGTGGAATAAACTCAAAGCCGTATATGAATCGAAAGGACCTGCGAAGAAGGCTACATTATTAAAACAGCTTTTATTTAGAAAAATGGCGGAAAGCGAAACGATGTCTGAACATTTGAATAATTTCTTCGAACTAGTTGATAAGCTTAAACAAATGGAAATTGACATAGCTGATGATTTATTATCGATTCTTCTGCTCTATAGTATTCCAGAAAATTTTGAAAATTTTAGATGCGCCATCGAATCAAGAGATCAGTTACCTAGTCCCGAATCTTTGAAAATCAAAATGTTAGAAGAATGGGAAGCAAGAAAAGGGAAAACGTCTCAAGATTCACAGAATGCATACTATACTGATTATAAAAGAAGAAATCAAGAACAGAAGAAAAATGAAAAATGGAAGGTAAATTCAAACAAAAGTTTTCCAGCTGAAAGAAATTTTCGAAACTTGAAGTGTAATTACTGCTTGAAAATTGGGCACAAGGCATCTGAATGCAGAAAGAAAATAGCTGATAGAAAATATGCGCAATCAAATAAGGGAAATCAAGGTTCTATGATGGCTTCTAATTTTGAAGAGCAGATTAGTTTAGCAGTAAACAATGCTTATCAGAAGACCTCCTCATGGTGCTTAGATAGTGGCTGTACATCTCACATGTGCAATGACAGAAGGTTATTTTCAGAATTTCACCCTCGAACGAATTTAACCATAAAGTTAGCAGTTAACAAAACAGCAAAAATTACAGGAATTGGAACTGTCCTTATAACAGTACCTAACGGAAATAAGACAATTAAACTTACGCTCAAAAATGTGTTATGTGTTCCGGAATTAAAATGTAATTTGCTGTCAACATCTAAAGCTACTGCAAATAATCGTTCAGTGATTTTTACAGAACGACATGCTAGAATAATAGAACCAAATGGATCTATACTAGTGCAGGCTATTCGTCATGGTGATCTTTATTATATACATCCAAGCACTGAAACAGCTGCAATAGCACAGGTAAGTGATTTTGTAAAGTGGCATCTTAAATTAGGTCATTTAAATGAGTCTGATTTGAAAAGACTTAAGTCTGATAACATGGTTAGAAATTTAAATTTTAATAACACTGAATCTCTAAAAGACTGCAAAGTCTGTATCAGAGGTAAACAAACTGTGCAACCTTTTCAAAAAGAATCAAAATTTCAAAGTGATGAATTACTGTACTTGATTCACTCAGATTTGTGTGGACCTATGAGAGTCCCATCCCATGCTGGTTCGCGTTATTTTGTTACTTTCATAGACGACAAATCGCGTTATGTCGAAGTCAGTTTTCTTAAAACTAAAGATGAAGTGAAAAATGCATTCATTAAATACAAAGCTGCGGTCGAAAATCGTCTAGGAAAGAAAATAAAAATCCTTCGGACTGATAACAGTCTCGAATATCTCGGAGAAGAATTTAATAAATATATTCAAGAATGCGGGATTAAACGAGAATTCTCTGCACCAATGACTCCTCAACAGAATTCGAGAGCTGAACGCATGAACCGCACTTTAACTGAAATGGCCAGATGTTTGTTACTACAAAGTAATCTTCCCCAATCCTTTTGGGCTGAAGCTTTGAACTGTGCTGTTTATATTCGTAATCGTTGCCCAAATCGAAGCCTGGGAGTAAACAAAACACCTTATGAGTTATTTTTTGGCATCAAGCCAACTGTATCTCACTTCAAAGTATTCGGACAAAAATGTTTTGTACTTAATAAAAGGTCTAAAGGGAAATTCGATCCTCGATCAGAAGAACATATATTTGTAGGATACTCAAATGAATCGAAAGCATACAGGCTGTGGAATAAAAATTCCAGAAAAATCGTTATAAGACGAGATGTTAGATTCATTGATGAATTTGAAAACTGTACTAATTATGATAAAGATTTAGAAGTTTTATTTCTCGAAAATATTCCTGATAAAAAGAAGGAAAAACCTCTGAATGTAAATCAAATATCGGCTAATGAAATAACAGAAGACCCCTCAAATATGGCAGAAGCATCTGCTGAATCATCTGATAATGAAGATTCTAATTCCGAAGCACTACCTGAAATGCAGATTAAAAGGGGGGCAGGTCGTCCAAAGAAAGTCAAGACTGGGAAGCCAGGAAGACCAAAAAAAGCAGTACCACAATATAAACATAGAAAAGGAAGAAGCACAAATTGCTGAAGAAGATACAAATCCGACATTAGAAGAAGCATTAAATGGAAGTTATGCTGAAGAATGGCATAAGGCTATGCAAAGTGAGTATGAAGCACTTGTTAAAAATGGTGCATGGAAATTAGTAAAGCGACCACACAACAAAAAGGTAATAGGATGTCGCTGGGTTCTTAGAACGAAATATAATGCAGATGGAACAGTTCAAAAGAGAAAAGCTTGATTGGTTGCTAGAGGATTTGCACAGGAACCTGGAATTGATTTTAATGAAACCTTTGCTCCAGTAGCCAGAGCAAGTTCTATAAGAACTGTGATTGCATACAGTGCTGAACAAGACCTTATGTTATATCAACTAGATTTTGTTATGGCTTATGTTAACGGAGATTTAAAAGAAGAAATTTTCATGGAACAAGCTAAAGGTTTTGAAGACCAAAATAATCCTGATTATGTTTATGCTTTGCAAAAATCTCTTTATGGTTTGAAACAAAGTAAACGACAGTGGTATGAAAAATTAGACAAAAAACTCAAAAACTTTGGATTACAACCATTACGATCAGATAAGTGTGTATACAGGATGAAAACATCTCAAGGTGAGTTAATTCTAATTTTATATGTTGATGACTTAATAATAGCAACAAATAGCTGTGATTTATATGCTGAACTTAAAGGTTATCTTTCTAAAGAATTTCATGTTAAAGATTTAGGCAAACTTCATTATTGTCTTGGAATAGAATTTAATCAAGATGTAAATAATAATTCTATTAGTTTATCTCAGCAGAAATATGTTGATAATATTCTACGAAGGTTTAATATGCAAGATGCAAAACCAGTAGCAACTCCTTTAGATCCTAGTGTAAAATTAAGTAAAGAAATGTGTCCTTCTGAAACTGAAAAGGAAGAAATGAACAATGTACCTTATCGCCGTCTAATTGGTTCGCTTATGTATCTTTCTGTGTTTACTAGGCCGGATATTACATATGCTGTCAGTCACCTGAGCCAATTTAGTAACAATCCTGGAAAATTACACTGGTTGGCTGCAAAGAGCGTTCTTCGATACTTAAAAGGAACTAAAAATTATTGTTTAAAATTTCGAAAGACTGGAAAAGCACTTATTGGATATACCGATGCCGACTGGGCGTCTGATGTTAATACTAGAAAATCGTATACAGGTTACCTATTCAAGCTAGCTGGAAATCCGATAACATGGGAATCACGAAAGCAACAAACTGTTGCATTATCAAGTACTGAAACAGAGTACATCAGTCTTTCAGAAAGTGCCAAAGAAGCAGTTTATTTACGTCGTTTTCTTAAAGAATTAAATTTTACTGCTGATTATCCAACCATTATATATTGTGATAATCAAGGTGCACAGAAGCTTATGAAAAATGCTGTTTATCACTCACGCACTAAACACATAGATATTAGACATCATTTCATTCGTGAAATTTATGAAAGAAATGAAATAGACGTTAAATATGTGCCAACAGAGAAAATGCCTGCTGATGTACTGACAAAAACATTGACTGCTTCGAAACATTCTAAGTGCTGTAAATTAATTGGAATAACTGTAAATGATTAATGTTTATTTTTTTTTCAGCCGCCAAACGTCGAAAGGGGGATTGTTGTATCATAAATTATAATACGACGTTTAGCTTAAGAGAGCTTCTCCTGACGCATGCGCCGTTCGCGTTTATCCGCGCGGTGAATGATGACGCATACTTGCCAACCTATGACACTCAAAAATCAGATTTTTTTAAGAAATCAGGAGATTTTTCACAATGTTAAAAAGACTTTTTAAATGATAAAAATATAGTTTTTAATAATGAATTAACTTTAAATAGTTACTAAGTCTTAAATGCAAGCAAAACAAAAATACCTTAGGCATAAAAAACATTTTTATTACTTTCATCGTTTTTTAAAAAAAAAAAAAGGCACTTTAATCAGTTTTCATACAAATGTTATGGACAGTGGCAGATTTTGCTCTCTTTAAGAAAGAAACTTCATAATTTTGTTCATAGCAATTGCCACGTAGGCCTGCTCTGGCTAATAAAAGTTTTTCTAATGTGTCATCACTAATATTAGATCTAAATTTAGTCCTCATTTTCGCAACAACACTGAAAATCCTCTCGCACTCTGCATTACTATGGGGAACTGTCAAGATGGCCAACATAATTCTAGAGAGTTCACTATATTTTAAAATTCCATCAGCACCTTTCAATTTTCCAATTAACCTCCACTGGGTGTCAATCCTAGCTGATTTTATAACTTCATCCAAGTTTTCTAATTGTAAACTGCGAAATTACTACTGCAATTTTTCAGTTATAACATCATCTTTCATGACTAAATGAAGTAAGACTGGAAATATATTCGAGAAATATCTTATATCAGAAAAAGATGCATTTACTAGAACAGAAACATCTGTAACGTTAGCATGCAAAATCATTTAATCGTTGATTGGAAATTTATGAAGTATGCAATCACGTACTCGGCAGAAGTAACTTCTAAAATAGATATAAAACTTATTTTTGTCTTTAACAATTGCACCTGTTTTGGTCCTTGCACTTGAGTATTTCTTAGCGATTTCACTATCGGGAAACATTTTTCTAAATAAAGCTGCAGCGTGATCCGATGCATTCAGTGACAGGTTGTGCTCCAGCAAAAAGGCAGAGAACAGACATTCTGTATTATGGTCTTTTGTTTCCGAAGAAAAATTTAATTTTTCGTTTTTTCAAAACAACTCATGTTGTCCTTGTGTTTTTGTGTACGCACATGTTTGAGAACATCTGCCCTTCCACCAAGCGAAATCGAAAAATCGCAACGACAGATGGTACACCTTGCAAATTTATTACATTTCCTTGAAGAAATAATGGAAGGAAAGTCAACTGTGTACGATTTTTGAAACGTGCACGAGTATTTCACCTTTCTCGCAGACATATCAAAAGACGATAATTTCTAAAACTATTTCCTAAAGGCACGTGTACTCACGCAACTCAGGACAAGATGAACGAAATAGCGAAAGAACATCCAAAGAACGGCCAATGGCCTTGAGCTTGCTTTGTGCTCATTGGCTAATATATGCCAGATGACACGCAGTGGAACTCGATGCCCATTGGACAACCGGAGAACGAAGTTTCTGGATACGTATGCTGTCGATCACAAAGCAGAAATTCTCATCTGATTCGCAAGGTTTCATTTTAGATATAATCTAGAGAAGAATCACTTTTTTTTTTTTTTGTTCATATAACGAAGTATTAAGCCAAGTTCCATAAAAATCGTGAGAAATATTAAGAATAAGAAAAAGTCGGGAGAAATATATTGTAAATCGGGTTGGCGGGAGAGCGGTCGAAAATCGGGAGTCTCCCGCCTAAATCGGGAGAGTTGGCAACTCTGATGACGTAACTGTTTATTACGTATGTATGTATATGTATACCATTCTTACTTCTTCGCCTTTTTTCTCTGCTGTACGCAACTATGTTTAAGTTAATTTCTATCATTAAAAATGTTCGTTGATATTACAATCTATTTAGGCTTATTTATTTCTTCAGAATGTTTAGTTCATTTTTTATTCGGTCTCAAAAGAGAAATCAAAATACGTGAATTTATGTACGTGTATTTATGAATCAAAATACATGAGAAATCATAGTGAGAAAAGCACTGCTACCTTAAACTGTGATTATATATAACAAATGCATTGAATTATAGTTAAAAAATAGTGAAAATATTTATATTTCTGAACTATTTCATATATAACATTTTCAGTTTCGCATATGTGGCAATTTAAGAACTTTTTTACGTATACCAATTTTTTGAAATATCTGCAAATTTTTGTATCTTCAAGGAAAGCTTATTCTTTCACCTTTAGTATATAAGTAATGGTAATTTACCAGATAAAATTACTTAATGGGGAATACAGAAAAGTATCTAACCACTTACCTTTGTGACTTCATCTGCAAAGAGACTAAAAAAGTAGTTCAGCTAAATCTGCTATAATAAATATTTATAATAATGCTAAATTATGCAATATGTATTAATATGACAAATTTTTGTAAAGCTATTTATTTGGACGAAAAATAAACACATTCAGAAATTTATGGCACTATATTATGATTTACAGAGGAAAAACACTTTTCAAAATTCAAAATAGTTTTTATTAATCCAATTTATCACATTTTATTTGAATTCATGAAAAACAATCTTATATCCATGTATTCTTATGTATATAAGAACTCTTGATAAATTGGATCTCTGTCATTGCCTTTCACAGCACCTAAAATAAAAAAAACACTCATAATTACTATATGTGAATATAATTCATAATTAAATTTAAACAAATGACTATTAGAATGCAAATTAAAGGAAGCATTTAAAATATTTTAACATTTAGTACCTATAAACAGAGTAGCAATTATTTGATTTTTCGATTATAGTAAAATAAACATGGGGGATGCCTTTTAAAATTTTCTATGTCAGAAAATAAACTCAAACCACCAGCTGAACATATGAGCAGTTTTATCAATCAGCCACTGGTAGGTAACCTGGATACTGAATCAACATATAAAGTTGCCAAGATAAAGGGAGAAACAAAATTATGATAATCACATCTTACCTATTCATAAAATTATTTTAAATTTAATGTGTAGGCAAGTCCAAAAAGAGTGAGAATGAATTTATTTTGCAACACAAAGTAAAGTCTTGCAGGAGCAAAAAAAACTTGTCTCATGAGATTGGCAAGTAAAAAAATAATTAACTGCATCTGGTAACATTTATCTGACAACACATAAGTAATTGTTAGCTACGTGCAGAAAATAAAATCTGATCAGGGGCGTAGCTAGAGGGGGGCAAGGGGGGCATCTGTCCCCGGGTGCAGAATCCAAGGGGCGCCAAACTGATGTTAGAACATTTTAGAATTAAATGTTTTCCATCCTTGGCAAGCAGTAGGGGGCGCGAAATCTTTAGTTGTCCCTGAGCGCTGAAAACCCCTAGCTATGACTCTGAATCTGATCATGTTAATGCAATTTTAAACTTTTGAATTTAACCGCAGAAATTTACCAAAGAAGCATAGACTCCAACCTTCAGCAAACCTTGTCAGTAGTCAACGCGCGAACGACATTTTTACAACTTTGAAAATGTGCGCGTAGCGTATGTTGTAATTAACCATTCATTAATTTTAAATTAATAATTAATTGTAATCAATTTTATTACATTTAAAATCCATATACATATAAAACTGAATAATTAAAAATATACCTTGTAAATTATATGCACATTTAATTAGAAATTTTCTTTTAACTCCTCAAGCATTCACTAATAAAAAGTACTTCAAATCACTACTAATCATAGAAAAAATCAGAAGCTATAAATCATATCTTTATTCTGGATATGATTTCTACAGGGAAATAAAATTTAAATAACCAAGAATGATACATATAAGTATTAAACAAAATACGCATAATTTATGAATGCAAAGATTTATATGTAGCATGCTTAGCAAGCTTAAGTTCTGATTTTGAGAATGTTTTTTTATAACACAGTTCTTCATTTGCCTGCATATTTATTTTTTCAATCAAAACTGCTTCAAGAGTTTTAAGACCTAAATTTGGTCGAAATTCCGTCTGATTTTTTTTAACAATAGAAAAAATTCTTTCGCAAGCTGCATTTGAATGAGGTATTATTAAGACACATTACAGAAGGCAATACTTTGTATTTAATACACCCATTCATATTTTTTAATTTGGCAATTTCTCTCCATGCTATATCAATACGCAAATCTACAATTTCTTTCAAATCATCTACTTGATACATGGAAAATTCAATTTCTACTTGATTAAGACATTTTTCATCAATAATGGATGGAAAAGTATTCATCAAGTAAAGAACAGATGAAAATGAGACTTCAGTTCTCAAGTTGATGTCAGCAACTTCAGCATGTTTTAGAAATGGATCACTCAGTGGAAATTTATCAATTATATATGAACATGCAGTTACAAAAAAAGCTCGCACAGAATTGAAAAATGATTTCACTTCACTTTCATTCAACTTGGCATTTTTTAAATATAGTCTTGTTTCCGCACCAATCACTAAATTTTCATTTTCTTTTTGTTTACTATACTTCTGAAATGGAATAGAAGTTAGAGTAACATCTTCATTTTCTTTAGAAATTACTGATGGTTTTACGAATCTAACAAATAAATTCATTTTGATAAATGATGCTACACCTTTAAACTTTCCAATCATATTACTAGCATTATCTGAAGAAAATGATAAGCAATTTTTCCATTCTAAACCTTTGTTTTTAAAGTTTTCATTTATACAATTAAAAATACCTTCTCCTGTATTATTCGTGCATTCTAAAATAGAAATCAATGAAGTAATTATCACTCCCTTTTCTTTACTGTAGTATGTTATAACCAATGGGTACAGTTTATTATCATTACTTCCATCAGTACTTAGAGAAAATGATGTACTGCACACTGATTTTATAATATCAGCAACAGTATTTTCTGCAAGCGTTTTCACAATAGCAGCAGTTTTGGTATGACCGCAGCTAAATTTTTTTGCTATGGCAGAATCCGGAAACATTGCTTTGAAAAGCTCTTTGGAATGATCCGTAACAGAAAGCGGTAGATTATGTTCAATTAAAAAACGAACAAAATAGCATTCGGGTTTTATACGATCTGTTTCATCATCTTTTATTAAGAAATTTGTTATTTCTTTAGATTTTACGGTGCCAAGTTCTATATGCTTTTGAGAAAACACATGCCGTTTACAGTCATCTTTTCCGCCATGAGCAACTGAGAAGTCTTTGTTGCATACACTGC
Source organism: Stegodyphus dumicola (assembly GCF_044657685.1). Lineage (NCBI taxonomy): Eukaryota > Metazoa > Arthropoda > Arachnida > Araneae > Eresidae > Stegodyphus > Stegodyphus dumicola. The sequence continues at coordinate 92,439,825 of NC_140769.1, forward strand.
AGTGTGCGTGATTCACAGAAATTTCGGACGCTTTAATGCATGGAAATTCTGAAGAATATGAATCTTTAAACTTCTGCTTTGATAATTTTGGCTTCTTCGTTCGAGGCAGCATTATGATTAAAAATCTTTCACCTGATTCATAGTTCACAAGACACATGCTAAGCTCTCGCCGTAAACTACACAATGCAGCCGAATGCAGCCTAAACACGCATCAGCGAGGAACCTGGGAGACAGACAATTGGGTGGAACTATTGATAAGTCGTTAACGGTTGGAGTTACTGATCTACGATTGGCTAATTCTTCAAAACTAGGAACGCACTCAACACGTGATATATGATAACACGAGTATTCAGCCAATCATCGGATGAATTAGTTGGTTCCGTTTTGCGTACTGGTTCTCCTGCTCTTGTTTCTGTAAAATCCGTAGTTTTTTTCCATACTTTTCGTAGCTCGTAGTTTTTCATGAATTTCCGTAGAAACTACGGAGAATCCGTAGTAGTTGGAGTCTATGAAGAAGTACTTGTAACAGTAGTGAATGAAGATGTGGCTAATCTTTACTGTATGGTACACCTTGGTTTCTGTCTGAAAAAAAATCGCAAAGTGGTATTGGTTGTTTGTGAAATGTGGAAGCCCATTGCGTCAAATAAGTTTTTCGGTAACCCTAATGTTGATAATGTTGGCGAAAGTAGCCTATGGGAAAAAAAAAAAACTTTTTTTTTGTCAATAAAAAGGAGTTACTTCTGCAAATATTGCCAACGTGCTGTGATAAATTTAGTTTTGGGCTACTTTTTTTAATAGTAAACCTGTAAACCTTTTGTACGGTCCCAGGTTTTTGGTTCTTACCATTCTTTTCAATTGCTGTGTTTGGTTGCACGGAAGTGGTATGGTCTTGTATTTTGAACATGCTATTTATTATTTTGGTGTGGGTACCATCGTTTGAGTATGTCTGAGGTGACTACGAGACGAAACATTTAATTGAATTGCTTACCTGGAGGATGGTGGTGGGAAGGCTATACATATGCATGTGAAAAAAAAGGTATGTTAAAAAATGATGTTTCATTTATTTTTTTGTTTCTGTGTGTTAATTTTTGTTAGAAGATTTGTTGTTTAATGTTTTTATGTTAGGAAATATGTATTTTTGGTAAATTATTCCTCTCTGTTTGTGTATTTTTGGTTGTCTGTGTGTTAAGACAGTGGCGAATTTTTTCTGGTAACTATGATATTTTTAACTTTTTGATTTTCTTAAAGTGAAAATAGATCAATGTGTACATGGACAAAGTTAAGGCAGTGCACAATGCCCATTTTGTGCAGTTATCTGTTTTAATAGGTCGATGTGTACATGGACACAGAGTTTGTGTATGTCTTTGACTTCTTATTTTGGTTTTGTGTAGCGGCCACCTTGAAATTGGTGCCGATCTTCTCAGGTGACAATCTTGATATGAAAAAACGAAACGATTCGCTAAGGGTTACAGTAGAGTAAATTTTTACCAAAGATATTCTACCATAATCACCATTTCAGTGGTTTAAACACTAGTGGAGCAGTATGCAGAGATGAAGATTTGAGTTTTGTTTACACAGCATGATGGTTTAGGCACTCCGGCCATTACAGTGAACAAAGTTATAATAAACATAGCCACAATAATTGTCTATAAATATTGATGTATAACACTGCATTAACTAATATATTTCTTATGCTAGTATATACAGAATCCTTAATCGAAGGGAAAATCAGAAGACTGTGCATGCATTTTCCTTTAACTGAAACATGGATTTGATCATACAAATCTGTCTTACGGGACATGCCACACTATGCAGATAGACAGTAAAAAGTGCTTGTGTTGTTTTTATTTGTTAGAGGTATGAAATAAATATACTTCTAGATTTTAATTTTTTCTTTTCTTGTTTTACATTTGGATTACCTATCAAAAAGTAAGGAATTTTGACATTATTACAATATCTGAGTTAAAATAACATTCCAAATAACAATTATTGGTAATGTTAAAATAATGAAAATTTTAAATTGGGTTAAAAAGTAACCTTTAATGTGGCATGTTCTTGAATTAAACTCTATTGACTTTAAAAACAACAAAACGTACCTCTTTATTAAGGACTTTAATTAACTAATTTTAAATACGGAGCTATGAATGAATTTTTTCCCTTGCATGTTATAATAACTTGAAACAAAATTACTCTGATACAGTCAAAATTCCTAAATGCAAGTACATAAAATTTACTTTAGCAATTTAAAGAGATGAGACACACTGAACACATGAATAAATTTCTATCAAAGAATAATGTATTAAATTTGGCCCATTCTGTTATGGTGAAATCGTCATGGCACCAATATGTCATAGAGAAAAAAATCACGGTACCAATAAAGTTATGGTTTCCTAAAGGTTTCCTACTCTGTTCACATAACACTTAAGATTTTTTTTTACAGTAATATACTAATATCAATAAGCCCTGTACATTTGCGTTGTGTTTTCGGATTAACCCTGAAATCAATTTGAGACTGAGACGGGTGAAAATCATTGAGCACACACACAAAAAGAAATAAATAAACATTGACTGATCTAGGAAAGTGAGCCTATTTATTAAAATTTTTAAGAGTTACTTAGTCCAGTGATTTGTAAGCAATTAATATTCAATCAGTACTGTTAACATATTGATTTTTACACAGTGCAGAATTAACTTAGTAAGCAAATCATATTCAAGCTGAACTGTAAAATATTGCTTTCTACAAAATGCATACCTCTACAGAGTAATATTACTTCTATCTTAGACTCAATAATATCACACTATTATTGCTATTACATTCAGATAAATATGATTAGATAAAACTTTGGATAAATTAACAATACCCTCCCCGGGGAGAAAAAAAAGAATAATTAACAAGTTATACATTCCAAAAAAAAAAAAAAAAAAAAAAAAAAAAAAAACATTTCACACAGAGTAATCAGTACCAATGTAATTCTGGTTATGGCACATAGTAACTTTCTATTTTCAAAAGAATGATTTAACTGGGTAATATGTTAATTAAAATCAGCTATTACATCCTACAAGCAATTTAATCCCTAAGAGGAGCAAAGAAGCTCAACTAATGACACCTTTACCAATCAATCTTCACCAAGAAAGAAATTCACAAGTTCAATTAAATAATTTAATGAAGAATAAATTTCCTTAACCAATCTGACTAATTTACATTCACAGTTTCAATTAACTAATTTAAATAATGATATATTTCCTTGGCCAGTCTAATAATTTACTTTATGGACAACAAAATGATTTCATTAGAATTAGGTTAGTTTACTCAACTACAAAATTTTTAATTCAACTAATTAAGTTATTTCAATCACTATTAACTATTTTAGTTGTTAGAATTACTTATTAGAAATGTCTAGTAAACTTTACTATAAGAATTGCCTATTATAAATTTTTTTTTTTTTTTTTTTTAAATATCCGACCAACAAATAAAAAAACAAATAAAAGGAACTTATCTTATGAAATACAAGCTGCAGGTGAACAGGAGGAGGAGAAATGCCCTCATATTTAAAAATTATCAAGATGCCAAGGAGGACGGCTGCTGAGCGTAGTAGAAAATGAGAAGAGTTCGTGGGTGGATAGTTTTCAAAAAAGTCCGGCCATTTCCATTGATTTAAGAAGCACTACGGAGGTTCTCTTTGATGTCCAATCCAATATTGAAGTTAGCATTTTTGTCGTGGGACACCGGAGCTAGCGATGCAGAAGACTCTTGATGGCGGCAATTAATTCTTAAAGATTAGGAAGGTCGAAGCAGATGGAAACTATTCATGGAGGAGAGACTGAAATTTCTTCTTAACGGCACTAGAACTAGGCATCACTAGCGATGCAGAAGACTCTTGATGGCGGCAATTAATTCTTAAAGATTTGGATTATCGATGTAGATGATACTCTATTCATGGAGGAGAGACTGAAATTTCTTCTTAACGGCACTAGAACTAGGCATCACTCTTCTTTGCATTTTCCTATTTTAATTATCTTTGAGTAACTTACATATTAAGGCACGGCAATGAGGAGCCTATAATTTAGTCGAGGTCATAATTCGTGCAACTAAGTCACTCGTTCAAAACTCCAGGGCAAGAGGCCCGTAGATCCAAAGGCGGAAAAATGCATTTTCCGAGATGAAATTCTGCTGCCAACGAGACAGCGTCAGATGGTAAGTAGAAAGTGCAAAAAAGTGTAAAAGTGAGCTCGTCCCCTAAAACAACCCGTTAAAAGGGAGAGCGCCGGACTGCCAAGTTGGCGCAACCCATTTTTCGCCGAAAGTTGAAATAGTTGCAACCACAGCATACCCTCATGTTATCAAACTCGCCAAAACCACTATTTTGAAACCTCAACGGAAAATCTATGTCGCCAAACCCTCGCCAAATAACCACCACCTGCGACCGGGGGAGATTAGGAATTTCAACAACCCTGCAAGGGTCCCAACGAAAGAACGCTGAAAACTCGCAAAAAGTGACTTTTTAACCAGAAAGAAGGCATTTCATCCCCCTTTAACTAAATCACAAGCGAAACGAAGAAAATCTACTAATTAAAGCTCATAACTGAAATGCAATTAAAGTTAGAAAAATGAAAGTTATGCCAAATTAAAGAGCTAATTTTTCTGCAACTAATGATATTAAATACTAAGAAATCAAATTAATTTTTGACATGAAAAACTGAGTTTATTACGCAGGAAAAATACTTATCCATTGTTTGCGTGTACAAGAATGAAGAACGCAGTTCGCGTAAACTCGGAAAGCCAAAATATATTACACTAGAATTAATAGGCCCCAAAAAGAATATAACCAAACTTGTGTAGCTCAAATTTTGAATAATTACAACTTAAAATTTTGATTTTTATGAATCACTTAATTAAATTAAATTCGCTACACAACAATTCCATAGTAAACTTTAACCATTAGATTACATTATTACACCATGTTATCAGTTTGAAAAGCAAGTCATATGCCAGATCTTGGATGTAAAAGAAATGCACAAAATAATATACAGATTATTGAAAAATGATGTATACCAATGTTTATAGATATGATTAAATGTAACAGAAAATTTACTGTCACAACCACATTTTTAAGTGAAATGTATTATTTTAACATTTTACAATATTTAAGGTATGGCATTAAATACAACATTATGTGCCTGGATATAAGTTAGTAAATTTAAAAAAAAAAAATAATAATAATAATCAAAGAATGAATGTCATGAAAAATTTCAAAAACAAGCAGAATTTAATTTAGAAGACCTTTAGACACGTATGATAAATAAATTTGAGAATTCTTCACCCAAAATTAAATTATAATTAACTAAAACCAGTTTGACTGACCTTCTACAAAATCCTTCAGCTGCAATTTTTTCTAGCTTAAAAACCAAATTCTTCTCCACATGGTAATAACATCTTAACCAGTTGAAATTCCTGCAGAAAGTTTGATAACACAGTAATAGAATTAATAGAATAGAAAAATTAACACAAAAGTATAGAACATCATTTAAACTTAACATTATTACAAATTTTGGTGCTTTCTGACTATCTGCAAAGCTGTGAAAATTGGCAAAATGGTTAGTTTATGGTTCATATCTACTGCTCTGTTCACAAGTAGTAATTCAAATAAGCACTTTATAAGAAACAAGAAATTTTAGGATGCACACACACAAAAATATATACATTGGGTCAATATTCACATATTTTTCATCCAATGGAATACTATTCAGAAATAAAGATTAAATATAAAGCATGTAAATACATGTGTGTGGTATGCATGTTCATAGTTTGCTATTATCGTGTGCATACTCTTGGTGTTTTAGCATAAGTTGAAGCTGTGAGGGCAGATGATAAGAAAGTATCAGAATTTTTCATGTATAAGAAAAGATTGCCCTGACAATAGTATCTCAATTGTTTAACACTGACATTTACATAGCGCATTAGAAATATATAGTAATATATGTATAATAAAAAGATAATTGCATAGTATTAATTCATTTTTTTAAATGCCAAACTTTAACAATTCTTTCACGTGAACATCTAAAATCCATTCTTAACTAAATAAATAATAAAATCATGTAAATTTCTTATCAAGCCCATCATTTCCGAAATGTCTACTTCTGAAAGTTCCCAGCATTTCTCAATATATTATTAAATTACTAAACTAAGCATCAATGATCGTCATGTTCGCTAATGTGGCAATATCTTTCACACTTCTTTGTTACCACAAGTAACAAGTAGGCTTCAATAAATCTTTAACTGTTACATGCTGCTTTTGTCTAAAATTTGTACAAATAATAAAATTAAATGAGCTCTTTATAATATGCTCAAAGAAATAATTTTGTATGAAAATTTGTATGTTATATATTGGCCTGATTAATGATTCAGGAAATAATTCGGGTTTTCAAAGTGCTTCCAATAATTCAAATTTCAGCTTGTGTCAAAATAAAATCTATAACACAAAGATAAGCAAATTTCCTTATGAACAATGCATTTTAACATTATTCAATCACTGGCAATCACACAGTACTGATTGCTTCAATAAACATTACTGTAACTGTGTTATTTAAAAGACTGTAATGTTTTAATTATTTCCTTAATTAAAACATTACAGTCTTTTCCTCCTCCTAACACCAAAAGAAAACCCAGATAAGAAATATAAAAATATCAGTAAAAATAAATTATATTACTGAATGACAATTTACATTAATTACACTTATGCATATATTATTTTATTATAAATTATTTCAAAATCAAAGAAGAGAAGGGGGAGAAACTTTAATATTGACATTTCTAAAATGATAGAAACATTAATCATTTAGTACAGTTTGTTATTTCAGGCAAAAAGAATTCACTTTTCTGGATAGCATTTATATTTTCATCTCACTTTCAATGAAACATTAAGAGAAATGCACATAATTTAAACACCAGTTTATTTTATTTATCAGACAGATTATGTCAACTCGAAAAAACCTATCAGTAAAATTCGGTAGTAATAATTCTGAATGTTAGGCAACTTGCAAGATTCAACAAAAATTATCAATACTTTTATTATAATGACAATACTACAGTAACATGAACATAAAATTAAACTGCATATAACTATAAAATAAGCCAGCATATAATAATGGTGCATTGGTTTCTAAAACAATGGGCTCGATGAAAAAATACATGTATTATGGTAGCTATTCATATTCTTCAGCTTTCCTAATATTCTCATGTTCACTTTACATAACTAAAGTATCTAAAATATAATAAAAATGCAAACAATATTTATGAGAAAATGTTAAAAGCAATCATAAGCATTTGATTGAATGACCATATTTTTTCTTCAAGTCGAATCTTAAAATGATATGCAGTTTGAAAAATGCTTAATCCTTTTATAAAATATTCAAAAAAGATTAAAAAAAGGTACTGTTCTGTTATCAGGACCGGGTTCAGAATTGTATTTATGTATGCTTGTATATTTGTATGTTTGTGTGTCTACATATACACATCTATGCACATACTTACGAACACAGGTTCATACATTTCTTATTCTGGTCCCAATAACAGAACAGTACACCCAAAAAAACTTGAATTACAAACTAGATTAAGATAATGTTTCAACCATACATATTTTGGACAAAACAATGCAAACTCTTATTTTTATACAATTGTTCAAACTATTTAACATAAATTTATTGCTGCAATAAAATAATAAGCAATCTGATCACACATATTATTTTGAAACTGAATGCATAAACTAGACTAAAAAAAATTCAGTCATAAACATTTGGATAGCAGGGCAAATTAGATATTTGAAAAGACAGCCAGCCATTGAGATACACGTAATTCACGACAGAATGGTAACAATTCATAAAGCTGTGAAACATTTAACTGTCAAAATGACATAAATTCGAAAAGCAAAAAAAGTAAACATACAAATATTGCAACTGAACTTACCTTTCATGCAACAAAAAATATCCATACAAGTTAACCTCATGGCGCAGCCATTTTGGATTTCGTTTCAAATCAGACAGATGTTTACGGATTTGCGGAAGAATACGAGTAACTAGTAGTTTGCCGGATACAATGTGCAATGACGCGAAAGAATATAGTTCTGTAGAACTTCCTACATTATTCCGTAATAAACAGTACTATTTCCTAATTTTTTCTTTATCTAATTAATTAATTAATAGGGTAATAGTTAAATAATGCCAAATTCATTTTTAATGAAATGTAAAATTTTGCATGTATGGGACGACCACCTTCCGTCCAATATTTCTGAGAATATAAACAAATTTTGGAATCTGAGAGTATCAGTAAATAAATATATAGAATATTGCCTCTCAAACGACCACTTCTGAAAGTGACCAATAGTTCTGAGATTATAAATAAATATTGATATTAAGCATTATTTCTATAAGACGACCATCTCTATATAAGACCAAAGTTTCTAGAATCTTGGATAGTCATCAGAGATGTATCTTTACTGCGAAATTATCGCACGACTGTAATTCAATATCAATAACAGATCGCGCGATTGAAAAACATTTTCTGTCCTGTAATTAGAGGGAAAAAATTTTCCTTATGAGGTATTTCTCCCGCTTTCCTAGCGTGCCTTCGTGGTGTAATAGTTCTGCACGCTGGGTCGGTATTTCAGAGGTCTGTGGTTCGATTCACGGCGAAGGCGGTTGCTAATTTTTCATCTCTACGGCTTCCCAAAAAAATCCTAATGTCTCTACAGTGGCGCCCGAACTAAAAAGGTGTTGGATGAGGTATATCCACACCCAGGATTTAGTGATTGGATCCCCTTAAAAAAAAGTCGGCCTTTAAAAAGAGAAGTAATATAAGGTATTTCTTCCGCTTTCCTTGCGTGTCTTCGGCCCACCAGCGGCCGAGCGGTAAAGTCGCTGAACCCTGGTAGTGCGATCCGAGGTTCGAATCCCGCGAACGGGCTGGCTGCATGGGTGTTTCGTGGTTTTCCCCACGTGTAACGTGTATACGAGCCAGTTTCACTTAGAAAGTCCTCCACGAAGACATCCCTCCCCTTAGGCAGATAGCCCTAGTGTGCTTTGCCATAATTAAATACACCACCACCACACCTAGCGTGTCTTCGTGGTGTAGTGGTTCTGCACACTGGGCCGGTATTCCAGAGGTCCGTCCTTCGATTCCCGGCGAAGGCAGTTGCTAATTTTTCATGTTTCCTGCTTCCAAAGAAATACCTAATGTCTCTATACCCAAATTTAAAAAAAAAAAAAAATTCGTTTCCGTAATTAAATATATCTATATCTAATTTTACCTATATTTGTAGTAGGGTTTGTAATCTGTAAGTAATTATACATGTAATTTATACATTTTTTATAAAAAAAAATATATGTTATTTAGAATTTTGAAAATATTCTAGAAAATGCTAATCCATTGAAAAAAATCTTTTCCATGACTAAATAAATTTTTAAAAACGTCAGAAAAAATAGCAGTTAAAATTAATAACAAAATAACAAGAATAAATCATCAATCATATCAATATTTTTAATGTACAGCATTTAGAAACAACTTAGTAAAATACATATGAAAAATAAAATAATGTGCAAGTTTCAGATGTGCAATGTCAAAAAATTAAAACTGGTAAATTTGAGAACAAATATCCTCAAAATGTTTGACAATGAAAGTCCTCCGGACAATGCAGAATGAATGTCCTCAGGATGTGAAATTGGTGAACTCCTCAGGACATCTGAGAATCAACATCTTCAGGACATCCTGTCATATCCCGGGACATAGCGACTTAAATAAGACATCCTCAGGATGTTAAATTACGATCTCCTCAGGACATCTGAGAATCAACATCCTTAGAACATCCTAAGTATGTCCCGGGATATTGCGACTTAAATAGATCCTGAGGATGTTTTGTGCTATGGGGAATGTACGTTTTCGTATTCAATATTGTGCTACAAATGCCTAGAGTAATTTATAGTTAAATATTAAGAGTTCTGAAAAACCCACCCCTTATTCCGTTAAACTCGGCAGTCTCAGTCCACAAATTATGCCGAGTTTGCGAGACTCTACCGTATAACGATCTGTAAAGCCTGCGTGTACGTATAACGGAATATAATTTCTAAAATAGTGCGATAATACACAAATATTCTGTAGCCAATCAGCGAGCTAATTAACAAACCAATTTAAAGCAGTCACAAGCAGATCACGTCATACTTCACTGCGCTGCATTGCTAATATTGATTACATCATCCACAGCATTAAAATTATTTAAGTAATTATAAATAAAAACTGATAATAAAATCAGTTTTTCAAATAAAAATGCAAAATTAAATCGTATTTTAATATTTAACAGCCATAAATAATTTTTAAACACAAAATTTATACATATTAAAACGCAAAATTTATACATATTAAAGCGCATTATTTAAAAAATAAAATGGTGTCATTGCTTACATCCTCCACAGCATAAAATTATTTTGTAGAATTCCGTTAGAACGGTGTCAGTTAAAAATGCACCAACAATCACGCCAAATATCGTGGCTCGAGGCCCGACGGCTTAACGTTTGAAATATCGTGTCTCGAGATTTCTAGGTTTCCTCTGAAATATCGTCACACATTATTTTGAGTATTTATTTACGTTTTAAATATCGTGGCGCGAGATTTCCAGTTTTCGTTTGAAATAACGTCGCTCGTTATTTTTTGCCATTTTAGTATGAAGGCTTACACAATTTGACAATTACCTAATGGCGAAGAGGCTGCTATAGGATTCCTTCACTGCTTACCACCATTTAGAATCATATTTGAAAGAATTTATGTGGCGTGGCTTATATTCTAGAACCGGAATTTTTTTGCAATATTGAATGATATTTATAATGTTATGCCACCTGTTTAGATTGATTTTCGTTTTGTTTTATTTATGTCTAGAATATTCTTTATGCCACCTGTTTAGATTGAATTTAGTTTTCTTTTGCTATTTTTTATTTATTTGTAGAATATTCTAGATTAAAAAATTTACTTTTATTGGAATTAAGAAATTTTAAAAAATTACTTTTTACACAACTATTCTTTTTAATATTTTGAATTCTGTTATTACTTTATAATTTTACACTTGGCGATAATTGGTAGCAAAAATAAAGTGGCGAATTTTTAATTGACGCCGATTTAACGGAATATTAACAATTTTTTAAAACAGAATAAATAATAAAATAAATATTTCAAATAAAAATGCAATAAAATGCATTATTTAAAAAATAAAAATGACGCCAAAGGCCACAGTGCTCGAACTATGGATTACCATAAATCAATAGTCCAGCACTGGGTGCCAGATGTTGTATCCATCATCATCTGCCACCAAACGTAATTTTTTTCACCAAAAACTATAGTGCGCCGGTCCACTAAAGTAACGCCTCTTTTGAAGACTTCAGTAAAAGTTTACGGTCAGGTGCCCCCTGATATTTTTGACAATTTTTTGACGTTAAAAATGGAACCAAAAAGTAATGGTTCCAAGATGGCTGTCGCCCGAAACAATTCGGAATACATAAGTCCCCAAAATTACAAAACTATTATCTCGTTTGTTCTTCGCTGCATCTCATCGTCAGGTTACAGCCGAAAACTTCGCAGCAAAAACATCGCGCACGAAAACGACGCGGAGAAAACAAAGCAAAGCGAAAATGTCGTGGTACAAAATATCGTGCGAGAAAAGAAAGCAAAGAGAAAACATGGCAGTTCTAAAACATCGTGGTACAAAATATCGTCGTCGAAAATAATGCAATTAAAAAACTTCGCAGTTTAAAAAATATTGTCGTCGAAAATATCGTGGTAAAAAATAAAGTACCTACAAATCCTCGCATGACGATAACATCGCAGACATGCGTTTTTCAGGCTTTAATAATTGTAAAAGGATACTCGTAATGCTTTTGTGAGCGCATAGATACCACCGAATACTCGACTTTCCATTCTCCTTCTACCCCTCTTATACTTCTTTTTTCCAAACTTGCTCTCATTAGTCTCCACAACCATATCTGGACCTCCAATGTTTCACTCTTTTTTACACATACGTCTCTACACACTTCTGTCCAAAAATTCCTCAATTTAATCCCCGTTTTATTCGAACAAACATTCACCTCATTCGTAAGCAGATTCGTTCCAGTTTAATATACCCATAAAATTTTAAATATCAGTTATACTCAACTTGCTTTCTTCTTGCCATGTACCCTCCCTTACAGATTTCTTATAGCATTTGCACCTTTCTCACAATAGACCCTCTAATGGCCATCCGATCGATCCTTAAGCATATCTTTTGTACAAATTAGGCATTTATACTGAGAAATAATTAAATCCTCATTCGTACACAAATCAGTAATAGCTTTCCTACCCTTTCGCTCTATAATATATATATAAAAAAAATAAATAAATAAAAAAAATAAAAAAAAAAAAGTTACTAGACATACTGTTTTGCGGAGATGACAGAATAACAATTAATTGCAGACTGTCAGCTAACAAAAACCAACGGTCAATTAACGGCAATTCAAAATGCGTGATTAATAGAACGTGATACACGTACTACAAATCACGCAGTCTTCGGCCACTAAACTAAGAAGTTCCAATTAGATTAAACATCAGAAAAACACTGGCATGTAACAAAAAAAAAAAAAAAAAAAAAAATGGTTGCCATAGCATTGGAGAAAGAGACCCGATTATATAACCCATAATCGGGTTTTTCTACACTAAAGCCCAATATTTCTCTGTGAAAAAGTCTGTTACATTCTTTTCTTTACAGTCATGTTGAATCAATACAGCAGCGCCGTGCAAATCTGTAACGGCAATAAGTTCAAGCTCACTTTATTCATCCGTGCAGTCTAAGAACTTATACACAAATTTTAGTGCCTCATCATGGTTACATTTGTTATTCATATTTACGCCTTCTGTGGCCTTCTACTGAGTCTCTGCTACTCCTACTAGAATAATATAATATAAAATCCTCCAGGTTTATCAGACGTATTTTTTTTTTCATCTGCACATCTCTTTCCTTTCATCTTTTCAGACTTTTGAACACCGGAAGTAACTATACACAGGCTCTATATTTTTGCCTCAGCACCGGTAAGCCATTCCTCTTTAACGATAACAAGTAGCTGTAAATTAGTATTAACTTACCTTAAGTTTAGCAATGAAATTCACTGTGTCAAAATTGCGAGTTTTTTTTAAAAAATTCAACTTTATTCCATTTTTCCTCTTTTCTAGGACAAACTAGGCAAATTTCTGTGATGCGATGCGCGGATAGACAGCAACAGAGATAATTCACATATGTATACTGATGATCAAAACTTAAGCGACAATTTAAATTTTAATCAGATAGCCATGAAATTGCAGGAAAGGGTTTTTAGGATCAGTACAATCAACACGCAATTCAGTAGAAAGGTCATACATATATGTAAGCGTCAGGAACAAAACGTCGCAGGCGACGTGAGCGTACGCGAAACGCGTGCTGTCGGCGCGCTCACCTCAAGACTATAATAAAAAGAAGGACGGAGACGCAACTAAAGACATTCGCCGCAAGTACAAGTGAATTCTTTCGAAAAATATGGATAGAAGAAATCAGCTGGATGACTTCACACGTGGAAGAATGATCGGAAAGCTGGAGGAGGATTCTAGTGTGTCCAGTGTAGCTGAAGAGTTCGGAATCAACAAAAGTGTTGTTTCGCGCGCTTGGAAAGCCTTCAAAACCATAGGTACAGCTGTTAGAAAGGTTGACGGTGGCCGCCCCAGGAAAACAACTGCAGTGGATGACCGATATATCGTTCTGCAGGCGAAAAAAGCCCGAAACCAGCCAGCAAGTGCCATAGCTCAGCAATTATGTACAGCAACGGGGCGACAAGTGTCCCGGTTTACTGTGCCCAGACGTTTTCACAAAAGTGGCCTATTCGCCCGCCGTCCTCAACCCTGCATCCCTTTGAAAGTTGACCATCAGAGCCACCACTTAGAGTGGTGCAAGGAGCACAAAAACTAGACATCTCCCATCAATGGAGTCGTGTCCTCTTTACGTATGAGAGTCGTTTTAGTGCCACAAGCGATTCTCAAAGCCAGTTGATTTGGAGAGAAGTCGGGACACGGTTTCATCCCAGTAACATCACGGAAAGAGACCGTTATAGTGGTTCTGCAGTTCTCATCTGGTGAGGCATTATACTGAACGGGCGGATAGAGCTCCACGTTTTCGATACAGGTTCCGTAACCGGAGATCGCTATTGTAAGGGGGTGATCCTTCCCCATGAGCGTCTGTTCCTAGGTGCTATTGGAACAGACTTCGGTTTTATGAATGACAATTCACGGCCACACCGGACTCCTGCAGTTCAAAAGCTCTGGAAAGTGAAGATACCACTCGAATGGATTCTCCAGCGTACTCTTCAATTTTTTGATTTTTGATTTTTGACTCAATAGAAACTTGATTTCATCTCTTTTGATGTTGATTCCTAAGCAGTTTCTAATTTCTCCTAATTCTTTCGCTTCGAAGAATTCACTAAGAGATTTGATTGGCCTTTTGATTTTTTTTTTCGCTTTTGCATGCTAAAAGGATATCATCAACATAGCAATAATCATTATCGTGTCATTTCCATCTTTCTTTAGAAATAAGCATTGGTCTGCCGTACTTTGCAAAAAGTTACTATTCTTTAATACTTCTTCAACTTTTGATTTAAATCCCATAGAACATGTGTGGGATGCTTTGGGGAGACTCCCTGCGGCACGATTAAATCCTTCGGGGAACACCCAACAACTGAAACAGATGTTAATTGAGGAATGGGTACTCTTACATCAAGATCTGTTGGATAACCTGGTGCTAAGTATGAAGATACGGTGTGAAGCAACCACTGCAGTAAGGGGAGAGCATATCCCACACATCTGCTTGTTGTTCTGACTCTTGTACAGAGTACAGACAATCATTGCAACGATACTATGAGTTCAATAAAGCTTTTTGTTGTTTGATTCCACGTACATTATTGTTAACACAAGCACATACAGAAGCTTAAGAATATCTATAGAGCAAGAGGATGATTCGATATATTAATATCACGTGATTAACATAGTTGACAAGTTTGACGCCCGTGTGTCTTGGCATTTCTTAGGGTTGCCAGAAATAAGTTAGAAAAAACATTTTATTTATTTATTCTCAAATGCTTGATTAATTTACAATAATCCCCCCTTTAATCATGCATTTGAGAAATACTGGAAATAAGATTTAGCTCACTTCTTAATTTCAGAAATTTCGGTTTGGGCAATGGCTTAGTAAAAATATCTGCAATCATAGAATTTGTATTGCAGGAAGTTATCTCAATTATTTTATTTTCTTCCATTTCCCTTAAAAAGAAATATTTAACATTAATATACTTTAGCCTAGTATTCATTTTCCCCTGTTTTATAAGAGTTACTGTGGACTTATTGTCTTCAAATATCTTAATGGGTAGTTTTTGAATTATTCCAAAATCTTTAAGGAGATCTAATATTCATTTGAGCTCTTGAGCAGCAGTGGCTGCAGAAATAAGCTCGGATTCTGTAGATGATAGGGAAACACAATTTTGTCGCTTTGTGGACCAAAATATTGGACTGTTTCTTAAGAAAAATAAATTTCCACCTGTTGATCGTCGGGTGGTTAAATCAGATGCATAGTCAGCATCCGTATAACAGGAAAGTGTTGGTGTGCTATCAGAGTCAATTCAAATGTCCTTCGTATAGTTGAGGCAGATGTCTTTCAGGCAAATGTCATTCGTATAGTTGAGGTATTCAATCACCCTTAGAACTGCTTTCCAGTCCTTATTTGGAGATTTATTTTTCCTGCTTAATAGATTCACTGCAAGAGTAATGTCCGGTCTGGTTACAGTGGCTATGTATAATAAGGCTCCAATGGCTTGTCTGTACTTGGTATTGTCCACTGGTGGAGAGATGTTCTCTTCCTTTGTATCCATTGGTGTGTAAGATGGTTTGTGGATATCTGGACAAAATATTTTCTTCAATTTTTTGATTTTTGATTTTTGACTCAATAGAAACTTGATTTCATCTCTTTTGATGTTGATTCCTAAGCAGTTTCTAATTTCTCCTAATTCTTTCGCTTCGAAGAATTCACTAAGAGATTTGATTAGCCTTTTGATTTTTTTCTTCGCTTTTGCATGCTAAAAGGATATCATCAACATAGCAATAATCATTATCGTGTCATTTCCATCTTTCTTTAGAAATAAGCATTGGTCTGCCGTACTTTGCAAAAAGTTACTATTCTTTAATACTTCTTCAACTTTTGATTTAAATCCCATAGAACATGTGTGGGATGCTTTGAGGAGACTCCTTGCGGCACGATTAAATCCTTCGGGGAACACCCAACAACTGAAACAGATGTTAATTGAGGAATGGGTACTCTTACATCAAGATCTGTTGGATAACCTGGTGCTAAGTATGAAGATACGGTGTGAAGCAACCACTGCAGTAAGGGGAGAGCATATCCCACACATCTGCTTGTTGTTCTGACTCTTGTACAGAGTACAGACAATCATTGCAACGATACTATGAGTTCAATAAAGCTTTTTGTTGTTTGATTCCACGTACATTATTGCTAACACAAGCACATACAGAAGCTTAAGAATATCTATAGAGCAAGAGGATGATGGGATATATTAATATCACGTGATTAACATAGTTGACAAGTTTGACGCCCGTGTGTCTTGGCATTTCTTAGGGTTGCCAGAAGTAAGTTAGAAAAAACATTTTATTTATTTATTCTCAAATGCTTGATTAATTTACAATAATCCCCCCTTTAATCATGCATTTGAGAAATACTGGAAATAAGATTTAGCTCACTTCTTAATTTCAGAAATTTCGGTTTGGGCAATGGCTTAGTAAAAATATCTGCAATCATAGAATTTGTATTGCAGGAAGTTATCTCAATTATTTTATTTTCTTCCATTTCCCTTAAAAAGAAATATTTAACATTAATATACTTTAGCCTAGTATTCATTTTTCCCTGTTTTATAAGAGTTACTGTGGACTTATTGTCTTCAAATATCTTAATGGGTAGTTTTTGAATTATTCCAAAATCTTTAAGGAGATCTAATATTCATTTGAGCTCTTGAGCAGCAGTGGCTGCAGAAATAAGCTCGGATTCTGTAGATGATAGGGAAACACAATTTTGTCGCTTTGTGGACCAAAATATTGGACTGTTTCTTAAGAAAAATAAATTTCCACCTGTTGATCGTCGGGTGGTTAAATCAGATGCATAGTCAGCATCCGTATAACAGGAAAGTGTTGGTGTGCTATCAGAGTCAATTCAAATGTCCTTCGTATAGTTGAGGCAGATGTCTTTCAGGCAAATGTCCTTCGTATAGTTGAGATATTCAATCACCCTTAGAACTGCTTTCCAGTCCTTATTTGGAGATTCATTTTTCCTGCTTAATAGATTCACTGCAAGAGTAATGTCCGGTCTGGTTACAGTGGCTATGTATAATAAGGCTCCAATGGCTTGTCTGTACTTGGTATTGTCCACTGGTGGAGAGATGTTCTCTTCCTTTGTATCCATTGGTGTGTAAGATGGTTTGTGGATATCTGGACAAAATATTTTCTTCAATTTTTTGATTTTTGATTTTTGACTCAATAGAAACTTGATTTCATCTCTTTTGATGTTGATTCCTAAGTAGTTTCTAATTTCTCCTAAATCTTTTGCTTCGAAGAATTCATTGAAAGATTTGATTAGCCTTTTGATTTTTTTCTTCGCTTTTGCATGCTATAAGGATATCATCAACATAGCAATAATCATTATCGTGTCATTTCCATCTTTCTTTAGAAATAAGCATTGGTCTGCCGTACTTTGCAAAAAGTTACTATTCTTTAATACTTCTTCAACTTTTGATTTAAATCCCATAGAACATGTGTGGGATGCTTTGGGGAGACTCCTTGCGGCACGATTAAATCCTTCGGGGAACACCCAACAACTGAAACAGATGTTAATTGAGGAATGGGTACTCTTACATCAAGATCTGTTGGATAACCTGGTGCTAAGTATGAAGATACGGTGTGAAGCAACCACTGCAGTAAGGGGAGAGCATATCCCACACATCTGCTTGTTGTTCTGACTCTTGTACAGAGTACAGACAATCATTGCAACGATACTATGAGTTCAATAAAGCTTTTTGTTGTTTGATTCCACGTACATTATTGCTAACACAAGCACATACAGAAGCTTAAGAATATCTATAGAGCAAGAGGATGATGGGATATATTAATATCACGTGATTAACATAGTTGACAAGTTTGACGCCCGTGTGTCTTGGCATTTCTTAGGGTTGCCAGAAGTAAGTTAGAAAAAACATTTTATTTATTTATTCTCAAATGCTTGATTAATTTACAATAATCCCCCCTTTAATCATGCATTTGAGAAATACTGGAAATAAGATTTAGCTCACTTCTTAATTTCAGAAATTTCGGTTTGGGCAATGGCTTAGTAAAAATATCTGCAATCATAGAATTTGTATTGCAGGAAGTTATCTCAATTATTTTATTTTCTTCCATTTCCCTTAAAAAGAAATATTTAACATTAATATACTTTAGCCTAGTATTCATTTTTCCCTGTTTTATAAGAGTTACTGTGGACTTATTGTCTTCAAATATCTTAATGGGTAGTTTTTGAATTATTCCAAAATCTTTAAGGAGATCTAATATTCATTTGAGCTCTTGAGCAGCAGTGGCTGCAGAAATAAGCTCGGATTCTGTAGATGATAGGGAAACACAATTTTGTCGCTTTGTGGACCAAAATATTGGACTGTTTCTTAAGAAAAATAAATTTCCACCTGTTGATCGTCGGGTGGTTAAATCAGATGCATAGTCAGCATCCGTATAACAGGAAAGTGTTGGTGTGCTATCAGAGTCAATTCAAATGTCCTTCGTATAGTTGAGGCAGATGTCTTTCAGGCAAATGTCCTTCGTATAGTTGAGGTATTCAATCACCCTTAGAACTGCTTTCCAGTCCTTATTTGGAGATTCATTTTTCCTGCTTAATAGATTCACTGCAAGAGTAATGTCCGGTCTGGTTACAGTGGCTATGTATAATAAGGCTCCAATGGCTTGTCTGTACTTGGTATTGTCCACTGGTGGAGAGATGTTCTCTTCCTTTGTATCCATTGGTGTGTAAGATGGTTTGTGGATATCTGGACAAAATATTTTCTTCAATTTTTTGATTTTTGATTTTTGACTCAATAGAAACTTGATTTCATCTCTTTTGATGTTGATTCCTAAGTAGTTTCTAATTTCTCCTAAATCTTTTGCTTCGAAGAATTCATTGAAAGATTTGATTAGCCTTTTGATTTTTTTCTTCGCTTTTGCATGCTATAAGGATATCATCAACATAGCAATAATCATTATCGTGTCATTTCCATCTTTCTTTAGAAATAAGCATTGGTCTGCCGTACTTTGCAAAAAGTTACTATTCTTTAATACTTCTTCAACTTTTGATTTAAATCCCATAGAACATGTGTGGGATGCTTTGGGGAGACTCCTTGCGGCACGATTAAATCCTTCGGGGAACACCCAACAACTGAAACAGATGTTAATTGAGGAATGGGTACTCTTACATCAAGATCTGTTGGATAACCTGGTGCTAAGTATGAAGATACGGTGTGAAGCAACCACTGCAGTAAGGGGAGAGCATATCCCACACATCTGCTTGTTGTTCTGACTCTTGTACAGAGTACAGACAATCATTGCAACGATACTATGAGTTCAATAAAGCTTTTTGTTGTTTGATTCCACGTACATTATTGCTAACACAAGCACATACAGAAGCTTAAGAATATCTATAGAGCAAGAGGATGATGGGATATATTAATATCACGTGATTAACATAGTTGACAAGTTTGACGCCCGTGTGTCTTGGCATTTCTTAGGGTTGCCAGAAGTAAGTTAGAAAAAACATTTTATTTATTTATTCTCAAATGCTTGATTAATTTACAATAATCCCCCCTTTAATCATGCATTTGAGAAATACTGGAAATAAGATTTAGCTCACTTCTTAATTTCAGAAATTTCGGTTTGGGCAATGGCTTAGTAAAAATATCTGCAATCATAGAATTTGTATTGCAGGAAGTTATCTCAATTATTTTATTTTCTTCCATTTCCCTTAAAAAGAAATATTTAACATTAATATACTTTAGCCTAGTATTCATTTTCCCCTGTTTTATAAGAGTTACTGTGGACTTATTGTCTTCAAATATCTTAATGGGTAGTTTTTGAATTATTCCAAAATCTTTAAGGAGATCTAATATTCATTTGAGCTCTTGAGCAGCAGTGGCTGCAGAAATAAGCTCGGATTCTGTAGATGATAGGGAAACACAATTTTGTCGCTTTGTGGACCAAAATATTGGACTGTTTCTTAAGAAAAATAAATTTCCACCTGTTGATCGTCGGGTGGTTAAATCAGATGCATAGTCAGCATCCGTATAACAGGAAAGTGTTGGTGTGCTATCAGAGTCAATTCAAATGTCCTTCGTATAGTTGAGGCAGATGTCTTTCAGGCAAATGTCCTTCGTATAGTTGAGGTATTCAATCACCCTTAGAACTGCTTTCCAGTCCTTATTTGGAGATTCATTTTTCCTGCTTAATAGATTCACTGCAAGAGTAATGTCCGGTCTGGTTACAGTGGCTATGTATAATAAGGCTCCAATGGCTTGTCTGTACTTGGTATTGTCCACTGGTGGAGAGATGTTCTCTTCCTTTGTATCCATTGGTGTGTAAGATGGTTTGTGGATATCTGGACAAAATATTTTCTTCAATTTTTTGATTTTTGATTTTTGACTCAATAGAAACTTGATTTCATCTCTTTTGATGTTGATTCCTAAGTAGTTTCTAATTTCTCCTAAATCTTTTGCTTCGAAGAATTCATTGAGAGATTTGATTAGCCTTTTGATTTTTTTCTTCGGTTTTGCATGCTATAAGGATATCATCAACATAGCAATAATCATTATCGTGTCATTTCCATCTTTCTTTAGAAATAAGCATGGCTCTGCCGTACTTTGCAAAAAGTTACTATTCTTTAATGCTTCTTCAACTTTTTTATTCCATGCTCTAGCAGCTTGCTTTAATATAAATAGCTTTTTTCAGTTTGCAAACCTTCTGTTCTTGTCCGGGTTTAACAGTGCCTTCTGGCTGTTCCATGTATATTTCTTCTTCTAAATTTCCATGTAGAAATGCTGTAGTAATGTCTACATGCCTCACATGCATTTTACCATATGCTGTGACAGCAAGAAAAGTTCTGATAATTGTATGTCGAACTACTGGTGTAAAGGTATGATCATAATCAGTTCCAAATTTTTGACTATAACCTTTAGCAACTAGTCGCGCCTTGTAACGAATGACTGTTCCCTCTTCGTTTTCTTTCAAATTGAAAATCCATCGATAGCCAATAGGTTTCTTTCCTACAGGAAGCTCAGCCAGTTCCCAAGTTTTATTTTGGGATAAGGAATTGATTTCTTCATCAACTGCGAGTAACCACTTTTCCTTTTCTTTGGAATTCAATTTATCTAAGTCTTTAAAATTTTCTGGTATGGTTTTGATTGTGTTTGTTGGAAATCCTAGACGTTCAGGTGGTATTCCCTTCGATTTCCTTTCTGATCGTCTTGTTTCTTCTTGGATACAATTTTTGTGTTTTTCTTCAGTTTCTTCATCATTCTCAACATCTTAAACCTTTGGATGAGCAGAAATTTCAATATTTTCATTCGCTGATAATTCTTCGACAAATTTTACGCTTCTACTGATAATTATACGGTTTTCACCTGTGTAGATTCTGTACCCCTTTGATCGTTGATCGTAACCGACAAGAATTCTAGTTTTTACGGTTTTCCTTATGTACATATGCATAAGCTGTGCAACCAAATTGTTTCATATGAGCTAAATTAGGTTTTCCTCCGCTCCATAATTCATAGGGAGTCTTATCACAAGCTCTGTGTGTTGTATTTTATATGTGTTGGGTACGTGCTCAGTGATGATTACAAGATGTACACAAACATCGTTTATTCTACATTACTCATCTACTATTCTATATTACAGTTACGATTAAAGATAATAATAGATACAGTTACAGTTACATATATAACATCTCCCTTTTTTATAAAAAAATAATAATAGTAGTAAAATTAAACATATTCTTTTAAATAATAAGGTTTCTTAACAGTCCTACTAGATCGAGTGACGTAGTTATGTCCATTTGAAAAATCTGATGATACTATACCTCTTTCACTATTTGGTGACACAACACTTCTGTTAGATTTTGAAGGACTTACAGGCACATCTAAATTCGTAGTGCTCCTACTATTTTCATGTATCTCAGGTTCATCTATAACTTCATTCTCATAGCTGTTTTGTATTGCAAACTCTTCCTGATTAGTTCCTTTAAGAAGGTCTCTTCTGTTCCTTTCTACAATTCTTCCATCTGTTCTTATAATCCTATATGAATGTGGTCTTTCTGCTTCTTCTATAATTTTCCCTCTTTCATTTAGTTTTTTCCCTTTCTCTTTTATGTAAACACGATCTCCTGTTTTCAGTGGTTTTAATGGTCTTGCATTCCTATCATAATAACTTTTTTGTAAGGTTTGTCTCTTCAGTAAGTGTTGTTTATGGTCTTCATATCGTTTAGCTTGGATGAAATTCTCTTCTATAGGCATCAATCCATTTACTTTTCTTCCAAACATCAATTCAGAAGGTGACTTAATTTCATGTGAAATAGAAGAGTTACGATATTCCAGTAAAACTAAATATGGATCCTTGTTGTCAACTACAGCTTTTTCTAACATTCGCTTGACAGTTTGAATATGTATTTCAACCATTCCATTAGACTGTGGGTATTTTGGACTTGAAGTTCTGGTTTCAAAATTCCATCTTCTTGCAAAATCTTTATATTTCCTGAAATTATATTGTGAACCATTATCCGAATATACTATTTTCGGAATACCATGTCTTGCAAAAATTGATTTCAATTGCTTTATCACTGCTACACTTGACAAATCTTCCAAATGTACAATTTCAACATATTTGCTAAAATAATCTATAACTATTAGATAATCCCTTCCTTGAAAGTAAAAGAGGTCTGTTCCCAATACTTCCCATGGACCATTAGGTATTTCTTTAGATAACATTGGTTCTTTAGTATTAGCTTTTTGTAAACTTAAACATGTTTGACAATTCAGTACCAAATATTCAATTTCTTTGGACATTCCTGGCCAATATAATATTTCTCTTGCTTTGATCTTGCATTTTACTACTCCTAAATGACCATAATGAATTCTGCTTAACATATCTTTTCGTAAACTTCTTGTACAACAACACAGGAATTTTTAAATATTAATCCATTTGCTTCTGATAGTTCTCTGAAGTTAAAATATGGTTTTGCCAGTTCTGGAACCATACATTTTTCATCTGGCCATCCAGTTTTAATTAATTTTCTTAAAACTTGTAGTTCTTCATCTTTTTCTGTTTCCAGTTGAAAAACTTCCATTTTACCATTAGACATTGGTATACATTTTACAACTAATCCAACATGAGCTTCTATTTCTCATTCAAAGAAATCAGATCCTTTATCAGTGAATGATCTTGATAATGCATCCGCTATAAAAAGTTCTTTTCCTGGTTTATATTTTATCCCAAACTGATATGGCTGTAATCTTATACGCATTCTTTGTAGTCTTACAGGGCATTTATTTAATGGCTTTTTAAAAATTGATTCCAGTGGTTTATGATCACTTTCCACGTAATATTTTTTCCAAATATATACTGGTGAAATTTCTCACACGCAAATACAATAGCTAAAGTTTCCTTTTCAATTTGAGCATAATTCTTCTGTGTATCTGTTAATGCCTTAGATGCATATGCCACTGGTAAATTATTCTGCAGTAAGACTGCTCCTAGTCCTTCTTGAGATGCATCTACAGATAAAACTACTGGCATGTTTATATCATAATACTGTAAAACTGGTTTATTTACCAAGACATCTTTTAGTCTTCTAAACGCTTTTTCATGTGTTGCATTCCAGTTCCAGATAACTTGTTTTTTCAACAAATCTCTTAAACATGATGTCAATTCTGATACATTAGGTATAAATCTAGAAACATATGTAATCATTCCTAGGAAAGTTTCTAATTCTTTCACATTTTTTGGTGGTTTTATATCTAGAATAGCCTTAATTTTGTCTTCATCTGGTTTTGAACCATCTTTAGAAAATATATGTCTCATATATTTCACTTCATTCAGCCCATATTTACATTTATTTAAATTAAATTTAACATTGTTTTCTCTGGCTCTGTCCAACAACTTCTTTAATCTTGAATCATGTTCTTTTTTATCTTTACCCCAAACTAATAAGTCATCTATATATATTTGAACTCCTTCTAAATCACTAAAAATTTCAGAAAAACTTCTGTGGAAAACTTCTGGTGATGAACTCAGTCCATATGGCAACCTCAAAAAACAATATCTACCAAACGGAGTGTTAAATGTAGTAAATTCACAACTTGAATCTGACAGTTTAATTTGCCAAAATGCTTTGTTTGCATCTAAAATACTAAAGACCTTTGCATTTGTCATTTGAGATGAAATTTCTTCAAAGGTTGGTATGTGATAATGTTCTCTCAGTATATTTTGGTTAAGGAACTGAGGATCTAAACACACTCTTAAATTTCCATCCTTTTTCCTTACTACCACTAATGAATTCATGAATTCTGTTGGTTGGTTAACTTTCTTTATAATACCATCTTTTTCCATTCTTGCTAATTCCTTTTTTAATGGATTTAATAAGCTAAGTGGAATTTTCCTACAGGGTTCTATTTTACCAACAGCTCCTGGTTTTAATTTAATATGATATGTATATCCAGTTAAATTCCCAGTTCCTCTAAACAAATCTTGATATCCTTTTAAAAGTTCTGGTAACTTTTCATTAGAATCAGGATTTACTGTACAAATCCTTTGCATTAGGTTTAATTTTTGCAATGTAGGTAAACCTAAAATAGCTGGAACAGTTTTATCACATGCTACAACTTGAAATTCTACTTCATCCTTGTCTCCTTTCGATGTCTCGCATAATAATTTACATTTTCCAACTACATCAATTGTAGTACCATTGTAATTATTTAAAGTGACTTTTGATTCAGTCAAACATTTCTCTCTTAAATTTAATTTTTTAAATTTAGGCAATGGTAGCACATTACACTGAGCTCCAGTATCCAACTTAACAAATAAATATTTAGATATGTTTACTTTTAGTTTTTCAAACCATTCGGTTTTATTTTAGAAAATGGATTTATATTTTCTACTGACCCTAAAATATATTCATTACCATTATTATGTAACTCTTGCTCTAAATTATTCTGTACAACATTAACATTTTTATAAGTGAACATTTTAGAAAAGTGATTTTTCTTTTTACAGTACAAGCAAATCTTATTATAAGCAGGACAGTTGTATAATTTATGAAAAGTTCCACATTTTCTACATGGTTTTGGATTATTGTATTTATTTCCTTGATAGTTTGAAGAAGATTTAGTACTTTGTTGCTTTTGTTTTACATGATAGTCTTTCTTACAAGGCTGACTTTTTTCCTCTGAAGGTGGAAATTTATTACGTTTGATAGCTTCTATTTTATTTTCTTCAGTTAAAGTTTTCAGCTGAAGTTCTGCTAATTCAGAAGCTTTACACATTTTAATACATTTCTCCAATGTTAACTGATCTTCCCTTAATAATCTATCTTTGAGATTTTTATTTAGAATTCCACTTACTATTCTATCCCTTATTAAACTATCTTTTAATTCTGCAAATCCACAATTGCTACTTAATTTCTTTAAATCAGTTAAGAAATCATCAAACGATTCACCTACATGTTGTGTTCGACAGAAAAATATATGTCTATCAACACTTTCGTTTGCTTTCGGTATGCAAAAATTTTCGAAAGCTTCAATTACTTTGTCAACATCCTTCTTATCTTCTTCACTTAAATTAAAAGTATTAAATTTTTCAAGTGCTTCTTCACCAATAATATGCAATAAAATAGCTACTTTAATTTCAGGTGATTTAGTAATACCACCAGACGCTAACATATAAATTTGGAATTTTTGTTTCCATTTCTTCCAATTTTCGCTTAAATTTCCTTCGAAACTTAGATTACTTGGTGGCTTTAATCCATCCATATTTAATTTAGGACTTTAAATAGTTTATATATACGTATTTTTAGCCACTTCCAATAAAAATAAACAACTCACTTACCAGCGATATAAGTTTCGATTTCACAGTAAACAACTTCCCATGATGTTTTTGTTTAGATCTTTACCAAGGCTGCATGGTTCTTCAAAAAATATTTTCTTTTTTTAAACAACGACGGGCTGCGCCATGTTTTGTATTTTATATGTGTTGGGTACGTGCTCAGTGATGATTACAAGATGTACACAAACATCGTTTATTCTACATTACTCATCTACTATTCTATATTACAGTTACGGTTAAAGATAATAATAGATACAGATACAGTTACAGTTACATATATAACACTCTGGTTGGAAGGCGATTCTGGATGTAATTTGCTGTGTTGATAGCTTCACCCCAAAAATTGTCTGAAAGTCGGCCTTGGGACAGCAGGCACCTGGCCATCTCAGTAAGGCTTCTATTTTTTCTGTCGCTTACACCGTTCTGAGGAGGCGAAGAGAACAGTTAGTTGATGTTTGATGCCGTTATCCGATAGAAATTCCTCCATTTCCTTGCTGGTATATTCACCACCGTTATCGGTTCTAAGAGCCTGTATGGTTCTCCTAAATTTATTTCTTGTTATACCAACAAAGTCCTTTAATTTACTAAGAACTTCATTCTTTTTCGCGAGTAAATAGATGACAGTGTATCTAGTAAAGTCATCAATAAAGGTTACGAAATAAAGTTTTCCACCAATACTTGGAGTAGGCATAGGCCCACAAATGTCACTATGTATAAGTTCTAGTGGTTTTCTTGCTCGAACGCAAGCAGCTTTCGGATAAGGAATTTGCTGCATTTTATTCTTTATGCATTCTGAACAGCTTTCATTATGACTGCAATTAACTAAATTTATTCCTTCTGCAAGATTTTCTCTTACTAATTGTCTGATGACCTAACCTAGAATGCCATATTTGTATACAGTTTTTATTTTTACATCAACTGCAAAATTAGCGTTTTCTGAATTTTTTATTAAAACAATTTTATATAAACTATTATCATCAGAATACGCACGCATAATTATTTGGCTATCCTTCTTTACGTAACACTTTTCTTTTTCGAAAGTAACAGAATATCCCTTACTAGCAATTTGCTTAACCGAAATTCAGTTGCTCTTTAAATTAGGAACGTAATAAACAACAGTCAACCGAATTTTCTGTAATCCACTGTGGTGATGGCGATAAGGAGCGCGCCTTGCGCCCTCCGATAAGTGTGGCAACCCTAGAGGAGAAGTTTTTCTTACGAGTAGCGAGCAGAGCGAAACAGGCAGGCTGTCGGGGAGTATGCGCGATGTTCCTAAATAAAGCTTAATTTTTATTGTGCACTATGTCTTGTTAATATTTATATTAATGCAGTACGAACATAATCTGTGATATGGAATTCGAGGATTGGTGGTAAAAACATAACAGGAAATTACCATAATGGTAACCCGGACAGTGTTAAATCGTATGAACAGTTCTCAAGCACTTTCGGTTTTGACTACAAGCCATCACTCAAGATCTCCAAACCAGAAGTAATGGATTACATCGGTTTTCGTCCTCCGGATCACAGATGAGTAGTAATTATAGATCATTTTATAATTCTGTTTTCTACTTATCATTTAATTTCATTTTCTTTAGTTAAATTTTTCCTTTTATTTTGGCTTAAAAACCTTGCACAATGTCTGATGTTCATGCCGTCCAAATTCCGGTTTATAACCGATCAGACCCATCTTTATGGTTTATTATGTGTGAAAGTACTTTTGCTCTTGCCACCCCCAAACCTATCACAGAATCCATTACTAAATATAATTATGTAGTTTCTCATCTTCCTCCAGATATCGCATCACTAGTACGGGATTTACTTATGACACCAGACCCTATTGATCCATATGCAAAGCTTAAAACTGAGTTAATAAATCGTTCAGGAGAATCTTCTCAGCAAGAAATTCGCCAATTATTATCTGGAGAAGAATTAGGTTCTCGAAAACCTTTCGATTTGCTTAGAAATATGAAACGTCGAGCAGAATCTTTAAATGTTCCTGATAACTTAATGTTAGAATTATTCCTTCAACGTTTGCCTTCGACTGTTCAGTCTATTTTGGCAGCGGTTTCCAATTTAACAGTAGATAAAGCTGCAGAAATTGCCGACAGAATTTTAGAAGTAAATCCAACCCCAGGGACTTGTGCCGTTTCTCGCACAGTCGATCAGTCTCTTGAGGATAAATTATTTAAACAAATAGAAAAATTAAACAAACGTATTGATCGCATTTCTCTTTCTCGTGGTCGCTCGCCAAATCGCGGAGATCGCAATAAGGAAAGAAGCAATTCCAAAAGGAGAGATTATTCTGTTTGCTGGTATCATAGACGTTTTGGGAAAAAGTGTAGAGATGACAAATGTACAAAACCTTGTTCATGGCAGGGAAACGAAACCAGCAAAGAATAGAGGCGACTTATTCTTTGCCTCAAGTTTCACGTCGCCTGTTCGTTCGTGACCGTAGAACAAACCTTTCATTCTTGGTCGATACCGGCTCTGACGTGTCCTTACTTCCAGCAAATAATTCTCAAAAACGGAATTCGTCCCAACAAACACTTTTCGCTGCTAATTCTTCTACTATTCATGTTTATGGTCAAAAAACACTTTCTTTGGATTTCAAATTAAGACGACAGTTTACATGGACTTTTCTTATAGCAAATGTTAGTACACCCATTCTTGGAGCAGATTTTCTCCATTTCTTTGAATTGGTGCCTGATCTCAGAAACAAATGTCTCAAAGATTTAAAAACGCATTTTAAAACCGTCGGTTGCGTGAAAAATGCAAGCATTTATTCAGTAAAAACTGTATTTAGTGATACACCATATCACAAAATTTTAAAAGAATTTCCTTCAGTTACTAGATTACCAGATCCTAACCAACCTGTTAAACACAACACCGTTCATTATATCATAACTAAAGGTCCACCTGTGGTTGCAAAACCTCGTCGGTTAGCTCCAGATCGCTTAAAAATAGCAAAACAAGAATTTCAAACTATGATGCAATTGGGGCATTTGAGACCTTCGAGCAGCAATTATGCATCCCCACTTCACATGGTTCCAAAAAAGGGAAGTCTGGAATGGAGACCTGTAGGAGATTATCGAGCATTGAACGCTCAAACAATAAAAGACAAATACCCTATTCCATGTTTAGCCGATTTTACTGCTGCATTGCACGGTACTAAAATTTTTAGTCATGTCGACCTGATTAAGGCATACCATCAAATACCAATTAACCCAGCCGACATCCACAAAACCGCCATATGCACACCATTCGGTTTATTCGAAAGTACCCGTATGCAATTCGGCTTATGCAATGCATCTGCGACTTTTCAACGTTTTATAGATGAAGTCACGCGGGATTTAGAAGGCGTTTACGCTTTTGTCGATGACTTGCTCATAGCCTCTAAAGATTCTGAGGAACATTGCAGGCATTTGAAAGCTTTATTTTCCAAACTTCAGGAATATGGACTTTACATAAATGTTTCAAAATGCACCTTTGGTCAAACCTTAGTGAAAACGGAATTGAACCTCTTCCTGACAAAGTCAAATGTATTTTAGATTTTCCTCAACCTACCACTCTCACTCAGCTTCGCCGATTTTTAGGCATGTTTAACTTTTATAGATGTTTCATACCTAAAGCAGCACATATTCTTTCTCCTTTAATAAAATTGTTAGAAGGCTATATTAATAAAAAGAAATCTCGTTCTCGTGTTCAGGATTCATCCCCACAATTAAATTGGAACGAGAATGCTGAACAAGCCTTTATTGCTGCCAAAAATGCCATTGCTCAGGCTACCCTTTTGAGACACCCTATTCCCGGAGCCCAGCTAAGCATTTGGGTAGATGCCTCAGACGTCGCAATCGGCGGCACACTTATGCAGTTGTCTCAACAAACATGGGAACCTATAGCATTTTTCTCTATGAAACTCAGTAAAAGTCAACAGAAATGGTCCGCGTACGATAGGGAATTATTTTCTATTTATTCTGCAATTAAGAAATTCCGACACATGTTAGAGGGCAGAAATTTTATAATTTATACGGATCAAAAACCGTTAATATACGCTTTTAAACAGAACCCTCATAAATGTTCACCTCGACAATTGCGCCATTTAGATTTTATTTCTCAGTACTCTACTGATATTAGGCATGTGCAAGGTTCAAAAAACGTCGTTGCTGACGCTCTTTCAAGAATCGAAATTGATTCCATAACAAAATCTCCATTTTTGGATTTTAAAAAATTTTCGGAAGCTCAACGGCATGATCCGGAGGTACAGGACCTTCTCAAAAACAACACATCATCTTTGAAACTGGAATTTAAACCGTGCCAATATTCTGATGGTAATATTCTTTGTGACATATCAACAGACATTCCTCGTCCATTTGTTCCGAATTCCTTTCGCAGACTCATCTTTAATCATCTGCATAATCTGTCACATCCAGGAATTGCAGCTACTACGAAGCTTATTTGTTCTCGTTATGTATGGCCCGATATGAAACGTCATATCAAAAATTGGGTGAAATCCTGTGAATCTTGCCAAAAATCGAAAATTACTAGGCATACTAAAGCACCACTGGGCACATTCTCTCTTCCTGATGCACGTTTTTCAGAAATCCATATGGATATCGTCGGACCGTTACCTCCATCAGAAGGCAACGTGTACCTTTTGACTCTAATAGATAGATTCTCCAGATGGCCTGAAGCCATTCCCATCCCGGATATGAAAACGGAAACCATTTGCAGAGCCATCTTCAACTGTTGGATATCTCGTTTTGGCTGCCCATCGATCATAACAACAGACCAAGGTTCTCAAATGAGATCCGCACTTTTTGCAGAATTCACGCGCATTTTGGGTACGAACAGAATCACAACAACAGCCTATCATCCAATGTCCAACGGCATTGTTGAACGATTTCATCGACATTTAAAATCTTCTCTCAAGGCTCACGAGACCAATAACTGGACTGAAACACTACCAGTTGTTATGCTTGGTATTCGGACAGCCGTAAAGGAAGATCTACAGTCATCTTGTGCTGAACTGGTGTACGGCACAACTCTCAAGCTGCCTAGTGATATGATAACGTCATCTAAGATATCTCCGTATGACACATAATTTATCACGAATCTTAGGCATAGAATGCAACAATTGAATCCAATAGCAACATCTGCACATTGCCAAGAAAAATGTTACGTAAGTGCTACCTTAAAGTCGTGTACGCATGTATACTTACGTGTCGATCGAGTAAAGCCACCTCTGTGCCAACCATATACAGGTCCGCATAAAGTCCTTTCTAGAACAGACAAAACTTTCACAATTGATGTTAACGGTCTGAAATCTACTGTGTCTATAGACCGTGTGAAACCAGCCTATTTGCTTTCGGACTCTAATTTGCCTGAACTGAAAACAAATAAAGACTTAAAGACAGTTCAGCAGAATAAATCTGCAAACGAACTCTCTAAGACACAAACTGTCACCAGATCGGGAAGACATGTTCACTTCCCTAAGAAACTTGCTTCTTACATAACAATTTAAAACATTTTTTTTAAATTCATATCTTAACATATTTCTTGTTATTTCATGTTTATTATATGTGTCAATACCTTGTTATATATTGAATTTCATTTTGATCTTTTCTAATTTTATATTTTAATTTTGTAATCATGTAAAAATACCCGACAGTACGGATACTCTGAGATAATTTCATAACCTATGTCGTTCCTTTGAATAGCCATTAAAGGAACTGGGGGGAAACTCTGTGGTGATGGCGATAAGGAGCGCGCCTTGCGCCCTCCGATAAGTGTGGCAACCCTAGAGGAGAAGTTTTTCTTACGAGTAGCGAGCAGAGCGAAACAGGCAGGCTGTCGGGGAGTATGCGCGATGTTCCTAAATAAAGCTTAATTTTTATTGTGCACTGTCTTGTTAATATTTATATTAATGCAGTACGATCATAATCTGTGATATGGAATTCGAGGATTGGTGGTAAAAACATAACAGGAAATTACCATACCACATTCATGTTCTAAATCAAGGTCAACAAATCCTCTGCCCTGCGAATATAAAATTTTTCCATCCGCTAAAATGATTTTTGCTTGAGAATCCTCATATCTCAGTTCTGTAAACAAACTTTTATCTCCTATTAGATAACTGCTGGCGCCGGAATCCACGTACAAAATCTTTTTATTTATAGTATTTTGTTCTGAGCAATATCGTGGAGTAATTATTAAACCCTTTTCATAAGCAGTGTTTCTGACAGACAACTGACATCTGGATTTATAGCTTTCTTTAACGGAAGTGTCTGCGATCATACAATGCCGGTTCGATCAGTGGTGTAGCTGGCATAACTGGCGCCCCGCTAAAAACATATAGTAATGTAATATATAGAATATACTCGTAATAAGAATATAAGACAAAAATAAAAGGTTACAGTACCTAGCTTGAAATATTCTATAATATATTACGAATAGTCACTGCAAGTACTCTTCTACAAAATACTGTTCTGTTTTTCGAGATATATAGGGGACACAGACTCAGGTTAGGCTTGAGATAATTTAGCCAAAAGAAATTTAAATTTGAGGCAAAAGAATCTTGTTAAAAAACCAAGACTGGAATTGGATTCGGAAATGTGTCTGTCAGTAGAAAAATCGGACATACGGTCATCTAGAATAAGTTAAAGATGTTATTTATTTAGCATACTTAATTAATTTTTTTAAAAAGTACAATTTTCAAACAATTTAAAAGTTAATATATATAAGGTCGCTATATTTAATAATAATATAATATAATATTATAATAAATGAATACAATTAATTATTATGTACATATTTTTCTTGCCTTTGATGAAGCAAATATATCAGTTACTTCATCAAAGTCGATCTTTTAAAATTTTTCTCTTTCTACACTTAAAAATGCTAGGTCACTTAAGCGATCTTGTCCCATCGTTGATCGTAGATGTGTCAAAATTAATTTTAATTTGCTGAACGAATGTTCACAGCTAGCAATTGATACTGAAATAGTAAGGAATAGTTGTAGAGCGACTCTCAGGTTTGGAAAAACATTTTCTACATACGATATTATAAAGGTAAGAAGCTGTAATGGAGTTCTTAGGTTAACTTTTTCTACTGGTGAGTAACTCTTGCAATCACATATTTCGACATAAAGTTCTGTTCCATTAAAATCTGTATTATAAAATTCACCCAAATTTTTACAATTCTTTTCAAGATCGTTATCAACATTACCCTTGTTTAATAAATTTTCAACATCCAGTAAAAATCCAAATTTGGAGTTAAGATCACTTAGATCGCTTATTTATTTCCTGCTGCAGACGATCAAGAACGCTTCTCTAAAATTCATTTTAGGATCTTGTAACCTAAGCTGCACACGATCAATTCTCCTCAAGATCTTATGCGAGAAATGGACTAAAGTTATGAAACTAAAATTCAGCATATTTTGCAATAAAAGTGCAGCTTCACTTCTGGTGTCACTTGTAATAGTAGTATCCTCTGCTAATTTTTCTAATAATTCTACTAATTCTTCCAATCCTCCAACAATAATGCTAACCGCTTCTGCTTTGGCGCTCCATCGTGTTTCAGATTCATGTTTAACAGTTTTTTTTTAAAGCATTTTTTACTAATTCCCATCGTAATGTTGAACGCGAGAAAAAGAGATATATGTTTTCAGTTATTCCAAAGCATGTTATAACGACTGGATCTTGCTTAGCTGCAGTGAATCCTACTAAATTTAATAAGTCGTTATCACAATTTACAAATAATGCTTTATTATTTTTTTCCATAATTCTTTGTTGAACGTCAGATATGTGACCTGACATCAAGGCAGCATTATCATAACATTGTAATCTACAATTTGTTAATGAAATCTGATCGGAATTTAATTTTTCTAAAATTGTATTTTCAATTGAGGCTGCATCTTTAGCATGTATTTCAATAAATCTTAAAAAAAGGATTCTTTGACGGAAACTTTTCTGTTGGTAAAATCAATATATACATACCTAAAGACTTGCGGCATTTGTTCTCGATGAGTAATATCAGGAGTCGAATCAAATAAAAGTCCGTAATATTTATTTCTTTTGATGTCACTTATTAATTGATTTCGAACTATGGTTGCCAAAAGATGAATAAATTTATTTTGGATTTGTGGTGATGAGACAGCTCTTGGCGTTTCTATGACATTTTTTAGATGAGTAGCTAGCAGTGGATCAAGCTGAGCTACAAGTTTAAGTAAAGATAATACGCTTCCGACATTTGTACCGTCTTGAAGCGTGAATTTCAACGTGGCCACGTAAAGGAAGAATTTGTATAATCATATACTTCATATAAGTTAATATCCGTTGCAATATGTTTCGCCACCGTTCTTTTTCACACTGTATATTTGCTTCTAATGATTCATGATTCCCTTTTTTATTAATTAATCTTCTTTCCACATTGTAAACGATTTTTGATGAATTTGACTTCTTTCATGGCTAATCAATTTATCTTTTTTTCCTCCATTTATTAAAACCAGATGCTGTTGCGAAAGATGACTGTGTACCGGAGTTTGATGTAACAAACAGTAAACAACAAAATCAGTACGTTGCATTATTTTTTTTGTGAATATAATAACCAAGATCGGTTTATTTCAGTTCCTTCTTCATTACCGATTCGTCGAAAAAGCCAAGATTTTGGCATTAGACGATTAGTTGATATTGCTCTTGCATTTCGACTGGATTCGTTTTGAAATACGCGGCATCCACGAATAATCATTTCAGCGCGAAGATGGTTCGTTTTTTATTGGAAGATTATTAGAGAATTTTAAATCAGCAACATCTTTGAACTCCAGAACGTCCGTAATCGCAGTGAGTGTTTCTGTTGCATTTTCTGTATTTATTAGTAATGGACATGGATTTGAGACTTCTGATGTACTTGGGCCCCCAACTTCATCATCTTTAGAGTATTTTATTTGTTGTGATATGTTATTGCATAAACGTTTAGCAGCAATAGAAATACAATTTGAATCTGATTTTAGTTCTTCATCCTTCTTAACTTCTGTTTTTTTTTTTTCGATTTGTTTATTAAATATAATTTCATTCTTATTCTGGAGTTCTGAGCTTCTTTTTCTTGCTCTAGTTTTCTTTTCCGATTCTGAGAAGCGCTAAGTTTTTTCCTTGGTATTGACATGGTCTACATAAAAAATAATTTGTGACAGTTGCGGAAAGAGAAGTTATTCAAGAAATAAAAAGACATTAAAGGCAATTACATACAATTAAAAATGGAAAATCTCTGGAACTATTAAAGATAGGTAGGGCTGGATTTAAACTTGATGAGGCCCTAAGCTATTTGAAAACTGGGGCTCTTTATAAGTCTGTTATGCTATATTTTAAATTTTTTGGGGGCCCTAAACTATACCTCGTGTAGCTTATACGTAAATCCTGCACTGGTGATAGGGAAATGGAAGTTACATTTTTGAATAAAGTTTGTAGAATTCTCCACTGCGTAATTCTAAGTTAACGTTGAACGTGAAGAATCTTAAAAACTGATAAGCGAATAATCGCTTGAGTTTGTGTGACAGGAAAGAACAAGATAGAAGGGTAAAATAATCCCTTATTATTCAAATAAGATTTAACAGAACTCCGTCTTGGAGTTGTACAATAAAGCCGACACTTGGTCGCGAACTTAAAAAACTAGGAATTAAACTAAACTAATCTTAACTAAAGAGATATAGCCGAAGCTATTAAGATTCTAATTTAGTTGGCCCCTTAACGCTAATTGACTGCGAAGTTATCAAGGGCCTAAAGTACAGCCGAGCGTAACTATAGCTTAAGAGAGAGTAGCATAAAAAGGCGGACGCGTGCTAACCAGAATCTCTGCAGACGTGATTCTAAAACTACGTTCTGGCCGGAAGTGCTAAGTTGAAGTTAAGAAGCGATAGGAAAGGAAGCTTAACTCAAAATTTAACTATTAATAAAATTAACATAATCCTTACAAGCTAGCTACTGCGGAAATTTGGGGGTTCTAGACTTGAAATAGAAATTTCTCTAAGCCTACCGCTTCCTTTTTGACGCTGTGTGCAGCCATGGTTCACCCATTCCTGCCACTTCGTCTAATAGTGGCATCGCTCCTGCTCAAATGTCGAGCTATTCGCCTATAAGACCAACCTACTTTGTTGCGCCCAACTACACGACCTCTCTCAAATTCTGACATCTGCGCATATAGTTCGCGCACCTGTATGCGAACCGTAGTTACTGTCTACCAGAGTACACGGAATGAAATTCGTCAAGAATTTATAACCTGGAATCGTAATTCTCCTCTTAAATATCCTGTCAATTGAGCAGATCAAATGCGCTGTAGCGACAACCGTTCATTCATTGGCAGACAAAATGTAAAATTTTGCATTTCCCGTCGAAACCATTATGCATATCAATTTGTGTCCAATTTGCTTTATATCTTCTCGGTGCGTCGTGGTGCGTCGGTTTTTTGTCTAAAGGCCCGTTTCAACTGCTGCGTATGCGTTGCGGTGTCTATGCGTTTCTCCAATCAGCGAGCAAATTCACTTTGATTGACATCTGCAATCCGATCGTTGTGCGGTGACGGATGACATACGGATGGAGTTCAACAATGTTCAACTTCTATCCGTATGTCTGCGGATGCGTTGTGGTCACGTGGTAAAAAAGGAGCATCAGGTGTTGTCACCAACAATTAATGGCGGCAGAAGTAGCGATGAACGCTGGCTTAGGGAAAGAATGTTTTTCTAAAAAATATATTATAGCTGAATTAACATTATAAGGAGAAATTTGCGTACTGAAAAAGTCAGCAATCAGCTGAATTCAGTTAAAAAAAGATAACTGCAACTACAGTACTGCAACTACAGTACTTGTTCGCAGATAAAATCAGGCGGCCAAGAAATTCAGTTCAAGAAAATCAGCTGACAAAAATTATAATTCCAAGTCCATGAAATAGCAAAATTTGTCCTGAAAATTATTTCCTAGTTCTGCATACTCATTAACCTTTAATAAAAAGGAATGTCTGACTATATCAAACTGCTATAGCAAATTAGATATGATTAAAAGATTTGTTATTTTTTTCTTTTGAAACAGGTAAAAACTAAAACCGTTAATTATAAATTAAAATTGATAGCCTTTTAAATAATATTCCACTTCATTAAAGAGTATGTTAAATTTGTAAATACAGTCAAAAGTCGTTAATCCGGACTCGTCGGGACTTCGGCGATTCCGGATTATCGATTTTTCCGGATTATAGATCATCAGTTTAAATCCGGTAAGATGGCATGCAGAAATTATAAAATTAAAAATATGAAACCGTAATTTATGAAATAAAGAACAATTATGATCTAAAGGGTATCAAAATTTACAAAAAAAAAAAAAAAAAAAAAAAAAAAAAAAGGCTTAATATTTATTTGTTTACTTTACTTTCTTCGCTATCGGAAGCGAATTATAATGACGAGGACTTTGATTTAAATCATATCAAAAACGGAGTACATCGAGATGAAATACTACATTTAGTAAGGAATTATAAGCCAAATAAAATAAAAACATCTGCCCTGAAGATAAGGATAGTGCTGACAGATTAACAGCGTGAAACTGATAAACAGATTTCGGAATGGTTAGATAAACAAAGGATATGCCTTTATCCATTTTTTGCAGCAATTCCACTTTTTGTTTAATGGACTTCGAAACATACTTTCGCTTTGTAGATCCTTTAGATATTAGTAAATATATATCGGAAATTCTATTTGACATAATCGAAAGTTCAAGCTTACTTTTATAAAATTGCTCTAAGAGTCTGCAAAAAATAATAAGCCGGATCCAATTCGAAGATTAAGGGACAACGCAATCTGCAACATTAACTGAAATAGATAATTAGATAATTTTAGCTTAGCTTATACCGTCCGTTATACATTAAACGCGCATGCGTAAACGTATTTTGGGCATGCGCACACGCATATTCGCAGCCGTAAAGGTCTTACGCGCATGCGTCTACGAGACGCATGCGCAGAAAGTTTGTAGCTTTGAGGTCCGGATTATAGATCATTCCGGATTATTGGTGTCCGAATTAACGACTTTTGACTGCATATCTTTTTGGCTAACATATATTTGTAAGCCCATGAAATATATTTTTAGCAGCCCGTTTAACTTCAATTGGAACGCCACTTTAAAAGATAATGTTTTTTGTAAAAAATGTACTAGAAGCTGAAGAACAAACTCTGGGGAATTTTTCAGAATTTTGCACACTGAAATATGACCAAAAAATTTAGTTTTAAGAATTAATTTACTTGATGATGTATAAGCCAAAATATGCATACGACTCTCGTGTGATACTAGCTTAGCGGTAAAGCTGACGGTAATAATATTTACTTTTGGGGGTCGCGAGTTCGAATCCCATACGCTTTTTGCACCCTGTCTGCAACTTTCTCAGCTTTTTGTTCCAATTTGATCTATATTCGGGTTTTATAATTTATTTCTATTATTATATGCGTTAAATATATTGTTTTATTTATGCTTTTATTTATCTAAATTTTCCCCCGCAAAAAAGTTTGAAAATTATATAATACTAATTTAAAGCATACCCTGTACATATATATTTGAATTTAACAAACATTCTCTATTCGTAAAAAGCAAATTTAAAGTTAATTAAATTTAAATGAAATTTAATGCAAATAAATAAATGATTAATTATTGCTGCGAACTAATCTACAATAGCATTTAAATTCTGAGAGCATTTGTAAATCAAGTGCAAGTATCAAAATCCATTAATAAATATATAATTCCACAAATTTATTAATCCTAAAAAATTTATAAAAATGCATAAGTGAATAATGGGATAGATTATTAATCCTAAAAAATTATAAAAATGCATAAGTGAATAATAGGATAGATTATTAATCCTAAAAAAATTATAAAAATGCATAAGTGAGTAATAGGATAGCTTATTAATCTATAAAAAATTATAAAAATGCATAAATGAATAATAGGATAATCCTAAAAAATTTATAAAAATGTATAAGTGAATATTCTCTAAATTTTTGGAATTATATATATATTCATGAATTTTGATACTTGCACTTGATTTACATATGCTGTCAGAATTTAAATGACATTGTATATTAGTTCGCAGCAATAATTAATCATTTATTTGTTTGCATTAGATTTCATTTAAATTTAATTAACTTTAAATTTGCTTTTTATGAATAGAAAATGTTTGTTAAATTCAAATTTCATTCCTTGCAGCAATGACGCAAGAGAATTACTTAAATTTAATTTATTTTGAAACCCTGTAGATATATATGTATTTTCGTTTCACTTTTA
This sequence comes from Stegodyphus dumicola, assembly GCF_044657685.1. Lineage (NCBI taxonomy): Eukaryota > Metazoa > Arthropoda > Arachnida > Araneae > Eresidae > Stegodyphus > Stegodyphus dumicola. The sequence continues at coordinate 92,479,392 of NC_140769.1, forward strand.
TGTGAATGTATATACATGTGCTCAGACTTTGGGATGTTTACGACTCTAAACTTTCATTCCAATTAACATGAGACAGTATTAATGCCCTAAACATTTTTTTAACAAAAAATTACTATAATAATTGCTTTTAAATTCAGTCCTCTCCAGCAGAAGCGCAGGAATGAATTCATTAAATAGTTCCATTTTCTTTACCTAATGTGTGTATATATAAAGAGAAAAATATTATTTTTATAACTTCTATAAAAATAGATATGAATTAAAAATAATATTTTATGCATAAAATATAACTGCCCACAGTGCATTTTAAAACAAACGAGATTTCTAATAAATTATCCAGCTATGACCCTAAAGTAAGCGGTATACAAGCATAGCAAATTTTGTGTAAATATTGTGAACCTTTCTTTACAGTTACTCTGTATTTTTAAAGTACCAACTATTTTTTAATTCCTTTAACTTTTTTATTTTATTTATTTGTTTTTGTTTATTTTTTCACTAACAGTACATTTTAGTTTTAATAATATATATATTATTTCATTAATATTTAAGGCTTCTAGAAACGCAAATTTTTTTTTAAAAGTTACTTCAGCTTCTATGGAATTAGTGATGTTCATAATATGCATTATTACCTTACTTATCTAAAGATTGCTAGCGTACTTTACTTTCGTAGTTCATAAGCAGAAATAAAAATTTCCAATAACATGGAATTTAGTAAACTAAACTTTTCGGCGTTTGACATCAGGATCCATATCAAATCCAAAACAAACAATACTCGCTTAAGCGGGAAAAATTCAGATGTCGTAACTCGCGAACTGCTTGTTTGGAGCCAAAATATTACAGTGACACCTAGCGGCGGAAAATGAAAATATTCTACGGATACGCGGCAGTGGAAACGCTTGTACGGATGCCGTAGGCGTGTCTTCAATTGACGTAACGCGTTCGTACGCAGTAATGGAAACGTGGCTTAAGAGTGTAGTTCAAGGTCGAAGGGTTATAATATGAGACTGTACCGTTTGTTATCGTTTTAAAATAAAAACCGGGAGCTATACATGCATTTCGTTTAAAAAAATAAAAACATATCTCTATTTTAGAAGAATAAAGTGGTCAGAAAAAAGGTTTTGTATACGGAGGTATTTGATTGATGTACTGCAAGCATAAACATTTATTACACATTTTATCAGACAAATCAAGAAAATAAATTATTAGTTATATTACAGTAATTATTAATTTTAAATACATTTTCCAGAAATCGATCAAAATATAAACTGAAATTTTTCGGAAAATCTTGTTTGGAGACAATTTAGCGCCCCTCTGCGAGCGGCGCCCGGAGCATCGTACGGCCCCTTGACCCCCGTCGCTACGTTACTGGGTTCGATTTTCCGACATGTTTGGTCACGCGATTTTCGGATTTTGAGTTGTCAGGACAAGAATTGTTATTTTTGTTTTTCAATTTATAACAACATTCACGAGTATGACCATTGCGTTTACAAAAGGTACAAATTTACTTTTGTCTATTATTATCATAATTTCTTGCATTCATTGCAGTTTTAAACAAGGTTGAAGAATTAGAACTTCGATCTGCTTGTTGTTCTAATCTTCTGTTGTACTCGTCAGTGAGTTTCGTTTTTACAAGACCTGTAGTTATAAGAATTTCCTCTAGAGCTTCAATGTCGGTTATAAGATTATTGTACGATTCCGGAATCGAAACCAACAAAAGTGCGGCTACATGCTGATCTGGAATGTTCTCACCGATAGCTTTCAGTCTTTCGACCAAGTCCATCATATGAGTGATGTGTGTGATCATATCACCGTGTTCTGCCATTTTTATTGAATATAATTTTCTCAGAAGATATAATTTGCTACTCAAAATTGAGCGCTCGTGAACCGACTTTAATTTCTGCCATGCTACGGCGATAGTAGTTTCATCTCTAACGTGAATAATCTGAGAGTCATCAATGCATAGATTTATTATAGCTCGTGCTTGTTTATCCCTCTTTAAAAATTTATCATGAGGTTTAGAAGGTGGGGGAGAATAAAGAAGATCATCTAACCCATTACG